>NW_012151951.1:13546959-13582053 GCF_000956105.1 Propithecus coquereli
AGAATTCTTTAATAGTATGTATCAGCCTTCTTACTTATGAATTCCCTGGACATGTCTTCAAAAATGGTTTCTCTTTTCTGTATTAATGCATTTTTTAAAATAGCAGCCTTATTGAGATTCAATTTAACCACGAAATTCACCCATTTAAAGTATGTAATTCTGTGGTTTTTAGTACATTCACACAGTTGTGCAACCATCTTCACTATCTAATTTCAGAACATCTCGTCACCTCAGAAAGAAATCCTATACCCATTAACAGTCACACCCCACATTCCACGCCTACCAGCCATAGGCAAACACTGATCTACTTTTTGTTCCTATAGATCTGCGTATTCTAGACATATCATATAAATGGAATCATTCGATAAATGGCCTCTTATGACCGACTTCTTTTACTTAGCATGTTTTCAAGGTTCATACATGTTGTCGCATGTATTCGTATTTCTGATTTTTTTTTCAAGACAGTATATACATTTTTATTTAGCCTTTCGGTTTACAACATGAGGTAAAAGGAAAATGCTCTCCTTGATCAATATTTTACACAGCTGTAGTAAAATATTTGACTTTAGGAATTTATAAGAGATTATATTTCTCAAAAATTGGGGCCAAGTAACAAGTTTTAACTTAACTCCTTGAATTTTCCAGTTGACTCTTCCCTTATAATAATAGTAACAAGCTCTAATTAGTAACATAAATTTCTCCAAGGCCAAGTTTTATCATTGCTGATGTCTTTAGATCTGAATCACTGCTATTTCAATCAGTATCCAGTAATTCCACATCAAAAATGAGTTTTGCATTTGGTGGAATTTTGGCATCAGCCTGCCCCTTCTTTCCATGAACGCATTCTGCTTCAGTCTGCAGTCCACCCTTTTCTCCCTTACTCATCATCAGGGTGCTTCATCCCACCCTCTGACAACTTTGCCTACTCCAACCTTAAAACTTACAGGCGTGGTATTTTTCTTCTTCTTTGAACTTCTTTGAATATTGGTATCAAAAACAGTCCCATCCTGTAGCGTCCCTGTATACCAGCGGTGAACAATATCCCTCTTTTGGGGAAATTGGTCTTATTTCTCTTTTGTAGAACAGATTTTGTAATTTTGGTGGACCCTCATCCAGAGTCTCTTCAAACGTGGTTTCTTTGGGTTTATCTTCCTCAAATTTCACATTTTCCCTTATTTAGACACTTCACTTATAATTTCGGTACCCTTGAAACGCTTAGTTTAAAAAAGATGGTTATAGGCTGTAATTAAATGGTCCTTGTTAGCTGAATCGGCCACATTTTTAATGTTTCCTAACAATTTATGTCCTGCAAGAAATGAATGGGAACCGTGGTCCTGCAGAAACTTGATAATGTCCTTCCTGGGCAGCTGGTCACTGTGCAGCTGCTCCACGGTCCACACCGCTGTGACACAGCCCCCGCCACCTTCCCCTGCTGCCTCCGCTTTACTGTGTATTCGTATTTCATTTTTTTTATTGCTGAATAATATTTGATTACATGGACATATATGGATATTGCATATTTTGTTTACTCGTCCAGCAGTTGATGGGTTATTTCCGCTTTTTGACTATCGTGAGAAATGCTACCATGAACTTTCTCAGACAGGTTTTTTTGTGTGGATTTATGTTTTCAATTCTCTTGTTTATACACTTAGGAGTGGAATTGCTGTGCTATGTGGTAACTGTATGTTTTACCTTTCGAGGAACTACTAGACTGTTTTCCAAAGTGGCTGAATCACTTAAGAATCCAACCAACAAAGTTTGAGGGCTCCACTTCCTCTATGTTGTTGTCAACACTTGTTATTTTCCGTCTTTTTTTATTGTAGCTATTCTAGTGGGGATGCAGTGGTATCTCATTGTTGTTTTGATCTGCATTTGCCTGGTAACTAGTGATGTCAAGCATCTTTTCATGTGCTTATTGGCCATTTTTATATCTCCTTAGGAGAAATACATATTCAAGTTCTTCACCCATTTTTTACTATTATTTTTACTTGTGGTAAAATACACATAACATAAAATCTATCATCTTAACTGTTTTTAAGTATACAGTTCAATGGCATTAAGTACATTCACATTCTTGTGCTACCATCACCACCATCCATTTTCCAGAACTCCTTTCATCTTGCAAAACTGAAATTCTGTACTCTTTAAACAATAACTTCCCACTTCCTCTTCCCCTGGCCCCTGACAGACGCCATTTTACTTTTTGTCTGCATGAATTTCACTATTCTAGGTACCTCATAGAAGTGGAATCATGCAATATTTGTCCCTTTATGACTGGCTTATTCCACTTAGTATGATGTCCTCAAGGTTCATCCATGTCACAGCATGTGTCAAGATTTACTTCCTTTCTAAGGTTGAATAGTATTTCAATTTGTGTATATACCACATTTTTTTTTTTTTTTATTTGAGACAGTCTCACTCTGTTGCCAGGGCTAGAGTGCCGTGGCGTCAGCCTAGCTCACAGCAAACTCAAACTCCTGGGCTCAAGCAATCCTACTGCCTCAGGGAGTACAGGCATGTGCCACCATACCCAGCTAATTTTTTCTATATATATGTATATATTTAGTTGTCCAGATTTCTTTCTATTTTTTTTTTTTTTTTTAGTAGAGATGAGGTCTCGCTCTTGCTCAGGCTGGTCTCGAACTCCTGAGCTCAAACGATCCTCCCACCTCGGCCTCCCAGAGTGCTAGGATTACAGGCGTGAGCCACCGTGCCTGGCCTATATACCACATTTTGTTTATCTATTCATTTGTCAGTGGACACTGGGTTACTTCCACCTCTGGCCATTGTGAATAATGCTGTGAACCTGGGTGTACACTTATGTGTCCAAGTCCCTGCTTTCAGTTCTTTTGGGTATATACCCAGAAGTGGAGTGCCGGGTCATATAGTAATTCTCTTTTTAATTTTTTAAGACAATGCCATGCTTTTTTCCACAGCACCTGCGCCATTTTACATTCCCACCAACAGTGCACAGGGGTTCCATTTTCTCCACATCCTCACGAACACTTGTTATTTTCTGCTTTTTAAAAAATAGTAGCCATCCTAATGAGTGTGAGGTGGTGTCTCATCGTGGTTGTGATGATTTGCATTTCCCCAATGATTAGTGATTGTATTAGAAAGCTCAGGCTGCCATAGCAAATACCACAGACTGGGCAGCTTAAATAACAGATATTTATTTCTCACAGTTCTGGAGACTGGGAGTCCAAGATCAAGGTTCTGGCTGATTTGGTCCTTGGCGAGGGCCCTTTTTCTGGCTTGCAGATGGTTACCGTCTCACTGTCCCCTCACATGGTGGAGACAGAGATTTTTCTCTCTTCCTCTTCTTATAAGGTCACTAATACTGTCGGATTAGAGTCCTATCTCCGTGACCTCATTTAACCTTCATTACCTCTTAAAAGCCCTATCTCCAAATATGGAAATATTCAGGGTTAGGACTTCAACATATGAATTTTTGGGGGGACACAATTTGGCTCATAGCAGCGATGTTGAGTATATGTTCATGTGCTTATTGGCCATTCGTGTATCTATCTTGGAGAGATGTCTATTCAAGTTCCTTGCCCATTTCTAAACAGGGCTGTTTGTTTTTCATTGTTGTTGAATTGTAGAAGTTCTTTAGATTCTGGATATAAGCCCCCTATCAGATATATGATTTGCAAATTCTCCCATTCTGTGGGCTGTCATTTCATTTCTTGATGATGTTCTTTAAAGCACAAAAGTTTTTAATTTTGACGAAGGCCTATTTATTTTTTCTTTTGTTGCTTGTGCTTTTGTTTTCATATCTAAGAAACCATTGCATAATTCAAAGCCATGAAGATTTACTCCTATGTTTTCTTCTAAAAGTTTTATAGTTTTAGTTCTTACATTTGGGTTTATGATTCATTTTGAGTTAATGTTTATATATAGTGTGAGATATCCCTTTTCTTTTAATTCCAAAGAACATCACAGTTTTAAAATGTTCCTTACTAGATCAAATATGAAAAAATTGCTAAGGAGGAGTTTTTAAATTGCTGTTTGGGGAGGTCTTTTAAAAAATCACTGACTCATTGCAGACATGGGAAATCACATCCATTATATCATTTAAAATATGCCTCATTTATAATAAACTCATTCAGTCTGTTTTATAAGCAGAGAAAGCCAAACATAGGGTAACTTACTTAACAGGAATGGCTGCCAATAACAGTTGAGATAATACTCACTGAAAGATTATGAATGATATCTTGATTACAAATAAAAGCATGGTCTCATCTTTTTACCTCAGAATAGGTAGTCTGAGACTACCTATCATTTTTTAGTCTGATTAATGGTGGAGTAACTAAAGTGGGAAAGAGATTAGCAAATCATTCAAGATGTCAAGTATAGTCAAAGTGCCATTTTGTCAGAGATAATTTAGTAAATCTCATAGCAACAGGTGTGCATTAGTAATAGGGACTGAGATTACCCAGGTATTGAAGAGTCTAGGTAATGTTTTAAAAATCTGCATTCTTTGGTGAGATTTGATTTTCTTCCTCTGAATTGTCATATTGTTGAATTGGCCTTTGATTTATTGACATTCTCAGATTTGGTGTGGATTTTCTTTTTGCCTTGCAGGATGCAAAGAATCAAATATTAAAGACAAGTGTATGGTACCGTGAGGTAAATGATTATGTTTCTATGCATGCTGGACTCCTGATCCGGATCTACTGCAAAATGTGATTATTCTAAGGAATAGAATTACTAGAATAGTATTATCTTTGTGTTTATAGATCCTTAGATCTGCAGTAGACCTTATTTATTAGAATGCATGTAAAATGTACAGCCCTGGTTTCTGATTGGGGCTACCATCTTTACGATTGGATGGGAAGTTCTTTCCCCTACTGGATAATACCAAGGGGCTGATAAATTGAATTATTAACTCAAATATCTCCTTAACTCTTTAGTGAGGTCAACATTGCCCCATTTTGATAAATTTCCTTTTTGGCTACTCCTAACAGGTTTGGAATGATGAGTTTTTAACCTGGAACTCCAGCATGTTCGATGAGATTAGAGAGATCTCCCTACCTCTAAATGACATCTGGGCCCCTGATATCGTCATTAATGAGTTGTAAGTGTGCTGGTGTGTATCTCTGGAATTTAGATTAATTAGAATATTCAGGTCAGTGGCTGCTTGCTTTTAGTCGGTATTGCTGTTTTGTTTCCTAACTTGGAGAGGTGCATATTGTTGGGAATATTCAGGTTAGAAGTACCCCGAGTCGATGTCATTTAAGATACAGATATGATTACTAATGCCTGAGGTTACTCATTATGTCTGTGTTGTAACAGTAGCAAATGAGTTAAGAGGCTGTCACTACTGAGCCCATCTTTGCCAGAGTGAATCATCTTGTGGGAAATGTGCTTCTGTCTTTGCAATGCTAGGCTGGCCCTGGGTCTCACGGTCAGTACTATCTCATCATCAGTCTGTCTATGTTTAGAAATGACTGAAGCCCTCTCTATAACAAAATGTTCTGTTGTGTTTTGTATAGTGTGGACACTGAAAGATCCCCTGACCTTCCCTATGTTTATGTGAACTCATCTGGGACCATTAAGAACTCTAAGCCCATCCAGGTGGTCTCTGCATGCGGTTTAGAGACATACGCTTTTCCATTTGATATACAGAATTGCAGCCTAACCTTCAATAGCATTTTGCACACAGGTAAACCATGAGAGATACAGTCCCCTGATTGGAAAAACATACCTATGCTAGGTTGGCACACGTAGTGACCTTACATTGTATCATGCCTCAGATCTATTTTATTCCTGCACGTAAGTGACTATTTCAAAATCTAAATCTCTTCTTGCAGTTTTTTGGCTGCATGATGATGCAGTATGGCTGCAGTATGATGTCATAGCCCAAGCTGTTGATTTGGAAATACAATATTAAGCTTCCATTGCCACTGAGAACATCATAGAAGTCACAGGGCAAGCCCCATCATTCTCTGGAGAACAGACTCCATATCCTAAATTCACAGTTTTTTTTTTTAATTTTATTAATGATTAGAAAGATTTTATTTCCCACCTCCACACCCTAATTCAAATAAGGCCAGTGAGATAGTGCATGCGGGGGCAGGGGAAACAGGAAGGATTCGAATTGGGAGTTGGAAAAGTGGGTTGGTGTTGGCATCTCTTTCTCTCGGGGAAGTCAACTGTTTCTGTTGTTTTCAGTGGAAGATGTAGACCTGGCCTTCCTGAGGAGCAGAGAAGACATTATGCATGACAAAAAGATGTTTTTGAATGACAGTGAGTGGGAACTTCTTTCTGTGTCCTCAGCGTACAGCATCCTGCAGAGCAGCGCGGGAGATTTTGCACAGATTCAGTTTAACGTAGGTTTTTCTCCTTCCTGTCTCTGCTGCCTACCTCTCTATGGTCTTTGCCTTCTCTGCTGGGCTGAGGAATCTCTGCTCCATTGCATACTCTCATTCGTTATCACCCAAAAACAGCTGGTTTAGACGGCTCTGGACATCCGCCTGCATTCCAGCATTTCAGAGACCAGAGGTTCAGTGAGAGATCCTGGGCTCCTGCCAAAGATGTTACACAAACCACTATAGAGAGGATGGTGTTCAGGCACCAGAGACCTGAACCATCCCCCTGCAGCAGGAATCCTCAGACCTTTCAACACCTACTAACATTATCACTTCTAATTGCTACCGAGAAAAAACACAAACAAACCCACATACAATAACAACAAAAAAAACTTGGGAAGACTGTCTCATCAACATTATTAATATTTCCTGTTTTCCATTGAGTAATTATCAATTAATTCCAGATGCAGATGCATAAAATGCATAAAATGCATATTATTAACTTGAATATCAATAAGTCACCTGTAGGATCCTCAGAGACCACTGGTGGCTTCTGAATCAGAGGGAACAACTACCCCAAAAAGCCATCATGAGAACACACACTCTTCCAATGCACCCCTGGAAACACCCTTGGCTGCGTTGCTCACAGGGAAATTTGTCCAGTTGGGGGTCAGGGGGGCAGTGGGATGCAGAACAGTGAAGATTGCTGCCTTGTGCACCAGAGACAGCCGTTCTCCCTTCTCTGGTCCTTCTGGCAAACCGTTTTGACATGTGGTCTGCAGCGAGTTCACACAAGCAGTAGATTCACATTGTTAGCGTGCAGCAGTGTGCCCCTCTGTTCTGCACAAAGTCAGCTGGCGGTGCTGGTTGTGAGAGCAGGGTGGTCCTTCATGGAGCCAACTAATGGATCCAGTTGAAAACAGAGATGACAGGCAGGTCAGGGTGGCACACAAGATGAATTTTCCTAGAAACAAAGCTTTGGAATAAGAAGGAAAATTTAGACTAGGCTAAGGTGCTATGGTACAATTGGATATGCTAAGGGTTGGTGGTGCAATAAACTGTTATTGAGGGCATAGATGTCCCTCCATTGGTTAAATTGGGGCCTTTTAGACACAGCTGTGGTTTAAGCCTGACTAATGTGTAACACTGGCTAGCAGCTAATTGCAACTCATACCTTCCTAGCGGTGGGCTTTGGGTCCTTGCCTAGAATTGTGCTTGGTTTTAAGCAAAGCTTGCATTGTGGCCTGTTTGTCCACTTTTCTTAGTGAGGGAAAGGGAAGGAAAAAAAAAGAAAGCTTTTTTTTTTTTTTAATTTCAATGAGTTTCTTGGCTAAGAGTAAACACCTCATTAATTTTAAAGATATCAGCCCACAAACATTATTAATGCAGCCCGAATAATGGAGAGCATTAAAGGGAAATGTGAAGGAGTAGCACGTGCAAGGTGGAACACAGTCACCTACCAAGCGCTCCGGAGAATGCTGCACACACCATTACCTACACTGCACGCAGGAGCCAAACAGAGGCAAGAGATGGGGCAGGTAGACAGGAGTGCGTGCTTGTGTGTGCGAACACACACACACACACACTCCACAGAGCAGCCATTATTGATAATTCCATATCACCCTTCACCCTGAATATTAATTTGTCTTCTCAATAGCAGCTGAAGGTTTTCTATATATTACCTCCATTTCAAATATGATGAGCAGAGATGGTAAAAGGTTGTTTAATGAAGGGGAGGCGTCCCTGGATCTCAGAACCACGGTCAGTTCCTTTGCTGTCATCACGGCCATGCTTCCTCCCTGTCTGCAGTGTTGGCATACAGGAGGAAGGCAACGATTCGATTTCACACTCTCAGAGCTCTGCCCTGGGTCTCTTTGCCCCAGGGCTAAGGTAGGTTCTCTAGCAGGGATGGCTCCCACCCTTGTCCTCAGGAACAGAGGAGGGAAAGAATCCTGAGCTTCACAGATCATATTTAGTAGGGAGCCAGACTAAGGAGCAACTCTGCAGCTTTAGAAGGACAAAGTAGACTCGGTGACTATCACAGGTCTCTGTCTCAGCCTTGCTCAGCTACCATGCCTCTCTGTGCACTGAGCCTAGGCTTGTTGTGTTCTCTTGCTCCGCACCAGATATCCCACTCTGAATCTAGCAACTGAGGCACCCAGGTGTCCTTCAACAGCCGTTGGCCAGTGATGTGACATTCAGAGCCCAGCTCCACACCAACCTTGGGCCTGCCAAGGTCCTGACAGCAAAGGGCCATCTCCTCTTAATCTAATCACCAGCCATGTTTCCATCTAGGCTGCCCAGCAGGAGGTTGGGGACAGGGGAGGCAGACAGGAGAGGCAATGATCTAGTCTAAATTCATCATTACCCTGGCCTGACATCCGCTGCTGCCATTTATACTAAATCAAGTGCTCCGGATGCCCCTCGAGGGGCACATCCAGCTAATGTGCAATCATGGCTGCTGGCTCTGGGACACGTATTGTTTATCAGAAGGCACCACTGATGCACTGGAGTCGGACTATGTTTCATAGGGGGCCCGGAGCACAGGCACTTCTGCCTACAAGGATGTCTGTGCGCAGCCTGGGACGCGATCCAGCAGCCATGGCAGGGGAAGTTTCCTCCAACACATTATCGGAGGTGTTGGTTCCCAAAAACAGCAGGGTGAGCATTCGATTTCTGTGTGGCAGTGTTTTTTTTGTTAAAAAAAAAGAATGAGGGTAGAAGTGGGAGGAGGTAGAAATAAAATTTAGGAACTCGTGTTAGATGGAAAAGGGTGGACAGCTGTGGGAACTAAACCGAGCCCAACCACAGACAGCCTCACACTGAGCAAAGTGTTCATTCGGGCAGGAGTTGGGGCACCCACAGGGTACTCCTAGGAACATTCAAAAGGGCATTTGGGAAAGAAAGATGCTTCATTTATCCTCTTTTTCTGTCATAACTTTCCTTTCTAGATTAGGGTAATTTTGTTGAGATACCCATTGAATGCAGCTCATAAACTCGATAGAAGCTCCTTCTAAACACCGTTAGATCATATGGGGAGAGAGAGAGAGAGAATTTAGAGCCCTAGAAATCCTTCCAGGGTCACTCAAGGGATTTGGGAAATCCTGGATTTTCTGTTAGTCCAGCCCAATTCAGAGCCCAGATCCAAGAAACTCTCACTCTGGTGCAAGAATCTTACTTAAATGGCAGCAACCTTCCCATTCTTTCTGAGTTGGGAATGTCGGGAGGGGTTTGGGAGAGGAGGAAAATGGGCTTCTGTATGAAGCGTGAGTCTGGGCGTCAAAATTCCAACTATGTCATAAAGACGGTCATGCAAAATTGAGTACTGGTGGGGTCTACCATCAAGGAGGCAATTAGAGGCTAACCTTGGGGCCTATTCCATCTCCAAGGAGCTCTCCACACACACATTCTGAATTAGATTGATCTCTTTCATTAACATCAATAGGCTCCAAATACCTTTGTGTACTTATTATTACCTGGCTTTAATGGATAATGAAATTGTGGCATAATATTGCTAACACCTGAAGGGTGTCTAATGGGGAACACGGACTGAAACTAAAGTGCTTTTTCTTCCCTTTCTGTGGAATTTAAAGGCACCAGCTCCTTTAGTCCATTAGAAGTGATGGGCTCTGGGTAGGGGCAGTTTTGCAGAGAGCAGTGTCTCACTGAGCTGGTGACATACCTTCCCCCAGTAGAAGTAGGGGTTACTGCTTCTGGCACAATCTGAAGAGACGTAGCCCTCAGAAAGACTGACCTCAGTAGGATAGCCCCCATTTGGGCTAATGGAATGTGTAGACACTTCCATTCCATTGGAACTAAAAGTAGCATTATCACCAGACGCCAATACAACTCAGCGAACATCATTCGAGCCCTTATCATGTGCCAGGCTCAATGGTAAACACTTAGGACATAAAGATGAATAAAACAAGGCTCCTGTTGCCTATCATGGACCTGTGCCCAGGAAGACATAATATTAATAACGGCAACCACAAAATTGAGCACTTCCTCTATGCCAGGCACCCTTTTAAGAGTTTGCACATGTACTTCTCACATCTCTAGGAGGTGAGTACTCTAAGTATCTACATTTCTACAAACAGATGACTTGAGTGGGGAAGTTAAGTAACTTACCAGAGGTGGCAAGGTGACTGGGGGAGGCTGGACCGGAACCCAGGCAATCAGACTCCAGAAACTATGTGTATGACCCTATATCATGCTGACACACAACTAAATGTAGTGTAGTATATTCCAGTCCATTCTTTGCCGTCCACCCACTGTGCATTACTGGGCAAGTCACCTGTATTAATTTCACAAGGCTGCGGTAACAAAGTACCCCAAATTGGTTAGCTTAAAGCAACCAGCAATGTATTCTCTCACAGTTCTGGAGGCTGGAATTCTGACATCAAGATGTTGGCAGGGTTGGTTCCTTCTGGGCACTCTGAGGGAGAATCTGTTCCATGCCTCTCTCCTAGCTTCTGGTGGTTGCCAGCAGTCCCTACCATTCCTTGGCTTGTAAATGCATCACTTCAACTCTGCCTCCATCTTCACATGGCATTCATTTTGTGTGTGTCTTCTCCTCTTCTTATGAGAACACCAGTCATATTGGATTTAGGACCCATCCTAATTACATCTTCAATGATCTCATTTCCAAATTAGGTTGGAATTCGGAGGTTCCAGAAAGGACATGAATTCTTGGGGGCACTATTCAAAACTAGTCTGCCACCCTCTGGCCTCCCAAAATTCACTTCTGCCTCACATGCAAAATACATTCACCCCATCCCAACACCCCCCAAGTTTCAACCCAGCATCAACTCTAAGTACAAAGTATCATCTAAATATTAATATAAGCTCAAAAAGTCCCAAATCTCATTGTTCAGTCATCTATATAAGGTGTGGACTCTATGGTCCATTCTGGGGCAAAATTCCTCTCCGCCCACAGACTTGTGAAACATCAGAGCATCAGAGTCTTGTTCCTGATTCCATGCGATGGGGGTAAGGGCAGGGACCTGTTCTACTATAAGCGGTACCAACTCCAGTATTTAGGATAGTGCCTGACAACCTGTTAAATCTCAGTTAGTGTTTGTGGAATAAAGGGCTCTGAGGCTCAAATGAGATAATGAAAACGAAATTTCTGAAAGCTAAGTGATAAAATTAGAGTTTCTTTAGGCTGCAGTAGGCTTTTAGAGAAAATTAGTCTAGTCCTTAGGTAACATTGCCCCTAAATAAACCTAAAGAAAAAGGTGGATTCTGGCCGGGCGCGGTGGCTCACGCCTGTAATCCTAGCTCTCTGGGAGGCCGAGGCGGGCGGATTGTTTGAGCTCAGGAGTTCGAGACCAGCCTGAGCAAGAGCGAGACCCCCGTCTCTACTAAAAATACAAAGAAATTAATCGGACAACTAAAAATATATATAAAAAATTAGCCAGGCATGGTGGCACATGCCTGTAGTCCCAGCTACTCGGGAGGCTGAGGCAGAAGGATTGCTTGAGCCCAGGAGTTTGAGGTTGCTGTGAGCTAGGCTGACGCCACAGCACTCACTCTAGCCTGGGCAACAAAGCAAGACTCTGTCTCAAAAAAAAAAAAAAAAAAAGGGGGGATTCTTTGTTCTGGAAGAAAACTAAAACTTTAGGTACTGTTTGATCTGTGTTAGGAGTGGGAACACCCTTGCTAAAGGCAGGAGAATGGATGAGATGGTTTTGGAAGGCCTATTTAGCTTTACAATTCTATGAACCAAATGAAGACAGGAGATTACTTTGCTTTATATCACAGCAGAAGCTAATTATCCATCCTTGTATCAATGTCTTTCTCCTATAATTTCATCTACTGTTGATATCCAGTAAGGAATATCCTTCTGGATGTTGGCTACATAATGTGTGGGTCTTAGTGAAAAGAGAAAATGCAGGGCCCATTGTTCAAAAATTATTAAGAATTTCAAAACGGTGCCCCTGGAGCATTAAACCGAGTGCAGAGCCCTTCCAAGGGCAGGCCCCGTGTGACTGCATACCTGTGAAGCCTACCACTTCCTAACTTTTTAGCTCTTCCTATACCTCTTCCTCAGCTGACACCTTGGGGAACTTGTGCTCTGATAAAACTGCACTCTCCCCTAAATCAGGGACCTCAAGGGGCCTCACTGCCCTTCTCTAACTCAGGCTCAGACTTACATTCACTGCCTATGCCAGCCTCTGGTTGGAAAAGAATCATCTCAGCTTGTGCTCTTTACATAGGAACTTTACTTAAAGAACACAACAGCTCATCTCAGTTGTACCCAAGATGTTTGGCAAGGAAAAAGTAAACGGCTTTTTAAAAGAGGGGGGAAATCGAGGGATGGAGAGGTTGGCTATGTCACCCAGGATCACCTTAAACTAGCACATACAGACACTTGGGATGGATTGGTTCTGAAACTCTGTTCCCCAGACTTTAAGTCTGGGCTCTTTCTACTAACCAACATGTCTACTTGTTCTTTTCTTTAGGTAATATTCTTATAGTTTTCTTCCCCTTTATGTAGTATCTGCCGTGAAGTCTCTAAGGGGTTTCCCATTTCTACCCTCCAGAAACAGCAGGCTTGGTCCCCATTTCCCCTGAGGCCAAATCACCAATAGCCCAGGCTGGGTCACAACACAACACCTCCATGGACTCTGACTCTTGGCTTCCTTTTCCCTGCCCCCACCTAGCCATAGCTATCTCAGTCACAGCACAATGGCAGGAGCTACAAGGGTGCAGGTTGATGACAGTTAATTTTGTTGTTGTTTTTCTGTTGTCTGCACTTTGTTAGAATGTGTTTTAACCAAATTGTTGCAAAGCAGTGAGCATTTCTCTGGTTTAGATATTTGCAGCCAATTATGTTTAATGTGAAAGACAACAGCCAGATTACAATCCACCACACAGCTCTGGCCTGCCAAGCTCCACCAAGCTGGGATGTGCTCCCAGGCCCAATGGCTGGGGAGCCCCCACTCTAATCAGCAAGGTGACGCCCCCAGCCAAGCTCTTCCCCTGCCACCTCCTGCTCCATCTCTGGCCTCCGCCCTTCATCTCTTCCTCGACTTGTTTCTTTGTGATTCTCCTCTAGAGTGGGAGATGGGGCTGACGGAGAAGAACCTTGCACTTAACTCAGAGGTCTGGTCAGATCAAGAGTCATGGCTATGCTATGGTGAGGAAGAGCCCTGGAATTGGAATCAGAAGGTGTGGGGGCACATCCCAGCTCTGCCATTTACTGGGCATACTCACTGGAGGGGGCTGAGCTTTAATTTTGGAAATCTATAAAGTCGAGGATATTACCCACCAACAAATTTACAGTAAGGATTAAACAAATCACATAGTATGTGCAAAAGCATCTACCATGTTATCTAACATGCAGAGAACATTCCATTATTTGGTGAGTCAGAGATGGGAGTTTTCAAGCATTATTTTTGTCCAAATCTAACAGCAAAGGGCCCAGAATGTTCATCTATTTAACAAACATTTATTGAATACTCACTACAAGATCTTATTTTTGGCCCCATGGGGGATTGTCACCATCCCAGAGATGGGATGGGATGAGAGTCCCCAGTCTAGTGGGGGCGGCAGGCCTGCCATTCCCTGCTTTCCTTTAGGAAGTATGAGAATAGAGTATGTGTTTATTAAAGACACTTCCCATTACCATCCCAAAGATGCTGGGTATAAAAACCAGCAATAGTAATAGTAATTTTATGAGACTCAAATTCCAGGCTACAAAAGCTGCTCCCCCACTCTGCATGCAGCACAGTGCAGGCCAGCTGGGGAGCTTCAGGTGGCCCCACAGAGACCCACTTCCCCCGTCTCCTTCCTGTCTGTGCTCCTGCAGCCTGAGCCGTGGCCTGCAGAGATGGGATCCCTGGTCATGTTTGGCCAATGGGGTGGGGGGAACAGTGGCAGGAGATTGGAGGGAGGGAGGAGATTGAGTGGGGTACTTAACCTCTCTCTTTTCCTCGCAGCAGAGTCACTGCCAGGCTGGCTGCGTCTCAGAGGAAGCCACAGCTCCTGTCTGGCAGTCTCTCCGCACAGCTTCCTCTCTCCTGGTGTCTGGTCACCACGTTAGCCCTTGGCCCCTTCAGGCCTGAGGGTGGTAACAGCTCACATAGTCCCCCAGAGCCCTGGGGCACCGCCCTGCCCCTTGTGAATGCCCTCTACCTGCCCACGCCTTGCAAGTAGTTTCTCTGTTGAGCCCTCTTTGACTCTCCCAATTTAATTGTGCTATTTGCTCCTTCCCAGTCTCTGATAGACACACAGGTGCTAAGGAGCTCACCATCCAAGTAGGGAAATAGACGAAACCAAAGTAAGTGGTTTAGGAAGGAAGATTTTGATTTTAGAACAGTTTTTTCACTTACCAGCTGTGTGAGTTTAAACAAGTAATTGAACCTCTTTGACCCTCAGTTTCCTTGTTTGGAGATAATAGGACCCAGCCCTTAAAGTGATGAAGATTGAATAAGATAAGCCAGTGCCCGGCACACAGTAAGTGGTCAATAAATGCCAGCTGCTTCTTATTGTAATTATTAATGGTATTACTATTAGCTCTATAAAAAGCTTAAAGGATTCTTTTCTTATTTTCTAAACTACAAAATAACCTCAAACATATTTCTAAGATAAGCTACGTAGACTTTTCACACCATGCAAGAATGTTGGGACTTTGGGGAGCATCCCTGGCTGTGGATTTGGCCAAGCGTCTATCCATTGGCTTAGGTCCTCTTCTCCTCAGAGTCCCTGTCCCTGGCCAGGTGGTGATTCGCAGGCACCCGCTGGTCTACGTGGTGAGCCTGCTGATTCCCAGCGTCCTCCTGATGCTCGTGGACCTGGGGAGCTTCTACCTGCCCCCCGACTGCCGTGCGAGGATCGTGTTCAAGACCAACGTGCTGGTAGGCTATACTGTCTTCAAGGTCAACATGTCTGATGAAGTGCCAAGGAGCGCAGGGAGTGTCCCTCTGATTGGTAAGCAGCCCCGGGGTCACCGGACACCAACCTTACATTACTCCTGTCGAAGGCCTGCTGTTGCATTTCAGACTGGAGGAGCAAGAGGCCCAGACTAACCCCATCTCCTCTGGTCCCTTCTCTCAGGGATCTTCTTCACCGTCTGCATAGCCTTCTTGGTTCTCAGCTTATTTAAGTCCATCCTGCTGGTCAGATTGCTCCACGATGAGCGGCGCAGTGGGCAGGAGTGGCCTCTCTTGTGCCTTCAAGGGGACACGGATGCTGATGGACCTACAGTGGATCCCAGGGCCCAGGATGCTGGGGTCACAGGTTTGTGAAAAGCCTTGAGGTTCCTACCCTGTCTTCCTTGATCACCCTCAAAACTAATTCCCTTGGGTGAAGTACCAGGCATTGTGTTGGACTAAGTGACAAATCTGAAACACCTGCTTCTAAGCCTGGCGCTGCATCTTATGGTACCTCTCTGGAGACTGAAGGCTGCCTCCTGCTGCCTTTCCTGAAAGCCTCATTTGAGCTTGAAGGTCAGACACTCAGTTGCCCTTAGGTTGTTTTAGTTTCCAATAATCTAAAGTGACTGAGCCGTTGACTCCAGAATAGTGAGGTGCTGGCGTGCACATACACACACATGGAGTTTGTATACATCTGGGTTCTAGTCGCTTAATGTGAAAAAGTATAAGAATCATCCCAGCCCCTAAAGCTCCTACTGAGTCAACTTGGGCTGACCCCTAGCTCAGAAAATCTCCCAGATGGATCTAGCCTACATACGCTCTACTTCCATGACATAGCTGTGATGTGTTCTCCAAGGCTTCCTCCAGCACAGCCTTGCCTCCCCTAAGCAGGGAGGAAGGGAGACCCCAACCCAAACCCAGCCCACTGCTCAGTTTTGCCCACAACGTTCCTTGAAGGATGAGGCCATCAGCTTCTAGAGAAAGTCCAGGCTCACCTGGGGTGTTTTCCTCCACTATGCAGGGTCCCTGATCTGTGAAGAGCACCAGGCCCAGGCAGGAACCCTGAAGGAAGTCTGGTCTCAGCTTCACTCTATCAACAACCACCTCCGAACTCAGGACCAGGCGCACCAACAGGAGGTTGGGTGGCTGGCCCTCCTGTACCGCCTTGACCGACTGCTCTTCCAAAGCTACCTTGTCATGCTGGGGCTCTACACTGTCACCCTGTGCTCGCTCTGGGCGCTGTGGAGTGGGTTGTGAAGACTTAAATTTATTGGTCTCCATCAAAGTGCTGTCACAGCACTTAGGGGAGATTGGAGGGGGAAGAATGGCAGGTTGAAACACTTGCCTCTTTCTGCTGAGTCCAGGTCTGCGCACCAAATGGGCTGCTGAGTGACCCGGGAATAATGCATTTCTGTTAAAAATGTATCAATAGTATGAGGTGTACAGTAAAAGTAAGCCTTCCTCCTTATCCCAGTCCACTCCCCCAGAATAACCATCGCTAGCAATCTCTTTCAGAAAATCTCTAGGCACATGCATGTATATAGGTATGTTTAAACAATTTTTTTTTTTTTTGAGACAGAGTCTGGCTCTGTTGCCTGGACTAGAGTGAATGCCGTGGCGTCAGCCTAGCTCACAGCAACCTCAAACTCCTGGGCTCAAGCAATCCTTCTGCCTCAGCCTCCCAAGTAGCCCAAGGGACTACAGGCATGCGCCACCATGCCCGGCTAATTTTTTCTATATATTTTTAGTTGTCCGATTAATTTCTTTGTATTTTTAGTAGAGACGGGGGTCTCGCTCTTGTTCAGGCTGGTTTCGAACTCCTGAGCTCAAACAATCCGCCCACCTCGGCCTCCCAGAGTGCTAGGATTACAGGCGTGAGCCACCGCGCCCGGCCAAACAGTTTTGTTTTTTTTTAAGTGTAAGATCACTCTGTCTCCCAGCCCTACCTTGGTCATTTATTCGGTCATTCATTCAACAAAACCTTTCCTGAGTGTCGATGAAGTCCTAAGCATTATGTTAGACACACCAGAGAACACAAACGAAGTCAGTTACCGATCATTCTTCATTTGACTTGATTCCTGGGGTCGACGTTGTACCAACCAAAACACAAAATTCCCACCACGTCCGTAACCTTCTGAAGCTCTTGTTCCCACTGTCCCAGCTGAGTCCACTGCCTCCGTCCTCCTCCTGTGCCTCCTTGGCAGGGCGTCACTAAGGGGAGAACTCAGGAGCCAGGGCTTTGAGGCCCAGTTTAGTACAGCACTTAGTGACTGCACACCCTGTGTGACGCACTGAACAGGAGGACAGGCACATCCCATGGTCCCTTGGCTCAAGCAATGGACGATCCACTGTTCCGGTATTAGTCAGTGAGGACTGCCATAATAAAACAATACACACTAGCCAGGCATGGTGGTGCATGCTGTAATCCTAGCTACTCGGGAGGCTGAGGTAGGAGGATCGCTTGAGCCCAGGCGTTCAGGGTTGCAGTCAACTATGATCATGCCACTGCACTCCAGCCTGGGTGACAGAGAGAGAGCCCATCTCATAAATAAATAAATACATACATACGTACATACTACACACTGGGTAGTTTAAACATAGATTAATTTTCTTACCATTCTGGAGGCTGGAAGTCCAAGTTCAAAGTGCCAACAGGGTAGGTATCTTCTGAGACTTCTCTCTTTAGCTTGCAGACTGCTGCCTTCTTGTTATGTCTTCACATGATCTTTCCTCTGTGCATGCACATATCTGTGTCCAAATTTCCTCTTCTTATAAGCACACCGGTCATATTGGATTAGGGCCCTTTTTTAACTTTTTTTTTTTTTGAGACAGGGTCTTACTCTGTCACCTTTAACTCTTGGGCTCAAGTGATCCTCCCAGCTCAGCCTCCTAAGTAGCTGAGACTACAGGCGTGAGCCACTGTGCCAGGTGGATTGAGGCCCGTGCTAATGGCCTCATTTAACCTTAATTATTTCCCTCAAGGCCTTATGTCCAAATACTGTCACATTCTGAAGTACTGGGGTGAGGACTTTGACATATGAATTTTTGGGGAAGGGGAATAAAATCCAGCCCATAATACTCATGTGATTGCGGTGGCTTTGCAAGTTCAGAATCTGCAGGGTGGTTTGGCAGGCTGGAGATCCAGTTTGAGTCCAAAGGTGACAGAATTTCGTCTTTTTCTAGGAAGGTCAGGCTTTTTCTAGTAAGGCCTTCAACTGACTGGATAAGACCCACCCACATTACAGAGGGTAATCTGTTCTACTGGAAGTCTACTGATTTAAATGTTAATCTCATCTGAAAAATACCTTCATACAAACATATAGAAAAATGAGCACATCTCTATACTGTGGCCCAGCCAAGTTGACACGTAAAATTAACCATTGCAGCCCCGATGGCCCCTCAGCTTCCCATCCATGCTCACAGTCACTCATCCAGAATAAGAGAGCCCTGGTCAAGGCACTTGGGTAACTAATTCACTTCTGGCTCGTCTTCTTTAGTAGCCAAATCTATATTGATTAGCCTATCTCACGAATTCCTGTGGCCTCATAATCTGAATCCTAAGATAAGAATTCAAGCTTTCCCCAAAATATCTATCCCTTGTATTTGACTTTCTTTGCTTCTTTCGTTGTTTCCTATTAGAGTCTTCAATCTAGCCAAGCCAACCTCCTTGCCACCCTTCTCAGGAAGCGGTTTATTTCCATCTAAGCCTCTACTTGTATTTGGCGTGTTCTTCTGGGCTTCGCCAATTTGTATTTCAGTTCTGTCCTGGAACCTGCTCAAACAGCCTTCTGCTCCCACTCCCCTGCCTGCCTTGCCCACCTATCACCCTGTTCCTCTCGCCTCCTCTCTACCTTTGGTATCTTTACCTATCCTCTCATTTCCTGTATCCTTCTCCCTGTGAATGTTCCGTGGCCTTGTGTGTGTGTGTGTGTGTGTGTGTGTGTGTGTGTGTGTGTGTGATTTGTCAAGTAGATCACACTGTCCTAGAATAGTTACCTGTGTTTCTGGCTAGTTTATCCCCCATCTACGCCCAGGTCCATGCAGAGTTGTGCCTCGCATGGTACTTCCGCAATAACTATTGCAGAGCTACTCATTCTAGCTCACAGGGATGGTGGACGCATATCTATGTATTTTTCCAGGTCTGAGAGACAAAATCTACCCAAGGTCAGACCCCCAGTCCCTGGGCATCCCTCTGTCCCTCACCCAGAGCAGTCATCAGGAGGTTGGCAGGTAGAGCACAGTGGGCTGGGTGGTAGTCATCGGTCCTAATGCTGTCGACAGAGGACACAAAAGTCCAAAGCTGTTTGCTAGAAACTTTTTCCAGCACTAAAATTGCCTTTAAAAAAAAATCTGTCCCCCTCCATCCCCCTGAAGAAAAAGAATTTAAATTCAAACAGCCTTTACCTGCATCCTCCCTCTCTCATTACCTCCCAGTTAGTGCTCAATGCCAATTGTCCATGAAATTCCACTGCTGCTTTTAATGAAATGAGGAACATAAGAAGTTTGTGAGCAGGAAGTGTCCACACAAACCTCCACCTGTTTCCTCCCTCACTTCCTACTTTCTATTCCAGGCCTCTGCCTTGCTCGACATGCATGTGGGGTCTCGCCTCCATGGTCCCTAGGGCCCCTGAGCTTCCCACCTAAGTTGATTCCAGCTTCCCCTACTTCTTCCTCTGGTTAATAGAGGAGGAAAAAAGGAAAAGTCCTGCATTGAACTCATCACTGTGAGGTCTTCCTCCTTCCCAACTATGTCTTGAAGGAAACACCAGATTAAGAGTCAGGAGTACTGATTTTGGTCCTGGCTCCATCACCGTCTAGCCAGGTGACCTTGAGCTTAACTTCTCTGACTTCAATTTGCTTTCTTCAAAATTGGGGCTGTTTATACTTACTCTACATATATCACAGAGTTAGGAGGATCAAAATGAAGCAATGTATTGGATGGCACTTTCAAAGTAAATAATATATCACAAAATAAAGATAAGACCTGCTTGCTGTCAACAAATGGATTCCAGTCTTGAGTCTTTGGTGTGGGGTCTGATTTCCAGCTACCTCTATCAACATCCAGTTATGGGCTCTGGTTCTCCCTATTGGTACCTTTATTACAGGATCCAAAGGCCAAGGGCTGAAGCCATCACATGTCTCCTTGCAAAGGGACCTGAGTTGGGAGGCTTGGAGGTCACCAAAGGAACTTCCCATTCCTTTCCTATGCAGCTCACCTTTGCTCCATCCCCAGATTACATGGCCAGGTTCCTCATGTCAGCCTCTAAGAAGCAGCCTTCAGGAGTGAAGCCTGACCACCAAGCTAGTCCCCAGTGTGGACTCCCTCTGACTAGTGCCAAGTGGCCCTAATCTCAACTGCAGCCAGGAACCCATTCGAAGCCCCAGGGTCAGGCCTGCATGCTGAAGCAATGACATTGTTAACTACTGACACTACAGACCTCCTCCTGGAACAGTGTCCCTCTGTGGTGGGAGGAATATGGGGTGCCAGCCGCCTTATTTACAGAGCAGCTTGAGCTTAGCCCTCCAAATGTTCATAAATTTCATGATTCCTGTTTCATAAAGGAAGGAAACTGAGGAACAGAGCAAAAATGGGATTCTCCCAGCTGTGACTGCGCCTACCATCTGTTGTTTCCCAGAACTTAAGGTAGTTTCTCCACTCACCAAGAAATCACAGCTCCAGTTCTGGGGGCTTCACCGATGTCTAGAATCACGAGTTGGTTAAGCACAGTCCTGGGCTAGGCAGGCAGCCTTCATCATTAAATCTGAGATGACTTCTGAGTACTGCTCTGATGACCCCCCCGGAGCCTGCGCGGCCTTTTGCATTGCCAATAATCAGGTGGCAAAGGGTCTCTCTTTCCTCCCAAGATACCCCCACCACCTCCTGCAGTTGTCCTAGAAGAGCAGGAGCCGTCACGATAAAGGAAGCTGAGCTCTTCACCTCTTAAACCTCTAAGACACAGCAAGTTTCCCGGGGTCTGACTTGTAGCCTAGATGAGTGAGGACCAGGAAGTAATCGAAAAAATGGCCACAAGGGGCGCCAGAGTGAAACACACCCAGTGGAATTAGTCCTCCTCTCAGCTCAGCCTCCGGCTTCCCAGATCCTCACACTTCTCAGGGGTCTGATTATACAGCTAAAGGCAAGGTTAGTAGAAGTGGGTGGAGTCTACATTTTACCCTACCCTGGCTCTGAGGCTTCTAGAAAACTTCAGAGCTTGGGTTTTGAGGTGATGAGTTCCTCCACCAATTCCTGGCTGCTGGATGGTCACCCCAGGGTGGAGAGCCCAGGAAGTCATAGCCTTCCTCCTTGCAACCCCCTCTGTGTCCCTGAGCCCCACCTCAGTCGAGCTTAGTTTACCCTGTCCTGTTCCCTGGCTCAGACTCCATCTCAGCAGCCGGAACTGCTCAGTCCTGAATTATTTACCTGCCGAGACAGTAAGAGCTTCATAATTAGCTGAGCAGCAGCATGGAGGCTTTTATGAGCAGCCACGCCCCCCACCACATTCCGGTGTCCGTAATTGAAATGACCCACGCCAGTGATTAGATTAGGGGGCTGAAGAAGCCCAGCACGCCACCCCCGGCCCCCTCCCCTGTCCTGTCGGGGAGGTGATGTAGTTAAGTTTGTGCTTCATTTGGCAGAGGCCATAAAGCAGGAATTGCAGCAACACTTTCTGCAGGGGCTGGAAGGCACTGCTGGGCGTGGGCGGGCTCTGTGTCAGGCACAGACTCCAGATCTGAGGGGGAGGGGGCTCCTTGCTCCCCCTTTTCCTCGCCCTCTCTTCCTCTCCCCAAGCCTGTGCTGGGCTCCGAAGACCTGCCCCCTCCATGAGCCTAGCAGGATGGTCAGCCCTCCTCGGTGTCACCGGGGACCAGGGCTGCATGTGGACAGCAGCCATGGATCAGACCCTGCTCCTGGTCACCCTGCCCTTCCTCTGTGGAGAGCTCCATGCTGAGAGCAAGGGAGTCAGGCGCTATTGGCAGTTCTTTTCTCCCCGCCTCAGTCCCATCCTCCTGCCGCCACCTCCCACCACCTGGCCCTTTGAGCACCGAGACTGCGTTAGGCTACACTGTGCAGTAGCTGAAGCTTGTCTATGTTTCCTCTCTTTCCTTCCTCTTCCCCACCCACATCTACCCAGGGACCTATGTTGCCACACTGCCCCAGGACCCCTCCCTGCCGTGCCCCTGCCAAATCTGCCTTCCTGAACGCTGTGCACAAACCGATCAAAATCCTTTCACTTGTGCCAATTCCTGTACAGTCACTTACAATTAATCTATTCTCCAGTACAAATTGGTAAACTGAGTTCATGCCAAATCTTCCATCGAGGGCACATGCATCCTCAGAGAGGCTCAGCAATGTGCCAGGTGTACTCAAAGCCCCAGAGCGGGCATGGCTCCTCTTCCACAGCATTAGTCTGACGCCATAGTGTGTTGCTAGGACGATTATTTATTTTCATATGAAAATGAATACTGACACATTTTGGTGAAGACTAATTTAGAAAATTTAGAGTAAAACATTAGAGGCAAAACTTTAGATTTTATGGAAGGGGAGGCCTCTTTGGCTCTGACCCTGCTATTAAAATTTAGCGTGTTAATAGGACATTTCAGGGACAGGGAGGCCAGCAGATGAGGACACGATTGCCAGAAAAACTAGTTTGTTACTCGCAGTACACTGCACCATGAGGGAGGGGTGCACACCAGGAAACACCGAGGTGGATCGTTGTGGAGGGGACGGGGAGAGAATGTGAGCAAGAGCCTTAATTACGGTTTCTGTGGGAAGGAACAAGCCGGCTTGGGGTTGGCTAGTGGGAGTAGTTTCGGTGGCTCTGGGGCACAGGGCTGTCCCTAGTTGTTTGGTACCTGGCTCTGGGGTGATTAGGGGGCGTGGAGAGTGGCCTGGAGTATGAGAACCCAATAAAAAAGATTATTGGGGGTGTGGGCTCTGGACTGGTTGGTTTATATTTGAAAAATATGCTTGCAGGTGAGTCGTTTACTATCTTTAGGAATTGGCTCTCCCTGGGAGGGGCAATCTCTCCAGGGTCAGCAAGGCCCTAGATGTCAAAGCATCAGAATACAGAAAATAAAAGACAAGGTTAATACAGCTCCTTCTAAGAATCCAGGCAGGATGAGATCCCTTCGTTCTGTACTTAAGTGGAAACGGGCAACGTAACTCAAAGATCTGAGTATAAGCGAAGTATGTTGGGTACTGTGGCAAGCATGCAGGAAAAGAGATTTGAGGAAAGCAACACCTGAGCAAGACATGTTCGTTCATGCATGCGTTTATTCACGCACCCACTCATTCAGCAGTAGTAACCTGAGCATCTCCTCCGTGTCAGGGACCTCGCCAGGTGCCAAAATAGCACCTTGAATAGGACACTCAGAGTTTCTGGCCTCAAAGGAGCTTTTAATCCAGCAGAAGTGATGTAGTGGAAAGAACACAGGTTTGGGGGTCAGAAATGTACATTCGAGTCCCACTGCAGTGTGGTTTCTCAGAACTGACATAGATCTTGTCCGAGTGCAAACCCGACGGTTTGGCAGAAGCTGCCTGGAGTGCTGTCTTGAGACAGATTTTTGGGCCACAGGTGGGCTCTGTGGGAAAGAACACTATAATGTATTAGTGGTATCTGTCACAGGTGACATCAGGTGAGGACAACCAGAGCTAACACTTACGAGGGTTTTGTCATGTGCCAAGCACTTTGCTGAGTGCTTTCGGTGGTATCATTCTAAGGCCACTAGAATCTCTAGATAGATGGTAGATAGATGATACTAGGGTTATTGACAATACTAAGGTTATTATGAAGATTATGAGATTTCATTACATAGATACATTTTCATAATATACATAGTCTTCATAATAACCCTAGTGTTATCTGTCCCATTTCACAGTTGGAAAAACCGAGGCCCAGATAGGTTAGGCAAGTTGCCCAAGATCACTGAGCTAGCAAGTGACAAAACTAGGATTCAAATCTAAGCATTCTGGACGCAGACTCCTTGCTCCTAGACGGGTGCACTCTGACTCCAGAGCTTGCTACCTCCACCTTTACTTCTTAAAGGGACCCCATATTTGACAACTTTATATGTGGATAGAGGAAGGGGCTAGTGTTAGAATATGTGAGTTTGATTTCCAGCTCCACCGCTCATTAGGTTTGTGACCCTGGGCAATGTACTTAACTATCTCAGAACCTCAGTTTTTTTCCATCTGGAACTCTAGAAAGAGTTCTTTTGCCGAGGTGTTGAGAAGATTGAATGAGACGAGATTTGCTAAGTGCCGAGCACTGTCCCTTGCATTCAAGGCACTGAGAATGACAGCGATTCTCCTTCACCGCCTGCCCCTAGGACTGTTAGGCGAGCCCAGGGAGATCCTACATGGGAAAAAGCCTTGTCAACTCTACAGGTTTGCTCCTCAGAGTGTGGTCCCTGGATCATCAGCAGCAGCGTCACCTGGGACTTTTAGAAAATGCAAAATCTCAGGTCCTCCCAGACCTACTGCGTCAGAATCTGAGTTCTAACCATTCCCTCGGGGGATTCATGTGCACTTTGTCACCGGAGAAGCAGGAATCTAAAGACCCATGGAGGCGAAGGGTGACAGTGGCGGCTCAGGGGCAGCACAGTGTCACATGGAGCCCACCCCTGCTACCAGGGCAGCTGGGCCCACAGGGCACCTGCCAATCACTGCGCTCCGCTCGGTAATCTCCCCTCCTCACAATGAGTGCAGTCAGGCACTCAGCGCAGCTGGGCAGCTGAATTATAGGCTGCGGGCAGATGGCGGAGATGGCTCTGTGTGTGCCATCCGAGGAGAGAGGGGGTGAGGGGTAAAGAAGGCCCCTTCCACCAGCCTCCTTCCCCTGACAGCAAACACCCTCTTTTCTGCAGAACCAGACTGCTGGCACCAGCGATCAGGCACCTCCCTTTCCCCAGAGCCTGCTCGCTGCCCCAGCCTGGGCCAGCCTCTGGGCCCTCCTGCTGGCTGAGTCATGGCCAAGATGTAGCCCTTTTGTCCATGTGAACCCTCCCTTTTTTCCCAGAGCTTGAAACATCAGGACATCAGGCAGAGGTAGGCATGGGACTGGAGGGACCATGTGGTCGTCGTCCTGCCCACGTTTCCGGCATCTAGTACCCAGGCCGGCACAGAGCAGAGCCCAGAGAGTTCTGGCTGAAGGAGCATCCTCGCCAGTTTTCCTGAGAGGCAGCCAGCCGGGCTGCGGTGAGTGAGGTGCCTGGCCGCCCTCTCCTATCAGAGCCCCAGTGATGGAGAGTGACATAGTAGATCCCAGGTGACGGGGGAGGCTGCACTGCTGCCACTGCTCATCCCCTCGCCTCCCAGAGGTGCCAGTGCCGGGCAGAGGCGCCACCTTCGTGGAGCCGACGCTCCGTCCTCCCATCCAAGTCCCCCAGGCTGCCAAGTGGCCTGTCCTCCCTGCCGCCACTGCATCTCAGCCCGGGTCCCTGGGAGGGATGAAAGCTCTCTCCATCTCCCAGACCTCCCCTTGCTGGTGATAATTCAAACGCCCATTCAGTTTTATGGGCCGCTGCTTCCAGGGCTACAGGAGACGGCTCTGGGGTTGCCCTCCAGGCCCTTTGGTCCCCTCAGCCTGCTGACCCTCCTGCCATGAGGCATGTCCCCCTCTCACTTCCTGCTCCGTGCCCTTCAGGCAGCACGACATCCTGAGCTGGATGCAGAGGGCACTGGGCACAGCTCAGGCTTGTCATTGTAGCTTTATAGGCCTGGAGTCCCCTGCTCTGCCTGTCTGGGTGGCAGCATGTGTGTGCGTGTGTGTGTGTGTGTGTGTGTGTGTGTGTTTGAGGCAGTAACTCAAAGTTGGAGGAGAATCTAGGTGCGCTTGTGTAAAGCTCTCATTTTACAGAGAAGGCTGGGAGAAAAATAACAATATATTCAAGATAGGGATAAAGACAATGATTACTAACTGATCAACACTAGGTTGATCACATGGCAGAAATACTCTCTAGAGATTAGGGGGATGGGGGGCAAATCTACAACTAAAGGACACGGGAACAACGAAAGGAAGGAAAGGCAAGCCCTTAAACCCCAACCGGGGGAAGGAAAAAAAAAAAAGGGAAACAAAAAGGTTGGACCCCCAACAAAACCCGGAAAAAAAAATAAAAAAAAAAAGACAATGACTACTGATAGCCACTACCTGTGGGACATGTGCATGTGTCACGCTGTGTATGAGAACTTTCCATATTGTATCTAATTTACTCCTCATAATAATCTGACAGGGCAGGGTGAATTTGCAAGTACAGGAATTGAGGCCCAGCTGGGTTTAGAAACTTGCCTAGCATCACACAGCCAGTAAGTGAAAGAGTAGAATTTGATCTCGGGATTATCTGCTTTACCTTCTAGCAGCTTTAGTACCTTCATCTGAAAACCCGGGTGGTGATGAGGACCACGGCCTTTTCCCTCGGGTGGAAGCTGCAAAGGTGAGGGATGATTATCCGTGGTTACCTTGGGGTTCCACTCTGCTAGGGAGGAGGCCTCTGCCCCAGGTGTGAAGATGCACACACTGCCTTGGGCCAAGACCCTGGGGCCTCCTGTGGTGTCTGCCAGGGCCGAAGAGGAGCAGGTGGAAGGAGAGGGGGAGGTGTCAGAAATGGGGCTGGGCCTCTGCGGGTGCAGTCGGCATGGGGAAGGTCCTGATTTACGGAGCAGGCTAGAGAGGGCCGGCATTTTGGATCCCTTTACAAACCATGCTGATCTGAGAAAGCAAAGAGGCTGGTTGGAGGGTGGAGAGGAAGAAACAGGGCTTTAGGAGGGATTATGTGCCCAGCGCTGGGAGAATTTTCTTTCAACAAAATAGATGATGGGGAGAGAGTCATCCATGCCTAAATTCAAATCCTGGCTCTACCACTTAATGGTTTCATGACCCTAGGCAAGTTAAATAACTTCCCTGAGCCTCAGTTTATGCATCTATAAAATAGGGATAATGCTGTCCAATACCTAGAATGAAGACTCTGCGAGTATATGGTATAAAACATGTAATAGTTGCTCAAAAACTCAGTCTCTGTCCCCTTCCTGGACCCTGCCAATCACTTCTAACTAGGGGACTCTGGGTAATTCTCTTAATTTCCTTTATAATAATAACGGTAATAATAACTACGGTGACTACAATCTCCACTGAGCACTTGTGTGACAGACACAGCGCTAAGAATCATACTCATATTATCTCATTAAATCCTCCCCACTCTCTATGATGGGTCCTGTACACCCATCCTCCCAAGCCCCATGGGGGTTAATTGACTTGTCTAAAATGTGGAGCTAGAAAGTGGCAGAGTAGACATTTGAACACAACCGGTCAGGACAGACTATGCCGTGGTGACACACGACCACTGCAGGGGCCAAGGGGAAAGGTCCTGAAAATCACTGATGAGAGGCAGATTAATTGGAGAAAAGGTATACGATTATTTAATGTGCGTACACAGGAGCCTTCAGAATGAAGACCCAAAGAGACAGGGGAAATTGTCCATTTTTATGCTTAGGTTCAACAAAGTATGGACAGCCGTGTAGACATATGATTGGACAAAAAGGGTAGGACCTAGTGCTCACAGATTGAGTGAGGAACCCAGCAAGGCCTGTCTGTCTAGATTCTTCTTGACCTCTCTGACAGCATTCCTTCCTTCTGGGTGTGGGCAGGGTCCTCTCTGCAATGAGAGTCTTGTGGCCTACAGTCAAACAAGTTTGGTTAGATAATTTCTTTCTTTTTTTTTGTTTTTGAGACAGAGTCTCACTCTGTTGCCTGGGCTAGAGTGCTGTGGCATCAGTCTAGCTCACAGCAATCTCAAAGTCCTTGGCTCAAGCAATCATCCTGTCTCAGCCTCCCGAGTAGCTGGGACTACAGGTGCATGCCACCACGCCCAGCTAATTTTTTCTATTTTTAGGAGAGATGGGGTCTCGTTCTTGCTCAGGCTGGCCTCCAACTCCTGAGCTCAAGAGATCCTCCTGCCTTGGCCTCTCAGAGTGCTCAGATTGCAGGTGTGAGCCTCCATGCCCAGCCCCAGATAATTTCTTTATGGCCAGTTTTTGAACAGAAAGGCGGAGGGAAAGTTAGAGTAATATTTTTAGGTTTTATGTCTGGTTTTGGGGAAAAGGAGTTCTGGTTTCTATGACCTGCCTTGGGGAAAAGGGATTATATTTCTACAGTTAACTTTGGGAGAGAATGGGACTGGGAGATAGGAGGGCAGGAGAAGATCAGAGAAAAGTTTTGCTTCTGTGGCTTTCATTTTAGGGTACTGTTTTTTGAGGCCCAACACCCTTAAATCATAGTGGCTTACGACAGCAGGCTGTGCTGCACCCACAGAGGCCAGCTGCAGCTCTGTCTGTTCTAAGTCCTCACTCTGACACCCAGGCCAGTGGAGCAGCCTCCATCTGCAGCATCACCTGCCACCATGGCAGAGAAGGGACCTCGCAAGTGTCTGTCTTGCCTGGCCTGGAAGACACACCTGTCCCTTCTGCTCACAAGTAACTGTCCTATTGTCCTGATCACGCAACCCACCCAACCACCATGAGGTCAGAAAGTACAATCCTTACAAGTGCCCAGAAAAGGGGAGAACTGGAATATTTGGAGCACAGCACTCATGGTTACCACATGCAGTGGGGATCACCATGCTTGACTGATTCCCTCCATGCACTGAGCCTCAGTTTTCTCTTTGGAAAAGTAGAAACAATAATTCTACCTTGCAGGATTGTTGTGGTGAATAAACGACATAATATGCAAAAATCTCAAGCCTAGGAACACAGAATTGTAGCCGTCCGTGTTCATGTGTGAGGTTCAGGGATGCCCTGGGGCTGGTCAGTTCACCCTTTGCTCAGTGGAAGGACAGACCAAGCTACAGACTTCAGGAGAGGCCCCGTGAAACAAGAGGACTTGCTTTGGGAAGTGCTGCTGCCCCCAGTGCACGCATGGAACCACCTTCAGGGAAGCCAGAGGGGAAAGAAATTTTCCAGGATAACAATTGGTGGCGACAGCAAGTGTGCAAATGTGATTATGTCAGCAAATATGCAAAGTGCCCTGCACTTTTGGAGGACTCTTCATTTAGGACTAATTAAATGCTTGGAACCAGGAAGATTGAGAGGGTCCTCTCGGGGAAGCTACTTCATTCAGGCCAGCAAGACACTTCAGGGTCTATTTACAGGGTGGAAAGCTCCAGAGGAGGAGGAGGAAGAGGAAGGCTCAACTGAGAACACTCCAGAGGAGGAACGTGAGGCCAGAAAGGCTGAAAATCACTTGGGATGTTGTAGGGTCCTCCCACCCCAACTGCAGTCTCTGAAGGTCTGAGGTTTTTTGTGATAGAAGAAAACAGAACTGGGGTTTGTCCTGGTGGCCGTGAAGTGGGTGCTGCCTGTGGAATGGGGTCTACTAGTTCCCTATTGCTGCTGTGACAAACTGCTGCAAACTTAGTGGCTTGAAACAACACGGATTTATTCTCCTACGGCTGTGGAGGTCAGCAGTCCAAGGTCAGTTTCACTGGGTTAACGTCGAGGCGTGGGCAGAGCTGGTTCCTTCTGGAGGCTCTGAGAGGGGAAATCGTTTCCTTGCCTTTTTCAGCTTCTAGGGGCCGACCGCGTTCCTTGGTGTGTGGCCCCTTCCTCCATCTTCTGTCAACATCCAGTGTCTGCTTCTGTTTTCACGTGGCCTTCTCCTCTTTCGTTATCAAATCTCCTTCTGCCTCCCTCTTACAAAGACACTTGTGATTACATTCGGGGCTGACCTGACAACCCAGCGTCATCTCAAGCTCCTTAATTTAATCACATCTGCAAATCCCCATTTGCCATACAAGGTAACATCCACAGGTTCCAGGGATTAAGACCGGGTATCTTTGGGGCCATTATTCTGGATACCACATGGAGCATATGAGACGGGTTGGATAGCAAGAGGGGCAATCGTGAACCCAACTGCGCCCACAAATCTCCCACTGGGGATGTCATCGGGATTTGGATGCCGGAAGGTGGCCGGACTAGATGGCTTCCAAGGCCCGAGGGAGCCTCCTCTGATATCTCTATCTCTGGAGGACTTTGATACAAAGGCAGGCTTGTGTCTGTTGGGGTGTGTTGAGGGTCTTGCTGTGGGCTGGAGATGGACTGCTCTCCCGCAAATGCAGAGGTGAATGAGACAGTGGCCCCCAGGGCAGGAAGGCCACGTGACCTCCTCAGTGTCCTGCCTCTCCCCTGGGTGGTGTGGGCAGAACCCTCCTTAGCTGAGTCCCCTGTGGGGCCTCACTGCCTCCCTCTTTCTCCCATGCCTGCCCTCTCCGCACTGTCCCATCTCTCTGTCTACTCACCCAGAACAACAGGCTCTGTGTCCTGGAGTGCTTCCTCTCTCCACGTAATGACAGCTTGAGGGCCCAAAGGTTCCCATCCCAAGAAATGCATTTCTGCCCAGCTGCCCAGTGGCCAGTGGTCCCATCATGCCACTGCCCAAGAGGGCAGCAGACCAGAGTCACGACCCAGTGGGACCATGACTGTCTGCTCAGTGCATTCCCAGAACCGGAGGAGGCAGCCAAGAATCCCAGCTCTAGGGCTGGTGGCATCCTTCCCACCTCAGTTGACAGGCTCCAGGGAGGTGGGGAGAGGCCCAGAGCACAGGTGGATTTTACTAGACCCCCAACCCCACTTATCTTCCCTTCTGCTAATGCCATCCATTCAGCCAACAAGTATTTACTGAGCATCTACTATGTGACAGGCACTCTTGTAGGTTCTGAGAATTCAGCAACCCACAAAATGGGTAAAAATCCCTGCCTTGTGGAGCTTATCTTCAATATATATAGTATGTTAGATGGTGACAAGTGCTATGGAGAAGGAATCTAGCTAGTATTGGGATGTAATTTAGATAGGGTGGTCAGAGAAGGTCTCACTGTGAAGTTAGCTCTCAAGGAAGATGACAGCCACTTGGGTCACATATAAGCTGCTGCTTTTCAATTCTCCCTGCCCCTTTGCCCGGGCTCCACCCTCAGGCCACTGTGGCAGGCTGCTTTTGGGTTGTATTGCTACATTTAACTCTTTTAGAGTGTTGATGACCTATTACCTCATTTATTTATTAATCCTCTTGATCCATTTTATTTGGAAAGGGAAGGAAACTGACCACTGTTGAGCATACGCTATGTGCCAGGCAGTGGTCTGCAGGCTTTACCCACATCTCATTTAATCCTTGCAACAACTTATGAGGATAAACATGGCTATGCCCAATTTAGAGGTGAGAAAACTGAGGTTGACACTTTTGGTATGACTACAGACTGAATGTTTGTATGCCCCCAGCATTCGCTTTTGAAACCTAAACCCCAGTGTGATGGCATTAGGAGGCGGGGTTTGGGGCAGATGATTAGTGCCCTTATAAAAGAGGTGCCAGAGAGCCGGTAGCACCATGAATAATGTTCTCCGTAATTTCTGTGAGATGAAGAAGAGGGGGTGGGTATGAGAATATCTGGGCATGGGGAAATGCATAATTTGAACAAGTGATGCTGATATTGTCTTCTCCATTCTAGAATAATAATCACTGAACTATAGTACTCTCAAAAAAAGTTCAGTGAATTTGGTGGACGGGTGAATTCAGTGGGTGGGGCCATATTCCTTATTCTCATGTGATAGGTGATGAAACTGAGGCATAGACCGTTTAGTTGGTTTGCCCAAGGTCACACAGACAGTTTCTGATAGAACCAGGACTGGGACCAGGCTGTATTCCATTCTTCTCATTGCTTCTTTTTAATAGCTTCTTTAATGTTTTTTGAAAAGCTAATATATTTACAATTTCAAGGCATAGCAGGGTAGAGTTTGAAAAATAAAATGTCCCTCCCTACCCCACGCCCTGGATGCACACCTCACCCTGAAGGCAACAGCCATTACAATTTGTTATGTGTTTCATTTCCCTTTGCCTCTCACCCCAGTAGAAAAGGCAGAGGACAAAATCAGACCTTCAGGAGTCTGTCCTCGCTTGGCTTAGGGGTCTAAACCAGGCTTGGTCATCCATTAGCTGAGTGACCCTGGGGAAGTCACCGATATCTCAGAGTCATAGTTCTTCACCTGTAAAATAAGGATAATGTCACTTACCTCAGAGTGTTGTGATGAGTTCAAGGAAAGGGCAGGCATAAAAGTCATTGTCAGCCGTGCAGGGCCATGCAAAGGTTGGTAAATGTTGCTATTCTCTGCCTCTGTTTTCTTCTCCATCCCTGTGTTTCCACCACTTTTCAGAGATTGTGGAGAGGATGGATTCGAGATGGCGCTGATTTCTACAGGACAAGAGGAAATGATTCAAAATGGACCAAGTGCAATTAAAGTTAGATATTAGAAAAGATTTTGTTTTGGAATCCCAAGGGGTTTTTGAGTTCTTTGAAAATTTCCCAGAAAATACTAATAACAAGCATTAAGCCTGTATCCTTCCCAGAAGCAAGGGGATGGGTGAGATGGCCACTCCAGTCCCTTCCTCCTTAGCAATTAGAATTCACGTAAGAGAGAAATTTAAGCTCCACCACCTTCTGCCCCAGGTCCAGTTCTGGGGTGACCAGATGGATGAATTGCCACTCACCAGGAATAAGACGGCCTTTCTTGTCCCTTTCTCCCTGGAATTTATTAATTCTCTTGAGTTAGAGAGAACTCTAAGGCAAATGACCTTGCTTCCAGGTCCAGCTCTGGGGTGAGCAGAGGGCTAATGACCCATGGTCAACCCCATTAAGGCCTGGCCTTTGCAATCAGTTTGTTATTAATAATTCTAGATATATTCTTCAGGGTGATCCACCCTGGAGAGCACCCCAGAGTTGGCTGTGTTGTTTGGGGCATGGAAGAAAGCTTCCACCCTCAAGGAGACAAAAAAGCTAGAAGTTGGTGGAGATTTGGGGAAAGGAGTAGAAGGAAGTTTCATCTTCTCGGAAGGATACATACCCAAGAGGTTAGAGCATCTCCTTCCTGGATACCTGTACGAACTGGAGTGAGACCTTCCTTCCATGCCAGAAAAGAGGGGAAAGGGAAGAAGGAAGGACAGGACCCTGCTTGTTCTGCCATTTCTCATACCCAGGACTCCCTGATGGCCTGTGTGAAGGATCGCCACCTCCCCATGAACACAAGTCCCCAAATCCCCAGAGTTTAGCGCCAGGAAGATCCCCAGGCAGGTGGAGCAGGAACCATGTGGCCCTATGCCGTCCCTTGGGTTTCCGCCTCCTCTGGTACTTCTCTTTCTCCCACACCATTGTTGCCACCACCACACCGGCCTACCAGGAACAAAGTCCCCTTCCTTCTCTTCCCCTCAGGATGGAGGATGAAGGTTTGAAATCCCAATATGAACACAGGTGAAGGGAATGGATGGGAAAGTAAGCAAAAGGGGTGTGTGAAGACTCAACTATGAACTTGTCATGCCTAGGGGGTCTCAGTTCTTCTAGACCTGTGCCTTGTTTTCCAGTGTCCTGAAATAGCTTTGTAGGGTCCCAAAGGCACTACATCCCAGGTCCCTTGCTTCGGTTTCTTAATTCCCATTCCTTGCCTCCATCCATGTAGAAGGTGGCATATACGTATCCACCTCCTAGGACAAGCTCTCAGTCATCTTGACCTCTTGGGGTCAATATTGAGAGAAGAACAAACCCACTGTGCCAAAGCTTAAGGATTTCCAACCTATCTGGTTGGAGGTCTAGAAAAGGCATGTTTCCCATGTGACAGGAGACAAGAAATAGCCCCACCCTTCAGATGAAGCCTCGCCCCAGGCCTCCAGACCTGACAGAGCAATAACACACTCCAAAAACCCTAGCATCACTTCCACACCACGAAGAGGGGCTGCAGAGGCAACCAGGCCAAATTTACTGTGAAGACCCACTTTGTACTGGGGAAAATTGTAAACTTCATGGTCTGAATTATCATATATCCTTAGGATACTCTTCAATAAAAGTATCTATATTTAGCAGATTCATGTAGAGCCAGCCCTTTGAACAAGAGGGATCAAGCCAGGAGTGGGACCCCCATCTGTTTTAGGATTTGGGAGGGAGGGGTGTAGAAGCCGGAGTCCCATCGGCCTGGGTCTCCATCTGAGAGGATGCTGTGGCCCTCGGTGCCATCAGGTGGTTAAGAGCCCAGGTGTTCGAGTCTATTAAGACCTAGTGCCACACCTGCCTCTTATTAGCTATGTAATTCTGCACAGGTTGCTTAACAGCCCTTCACCTCAATTTTTTCATCTGCAATATGGGAATAATAATAATAATACCTCCTTCATAGGAAAAAAAGATTACATAAGATAAAGAGCTGAGCACGATGCCTGGCACATAGTATATGCTTGATAAATGGTGGCCACTGTTGGTGGGGTGGTGCAGAATGGGGCCATTCCTAGGACCCAGGGCCTTGGTGGAGAAAAGGTCAGAGTCACACATGATAGGACATCAAGGAAAGGAGACCAGGAAGGAAGAGACCCTCCTCTGTTGAGAACACTGCTGTGCCTCTCTCCTTCCTGTAAAGGCCACTGCTGCCTCTTCAGGTAGAAGAACGAGGAAAATTGAGTGAGGCATTTTCCCATCCTGCTGGTTTCCACCCTCTCTGTGAGTAGACAGCCCATAAATCTTCCAACCACCATGCCAGGATGTGTCAGGTTCCTGGAAGCGGAGTTGGAAAAGGTGCACCTGTCTGTCCTCCCTATCTGCCCCACAGCACAGAGAGAGGTGTGTTCTGTAGGGACGCTGCGTGAGCAAGTGCCACACCTAAGTGTCCAACAAAAGGAGCTCCATGGAGCCCTGTCCTCAAGGCGATGGGGGAAGATGAGGACACATCCTCCAGTTAGCACCGTGATGACAAGCCATAAGTCTGCTCCAGCCCTTCCCCAGCAGGTGGGCCCCTAGTGGGGCCAGATGTTACTACAGGTTGCAGAGTTTTGGTAAGTTTATAGGTTTTAAAAGGTCAGGCTCTTTGGTGGTAAAAGTTTTACAGACTA
>NW_012151951.1:13582103-13606803 GCF_000956105.1 Propithecus coquereli
AGGGAATGGATGGGAAAGTAAGCAAAAGGGGTGTGTGAAGACTCAACTATGAACTTGTCATGCCTAGGGGGTCTCAGTTCTTCTAGACCTGTGCCATGTTTTCCAGTGTCCTGAAATTGCTTTGTAGGGTCCCAAAGGCACTACATCCCAGGTCCCTTGCTTGGGTTTCTTAATTCCCATTCCTTGCCTCCATCCATGTAGAAGGTGGCATATACGTATCCACCTCCTAGGACAAGCTCTCGGTCATCTTGACCTCTTGGGGTGAATATTGAGAGAAGAAAAAACCCACTGTGCCAAAACTTAAGGATTTCCAACCTATCTGGTTGGAGGTCTAGAAAAGGCCCATTTTCCATGTGACAGGAGACAAGAAATAGCCCCACCCTTCAGATGAAGCCTTGTCCCAGGCCTCCAGACCTGACAGAGTAATAACACACTCCAAAAACCCTAGCATCACTTCCACACCATGAAGAGGGGCTGCAGAGGCAACCAGGCCAAATTTACTGTGAAGACCCACTTTGTACTGGGGAAAATTGTAAACTTCATGGTCTAAGTTATCATATATCCTTAGGATACTCTTCAATAAGAGTATCTATATTTAGCAGACTCATGTAGAGCCAGCCCTTTGAACAAGAGGGATCAAGCCAGGAGTGGGACCCCCATCTGTTTTAGGATTTGGGAGGGAGGGGTGTAGGAGCCGGAGTCCCATCGGCCTGGGTCTCCATCTGAGAGGATGCTGTGGCCCTCGGTGCCATCAGGTGGTTAAGAGCCCAGGTGCTCGAGTCTATTAAGACCTAGTGCCACACCTGCCTCTTATTAGCTATGTAACTCTGCACAGGTTGCTTAACAGCCCTTCACCCTAATTTTTTCATCTGCAATATGGGAATAATTATAATACCTTCTTCATAGGAAAAAAAGAATACATAATATAAAGAGCTGAGCACGGTGCGTGGCACATAGTATATGCTTGATAAATGGTGGCCACTGTTGGTGGGGTGGTGCAGAATGGGGCCGTTCCTAGGACCCAGGGCCTTGGTGGAGAAAAGGTCAGAGTCACACATGATAGGACATCAAGGAAAGGAGACCAGGAAGGAAGAGATCCTCCTCTGTTGAGAACACTGCTGTGTCTCTCTCCTTCCTATAAAGGCCACTGCTGCCTCTTCAGGTAGAAGAACGAGGAAATTGAGTGAGGCATTTTCCCATCCTGCTGGTTTCCACCCTCTCCGTGAGTAGACAGCCCATAAATCTTCCAACCACCATGCCAGGATGTGTCAGGTTCCTGGAAACGGCGTTGGAAAAGGTGCACCTGTCTGTCCTCCCTATCTGCCGCACAGCACGGAGAGAGGGGCGTTCTGTAGGGACGCTGCGTGAGCAAGTGCCACACCTAAGTGTCCAACAAAAGGAGCTCCATGGAGCCCTGTCCTCAAGGTGATGGGGGAAGATGAGGACACATCCTCCAGTTAGCACTGTGATGACAAGCCATAAGTCTGCTCCAGCCCTTCCCCAGCAGGTGGGCCCTTAGTGGGGCCAGATGTTACTACAGGTTGCAGAGTTTTGGTAAGTTTATAGGTTTTAAAAGGTCAGGCTCTTTGGTGGTAAAAGTTTTACAGACTAGTAAAATTTTACTGCAGAAGATGGGAAACACTGCTGTCATGGAAGAGACTGGAGCCAGGAGTCTGGAAGATCTCAGTTCCATCCGTAACTGGCGTGGGAATTAAGGCAGCTCATGGGGGCTCTCTGGGCTCTGTGTTTTAGCCTGGGAAATGGGAGCAAGAAAAGCAACCATGGGTAGGACAGTGGCGACAGCACCCATCCGCGGGTGGGAGGCTCAGGCCCACGTGGGAGCACAGTCCTCCTCCCCTCGGCGCTTGAGCCGCTGGACACGCAGGGAGGGCCCAGGCCTGTGGGTCCTGCAGTCTCAGAGCTTTTCATTAGCCGGGCTGGCTCGCTGCCCTCTGCGTGTCTGTCTCCGCTCCCGCAGAGGAGCCTGGCCGTCTGCAGGCCGAGCGCGGGAATCAAATTAGCCAGGTCTCTGCCCTTCCCTCGTCCCCACCGGCCAAGGCAAGTTCATCAAGGCCTCGCACTAATTCTTATCTTGTTTAAAAGGGGCAAAAGGAACTCCACAGTTTCATCCAGGGCAATTTACACCCTGCCACTGGCCACATGATTCCAACTTCCTTCTGTCTGTCGTGCCATCAAATCCATTAACAGGAAATTTCTTTGGGGGAAACTTGATTGCTGCTCCATCAGAGAGGCGCACAGGCAATGCATCTCCATCCCGGGCCGCGGCCTGCCCGGCTCCCTCTAATCCTGTTACCTACGCAGCTAATTCTCTAATGCACACACTGTACAGAGGACATCCTCTTTCCTCCCTAACCCAATTGGCCAGTCCCAGAGGATTCCAGGGGCTCAGTGCAGAAAGAAGGCCCGGGGCCCGTGGGACAGGGTCTGCAAGCTTTCTTGCACACACGCCGTGGCTGGCACCCCACTCCACAGTGCGGAGTGCCCACTTTCAGACTACCATGGTGGGGAGGGAGAGCCCCCCTCAGATACACTGGGTGCATAGCTCAGCCTCCTCCATCCTTCCTCCTCCTCTCCCTTTTCTCATTCCATTTTCCTCTCTCTTTTCTCTTTCCTTCTTCCTTGGCTTTCACTCTGATCTTCCTTTTCCTCCTTGGTTTCCTACCTATCTGTCCCCTTGTCTCATCCTCCTTTTCTTCCATCCTTTTATTTACTACTTCTCCTCCCAACCTCTTTTATATTGTTTTACCTTCTACTTCTTCTTGCTGTTTTCCCTCCCGCGTTGGTGCTACTGCTTGCGGAAAGAGTTCAGTTCCTAATGCTTCTTCCTGGCTTCGTCTCCAAATGGCTTGGCTCTGTGCGGGGAGTGGGCCCAGCCACACTGGATACACACGAGCACCCCACAGAGTACAAGATGGGGCATTTGGGGATAGTGGTTAGGGTGCAGGGGACAGGGGGCAATTCAATGTCTGTCCCTTACTGATGAAATGATTATGATGGTAAGCCCAATGGGTTTGTTACTGCTGAAGGCCAGCCCCTGGCTGGCTTATGGCCATATGAAGGAACCCCATGAAAGAACAGTGTAATGCTATATGCAGATTTCGCAAGGCACATAAACAAGAGGAGAAAGTCCTCTAGAAATTTGCAGCACATTTCTGAGCGGCAATGGCCATGAATGGAGGAGAGCAGGAGCCTAAGAATCTTGGTTGGGTTCAAAGATGTATTTACGAGTCCACAGTGCTGCCTCTGAGCTTGGTGGCCCAGGAGGCACTCGGTTCTTCTTGTCTTGCCTTGTCCTGGGGTCTGAGAACATTCATCCTGGGGAGGTCTGGCTCTATAAATTCTCTAGAAGTTTAGGGCCCCTTATTCTACCACTTATCCTCATCTCCATTCCCCTAAAAGAAATTCTCGGAGCTGATTTTCCTTGTTTTTCTGGATTGTGCAGCGATGAAGCACATGACTTAAGAGAAGCATAGCCCAGGCTCCCTGAATTTGACTGAATGTTCCGGAACCAAGCCCTGGCTGGTGGCCATATGAAGGGACTCCATCAACGAACGGCTCAATGGGACATGCAGATTCCACGATGCACATAAATAAGAACTGAAAAGGACTCAGCCCTGACCAAGGTGGTTTCTCTTTTTTGAAACTTAACTGCAATTCAGAAAATTCTTCCTTCCTAGTGTTCCCAGCCTATTCCATACTTGGATTCAACTGGAAAAGAAATTAAAAGGAATGAATTTTTTTTTGTAGTTGAAGCTTGCCATGGTGCATCTTGCCTTCGACACAGTTGAGGTAGAAAAGTTCACATTTGCCCAGGTGGTGAACTGGGGTAGGACTCCTTCAAATAGAACTTCACAGCAATTCTGTCCTCAGGCAACTTTCAGGGCACACAGTTGAGTAACCAAGGGATAACTACTTACCTATTTAACTTACAAAGAGAAAAAAAAACACTTCTTTCAAGAAAGCCACATTTAAAAGGAAGATATTGAAAATGCTTATGAAATAATACTAAGCAAAAAAAAAAAAAGAGAAAAGAGAGGGATACAAAATTGTGAATGTGGTATATTTACTTCATTGCATACATATTGTAGAAGGAAAGTATAGAAAAATATATAACAAAATCTTAACAGTGGCTGTCTCTGGGCAGTAAGCTTATGGATGATTTAAAATTTTCTTTATATTTTTCTATAATGAACATATATTACTATTATTTTTTACTACACATATTTATTTAATACTATGTATAGTAAAATGCATAAAGTATATTTTTAACCATATATATTTTACTATTTTTAATATATATCTTACCATTAAGTATGACTATTTAGATGACGACAAAAAGGCAAACCTCTGGCAGCCTCAGGTACCTTTCCTATGTCTGCAGGGGTTCCCAGTCACCTGCTTGGCTGGGAGCACTATGTCACCCTGAAGAGTAAGAGAATGGCCCTCTGGCTCCTGCCTGACTCACCCTCCCCTGCCGCAGCCCAGTGCCACTGGAACATACTTGCCAAGGGACAGAAATGAAAGCAGCACCCTGGTGCACCTCCCAGCAGACAGGCTACACCCTTGCTCCAGGGCTCCTGTAGCCCCTGTCCCCAATTCACTCCTGGGGGAAACATGGCCAAGCCACCTGGCTGAATGGGTGGACTGAGCTCCCACCACATGACATCAGCCAGGGCGGGCTCCCCTCTCAGCGGTTCCCTCCTCCTTCCTCCCGCCCGAAACCTGATCCAGCTGAAGGTCTGATTGCTGGAAAACTTGGCGGCTCCCCAACCCTGGTGGCCCGGGGAGTGTGTGCCTGCAGCCTCAGAAGGTGCAGGCAGCGGGCCGGAGAGGCAGGCTGGCTGGGACATGAGGCTGGCAGCGGGCGGGCAGGCTGGCCCTTGGCGGGGCTCTCCCTGAGCAGTCACTCGGAGGCACTCCCACGTGGGAAGCTCGCCATGCTGCTGTGGGCCCCGCAGGCGCTGCTCACCCTGCTCCTCCCCACACTGCTGGCACAGGGAGAAGGTAAGCGGCTTCGGGACACAGTGGGACTTGGCTGGCCCTCTGGGCAGGTGGGGTAGGGGATGCCTCCGTCCTCAGAGAGTTTAGGTAAGGAGGGTTGGGAGTGGTGCAGTCGCAGAAAAATCAGCTATCTTATCATGTATGAGCTGAGAGCATTTTGAGCTAGAAAGTTGGGAAAGTTGAGTCCTGGAGGAGAGCAGGACTCGCAACGTCTTGGCGACATTTCAGAAATACAGAGACCGGCGCCAGGAGAAGGGCTCCTCTCCTCTTTGCCCTGCCCCTAAATTCATTGAATGGCAGCTGCAAGGGACTTTTGAGCTCATTTGGTCTACCGCTTCCTATTATAAATGGGAACGCCTGGTCCAGAGATGGGGAGTGATGCATATAGTTTGTTGGCAGCAGAGTGGAGACCAGAACTAATCTCGTCATCTGGCCTTGACTTTGCTGGTTTTGTTGCATGGGCTCTCTGGGCCTGCATTTCTTCAACCTCCCCTCCAGAACTTAAAATCCAATAAAACTTCTCCCTGTGTTCCCTATCCCCATCCTTTCCTGACTCCCTTGAATACAAGGAGTCAGTTTCCTTTTGCTGCAGACCTTGTTCCTTCTCCTTTGGAAGGGTTCTCTCCCTACAGAGCTGGGTTGGAGCACGTTGGGGCACAATTAGAACGATGCCATGTGGGGACTGGACAGATGTGCAGGGCTGTGGGCGAGAGGAGCTGTCATCTGGGGACGCTGAGTGGGTTAGGCAAACACAAGCCGGGGAGAAGCTCTGTCCCTCCCAGCAATGGTCCTTTGCTCCGAGGCCTGCAGGGATAGTCTGGCTCTCTCCACGCCGGTCAGAGTCCCAGTCAGTAGGATCTGGGCTGTCACCCACGTAGCGAAGACACACACATGGATCTGGATCTCAGGTCGCGGACTTGCAGGGCACGGTACTCACCCTTCTGAGCCCTGCGCATCCTTGTTTGTAAACAGCCACTCCGGTGGCCTGCTCTAAGGTCAGAATGAAGACTACGTTAACCGATGTCATTCCAAAGGAGGCACTCAAAAAGACAGTCTCTTGCCTTCCCTCTCTCTCTGCTCCTGTCTGTCCTAAAGGAAGCCTAAACCTTATGAGGGAGCAGGGGTGAGAGGAAATCTGCAGGACTGATCTGCTGCGCAGGTTGCGCACGGGATGAGAGAAGGGGCAGTCTTGCTCAGTGAGAGCCCGGCCTGCTGGCACCCGGTGTGTGAAAGACCCCGATTTACTCCGCCAGTCCCATCTCCTCTTTGCCACCTGTACCGTGGTCCTCCAGCGTGTACCCCCTTCCCACCCCATGCACCTTCACCTTCGTATTTCATGCCTCCCTTCAGAAAGTGCCCCTAGTGTCCCCAGAGGGAACACCGAGGTGCACACGAAAATCCGCATAGAACAGGACTAGGGCCTAGGAATTGGCTTCCTCATCACTACTTTGTCCCTGCAGGCCTCCTGCCCTGGGGGCAGTTTGGTTTCTCCTTGCTCCCTCCACACCTCACCCCAACTTTCCCCCTAACCCCATCAAGTTTGCCCACAGAGCAGCCCTCCTGCAAACCCTTCCCCCGTAGCCTGTATGTGCATGGAGGGAGGGGGGCGGGGATCATTTGGGGTGGCTTTTGCAGGAGGGAGAGGGAATCTCTTTTTTCTCCAGATGTCCACCCTTCCTTCTTTCTTCCCCAGTTACAGGCTGGGGTCAAGGAGACAGTGATCTGTGCAGACGCTGAGACCTGACCTCAGCTGAGGACAACTCTGATGCAGACCGTTAAGCTTGGAAATTGTGCACTTGGGGTCACATTTTCTTGCACCCCTGTCACCTTCTAGTATCACCCAGTGACGGCCAGCTTCCCTTTGCTCCCAAGGACCCCTCAGCCGGGGCCCCACAGACCCCCCCTACTCTCCACCTTTCTCAGCCCTCAGCCTCCTTCAAAGCTCCTGTGTCTCCTGTCACCTTTGCTTATGGGCCACATGCCTGCTCTACTGTAAATGAGAGCGCAGGTGGCTTCTGGGAGGCATCCACTTGGATTTGGGTGGGAATCTCTACAGACAAAATGCTCTAGTGGTGAGAATTCTAGTCTGTGGGGGCATTTAGGGATTTAGCTTGCAAACCAGGGCAAGGGAACTGGGGGAAGACTCGGGCTCTGGTGTCCACATTGAACCGCTCTCCTTCCCAGCCAGGCGGAGGGGGGGCCTCCAGGGCCGGAACACCAGCAGGCCCGCTCTGCTGAGGCTGTCGGATCACCTCCTGGCCAACTACAAGAAAGGGGTGCGGCCCGTGTGGGACTGGAGGAAGCCAACTACCGTGTCCATTGACGTCATTGTCTATGCCATCCTCAGCGTGGTGAGCACCCAGCTCCAAGCTGCCCCTCTCGTAGGGGGACCTTTTAGGGGGTAGAAGGTGGCCATGTGAGACCAAGTCACTCCCTGGGAAGCAAAGTGGCCCTTCGAGAACCCATAGTACCTAAGGTCTGGGACCACAGCTGACAATGAATGGACGCGCCATCTGCACAGCCGTCCACACCAGAAACCTAGGGTCACCTGTGTGGCTGCCTCTCTGGCACCCCTACAGCCAGTGGGTCACTTCCTGTGTGTGGTTCTTCATACATTGTGTAAGGGCAACCATAGCACTATATTGGGTTGAGACTGTCCTATTCATCTCTGTGTTCTCTGTGCCTTACACAGATCCCTGGTACGTGGCAGTGTCATTAAATGGTTGTTGAAGAATCAACCAACAGATCACTTCTTTGATCAATTAATTAAACAAGAAGGCAACTGCAGAGATGCAGTGGCACTGTGCTGGGCTGGGGTGGGTGGACCTGACTTTACAGTGTCCGTCATAGTCACCGTAGCTGCCTCGATACAGAATGAAGTCACTGCGTTTAGAACATCTCTGGGCAGAAACACAATAAACTGGTCACTGTGGGGCTTCAGGGAGGGAGACTGGGAACTGGATGGGGGAAATGGGAGAGCGATGAATTTCTCACTCTGTGTGGCTTTGTACTTCTTGATTTCATACAAGGCAGGCTATATGCGTGTGTAACATAGAACACAATAGGAAATAATAGAGAGTATGTATAATATATATGCGTATATGTATTTGAACTTGAAAAAGAAACAATCGTTATCTCTTTCCTAGTAAAAGCCCAACCTTTCCTGGCTGGCCAGGCATCTCCAGCTTATCCACTCCCCAACCCCGGGCTCCTTTCTACACTCTTAACCTCCCAAGGAAGTAGAGGCACAAGGAAGCAGCTCCTTTTTGGGGGTGGTGTGTGCAGGGTGGCCCCCCAGCCTTCGGGACCACCTGTCTGAGCTCGCTTCCCTTTCCCAGGATGAGAAGAATCAGGTCCTGACCACCTACATCTGGTACCGGCAGGTGAGCAGGCCAGCCCCTCCCCTGCCCCGGTTTCCTGGGATGGGGACGTCTCCTCCCTGGAAGGGTTTCTCCATCTGAAGGAATCGAGAATCTCAGCAGCCTTGGTGGGAGTAGGTGAGGGGAGAGGTTCAGAGGCACCCTCTGTGGGAGATCCAGGAGTCTGGAATCTTCCCATCTCAGGACTGGGGGTGGATGGGAGCTTAAAGATCAGTGGAGGAGAAATCCTCCAAGCCCCCTCCAATTTCCGAAGTTCTTCACAGCATCCCAAACCAATGCTTGTCCAGCCTCTGTTGCAGGAGCACCTCCAGTGCCAGGGAACCCACAAGGCAGCCACTTCACTTGCAAGCAGCTCTAATTGCTAGACAGTTCTTCCTCCTATTAAGGCAAATTGGACAACAACCAAATTGAGTGATTGAAACAGGATGGTTCGTTCCATCCACTTAGCCCTCACATCCTCAGCCGTTTCTCCTCTCTTCCAGCTTCTGACGGGCACGGGTCAGGCACGGGTGTGTGGGCTCAGGCCTTGACAGGAGCTCTGGCTTCGTGCTGGCAGGGGAGGGCAGGCACACAGTGAAGGCTGCTGTCTGCAGGAGGGCCCAGCTCTGGCAGCCCCGGGGATTGCAGGGAAAACGTCAGGGCAGCAGGGGAAGCTAGAGTGGCTGAAGAGAGGGGAGCAGGAGGTCATTGAGGACGGCTCGCAGAGGTCACGCCCGAGAGAGGCTCTGGGGTGTGCGTGGGTGTCTGTGAATCCCTCCTCGCTGCTCATGGGCCTGCGCCACCACCACCACTCGCCCATGGGAGGGGGGTGGGCTGCAGGAAGGAGCCAGAATGCTGATCCTTAGATACTGCTCCGTCTCTGCCTCACAGAGCGACCCCTTACTACAGAGCAACCCTGCCTCAAGGAAAAGGACCCAAACAAGACTAGAAGCTCCTTTCCCCAGGACACGTGGCCCAGGTCCCGCCTCTGTGCCTCTAGGCCCACTCGTCCACCTCAGCTATTGCAGTCAGCTGTGAGGGAATGTCCACCTACTATATACCAGCAACTGTGCGTAGGGACTGGAATTAGAGACACAAACTAGACTCAGATCCTGCCCACAATGAGCTCACAGACTAGTGGAAGCAACAGATACAGGGACACGGGGACAGACAATTGAAATGCAACGACATAGCCACTCCAATGCAACAAAGACAAGATGCTAACCAGGGAACACAGAGGAGGCCCATACAACCCAGCCTATGGTGTGGGGGTCACGGAAGGTGTCCTGGAGGAGGGAGCAGACAGATACCTTGGCTAAGTCTGGAAGGATGAGGATCACTTACCTTGGTAAGAAGACAGGGCTTGCCATACAGGAGAGGGAGCAGAAGACTCAGAAATGCAGAGGTTTGGATAGTTCTACATTCATATGTGTAGAATTCACAGAGGCATGGCCAAAATGTGAGGCTAGAGAGACGGTGGAGGCCAGGTTATGTAGGCTTTTCTTGGCCTTATCCTAAGGCCAATGGGGCACCATCCAAGAACTTTAAGCAAGAGAGTGACATGACAAAATTTGCGTTTTAGACCAGCCATTCTGGGCTGAGAGAGAACATGTGGATCGAAACTTAATAGCCACGTCTACCCCGTGAGGTGGACATTATTATCCCCATCCATAGAGGTCCGGGCCACGACCCAAGAGGTTATTTATCAGAGATCCCTCAGTGAGTGGCTAGGGGACCCGTAACACTAGAAATGACCAAATGCCCTCCCTGGGAGAGGCTGCATCCTCCAGCGTTGCTATGCCTGTAGGGAGAGTGTGAGTACGGAGGTGGGGGGTACTCAGTTACCGCTGAGGCACGTAGGTGCCACCAACACCCAGATTTTCCCTGGAAGACGGCTGCCTGCTGCCTGGGCACCGAGGGTGAAGTCTGCCGGAGTTTCAGGCGACCCTCTCCCAAGATGGAGAGGGCTGCCCGTGACCCCTCCTGCCCCTCCCCTAGCACTGGACTGATGAGTTCCTCCGGTGGAACCCTGAGGACTTTGACAACATCACCAAGTTGTCCATCCCCACGGACAGCGTCTGGGTCCCAGACATTCTCATCAACGAGTTGTGAGTACTGTCATAGATGCCGGGTGGCCAGGTGGCTTGGGGGCTGGGAGACAAGATCGCTGCTGCCGCCTTTGAGACGTCCCACCAGACTGGCAGACTGTAGGGAAAGTTGGCTGGAGCCCACATTCCCCAAAGTCTTTGTCTTTTTTTCCCCTTTATTTTTCTTTTTAAAAACTCCTCTTTTTCTGTGCCTGATGTTGAAACTCTGTACTTAGTCTGAGGGCCCCTGTCGTGGAGAAAGACGCCAGTGAATGAACTCACACTGCGTTACAACAGCCTAATGGGAACAGCTGCATTTTTAGAGGGGACAGCAATGTTTCTAAAGGGAATAGAGCACTGATGGTGGCCACTGCTCCTGGTGGCCACTGGAGCCACTCCCTCCTGCACAGGGGAGCTTTGGAGCTGGAGGACGTGCTCAAACATCCCAAGTCACACATGTGCCCGACAGGCCACAGATTGCTCCTCCAATACAAGGTGGGTCCAGGAAGCCTTTATTCCCAGTGGCCAAACGCTGTTCCATTTGACCCCAGCCCAAATATCTTCTCCCTATCCTGCAGGTTCATTCAGGGTGCACCAGCTGGGCTTCCGAATTCAAGGGCAGGGAAGTGGCTGGGGGAGATGGATGGAGAAGGGAAGGTGACAGGTGGGGCCAGAGCCCTCCACCCAACACCCACTGCATTGCCCAACTCCAGGGTGCCACTGACATTTTCCCAAAGGAGGCGGTTGACCTTGACCCCACGCCCATGCCCTGCATAGCTCAGGCTGGAGGGGTTCTGGGAAATCCGTTTCTGGCCGGATGTCCAGTTTCAACAGTGAAGTGGCCTTAGTCTTGACTTCTCATGTCTCAGCCTGATCCCACTGGAGCATGAAGGCTTCGGAGGCCAGGCTGCACCCACCTTGGCCCACAGCAGTCCCTCAGAAGGGCCTACATGTCCCAGATCAGCCAAGAGAGTGGGATGAAGTCTCGTGGGACTTTTCTGGCTTCCCTAATCTTTGCCTGTGATTTCTCTAGCTCCCTTTCCTTCAGAGAGGATTATTCTCATTTCAAAGGATTTCTGGGGGTGGGAAACAAAGACAAGCCAGAGTCAGGATGGAACATAAGGTTCTTTTCTCCCCCACAAGCCCGCCTGTCCCCACAGGGCTGGTGATCGCGGGAGCCAAGCTCTGCCTGGCCTGGGGACAACGGCGCAGGGGCAGCTGGGCAAGCTCCCCACCGCCCGTGGCTTTTGGGTCCACGGATCTTTCCCCCCTGACTTCTGTGACCAGGAGAAAAAAGCAGAAATGCCTTTTCCTGCTTGGAAAGTAGCCTTGACAATGGCAGGTCAGGAAGCCTAAGATAGGAAGGTTGGGAAAACCAAAGCCAGACAGAATTGCCCGTGCTGTCCTGCTGCCTGTGCCCTCCCTGAATTTCTTTCCCTGCTGGGCTGCTCAGAGATCTTCAGACTCCCAGGGCTTCACCTGCCTCTTGTGCCCCCAAACTGACCCCTCTTCCCTGGCCAGCGTGGACGTGGGGAAGTCTCCAAATATCCCATACGTGTATGTTCAGCATTACGGCGAGGTCCAGAACTACAAGCCCCTCCAGGTGGTGACCGCGTGTAGCCTGGACATCTACAACTTCCCCTTCGACGTACAGAACTGCTCGCTGACCTTCACCAGCTGGCTGCACACCAGTGAGTATGTGGGCTTCTGGGGGTGGAGGGGTGGAAGTTTGGGGCCCCAGGGACATCCAGGCAAGGAGCACTCCCTGGGTTGCCTTCTCCCTTATCCAGCTTACTTCCCACCGATCTTCTTAATGTCTCTGAGCCTCTGCTTCTTCATCCTCCAATGGGGAGAACATTGCTGCTCTCGCTGGCTCTTTCCATTGTCCTAAGGATTTGACGAGACAGTGTGAACCGACTGCAAGATGCCCAGGAAAGGACAATTCTTTTCCAGTATCTCAAACAGGATCTGGCACTAAATGTCTCTCCAATCCACTCGCTTCTCCTCACCCCCCACCAAGCCACCCCCATCTCCTGCCCAGGTTTCTCATCGGCCTCTTCCCTGGTCTCCCCCGTTCACTGTTGTCCTCCTCCAATTCATGCTCCTCACAGCAGCCAGTGAGATCTTATTAAAATGCAAATCTGACCAAGTCACTTAAAACCCTCAGTGGCCTCCCGGCAGTCCTGGGACACGGTCCAAATCCGTGGGCTGGCTCTGCCTTGCTACCACTCTGGCCTCACCTGCTGCACACCGCCCTGGCTCCACTCCTGCCCAGCCGCCTTGACTTCCAGCCCCAGCACCCTTGTTCTTTCCCTTCACCACGTGCCGTTTCCTCTCCTGGGCTACCTCGCCGCCCTCCTCCCTCTCCCCAACAACTGAGCCTGGCAACCCCTCGACTCACCCCTCTGGCCACAGCCTAAGTGTCAGCTCCTCAGTTTCCCTCTCATCCCCCAGGCTAGGCTATCCCTGCTGCCCAACTTGACAACACCCTGTTCTCCCCATCTCTACCTCCCCTGTAAGTACTTGCTCAGTATCTACTTTCCTCCTAGGTATAAACTTAAGAGCAGGCAGGGACATGATCTATTGCCCACCATTAGATTCTTGGTTCACTGCCTGGCACAAAGGAAGGTGCTCAGCAAATTTTACCAGGTGGATGAATGCTAGGTGCTCACTGGAGAGCTAGTGCAGTGTGCACCATCCTGCTGCAAGAGGGCATCTTCCATTTCTGTTCTGACGTATTCATGACATTAAATTTAAATTCTGATAGTAATACATAATAACTTCCTTGACCAAGAGCCGAACTACAGATAAGGTTAAAGTCTCCTTTGACCTCTACCCTCAATCTCTCAAACTCTTTTCCAACAACTCCCTACGATAAGAGTCAACCATTTTTGTCAGCATAAATTTCATATAGTACAGTATATTCTTCCAGATCCTTCTCTGCACATTTATATCCACACATGCATGTGTGCATATAGACACACACATACACATCTATGGAAAATGCATGGGAATTATTTTCTGAGTTTTTATTTTACATAAATGTATCGTATTTTATATACTACAATATAGTGTTACTTGATTCTTTTTACTCAACAATAGCTCTTGAACACTTTTCTAAGTTAGTGCATATTTAGATCTTCCTCATAAATTTTAGCTGCTATAGACTATTATTTATTTATCTGAGACAGAGTCTCACTCTGTTGCCCGGGCTAGAGTGCCATGGCGTCAGCCTAGCTCACAGCAACCTCAAACTCCTGGGCTCAGGCCATCCTCCTGCCTCGGCCTCCCGAGTAGCTGGGACTACAGGTGTGAGCCACCACGCCCAGCCTACATCTCATGATTTTGGATGCACCATAGCTCTTAAGTATTTTCCTGATTGATGGATATTTATGTCTTTTCCAATATTCTACTGCAAGAGGCACTGCTGTCCTTCCTGGCACGTATTTCTCCAGTGTAGATACTGAGAAGTGGAACTTTTATTCTTTAAGTGTGGATTTTGCTTATTTTACTAACGTTTAAAGACAGGCAGTTCCATCAAGGCAACGGTGAAGTGTGTTGACTTTCGTTTATTTCTGAAATGAGTAATTCTAACAGGGGAGCCTAGAAAGGTGTTTGGAAGGGATGTGTGCATGTGTGTTTGTGTGTGTGTGTGTGTGCGCATGAAGGGGTTGTATGGTTCCCTGCACTGTGCTGTGTGTTTTCATCCAAGACCTCCCTTGCCCTCACTACGGCCCTGTGAGATAGGTATGATGTGTAGTGGTGCCTCATTTACAGCTGAGCAAACCAAGGCTGAAGGTTGAGAGCTGAGGCTCAAGGTCTAGCCGTCTGCCTCCGCCTCCCCGGGTGGCTGCGCACTCGCGTTCCGCCGTCACAGGGTCTGGCAGGCTCCTGGTGCTCGATGCCAAGCGGCCTGCCTTCTTCTCTCTCAGTCCAAGACATCAACGTCTCCCTGTGGCGCTCACCAGAAAAGGTGAAGTCGGACAAGAGCGTCTTCATGAACCAGGGAGAGTGGGAGCTGCTGGGAGTGCTGACCCAGTTTCGGGAGTTCAGTATGGAAAGCAGCGACCATTACGCAGAAATGAAGTTCTATGTGAGTGAGGTGGATGTACGTAAAATGGTGAATAAAGCCCCTAGACCTCCACACCAAGGTGGACTTGAGGAGGCTTATTGGGAAGGCCTTCCATAGCCCCTTTTTAACACTAGGGTCCCCCACATCCCTGGAAACTTCAACCAAGTAGATGGGGAAACTCAGCTGAATGTCCCTTACTTATCCTGAACAGCCACAAGCCTGGATTGAGAGGCAGGACATGGGGTCTGTCCATTTCCTTCTCTGAGAAATCTGAGCTGGAAGCTCCATGAAGCAAGGGGGTCGGGGTTGGGGGTGGCTCCCGGGGGCACAGCCTGTCTGCCCCAGGCTTCCCACAAGCTCCTCTCCTGGTCCCAGGTGGTCATCCGCCGGCGGCCTCTGTTCTACGTCGTCGGCCTGCTGCTGCCCAGTATCTTCCTCATGGTCATGGACATCATGGGCTTCTACCTGCCCCCAGACAGTGGCGAGAGGGTCTCCTTCAAGATCACGCTCCTCCTGGGCTACTCAGTCTTCCTGATCATTGTGTCCGACACGCTGCCGGCCACTGCCATCGGCACCCCCCTCATCGGTAAGGCCTCTTCTGAAGGAAGAGCTCAGGCTGAGGAGAAACCGGCCCCCTCCCACCTCTCATGTGTGTCTTTCCCCCCACCCGGGGCACACAGGTGTCTACTTTGTGGTGTGCATGGCGCTGCTGGTGATAAGCTTGGCCGAGACCATCTTCATTGTGCGGCTGGTGCACAAACAAGACCTGCAGCAGCCTGTTCCTGCCTGGCTACGGCACCTGGTGCTGGAGAGGATCACCCGACTACCGTGCCTCAGGGAGCAGTCGACTTCCCACAGGCCCCCAGCCGCCTCCCAAGCCACCAAGACTGATGATTGTTCAGGTGAGTGGGGGGGGAGTCCCCCACAAAGGGGCCACTTCTGGCCTGGATGCAGGGAGTGGTGGCAAGTCTCTGGAGGGCGTAGCAGGCCAAGGAGGCTGGGCAGGGCCTGGGAACTGGGTGCTGTCCTGCATGCGGTGCCCATGCCCAGCCTTATTGGGAGGGGCAGACTTCTGCCAAAGGTGTCAGTCTTGATCCTGTCTTCATTTTGACGACCTCTCATCAACCTGGCTATAGACAGAGAAGGTAGGAGTTCCAGAGGCTGAGCATGTCGGAAGCTGAGCCCTCTGGCCTGAGATTGGCCTGTCTCTGAGATGGAGCCATGAGTGAGGTCAAATGGATGCCCCTTGGGCAATTATAGGCCTTTTTGCCTCACATGGTTAAATGCTGCAGCTGCGATTTCTAAAACTCTCTCATTCTTAATAGCTCAAAGACCAGGTTCCTTAGAATTTCAACATGAGGCAGAGAGACAGGGGCACAGGGAGACACTAAATGTGGGGCTCACACCTCCTGAAGAATTGTTACAGCTACCATTGTTGTTATTGGTGGTGGTGGTGGTTGGTTTGTTGGGCTATCGATTGAGCAGTTTGTGCCAGGCACGTGAAAAGCACTTTCTGTGCATTATCACATGTAATACTCATGACAATCCAATAGGATTCTCATTTTTCAAATGAGGAAGCAGAGACGTAGGCTGTCCTAAACCACAGAGCCAGGAACTGGTGGAACTGTGCTTTGAACCCACCTGACTCTAAGCTCCTGTTCTTAAGCATTCCTCTCCTCTCTATCCCCTTTCGCCCTTCCTCCTGGGCAGGGCGAGGCTTTCTACATGAGACTTTTGGTCCATCTAAGACCATCCCACTGGCCTGAAGCTAATTTCACTTGGTGACGGTAGCCATACCTGAAGGTGTATTTTCTGGTCCAGGACTCAGAGTCATGGAGATCACAGCAGTGCCCTCCAGACAGCCGCCCCCTTCTGAGGCAAGATGACGTAACAGGAGAGCAGTGGAGTTGGGGTCCAGATTCTTGGGCCTTGGTATTAAATGATGCTCCAACTATGTGACCACGGGCTAGTCACTTAGCCTCGCTGAGGTCAGCACTATCGTATAGCAAGTGGGAACAGTGATCTCTCCTACTCTGCCTCTCTCGTGCGGCTATTGTGAGGCTCAAATAAAATAATGGATGTCAGATTGCTGGAGAAAGCCCATACATTGAAAAACACACAGGAAGGAGAACTTCATAATATTAGTGATCTGGGGAAGGGGTGGAGTTTGTGACTAAGGAAGGGTACGCAGGGATCCTCAATCGTATTGCTTTTTTGAATTTGTTTAAGTTAGATTGTGGGTTTGCAGATAGGTAAGTTCCCTTCTATACATTTTATGTCTGAAGTTGTTCCTAACAAAAATTTTACAGGCTGTAGAAACATAAGGGACAATGTTCAGGCCATGCCACTGGCTCTCCCTTGCCAAAGCTCTGCCCTTCTTTCAGCCATGGGAAACCACTGTGGCCATTTGGGAAGATCCCTGGACTTGGAGAAGACCCCGAGGGGCAGATGCAGCCCTCCTCCGCCCCCAAGAGGGGCCTCGCTGGCCGTCCATGGGCTGCTGCAGGAACTGTCCTCCATCCGGCACTTCCTGGAGAAGCGGGACGAGATCCGAGAGGTGGCCCGGGACTGGCTGCAGGTGGGCTCTGTGCTGGACAAGCTGCTCTTCCGCATCTACCTGATGGTGGTGCTGACCTACAGTGTCACCCTGGTCACGCTCTGGTCCATCTGGCATTATTCTTGAGTGGGTGCAGCCCAGCAGGGGAGGAAGATATGGGTCTGGTTAGGATGAGGACAGAAGATTTCTGCTTAGGTCCTTCAGGGCCCAAGAGATACCAGGGACATCTTCAAAACACAGATACAGTCCCATCCCATTTCCAATGCCAAGTCATCTCAGCAATCCTGAACCAGTGTCTGAACCCTTCCCCCCAAAACTTAATGTTCAAGACCCTTCCATCCTCTTCCCACCCAACTGCTCATTATGGCTTTAAAATATGCTATCTTAGATCAAGAGAAATCCGAGCACTCCTGAACTTCACTCTACTTAACTATGTATCAAACTAAGTTTCCCCACGGTTCCTTCTCTGAATAAGGCACTTTGGAATTCTGCTCATCCCCCACTACTTTGTTTTTAGGTTGAAGGCAAAACCAACTCTCTACTGCAGTAGGGCCTGACAACTCTGCGCTAGGTTTGTCCAACCCCTATGTCTCCTTCTTCACCTCACTTGTGGCCACTTCCCTGAACACCATCCTCCATCAGATGGTGGGGTGGGTGGGGGCAACACATTGCCATGACACTTCTCGACCCTTTGTCAGCAGCTTTGGGAAAAGAGTAGATGGGCAGATGAAGAGGCTTAAAGTTACTGGTAGAAATGAGGTTTGGGAATTATCTGTAGTTTCAGCTGTTTGGTGCTTTCTGGCCCAGGGATCTGGGAGGTGACCAAAGGGTAGCTGTTATGAAGAAGAATGAGTAGAAGGTAGGATTAAAGGTATTAGGGTCAGGACAATGAACACTCAGCAATGAGAGGAGAGAGAAGAAAGCTCAGTTCTGTACCCCCCTCGAAAGATTCTGGAAGGATCCATGAAGTCCTATTACTATTCTAGTCTCATGATCTCTCAGTGCAGCTGAGAGCAAACTCTCCCTGCAAGAGTATCTCACAATTTGGTGGGGGGGTGGGGGCGGGTGTGCTCTGGCAGGGGAGGAGGGAGAGGAGGACAAGAACTTCAGCACCACGGTCAGCACCAGTGGATTTGGTGTTGGAAAATACCAAGAAAGCCAAGGCTTGGATTTACTTATCTCCTTTGGAAACTGTCAGTAGTCAGTCCCCGTGCATCCACCAGAAAGCAGGACCATGAGGGAGGCGGTCGGGAGGATGGTCTTTGATCTTGTGTCTCATATCCTGGCTCCCTCTCCCAGACAGCAGGGCTTAAGACATGCTAAGGAACACCTCAGCTCCATTGCTCCATCCACCTAACAAGCTTCCAGAGAAAAAGGATGCTAGACGCCCCCAAGGGCAGCCTGTCTTAGCATTCACAGTGTGTGAATGAGGCTTTCTCTGGTTCTCCCAGTCTCATCGCAGCCTTATCCCTCCCCTATCTTGTGCTGCCTGTCACTCTGCAGAAGGCATGGTGGAGAGGGACTAATACTGCCAGGCTAAAGGGAATGGGCCCAAATGGGATACCTGGGATGAGTTCTAACATTTTCACTGCCTCCACAGTTGTTCCAGGCCAATTATTAATATAAGAGACTCTACAGTATGAGACACCAGAAACTATGCATTTCCCGGACCCCAAACTCTGCAATTCTAGTTCATAAACCATCCAGGAGACTGGGAAGAGGGCAGAACCATGGAACCTTGGAAGATTCACGTCTGAAAGAGCTCAGAGGCTGAGGAAGGGGGCTTATCTAGTTTAGCTTCTCTCAGCTTCTTCTCACTCCAGATTCCCCAGCATTTAAACCCACTAAATACTGTCTAACTGGCTCATTGTTCCTAAGGCAAACTGGGAATGAAGTTTCATCTGCTATCTCCCTCCCAAGCATATGTACTTTTGATATTAGTGATCAGGGATTAGTTATCTTCATTTTGGAATTTGGAATTCTGCTCATCCCCCACTACTTTGTTTTTAGGTTGAAGGCAAAACCAACATCTCTTGATGGGTAGGGATCGGAGTCTTCCAGCAAAAAGCAAGAGATTTGGGGGCTGGGGATTGGCCCCACTCATAATTGTTGCTTTCTGCTGAGCAGAGACTGGGCTAGAGGTGGGGATTGTTCATCGCTCCTCTCTCAGGATGGCCCCTGCAGCCCATATGTTGGAGCCTTGTCCTAGGACCCAAAGCAGCCCCATTTCACTAAGACTCGCTTGGGCCAGCCATGCCATAGGTGATTCTCACGTCTCAGGCCAGAGGGATAGAAAGGTGGACAGTTCGGCACTGCGAATGCACCACTGGTCAGTAAGTGGGTGGCTATTGGAGAAGCGTCCAACCAAAGAGCTAGTAAGACACTAATTGCACTATTGATTCTCCACCTCCCCCATCCCACCCTTTTCACCCACAATCAATGGGGCGACAGAGCCCAGCATCGAGGCAGCCAATTAACCACCTCAAGAATGAGCCGCCACACGTAACATCTTCTGCTCCAGTAGCTACATCCAATCAGCACATTGATCTAGCATCTGGGCTATGCTGCCCAGGGATGGGAAACTGAGGCCCAAGGTCAGAGAATGTCCCAGTGCACTAACTCCTGCCCATCCATACGATCTTGGCCTTCTCCAAAGAGACCTTTGCTCCGTCTGAGGTGTGAGAACACCCAGAATTTCCCTCCCACTTGTTATACCTCCCAGAACCTGCTTCCTCCCCTCCTTTTGCCATTCCGCTCATCGCCTCTCATGCTTTCCTGAGCAGAGAGAGAAAACCAGAAACCCTTATGTCTTCATAGGTGCTTCTGAGAAGCTTGGCGATTCTCTCCCTCCCCTCCCCTCCCCTCCTCTCCCGCAGTCTTCTCTATTCCCCTACAAATACTTCCGGTTTTCATCTCCTTTTCCCCCCTACCCTGCTTTCCAAAGCTGTCGTTTCTACTAAAAAGATTCCATCAAAGGTGTTGAAAGTGCCCAGCCGGAACCCCTCGGCCCTCCGTGAGTCCATGAGCCGCGCTGCTCCCAAGCCATCCCGGGAGGGGGCTGCCTTTCCTCCCAAGGAAACCTGAGCTCAGGAGTCTCGGGGATGCCTCCTGGGAGTGGACACCCAGCGGCCCAGACAGAGTGGCTGAGCTCAGAGGCCAGGATGCGGGCTTAGGGGAGGTTTCTGTAAGAGGAAGAAAAGTTGCCTGGTTGGGTGAAGGAGGGAGAGGAAGAGCTCGCAGAGAGGTGTGGTTCAGCATTCGCCAGCCAGATTCGCCTCCCTCCCCCAGCCTCTGAATCAATACATTTTGAATCTAATCTAATAACAGAGATTTAACGAGGGGATAATGCAAGTGGAGCCGCCAGGCGCTTTGTTGCTTCTTTCATGCAGCAGCTGGGGCCCATTATCCGGGGACAATGCCCCGTGCTAATCACTCCCCATCTCCTCCCTCCCGAGGGGTTGGGGAGGGGTGGTGGGCAAGAGAGGGCAGCTCCTTCCTCGATTGGAGGGGAGTGGAGGGGTGGTAAGGAGGGGGTGAAGTCGAGAAGGGTCTGCACCGTCCCCACACGATTGTCCTGACCTGACACCAACTGACTGGCCGCCTCCCCTGGCCACACCACACACCCTGACCAGTGAGCAGTCGGGGGAGCCCTACCAACGCGCACAGACAGCAGATAATTAATTATCAGCTGCAGTACCAGTGCTGGGAGTTGGGTAATTTTTTTCTTTTTTCTAACTTGGTCCTCTATAATTTAAGCTATCCCATTGAGGCTGGTGACTGGCCAGCCCTGACTGTCACGGTTAGAGAATTAAATCCTCGTTTTGGGGACCAAGAATACCCCTCTCTGAAATAGAAGCCTGCTCTGCATCCCCTCTCTCTCTTCTGTCTGGAAGTGTGGAGGTTAGACTGTAGGAAGAATTTTCTGATGATGCTATTCCTAATATTAGTTAGATTGGGAGTCGGAAAAGGAAGGCATAGAATTTCATTTCCTAGAAGTCTTTAAAAAGAGAACTTTATCTATCTAGGTTGGAAGGGGGCAGACCAGGGAGGAGAGATCTGCCTCAATTTCCCATCAGAGCTTTAGTTGGGAGGAAGCCTAGGGCTGGCACACCCGAAGCCTGGCTACTCCCATTCCCTTTTTGCAATGTATTTATTGAGGACAACATAAGATTACCATGTGGAGTGGGAGACCCCAAATTTGGAATTTGTCCCCAGCACAAGGCTAGCTGTGAAACCTCAGACAAGCACTTAACTCCCCTGTGCTTCATCTTCTCACCTGTAAAATGGGGACCATCATATTAGTACTGGCCGATAAGCGGTGTGGGGCACTGTGCTCCCAGCGTGGGGCAAAAGCCGGGAAATCAGGAGGCTGTGCTGGAGAGACGGCAGTCCTTCTCGGATGGTTCACATCCCATCCTAGGAGGAACTGCTCCTAGGGTACAGTAGAGGAGAGGCCTTTATCCTTCTTGTCCCCATTTAGAGATGGGCAGGGTGAAATAAGCTGGTCATCCACCACAAGGCCGGGGGGGCTAAAGTTCCTGCCCCCACCAGGATGAACGCAGACCTCTGTGTCCCGTACCTTCCGGTTCCCTTTTCCCCCATTGCTACTCCTCTCCTTCACCCCTGCACATTCAGAGCTTCTTGGCACAGAGTTCTTCCCTAAAGCTGCAGCTTTGAGTTCCTGCTCTGGGCAGGTGTCTGGAGCACTGGCCCACTTTAGGTGGCCCATCCTGATCCTGGGTCTCTCCCAAGCAATGCCACTCCTGTGTCCCTGTGTCTTTGCAAAGAGAATTAAACTCTTGGCAAAGAGTCACATCACAACGATGACAGCTAAGACTATGGGAGCCCGGGAATTCACTTCCACGTGCCTGGGAGAACCCCCACTGGGAAAGAACTATCTGTCCTCTGGTCCGCAGTGGGATGTCCATCTTTGGCCAAGGGCAGCCACAACCCTGCCTTCTAGATGCTGTCCACAAGGTGGCAGCAAAGTCCAGAAGTTCTATGGAGGGGCCTTCAGGAAACATTTTACTGCCCCCTTCCCTACTCTCATGCCCAATAAGGCCCCCATTCCTCTCCAGGGGCCTTTGAAGCCTCCTTCCTTCAAGGCCAACCCTTGGGCCAGCGCTAAGGCTCATGTTCCAGAGTGCTTTGTGCCCTGTGCGGATGCTCTGGCAGAAGAAGCCTGGCCCACGGCCACCTGCCCCAACACGTACCTGCGCCCACGCTGATCCCTGAGGAACTGAGCCCCCTGCACATGTGCTCAGGCCTGGACCTCACACTTATCAGCTTGCTCCAGTTTCCCCTTTTCTGCTCATGCGATGAAGATATTGGTGACTGATGGCAAAGAAAGCAGTCCTACCCCACACCCATCCCTACGAGGCCCATGGAGGACTCTGCCTTCGAGACTCTTCTGCCCATGTCTCTAAGGCCCCAGCTCAGCGCATCCCACACTGGCTTTGAGATGCCCCTCAAAGATCCTAGGAGAGCAAGGTGGGTGAGGTGCTGCCCAGGGCAGAGCTGGGGAAGGGGGTGGCCAGTGGTTAGCCGGGGGCAGGACATGGGAAGATGCTCACTCCTCCAGGAGCTCCAGGACAGGGGCTGGAGGGAGAAAATTGGTCCTAACTAGGGTTTCAATGACACGATTTCTTTACCCATCCCATGGCAACTCCGGTAACTTTGCTGTCGCCACCTGCTAGCTGTGAGTATTAGTTTCCTGCCACTGCTGTAACAAATCACTAACTTAAAATGCAAATTTATCATCTTACAATTCTGGAGGGCAGAAGTCCAAAGTGGGTTGACAGGGCTGTGTTCCTCCTGGAAGCTCCAGGAGAGATGTGTTTCCTCGCCTTTTCCATGTTCGGGAGTCGCCGGTGTCCCTGGCTCATAGCCCCTTTCTTTCTTTCTTTTTTTTTTTTTTTTTTTGCACATATAAGAATAACATTTATGGATGTCGGGCAGGGGGGAGGGGGGAGGGGGAGGAGGGAACGGGCATATGCATACACAATGAGTGCGATGTGCACCATCGGGGGATGGACTCGCTTGAAGCTTGGACTTGGGGGGTGGGGGGGCAAGGGCAACATACGTAACCTAAACATCTGTACCCCCATAATATGCTGAAATAAAAAAAAAGAAAGAAATGACATAGCCCCTTTCTACGTCTTCAAAGCCAAGAGCAAAACACCTGCAAATCGCTCTCTCTCTCTCAGTCAAGCTTTGCTTTGTCACACCTCCTTTTCCGACTCTCCAACTCCCTCTTTCCTTTATAAAAACCTTTGCGATTATGATAGGCCCACCTGGCTAATCTAAAATAATCTCCTCATCTCAAGATCTTTAAATTAATCATGCCTGCAAAGTCCCTCTTATCTTGTAATATAACATAATCGCAGGTTCTGGGGCTGGGGGTTGGACGTCTTTGGGGGGCCATCACGCTGCCTGTTACTCTGCGAGATCTTGCATAACTTCTCTGCCCCTCCGTTTCCTCGTCTGTAAAATCGACGTAATAAAAGCACCTACCTTGTGGATTGTTGTGGGATTAAGAGGCAGTACGAGTAGATGGTCTGGCACAAGGTAAAAATGGTTGATAAATTTTAACTGTGGTCTTGTTATTGCTCTTATGCATAAATCTAGAAGCCTCCTGCACAACAAAGTCGAGGTATGGTCCATCACAGACCCATTTAACTAAAACTATAAAAGAAATAATACTTTCTATTACACAACGTTCATTTGTGCAGTGGCTTTATGGTGATGAATCTTGAGCTACTTTATAAGCCGAGGAGGAGGGGAGAGAAAAGCAGCATTGTGGGGGAAGGACTCCAGGCAGGAGACAGAAGGTCAGGCCCAGGGGTGCTTCTGTCCTCCCCCTGCCCCCTCCCCACGCCCAGGGTCTGCTCATCTTCCCGGGGGGAGAGGGATTAGAAGGTGGCAAGGGCTTCTTAGGGCAAGAGGTGTTGAACGCAGCATGGGGTGTAGAATCATTCCCCCAGAAGCCTTTGAAGGAGACACCCCCTCTCTTGATCCACCTTCCTCGTCCAAGACAGTACGGAGAGGCAGGAGGTGAGTGGGATCCCTCGAGAGACCTTCCCGCTGCAGGTGCAGGCAATGCTGCCTTTCCATCTAGGTGACACCTAGCGACGGGATCAGACACCAGCTCTGGCTGGCACATCCACCCTCCTGCCCTTTTCACCCAAGGACGCATTTTTCTGATTCTCACGAACGAAACTCAAATCCACATGGGCTTGTCATTGGGCTTAACATGCCCACTGGTGGCTCACTCCCAACAGTCTCCTGAACGTGAGCGAGTAGGGCATTCCTCCTCCTACCTTCTCCTCACCCAGTGTGTGCTCTCTCAACCCCTCCCAAGGGGTTTATTCCTTTATTCCTACAATAATTGTGATTCACGTGTTTACTGTCGGATGATTGGTTTAGCATTTATCCCGGCCCCCAGCCTGTAAGTCCTGGAGGCAGGTATAATGTTTCTCACCCTCCCCACTGCTCACACGGTGTCTGACACAGAGCCCACGCCTTGCATCGAGTGAGCGAATCCATAAAGGAACTGTGGTTGGGGACAGGGACATGGGACATGGGACGTGCAGAGGAAAGACCA
>NW_012151951.1:13606903-13710789 GCF_000956105.1 Propithecus coquereli
GGGGTAGGAGGTGGCCTTGAGGAGGCTGTGTGGCCACCAGAAGGCCCTGAAGTCACTTCCTCAGGGAACCTTCTCTGAGACTCTTTAATAAAACAAACCACTTTGCCCCGGAACTTCCGCATTGTGCTCTAGCTGGTTTGCCGCTGTGTCTGCCAAAATCGCGAGCCCCACAGCAGGAACTTGGCTGGATTTTACTCAGCGCTACATCAGGGCTGCACACTGTGCCTGGCGCAGCGTAGAGTTAGCAAAGGGGGTGGCAGCACGGGTCCTGTTGAAGCCATTTGTCTGTTAGGATGACCGTAAAATCTGTCATCCAAACCTGGGCATTTCTGTCCCGGAAAGGGAGGCGCTATTGGTAATTGCGCGTGGACAACAGGCTGTAAAGCGCGGCTGTCCGGGCAAGCAGGGTGCTGGGTCACCCCACCTCTTTAGCTTGCCCCAGCCCCTTCCCTCCGCTGAGCCCCAGGCCCTGGCTGTTTGGCTCTGAGCTTCCATCCCTGCAGATTCTTTGACCTGCCCCCTAGAGTCAAGACATCTCCAGCTAGGGGAGGCAGGGGAGAGGCCTCAGCATGGCCCTTTGTCCACTGTGGGGTCATGGCTTTCCTCCTGAGGTCCACCTCTGAGGTCAGAAGGATTTCCTGTTGGGGTCGAAGGTCAAATGCCGCATGTCCTCAGCAGAGCTAGGAGGAGACTTCTCCGGCCTCTGCCCTCCCCTCCCCCGGGAAGAAGGATGGGCTGATTCTGGAGCAGGAAGCCGTCACTGGGAGGGTCAGGATCTCTCGCCCAGGCACAGAGGGGCTCTGAGGGCTCCCCATCCCAACTACCAGAGGGGCATGTTCTGGCAACTCCCCCCACTCTTAACCAGGAGACGTCCTTGTGTGCGGGATGGGGTAGGGGCTGGGTGTAGTGTGGAGGGGTGCTGCTGGCAGCAGAGACATGCCCCATGAGGTTGAAAGTTGGCTAGGCAGGGCTGGATTGACAAGGGATCCGCAGATAAACCATTGCCTTAAAAGTCTATTTTTCAGTAATAATCCCATTTGTAGAGGAGAAACCCATAAGCTTCCCTGCAGAGTAAAGAGAAAGTACAATTGTTTTTGCTAACAGGGGAAATAGATTTGGGTTTCTCCAGAGCTTCCTGACTCCCTGGGGGTTCCTAAGCTCCCTGGGTTTCCCCAGAGTTTGGGAGTGGAACAGAAATCCCCCTGGGACCAGGCCATATGTAAGCAGCAGCCCCACTAAGTAGCCTGATGTCAGAGAGATGGTGAGAAGTAGGAATGGGTTAGAAGACCTCCCCTGAAGGTCTGCTGTGGTGTATGTTGGGATTTTGGATCAGCCTCACCATCTGCTGCATGCAACTGTAGGCCCAACTTTAGAGTGCTGCTGTGTCCAGTTGCACAGGTTGTGCACTGCACAACACCAAGGGCACTATTTACATGGGCTCTGATATGAGTGGAGCCCCTGGAGTTGTGCCACTTAGGAAGCTTTCGTCATGTGCCTTTACCCATGCTGGTCCCTCTACCTAGCATGTCATTCTGGTAAGTCCCTACTCGACCTACAAGATCCAACTCAGATTTCATCTCCGCTGTGAAGTCTTAGTGTCTCCCCCTCTGCGTGTCCATCACACACATGCTTCTGCTCTATGATTTACTACATGGCATTCCAATGATCTGTTAAATTTCTGTCTTCCCTACTATTCTCAGAATCCTAATCCGGCCCCCACACTCCCACCTCCCTAGCTCAGTGCTTGGAATATGGAGGCACTGAGTGAATAGTGTTGACGAGATTGGAGCTGGAAGGGCCTGGGGGATGATCCTGCATGCTTTTGTTGAACAGAAGAAGATGCTGCGGCCCAGGCAGGTGAAGTGTCTTGTCCCCTCGCCTTTGTGGCAGACAGTGAATGGGAACACGCAGGACAGATCTGGGCAGGGACCAGCCCTCAGGACTAGGGACAGGGCAGGCTTGTAGGAATGACAGTGGTCCCTGTTCTGAGAACACTTGGAACTTGGGCCTGAACCTTCTTTCTAGTAAGTCATTCCCTCCTGTCCTCTTCTCTCCCTCTCTTCTCTCCCTCCTTTCACTTTCCAACGCTGAGTAATTTAAAGGCCATTTTGACTCTCTGTTGTAATAAGAAACTAGCAATTAACTATTATAAGGCCGTTTTACAGTCGTGTGGAAGCCCCTTTTATCCACTTTGTTTTAAATGGTTATATCTTCTATCCCCAGTTTTCAGGAATGTAAAACTTTACAGCATTTGCTGCCAACCTTCATACTTTGCTTCGCAGTTTACTGCTCCCTCTGCAGATATATCTTTCACATAAATAAGACTCTCATCTGTACAGTACCGGCTCGGCCCACCGCGGCTCTCTGAGATTTCGTCGGCGGGACTCGGCCTTGGACCACACGGAGCCCCTCGATCCCTCGTCCCCTGATCAGAGCTGGACCAGCAGCCCTGCTGTCCAGGAGGCCGTGGACCCCAGGGAGAGGGAGACACGGTGGAGAACCCCAGACAGGGTCCCCCCCACTCACCCTGTGCCTGATCTAAGTGTCCCCGCAGACACTGGCCAAGAGAGTCCTAGCTTCTCCCCTCCTTGGGTGGGGAAATCTTCCCTGAAAGCAGCCGAGGAGCAGCCACGTAAGCTTAGCCGGAGCTCCCCAAGGTGTGCCTGGGGCGGAGCACAAACTGAGCTCGCGGGCAACCACTGCTCTGGCCTCCCCAAGGCGGCACCAACCTAAGGGACAGTCTGAGCAGAGGCACCCTCTAGAATAGCCATGGTGGCAGGGAGGACCACACAGGCCCCCAGGTTCGAACTGATGTTCTATTTTTTAATCTGGAGAATTTGGGCCAAACACAAAAATGGATGGCATCTCATACGGTGGCCATGAGAATCACCTGCCCTGGGCCCCCCGCTGCAGTGAGTGTAATTCATCAAGGACTCCAGCCTCTGCTCTCAATGCACGGCAGCCACGGCAGCTTCTGTGCCGAGGCCGCGCCTCCCATGGGCTGCTCCTGTGGGTAACTGAGTGGGGCAGGGATAAGAAGAGAGGCCCGTTCCTGGGAGAGAGGGGACCCCTCCAATGGCTGAAGGGCTGGAGGACTCCCCAGCAGCCTTGCCAAGCCTTCCTCACGCCGCATAGCAGTCTAGGAAGATTCCGCCCAACCTTCCTTCCCTTCCTCCCTCCCTCTCTCATGTCGGCCTTGCCTGGTGGTCTGACAGCTCTCCCAGCCTCCCTTGGCTCCCTCCCCATTCCCTCACAGGCTTTTCCCCTAATAAAATCCTTGAACATTTAATCCCATCTTGGCATTCGATCGTCGGAGGCTTAGGAATAGAGCACCTCTCATCTGCCTAAGGAGAGGATGTTGTGTGTGTGTGTTGCCGTCAGAGATTCTGTGTCTACATATCGTCTGTGTAGATAGCTGTTAGAAAGACACAGACAGGTAGAAAAGGCGTGTAAATGTTTATATGTAATGCTGAAAGCAAAGGTGTATGGATCTCTAGGTATAGACATATGTAGGTGGGTATAAGTCGGTCGCTATAAATATACTTTTAAACTTGTCATCCAACACTTGGCAATTAATTGCTAATTAGCTGGCAATGTTACCTGTGGAAAGAGTAATGGATGTGTAGACAAAATAACAATTATCTAACATACACACCTTTATTTATACACACGATTTCACTTAATCCTCACAACAACTCTACGAGAGGTACAATTATGGTCTCTATTTCACAGTTGCAAAGTGAAGGTCAAGAGAAGTATTCCAGCTGGGTGCGGTGGCTCATGTCCGTAATCCTAGCACTTTGGGAGGCTGAGGTGGGAGGATCACTTGAGCCCAGGAGTTTGAGACCAGCCTGAGCAAGAGCGAGACCCCATCTCTACAAAACATACAAATTTAGCCGGGCATGGTGGTGGCACATGCCTGTAGTCCCAGCTACTCGGGAGGCTGAGGCAGGAGGGTCACTTGAGCCCGGGAGTTTGAGGTCGCTGTGAGCTATGATCACGCCATTGCACTCTAGCCTGGGTGACAGAGTGAGACCCTGTCTCAAAAGAAAAAAAAGAGAGAGAGAGAGAAAAATATTACAGTACCAAGTGGGAGAACCTGGATTTGCCCATATAACTGTATATATATGAAGCCAGATAATAAATGTGTGTAACAGAGAGAGTGAGCTGGGATGGATGTAAGTAGATGTATCTGAACATATGTGTGGACCAGCAAACAGACGAGGATGTGCAAATGTTTCCGCCACAGTCCTGTCTGTGACCTGGGTCTCAGGATATGGCTGTGTTTGAACGCCAAGTTCTGTCTCAGCAAACTCGTCCTACTGCTCAGCAGTGAAAAACCCATCGCTTTCTCTTAATCATCTCACCCCCTGGGTTCCAGAAGAACCAGTCCCCGCCCTGGGAATTAGCTCTAGCATTTGGCATCAGTAGCAGATAATGTTGTATAAATAACTTTGTATTTTGTTGTAACTGTCTTGCTTTCAAAATAAAACCGCTCTTGTTAAGGTCAATGAAGACTTCCTAGTTGTCCAATCCAATGGGCATTTTCCAGTGCCCACCTTCTTAGCCCTCTCTGTGACGTCACCAGTGTTGGCCACACTGTCCCAAATCTCTTCTCCATGGCTCCCGTGACATCACTTCGTTCTGACTTTCTTCTTGCCTGACACCTTTCTTCTCAGGTCTCCCTCCAGACCTACTGAACTGGAAGTTCTGCGGGTGAAGCCGAGCAGTTGTGTTTTAACCAGAACTCCTGGCAGTCCTGACACAGGTTGAAATGTTTTTGAGATGGGGTCTTGCTATATCACCCAGGCTGGTCACGAACTCCTTGGCTCAAGCCATCCTCCCACCTCAGCCTCCCAAGTAGCTGGGACTACAGGTGCACACCACCACACCTGGCTAATTATTTTAATTTTTTTAGAGATAGGGTCTTACCATGTTGTCCAGGCTGGTCTCAATTTCCTGGTCTCAAGTGATTCTCCTGTCTTTGACTCCCAAGTAGCTGGGACTACAGACACAAGCCACTGTGCCCAGCTCTTATTATATTATTATATTTTAATGCATTCATATCGAAATGCTAAAAGCCAAGAAAATCTTGTAGGAATAACAAAATTGGAAGATTTTACGTCACTGCTTATCAAGACTTTTTATATAATCACAAGCAAGCACAGATAAATATACCAATGGAACCAAACAGAAAATCCAGAAATAAATGTCAAACATATATAGATACTTGACTTCATCTCTCCTCTGGAGCTTCTCATCTATAACCAACCAGCTCCGCAATATCCTCACTTCTGTCCTCAGGCAGGACACAGTCTCGCCTGCAGTCCTCTCATGTGGTTCCGGGGTGGACCCCCAAATTACACATCTAACAAGTGGCTGGGTGCTGCTGCTGGTGGCCCGAGCATCACACCTCGAGAACCACTGCCATGGTCCTTGTTACAGTTACTGCTTTACCCACATCCTCAGCTCTCTGGCCAGCAGGGTCCCTCTTTCCTGTACTCACCTGCGAAGCCACGTGCCCAGCTGAGTCCGGCTATCCACATTCTCTGCTCCCGCATCTGGGTAGGTGAATGTTCTTGGAGGAAATCAAACTGAGGTGACTGGATTTACTATAATTTTACAGCCTCAAACCACAATGAGCACTCAGCATGCACTGGCAAACCTCTCTCTTACTCTCCAAATAATTATTTTGTTATTTGCCTTCTTTTCGTGAACCTTCCGCACCTGTCCCATTCTGCTTTTTGGTTGATGACCTCGTTCTTTACTTCATTGGCAAAATAGGAACCGTCGGAAAAAAACCCCTTCATCTTCCAGCCACCAAGTCCACAGAAGGGCCAGCACCTGTCCCCAGATTCGCGCGGGTTAACATGGAGGGGTCTTTTCAAGGCAACACCATCTCACATGCTCTGAGCCCTGCCCTCGCCGCCTTCTCAAGGACTTTGCGCTGCAGTTATTTCCTCTGCGACATCAAGCAGCCATGTCTACTGAATCATTCCCAGAAACAGATTCTAGTGTCTCCTATTTCTCAGAAAATACAAAACACGAAAACAGAAAACACAAAAACAAAGAAACATCCCTGGAAACTGCTGCAAAGGGAAACTCGAAATAGCTTTTAAATTTACTTTTCCTGCTTCTTCACTTTCAGTTCTTCCTTTTACATAGTCTGTCCTCCACGCCCATTGCTCCATGAATCTGTTCTTGTCAAATTCACTAGTAGCCACAGACAAATGGGCCGTAAGTGCATGAAAAGATGTTCAACATCGTTACTCATTAGGGAAATGCAAATCAAAACCATAGTGAGATACTATTTCAAACTCGTTAGGATGGCTAAAATCCAGAAGGCAGACAACAACAAATGACCGTGAGAATGCAGAGAAATTGGAGCCCTTAGACATTGCTCCTGGGGTGCAAAAATGCTGCAGCCACTTTGGAAGTGATTTGGCAGTTTCTCAAAATGTTAAACACAGACTTACTGTGTGACCTGGCAATTTGACTCTAGATATACCCCTAAGAGACAGGAAAAGATACGTCCACAGAAAAAATTGTACACAAATGTTCATAGCAGAATTATTCATAACAACCCCAAACTGGAAACAACTCCAATTTCCATCAAGTGATACATGGATAAATAAAACTAGGAATATCTATACAATGGAATATTGCTCCGCCGTGAAAAGGAACAGAGTATGGACACACGTTATGGCGTGGACAGACCTTGACAACATCATACTCGGGGACAGATGCCAGACACAAAAGGCCATATATTGTACAATTCCATTTATACAAAATGTCCAGAATAGGCAAATCCGTAGATTAGTGGCCGCCTGGAGCTGGGATTGGGGAGAGGGTGGGGAGGGGAAGAGGGAGCGACTGCTAATGAATACAAGGGTTCTTTTTAGGGTGATGAAAATAATCTAAAATTAGATTGTGGCAATGGTTGCACAGCCCTGTGAATATACTGAAAACCATTGTTATTGTACACTTGAAATGGGTGAATTTTGCGATATGTGGATTGTATCTCAATACACCTGTGTTTTTTCTATAAGTAATTTAAAAAACTTACCAGCCGCCTCCCCAAGGCCAGTTGTAAAGGCCTCTTTTCTCTATCCTACTCTCTGTGACTTCCGAGCAGGATTTTCCCGTTTACCGCTCCCTCCTTCTCTCTCGATCTCTCTGTGGTCCCTCTTGCCACCCAGCCTCCAACTGTGGAGAGCCCAAGGCTCCGTGTGGGACCTTCTTATCACCTCTATTGACGCTGCATTACTCTGGGAGTTTATTGGATTCCATCCCATGACTTTATACACCATTTAGGTGCTGAAGACACCAAATAAATCAAGACCACACCCCCTTAGTCTCAGATGCCTGTGCTGGCTGCACAACCATGGAGTACTATGCATCCATCTGAAGCAACAGATTAGATAGAAACATGAACAGGGCTTAGTGGAAAAGGTAAGAAACAAAAGTAGAGCTATAACAAAATGTCATTGTGTTAATTAAATTAATTTAATATATATTTAAAATGCAGGCACATAAGACAAAAACATAGATTTTATAAGAACATATAAAAGCAAAACACATACAAATTAAACAAAATAGAATGGCTTCTTAGAGGGGACACAAAAACAGACGTACAGTATGAGCAGGGTGACCATATGTCCAGATGGCAGCGGCAGGCCTGGTTTCCACTCGTGGTCCCAGCATAATAGTCATTACAGCGACTCCTTTTCTCAGCTGGGCTCAGTGGCTCACACTCGTGATCCCAGCACTTTGGGAAGCCGACGCGAGAGGATCGCTTGAGCCCAGGAGTTTGAAGTTGCAGTGAGCTATGGTCATGCCACCGTGCTCCAGCCTGGGCAACAGAGAGACACCCTCTCTCTAAAAAAGTAAATAAACAAATGTTTTTTTTTTTAAAAAATGCTTACTTTTCTTCTCAAAAGTGCTCTTGTTTGTATGAAAAACATATGGTCACTATAGGTAAGGAAATAAGAGAAATAAAGAAATAAGAGGGAGCTCTTGCACAGATATTACAGAGGTGACGTATGTTTAATTCAGCTCTCTGCACCTGAGATCCAAAACAAAACAAAACAAAGTAAACAACCACAAGAGTAAGCAAACAAAACACCAGACCAACCCCCCGCAAGATTTATACAATACTCGGGTCTTTGAGTACCTGTTTACGTGAACTGACACACCAGGCTAAGAATCGTTTGCATGTGGGGACAGAAACTGCCGAGTATTTCCACTTGGATTCCAGGCACAAATAAGCACATCGGGTGCACTGGGAGAGGTGGGAGAGTAGGGATAGCTGGCAGAGGCCAAAGGATGAGAATTTCTGGGCCTCTGGGAGAGACTTCACCATAAAGGAAGACTGGTACGATTAGGTACGTCCAACGTCAGTGCCTGGCAGTCAGAGGAGGGCAGTGATCTAGGTGCTGCAAGGCAGCTGGTTTGGAGGAGCCCCAGAACCTAGTGGACGGCAGGTTGTACCTTGGGAACAGAGGCTCTTAGGGAGGAGCTGAAGGTCACTGTGACAGCCTCATAGCCAGAGGAGAGGGAGTATTCCCCTTCTGACCTCCCAGCAGGTGGCCACATGGCACCACCTGCACTACCTGCAGTTTCTGCTCACCTGGGGCCGAGCTATGCTTGGACCGATGCCTATGAGAAGACAGGCACAGTGCATCTCCAGCTTGGCAGGATCTCAGTTCTGCGAGGGTGGCTTCACTCAATAATCACTCAGATATGTGGGTGAAGACTTTTTAAGATGCTAGGAGTTCTTGGGGAGTTAGTAAAATTGATATTTCACTGTTAAGGTGATAGCATTTGTTCCCATGAACTGCAGAGACTAAGGGACAACCAGATGACACTGCCACAGTAAAAGGAACCATCTTTTACTTAGTATCTCCAAACCAAAACACACGTGTTACCAAAGACTCTCTCTCCCTCATCTTTCAAAATTAATTGGTCACCCACCCACTGTTTGATTTGTTGACAATTTTCTAATCTATAATTATTGTATTGCTGTGGCCATTGTGCTCATTTGAGCCATTATCATTTCTCCCTTGGAGTGATGGTTAATTTTTTTTTTTTTTTTGAGACAGAGTCTCACTTTGTTGTCCGGGCAAGAGTGAGTGCCGTGGCGTCAGCCTAGCTCAAAGCAACTTCAAACTCCTGGGCTCAAGCGATCCTTCTGCCTCAGCCTCCCGAGTAGCTGGGACTACAGGCATGCGCCACCATCACCCGTGGCTCATTTTTTCTATATATTTTTAGTTGTCCAGATCATTTCTTTCTATTTTTTAGTAGAGACGGGGTCTCACTCTTGCTCAGGCTGGTCTCGAACTCCTGACCTTGAGCGATCCACCCGCCTCGGCCTCCCAGAGTGCTAGGATTACAGGCGTGAGCCATCGCACCCAGCCGTGATGGTTAATTTTATGTGCCAACTTGACTGCGCCGTGTCGTGCCCAGATATTTAGCCCAACATCATTCTGGGTGTGTCCGTGAGGGTGTTTCTGGATGACATTAACATTTGAATCTACAGACTGAGTAAAGCATGTTGCCCCCTCTTATGTGATGGGCCTCATCCAATCAGCTGAAGGCCTGAATAGAACAAGGCCGACCCTCTCTCAAATAAGAGGGAACTCCTCCTGCCTGACTAGTGTGAGCTGGAATAACCATTTTTCCAGGCTTTGGACTTGAACTGAAATATCAGCTCTTCCTTGATCTCGAACCTGCTGGCTTTCAGATTGGAACTTACATGATCAGCTATCCTGGTTCTCTGGCCTTTGGATTTGGACTGGAACCACACCATTGACTGTCCTGGGTTTCCAACTTGCCAACTATTGGTTCTGTTTCCTTGGAGAACCCCAAATGATACACTTGGATTGCTTCAGTAGCCTCCTGAATGGTCTCCCTGCCTTACTAAGCCACCTTGACCTTCCACACTGCTGATAGAGTGATCTTTCCAAAATATAATCCAAATACGCCTTTTACATGTCTACCTTCCTTCGATGACGTCCCATTGCCTCCATGATAAAACCAAAACTCTTTAGCATCTATACAAATTCCTTCATCACTAGTCCCTACCCCATGCCCTTCTCTTACCTCTGCCCACACGCATAAATTTTGAAGAACCGCTGAACTACCAGCAGTTCTCCAAAAGGGCCTGGCCACCTCTCCCCTTTAGGAGTTTGTACAAGCTGTTTCTCCTGCCTGGAATGCCTGTGCAGGACAGGCCCCAGAGCTGGTCTAAGGGCTTGACAGCCTGACTCAGAGCCTGCACGGGATAACTTGTTCCAGTTCTATGCACGCAGCTCAGGAATGTGCGTGACCAGGCTATGTGGAGTCTGAGCCAGGATTTGATTATGCCTTAGTGTGCTGTGTACGGACTGTACACTGAGATGCACGTACTCTGAGATGATGACACACTCGATGACCCCCAGGTGAGGGGTCTCTGGCACTGCGCTGTGCAGGTCATGTGCCGGAAGCTCTAGCCTGGTGTTTAGGCATGGGTATGTGTTTGTGCATGTAAGTGGAAGCAGATGTACCAGCAGCTAAGCGTCAGGACCCCTCACTTGCACTGGTCTCTTCCAAGGCCCTGGACAGATGAATGTTTGCTGTATCTACTAGCTTTTTAAAATGTATAATTTGCTCTGATTTCTTTTCTCAATCTAAATAAATATTCACTTTGTACCTTATTGTGTATTCCTAATTTTATCACTTTTCTTAAAGACGGCTCTTCATGAGCTTCAGGCTCACAAACCTAGGTATGTCTTTGGAAGGGATTCAGGCTTCCAGAAATTCTAACGTGACCCTCGTTTACTAAGAAGTCCTCACTTGCACTGTTCTGGGCTGTTGGCATCTCTGCCGTGTGTCCTGAATCTGGTGGCTTCCTTCCCAGTCTGTAAATAAGAAAACTCTGCTAGATTAACCCAAGTGGGGTCTGCACCTGGTCTTTCTCTCAATCCTAACCTAATGTGGACATACGGGGCTTCAACATCTGAATTTTGGAGAGACACGATTCAAATAGGTATTATCTCCATTTTATATATGAGGAAATGAAGACCCAGAATGGTTAAGTAACTTGCCCATGGTCACTCCAGCAGTAGGCTGGGGAGCTAGGTTGCCATCTGATTCCAAGCCCTGGCACTTTTGGCTACATCTCAGTCTCCAGGGTCACAGCCCTGTCCTCCAGTCCACTCTAAGAGCCCTCTGGCGCCCCTGTCATCTTCCTGCCATTTCATTGCCTGCAAAGTAGCATAATTCTAGATGTCACATGAACACCAGTGACCAAGGCCACTTACATGGAGAGTATGCGGTTGGGAGTCCCTAAGCCAGCCCAGGCAGCTGCAGGCGCAGGTGAGAGCGGTGGGCTGCAGTGTAGAGGAGAGGTCGGGGGTGCATACCCTGGGGCCAAACCAGCTGGGTTTGAATCCTGACTGTGTGGTCTTGGCCAAGTTACTCAACCCCTCAGTGCCTCAGTTTTCCCATCTATAAAATGGAGATAACAGCAATACCTAAGTCATTATTTACTGAAATGATTAAATGAAGCAATATGTGAACCGTGCCCAGCATTTAGTTGCCCTGAATGAGTGACAGCAATAATTATTATTGCTATCATGCCCTCTAGGGATAGAGTTTCCTCAGTCCCATGTTCTGCCCATTGAGTTGAATTAAATTGCTCCGAGGCAGTAGTCTTGGCTTCCTCTTAGGGGCTTACGGCTGGGAAAAAACAGGCAAAGATGGATGTATGTCTGGAATATGCCCAGATTTCAGGGGAAAAACATACCTGCTTTCACTTTTGAACAATGAGCTTGGAAGAGACACAAGATCCTTGGCATTTCAGGCAGGCAGGGCCTCTGTGGTCATCCCCCTGCCTCCGGGCACCGTTCTGGAGATGGTCTGCTAGCCAGCAGGAGGCCCTGGAGAGCCAGGTAGCAGCGTGTGTCTGCCAAGAAGCTTTACGGCGCTGCACGCTAGCTCTGGCTTCTATTTCGGGACCCACAAAGGTCAAAGTCAGTCCCCGCCTGCAGGGATGGCGAGACAAGTGCCAGGAGCAGCTGGGTTCTCCAGCCTCCTGGGTCCCACTAACCGGGAGGCACAAACCTTGAACCCATCAAGCACAGGGCTTGACATAAACTCCAGCGCTGAGCCCCGAGGGGCTGCTCTGCACAGAATCCCCAGTGAGCCCAAAATGGAGAGAAATACAGTCTCACGGCTCCTTCTGGAGCTCACCTGCCTCCCCCATTCCCCATTTCCACACCCAATGGAGTCACTTGGTTAACAATTCAATACAGTAGCAATTTGAAACTGCCCTGCCACAGGAGCCGCCACGCTGAGCAGGCTGCTGTTTACTCTCGCAGGGCCGAGCTCCTCAGCCCGCCCTGACACTGGCACTGAAAACTCCCCCATAAAACACCCTGTAAAAGAAGCTCCAGGGGCCAGTGGGTCAGGCTTGTGACTGGGGCCTCCGTCCTCGGACCTTTTCCCTGGCGCTGGAGCCCTGAGCACTGGCTGATTGCTCTGCCCCATCTCCCAGGGGCCTTGCAGATTTCCAGGAGTCCCCGGCCCGTCCGCACAGCTTCCAGAAGCCCAGATGGATACATTTCAGAGCGTGGATAGCGATCATGGAGGAGGCAAACGAGCACTAGATCTGGGATCAAAAGCCTCAACATTCCAATCCCTGGCCTTCCACTTACCAGCCTTGCCCCCTGGAGTTGGTGGCCCTCAAAGTCTGGTCCCTGAGCAGCAGCATCTGCGTCACTTAGGAGCTGGTTGAAATGCCAGTTGCCAGGTTCCGGCCCAGACCCACGGAATCAGAAACTCACCCTGGAGCGAGCCCTGCGCTCTGTTTCGATCAGCCCTCGGGGCGAGTCCCATGCACGCCCAAGTGCCAGAGCACGGCCTTCAGGCACTTCCCTTGTCCGAGACTGACTTTTCGTCATCTGGGAAATGGGGAGAAGAATATGTTTTTCAGGGTCGCCGCATTAAATGAGATGACAGTATGTGGAAGCACCTGGCACCACACGTTGCCACAGGAGGTGCTCTGTGGCGTGGCCGCCCTGGGGGCTGAGGGTCCAGGGAGGACGCGGCACCTCAGCTCCCACCCCCACCCCGCGGAGCAGGGAGGGCTCTCCTCTGGTTCGGACTTTGAGGGATTCTAAAGCCAGACCTCATGTCACCAACCATCAGAGACGCTGAGTGAGCAGGTGCCCCCAGCAGTCCCCCTGTCGCAGGCTGGAAGGAAAGAGAGCAGAAGGGAAACACAAAGGAGCGGGAGACGAAAAGATGGGAGAGAGGCGAGCGGGGAGCGGTGTGACGGCAAATGTGAAATGCCGCAGACAATTATTTAGTTGGCTTTGGTGCCAACGGTCACCCACTCCCGAAAACCCCTGTGGCCACGAGGTGCAACCAGGTACAGAGGCCTCTTTTCCCCATCGCTGCTTCCAGACTTCACAGTACCTAACGCAGCCTGCCACAGCCTCCCCTCTGGGCTGCCTTTCTGTCGAAACACCCTCGTTTCTCATCTTTATTGTCAACAAGTGTTTATTAGGCACCTACTGTGTGCAGGGTAACAGAAATAGTAAATGCACTTCCTGCCCCCTAAGGTACTACAGGCTGGCGACTTGGGAAGAAAAGTGTGTTCCGGCACCGAAGACAACGCACCCTCCTCACTGAAGAAGCTGCGCTGGTGGCCGAGTGACCGTTGGGCTTGGGAGTGGCCCGTGGGATTGTCTTTAGACGTTTATGAGAGAGAGAGGAAGAAAGAGAGGAAGAGAGAAGGGGGCGGTCGTGTGCACACTGCTGGGCTGCAGACCCCACGCTTCCTGAAGACCGGGTGACACAGCTGCTTATTGTATGCTCTCCCCAAGCGTTAGGAAACACTGGGCCCTAAGTCTTCACCCTAAGTGTCCATCTTTCTGCCTCCGGGGAGGGGGGGGACTGTCCCCAGATCTGCCTTCTTAGCTAATGTTCTCCAGAGCCTTCTGAGCTTGAGTGGTTCCAACTATTAAAAACAATCATAAAAGTAGCTACTATCTGTTATCTGCCTCAAGCCAGACACCGAGCCGTGCATGCTGTTTAGCACGCCCATTACCTACGCAATCCTCACCGTAGCACTCAAGCAGGGAGCTGGTCATCCTCTTTGTATAAGTGAGAAAAACTGAGGCTGACAGAAGTCAAGGGACTTCCCCAAAGACACACGAGAAGGCGCAGGTCCAGAATTTGAACTTGGTTCTCTGTAATTCCAAAGCTGTTTCCACAAGCTACTAAGGCTTCTCCTACATCTGCTACCTGTTCATTCGTTGAGTTAACATATACTTTTGAACACTTGCTATGTGCCAGACACTGTTCCGGGCACTATAGCCAAACTGAATTCCTTCTGTTTCAATATAAGCCAGCTATTTCTTACCCTTGTTATAGGGGAAAAGATGAAAGTTGACCAATGGTTGATTTCTTCCATTATTTTGGGGGGTTGAATCAAATACACTAGCATGAAAAACTTGAAAAAAGCTGTTTCAGGTCCTTGATTCTTTCTTATCTGTCGCTCCCATGCATCTCTCCACCAGTTGGGAGAAAGATCAGAGTTATTAGTGTCTTTGAATAGATGGGGAGCCGTGGGAAGGTCCTCAAGGGCTAGGAGGAGAGGGGACCCTGCTCGGCCCACTCCTAGTGCCTGGAGGTGTGTGAGATGCAATTGTATCCAAGTTTAGCTGAATATCCCTCAACTAAGGGATGTTCCCAGTCTCTCCCCTTCCCCCATTCTGTAAACACACACACACACACACACACACACACACACACACACACACACACACGAGCACATCTATTCTAAGACAGCCTAGGAGCTCCAACAAGGGCAATCTAGAATCACTGGTCTGTTGGTGCTGGAACATATCATGGCTTTGCCCTGCTCTCTGCTACTAGTCAAAGTTTTGTCTTCCCCTTCCTCGGGTACCACCCATTAAGGGTTGCTGTTGACCTTCAAGAAACCTTAGGGTCTGCCGCTAGGAGTACAAATAAGGAAGTCAGGAGAAGACAAAATAGCAGCTTTGTCTCCCTTAATGCAACAAAGACTTACAGAAAAGGGCCCTGTTGAAAAGACTTTGAGCCTGTCTTTGTTACGGAAGTGGGCTGGCTTGGCCATTTGCCATTTTATAGGCTTTTGGAGTTGGCCTGAGAAGGGGCATGGTGAGCCTCGGTTGGATTGCTATTTCTACACCTGTTCTCTTCTGGGGCCGCCTTCCCTCCGAGCTGGACGGGCAGGGAGGGGAGAAGTTAATGAACCTTCTGGTGCTCAACAGTCCACCATCCCCAGGCTGCCTGGCTGCTGTCTATGTTAATGGGACAAGGCTGCTCAAGACCCCACTGATGGGTAAAAAGCCTCCTTTCCTTCCTGTAGGACAGTGATAAACTTTCTCCTAGCCCCCTAAATTATAAATTCCAAGGGAGCTGGGTAGAGATCCTGGCTGCCACGACTATGCCCCAAGGGAGGATTCAAGACGACAGGCTCAGCAAAGCTTTAATAGAGAAACCTCTCTCAGGAGGATGGAGCTGAGAACCCATCGTTAGTAGAAGCTCTCTTGGAAAGGTCTGTTGGTGTAGCCTGCAGATCCCGGATGATACAGAGCTTAGAGAAGACAAAGGGCTGTGGGTCGGTTGTACGTGGACACTCATTGCAATGCCTTTGGTTCTGTGCCGGGAGCACTTGATTCCACTCGTTTATTAACTAGCCGTGTATGAGGTACCCAATAAATGGTATGTGCTAAAAAGGTAGCCCTCAGGCTCTGATGAGTCACCTCTGTAAACTTTCTCCTAGGAGGAGGGACGTGGGGACTTTGGTCTAACCTTGCTCTCCCTCTCTGGTTCTCTGGGTTTATGTTTCTCCCTCTCCAGGTCTCACTAGAAAACTGATGAGATTAGAATAAAGTCTGTAGTTGAGTAACGGTATCGTCCCAGTGTTAATGTCTTGGTTTGGATAACTGAGCTATGGTTATGTGAGATGTGAACTTCAGGGCAAGCTGGGTGAGTGGTACGTGGGAATTCTCTGCACTACTTTTTCACTGTTTCTGTAAATCTAAAATCAGTTCCAAATAAGTTGAAAGTCTCACTAGAAGTCTTGTCGACTCTCCTTTTCCATCTCTCTCGGTGTCTGTCATTCTGTCTATTTTTCTGTAATCCTTTTGGTATCACTTTGACCCTCCTCTCTGCCCTTTTCTCCTTCTCACTCTTTGTCTTTCATTGCTCCTTCCACCAAAATCTGCTCTCTTCCCAGATTTAACCTCCCCCCTTGTGAACATCCAATCAGTCACCAAATTCTGTTAATTAAACATCCCGGGTAGCCGCTGGCTCTGTCCTCCTCTCCAGTTCCTCTCCCCAGGCTCCCGGTGGGGCATTATCGCCCAGACCTTAGTCACTCTCACTAGGCTTCCCTCCTCTGCACAGGCTTGGCTAGTTTGTCCTGCGCCCTCCTGCAGCTCTGATTAGGCCTCTCCCTGATGAGCCGTCACTGGTTCTGCGAGAGCCAAAAAAAACCCAACTATGCTTCAGCATCTGTCCCCTGTTTGCCCAGTGTCAGCTCTCTCCATCAGTGGCGTAACTAGTTCAAATGAGTCCCAGCGCAAAGTCTCACAGGGGCTGCTGCACATAACAGAAGAAACAGCGCTTCTCTCTCCCGCAGGCATGAAGGTAGGTTTGTATACAGGAAGTCGAGGTTCTCAGGCTGAGTGTGGAGGAAAAAGGAGGAAAGGCAGAGGGAGCAGAGAGAAGTTTTTATTTCAGCATCTGCAGGGGAAGCCTACCAAAGAAGAGAAGGGAAGAATCTTAAGCCATCTCAGTCACGTGGTGTTTATGGTCTGGGTGTTGCTGTGCAGAGACTATAAGAGATGCCAAAGCAGCCTGTGTTTTCCAGGTGGATGGGAAAATAGACGGGTCAGAGCAGGGACGATGGCCTCATCCCACCGCACCTTGTCCCTTTCAGCTGCCGGCTTTCATCAATGCCATCTCTAGCCCTGTCTCTGGAATGAGCTCAATGCACACGCTCCAAAAGCCCACAGACCCCGTGCATTGCAGCTTTTGCATATTCCTAGTTGTATAACTGTCTACCCCCTCCTCAATATTTTATATTTCAACAACACCAAATGCATGACAATGTCATAGCCATTGGAGGCCAGGGAGCTGGAGTGTTGATAGGTTTGTACACATCAGTGATTGGTTAAGGGTTACCCCCAGGGTGGGTGGGAGTTGGGTTATATTATACATTCCCAGGCACTTCCAGCAAAGTACGTTCCAGCAGCTGAAGGCAGCCTGTCTACAAAGGGCCACAGGTGCTGGCTACTGAGAGTGAACACACACTGGGAGTCTGCGCACATGAAAATGGCAAAGGGATCTGAGGGGATGCTGGCAGAGGAGGACCACATCTGCTATAAAAAGGGGATTGTTGCAATTTTAGAGACGAGGGCCCAGGGAAGGCCTCCTTGAAAAGATGGCATTTGAATAAGAACCTACAGGAAGTACAAGCAAGCTATGCAGGTACACGCCATTTCCATCACAGTGCCTGGCGCGTAGCGTATACTCCATATTGTTTGTTGAATGAATGGACGAAGAGTGAATGATCTCTCATATTCCTTTTCAGCTGCATGAGGATTCCAGACTCCTGGTCCCTACCCTGAAGTTGAGGTCTGATGCCGGAGCAGGTGGTTCGTGCCAGCCAGGAGGTCCAGCTTCAGGCCTCTTCCAGCTTCTCTCCTGCTGACCTCGTGGAGCCGGAAGAGAAGTCCACATCCCAAGCCCCACCGCATGCTTGTGAAGCAGATACTCCAAGTGTTGGAGAGTTGCAAACTTGCTGGGTGCGCGTGGGCTGCCTCGGGAGCAACAAATGAGCCTGTGCAGATGGCGCGGAGATAAACGGCGCCATCTTTTTACTGTAGCAGTACAGTCGTAATTTTCCAGAGACATTTATTAGGCGGCGTCTCCCTTCTGCGGGACCGTGCTGTGGCTGGCGCAGAGCCGCTGCGAGCAAGGTGGAGAGCGCAACCCGGTGCTAATGGCGCGATGGGCACCCGAATCTTTCCCCTTCCCTTCCTCTCGTTCTCGCGTCTGACAATTTATAGGATAGTCTGATGCGTGAGTAGCTGTGTCTGTCTAGTAATATGTATTCTTTGTAAGTATTCCCTGCTGTGGCATATCCTAAAAGAACTCCATCAAATAATTATCTTCCCTTTTCTTTATTCTCCTTCTTTTCACTTGATCTGCATCACTATAAAATATTCCGATGGTCTCCTCTGAACAGAAAGCCTTCTTTGTGATTGTAAAGTGTATTTATATACAGTATTAAATCTAAACTTGGAGGCCCTTCATCACATCACTTGGCCAATTTGACAGGGCTCTGAGTCCACGGTGGGTTCTCACCACCGCCTGTCGCAAGAGTGAGAGGTGGGGTCTGGGAGGCCACTGGCTTGGCCACAAGCCCCGGGGGTGTGGAGGAGCCAGCTCAGGAGCTTGCATCCAGCTTGACCCCAACACACTTGACCTTGGGAAAGCAGGCCTTCTCCCAGCACCTCTAGTCTCTTGGCCCAGGGTCCCCAGAGAGCCCCATTTGCCACAGGGAGTCTTGGTCTAACTTGGTCCAACTTTCCACATTTCTCAGAATCTCGAGAAAGTGAGGGCTCGCTAGGAGGCCACAGTGACTGTGTTTATTGCTTCTCCAACTAGACCAAAAGCTCCCTGTGGGCGGGCACATCTACCTTTCTTGAATTCCCCAAAACCTTTAGCGCAGAGCAGGTCAATCAGCTCACAGCGAACAGTAGATGGTTACTGCCTTGTGTCCCTTTCCAGGAACCGTTGTCTGATTAGGTCTTTCATTCCAGGGCCTCCCACACCTATTAACTTGTATATTTATTATATGGCTTTGCCATTTTTTTACAACTCTCTTCAACCAGATGACAGCTCCTATAGCACCTTACAAGCTGCTGTGTGGAGCCTGGAAACCTCCTCAGGGGTCCCTCTGTCCCCCGCACATCCAACGTTCGAACACAAATCCTAGAATTTCCCTGGCTCTTGTTTCTTTTTTTTTTTTTTGAGACAGAGTCTCACTCTGTTGCCCGGGTTAGAGTGAGTGCTGCGGCGTCATCTTAGCTCACAGCAACCTTAAACTCCTGGGCTCAAGCGATCCTGTTGCCTCAGCCTCCCAAGTAGCTGGGACTACAGGCATGCGCCACCATGCCCGGCTAATTTTTTCTATGTATTTTTAGTTGTCCAATAAATTTCTTTCTATTTTTAGTAGAGACGGGGTCTCGCTCTTGCTCAGGCTGGTTTTGAACTCCTGAGCTCAAACAATCCACTGGCCTCGGCCTCCCAGAGAGCTAGGATTACAGGCGTGAGCCACCGCGCCCGGCCTCCTGGCTCTTGTTTTATTCTCTCAATGCTCAGATTATTCACCTTGAAGGAAAAAGATGCAAAATGTTCTAGAAAGAGAACATTCTTAGAGTCAGGATACTTGGGTTCTAGTCAGTTCCTTCTGAGAGTCATGGAAACTTTCTGGCATTTATTTCCCTCATCTATAAAATGTGGAAGTATTTATAAGGTTACAAAAGCTAAAGATCTAAGGGTCATTTGGTTCAACCTTCTGCTTCCAGATGTGTATCTGTGTAACCTGGAAAGGCTGCCAAAGGTGGAAATTCAACAACTTTACCTGTGCCCCTGACCCAGGGTTTAACCGCACTGCACTTAAGAATGTCTTCCTTTTGCCTCTACATCTTGCTTGCAGTTTAAGCAGAATCTCTGTGAGAATCTCCCTCAATTGCTTACCAGGGAGAGTGTAGTAGGTATGTCTCCTTCCACAGTCTGGGACGGAGGGGGAAAGTTAGAGTGAGGACTAGGTGTGGAACTGCCAAGGGAAAGAGTTCTCTACCCAGACGCACATCTCGGATCTTCTGAATCAGAGCCTCTGGGGGTTAGATCCCTGCATCTGTGTTTTTCAAGAACTCTCCAATTGATTCTGAAGCTCCAACAGCATTAGAGGGCCATGTGGGGGTCTTATGGCCCTTCCTCCTCATCCCTACCCCCATAGGCAGAGGCTGGAAAAACTTTCGGGGTCTCAGCTTCTCCTATCACTGGGCTCTGGTGGCAGGGCTTATGAACAAGGCAGCTGACAGCATCCACTTCAGGACCAAAGCAGTGGCGACCACCACAGCCTCGAAACAAGCTCAGAGCAGTGGAGATGGTCCTGTACCAAGAGTGAGGCTGAATGGGAGGCTGACTCTTTTCCCCGCTAGCAGATCATGGGGATCCTATGTCTACCAGCTCTGCCTGGAGGAATTGTCACCCACAGTGATTGCCTGGCAAGCTGGATTGACACAGGTGCTTCCTCTCCTGGTCACCTGTGAAGTGTACTCTCCTAATGTCCATCTCATTCAAGTTCCTGAGGGTGTACAGGCTGGCTGCTAAGATCAGACAGGTTTCCTGCCTTCAAGAAGCTTGACATCTATAGCAATGCCTCATCCTCCATCCCACCCCCAAGCCTCAGACTCTGCTGTATGTAGAGAATGTCTCGGTGCCACGCTCATGAGACCTCTCTCCTATAAACCTTACTACTGGGACTCCAGAGTTTACCCAGGATCCCTATTCTCCAGATGAAGTTGAACACGGCCTCATCCACAGCAGGAAAGCAGCTTTGTCTGAGCTTCCTGGGAAGGAGCCACTTGGCCACACATAGTCACCCCTTTCAGGGTCTCACATATTGAGCCAGACCCCTCTTCTATATCTGCTTCTGCCAGATAACTTGGTCTCGATGACCTTCCAGACTCTTCTTTTGGCATTTAGGGCTCAGTCGTACCTGCCTCTGCCTCCACCTGGTCTCAATGACATTCCAAACTCCCCTTCTGTACGTTTTTGGCTTTGCTGGATTCTTCAGCCTGAGCTTCTTCCATTGTCTTCTTGACTTCAGTGAAGAGTCCTAATTTCCAATATTCTCTCCCACCTCTCAACCTGCCCCACTTGCCCCTCACTAAATGCAGGAATGTTTAGCTGAGGGAGCACTGAATGGGGTTTCCCATCTCTTTTGGGGTACGCTTCTGGAAAGGAAATCGCTGAGCTCTCCAGACCAAATCCTGGGGTATTTCCATGGGGGGTGGCCTGATGGATGAGAGGTGCCCTGGGACTGGCACCTTCTGGGGAGAGCCACAGCCCTGGAGCATTCTCTCCTCTCACACCTGGCTTGCCCTGCTCCCAGGAGCTCCCTTCCTACAGCTGATCATTCCCCTCCATTTGGCCAGGGCTGGAGGGCCAGCAAGGCCTGCTGCAAGCTCCAAAAACGAGGGGAGAAAAATGCCTTTCCCCCGGCATTGCGGTGTGCTCCTCTCGCCCAGGGAACCTTCCAGACACCATTGAAAGTTCAGTGGCAGCTGTTCGGCATTTACATTTTACACAGTGCAAGGTTATTTGACTGCCGCGATTTGATCTTCTCTAGTTAATAACCTTGACTTATGGAATAATAGCAGCAATGGCTTAGTTCCTTTCCCTGCCAGGGCTTCTCGCTGCTGGGAGTGGTGGGTGAGCATAGACCCCTCTCTCCAAGACCTTCTGTCTTCTTGTCCCACAATGAAGGAGACCTTGGAGCACTAATGAGGTCCAATGGGCTATAACTATGCTCAGATCCTCTATCAGCATCTCCCCTGCGTCCTCTCTTTGCTTAACAAGGCCCCCTGGCTCTGGTCCTCTCCTCTGGGCGCCACACCTTTCCGGACTCATATTATCCTTCCTAGTCCAGAGCCCAGTATTAATAGAATGGGCTATAATCTTGATCCCTCTCCTCTCTGGGAGTACTTCCTGGCAAGGGTTAACTGTGTGTATAAAATTGATTGCGATTTTAGTAATTCGGTATAATCACAGTCTACCAGCGGGTTGCTTTTCCAGCAGGAGGGTTTGGAATTATTTTCTGGAGTTTGCAATATAGAACTTAAATTAAGCCTCAGAAGTCAGGGGAGCTCCGCAGCATCCCTAATGTGGTGCTAAATTCTCAGCAGCACAGTCTCTGTATTAAAGCCTTTGCTGGCAATTAGGTTCATTAACTATCACAATACCTTATTTATTACTCGTCGTGCCATATGGTTTCCCAGCTAAAGAATGGCGCCCGTTCTCCTACAGACCATTTGGCATCATAAAAATGTTAACAAATAATATCACAGCTCTCGGGGGCACGAGGCCTCGCTGGGTTCTGGGTCTGAGCAGCGGGAGAGAATATGAAAACATTTTTCTTCTATGGCGAAATAAAAAATTCCTCCAGACAGAAGTATTCAAAGAATAGAGCACTTGCATAACATAAATGGGAGTTTTATTTACTCTCATAATGGTTATGTCAATATTTGCATCAGCTGGGACTTTCACTCATCTTCCTCCCCGCTCTCTTTTGGGGTTGTTTTTCCTTTCACCTTTCCCCTCTTACTTCTCTGCTTCTGTGGCATGAGGCCAACCTCAGCCAGCACCACCCTCAGGCTTGGGACGGAGCTGCTGACGGGGCGAGGGCTGCGCTCGGGATTCTCCCATGATTCACTTGCACCAGAGTCCATCGCAGCTCAACGCCCCTGGCCCTGGCTGCCTGCTTGGCTCCCGCCCGCCACCAGCCTTCGTCTCCCTGTTCTGTCTTCAGCTGGTGTTTTCAGCAAAAATTGTGAAGCGATGCATGTGCCAGTGTTGCCCTGTGCAGAGCAGACACATTCTGCTGCCCGGGCCTTGCCAGTTTCCCGCTGGGAAGGGGGGATGGGAGTGGTCAGGGCAGGAAGAGAAGGCCTCGGGAGGACTGGAGAGATGCACCTCAAAGGGCCAATTTGAGAAAGCCATCTCAAGAGGACAAAGCATCTCCCTGTTCCTTGTCCTCTGGATGTGGAAGTGCAAGGCATCTGCCTTGGGGCGACACGGAGCATTCCAATGCAGCTTCCAGAAAGTACTTTGTGATTTACCTTTTCTCAAATGACTCTTTAGGCCTGGATGGAAACGCTCTTTGGAAAGCCATATAACGTAATGGTTAAAATTATAAACACTAGAGCAAGACTCCCTAGTTTCTAATCCTAGTGTTACCAGTCACTAAGCTGTGTACATTTTTAGGGCTCAGTGTCTTCATCTGTAAAATGAGGATAATAATAGCACCCACTTTCAGAGCGATGTTCCAAGGACTCAATGAGTCGGTCTCTCTAAGGGCCCAGGACAGTAGCTGGCACAAAGCAAGTGCCATGCAGGAGATTTCCTTGCTCCGAAGTTTCCTTTGTTCCCTTTGAGGCAGTTGGGAGGGTGGATGGCTCCCAACCCCACAACCACACTATGTCATCCGAAGTCCTGATTCTGACCCTGAGGTCGAGCCACGTGAGCAGGGACAGTGCCAAGGTGATATTTGCTCCCATTCCCACATGGTTTTCTCCCCTGTGCCATGCGTTGTCTGGGGCTCACAACCGCAATGGCCTCCCCTGCACACACACACACACACACACACACACACACACACACACACACACCCTCAAACCAAGGTGGCCAGGGCTGTTCAGTCCTGATTGGAATCAGAGACTCAGACTTTCAGGCCAGATGAGACCTGAGAGATGATCACAGAAGGTGGTGATGAGGCCGCCACCACGAAGCCAGGAAAGGGCAGAAGCCAGTCCCTAGTCCAACTCCCCAGCCCCCCTCCACTCAGCAGACAGTGAGGAAGGGAACAGAGTGCAGCAGAGGAGAACTCGAAATTAAATTCCATGAAGTGTCAATTAGAAGCAAAGCACAGAAAGGATCAGGCTCCACTGCTGGAATCAGCAGATGAGGCTTTGGAGATGAGCTGACTACAGGAACGTGGGGAGAGCTGCCCCTCATGTCTGATCTGCCGGGCCCAGAGTCCCTAAGAAACAGGCTAATCTGAGCAAGGACAGTGTCAGAGAAAAGCCTGTTCCCATTCCCACGAGCTGCTTCACAATTTGAGGAGTAGGTGCTGGACTGCTCCACCCAGTCGGCCCGGCTAGCTCCTGGGGAATCTTTCCTTCTGTCCCAGAGTCCAAAGGCACCTGGTTTTCCTTCCTGCTACATTTCTGGATAGTTTGCTTCCCCTTGCTTCTCCTAAGAGGTGGCTGCCTTGGGGAAATTCTTCTAGGAGGAAGGGTGCAGGGCCTGGGTTATGCAGTAATAATACGCAAAGATTGGGGAGGGGGTCCCACGTGCAAATACTGTACCTAAGTGTGTGCACAGTGCAGTGATATATTCGTTATTCTTTCAGGGCATATAATCGGATTCCCAGAGCTCACTTTCCCAGTCTACCACCAAAGAACTTTCCTTGGGCGTGTTTCCCAAGAGCTCTCTTCTCTGCCTCATTTTCCCCATTTGTAAATGGGGATGATAAAAGGATCCACCCTGAGCATTGCTGGGATGATTAAATTAAATAATACATATAAAGCTTAAAACATCATTCTGTATGTGCACTGAATAAATGCTAGGTATTACTATGGTCATTAATATTATTAATACATATGATCATCTACCATGGGCCAGGTTCTATTATCTATCAGGCTATCTATTATACCTATATGATATATACATATACATATTTCCATATATTATCTCATTTAGTTTGCACAACAACCTGTCAGGTAGATATTCCCTTTTCTATTTGCAGAAGGTGAGACTGAAGCTCAGAGAGGAGAGGAATTAGTAACAGCAGCACAGCATCTGAGCCCATGTCCTTGGACTCCAAGTCTGGTGCTCGTGCTGCCACAGGGAATTGCCTTTCCTCTGTTTCCTGGAAGGACAGGCATGGGGAGATGCCAGGCTCCATTCCCATGGGACCTCCGTGAGGGCTGAGGCACCGGACTGTCCCATTCTTGAGGGTCACACTGCCCCCTGACAGTGTCCCTGCTCAGCTTCCTTAGGAAGTTGGGACAGGGAGGGTCAGGCCAGTCGGACCTGGGGTAGAGGGGTGTCACCAGGACTTTGCCCTCCAGCCAAGCCCAGGGGGAGGAAGGGCAACCTGGGACGGCAACGCAATCAGAAGTGAATATCCCAAAGGCTGTGACCGGGAGGAAGGGAAGCGAGGAGAAGCAGAGTATCAGGAGGTCGTTTGCAGGAACATTAGACAGAGACCAGAGAGGAGAAGTGGGTAATTTTAATCCCATGCAGCTGCTGGAAATTAATTTAATGGTGCCAGCACTGGCTCTGCTGCCTTCCAACTCATTTCATTTCATCCAGGGCCCGGTGGAGCGGTGAGGCTGAAGACAGCCCAGCCACGCCAGGCAGCCTTGGGCACGTAGCTCCAGGCCGGACTCAGTGTTCCTACGGCTGCTACCAGAGCAGTTGGGCAAGCTGGCATTTTTTCAATCTAGACGTTTCTCCTCTTGGGAGGGGACTGAGGTGAGACAACAGGAAGAACTTCCCAATAGCAAAGAATGTGAACTATGTATAGGTGAAGGGGGCTGTAAACCATCTTCTCTAACTCGTAAGGGCAGAAGACCTATCCATAGGACTGTTTACTTCCCGAGTCTGTGCCAAGAGTATGCATCCCACCCCAGCTCACTCACCCCACGCAGCCACCCATGCAGGCTCGGGGACCCACCCTGTGGCCAGACACCAGCATCACACACCTACTGTCCGGCGGGCACAAAGCCCACGCTGGTGTCCACGCACGGGATGCAGGGACACCCTTGACCAAGGACAGACACACTCAGCCATATTCAGACGCTGACATCGCAGCCACCTGTGCTGGCACACACCCACACGGGAGGCGAGCAAATGCCCACTTTAGACCAGCGGCTCTCAGTCCTGGCTGCACATTTGAATTTTCTGGGAGCGTTAACGAAGAGAGCCATGCGAGGTCCTGCGGCGATTCCGACTTAATGCAGAACAGACGTCTGCGGTGCGGCCTGGACGGTGGTAGGTTTCAAAGCTCCCAGGTGACTCTAGCGTGCAAATCGGGGCTGAGACCCACGGACCCGGAGCTCCCGCGCCCTGTTCAGTTCTGCCTGGCGACCACTAGAGGTCAGCAGGGCTCGGAGGAAGCGGCCCCGCCGGCTCCGGGTCTCGGCGGGACCGTCCGGCCTCCTCCCCTGCTGGCCTCCCGCGGACGGGGGTCAGGCGCCCGCCCGGCCCTGGCCCGAGAGGGGACACCGCAAGGGGGCGGAGACGGCCTGCTGGCGGGATCAGGCCTGCGAGCCACAGAAAGTCAACTTCACTTAAAAGATTTTAAAAAAGCATCTCCGATGAAAGCCCCACAATCCTGGCTCCCGCCGCGAGCGCCACTTGTACCAGGATTCTCTGACCTGGTCACTGCCCGGCTCTGTGCGCGGGTGGGCGCGCACCGGGGCCCCCATAAACATAAAAGAAATATTTTCTCTTTTCTGTAGGAGGAGCCAGGCTTGGGATTCCAAAGCTTGTTTATTTTGACTCACTGCTGTTTTCGCTGGAGAAGAGTAAGACAGAAAGTTCCTTTACTTTGGCTAAGATGTGGCACACGTAGCTGCCCCGAGCCTCCATTTCAGAGGAGCGAATAGAAGCGGACCAGTGGTTCAATCGTCCTTCATCATCTTCAAGAGGAGGAACATCAAGGGGAAGATAGAATGGAGGCTTCCCCATATTTCAGTTTAAGAGAAATGAAAAGAGGGCTGCTCTACCTCTGCAAATCCCGGACCTCAAAAATGAAAAATGGGAAGGCCTCCCTGGTCAACTCTGGGTTCTTCCTTCCCGGTTCCGGTTCTGGCTCCTGGACAACTCCTTGGCAAATTGCACATTTGCCTTCGGAGCCCTGCCCGCAACACAGTCTAAGGCTTCCTTTGTACGCGGTCTGCCTTTCCCTCTAACTGCCAGCTGCGTGATGGTAGAATAAGTTCCTGGCACATAGTAGGTACAAAATAAACGTTTACCAAACCAAAATGTTTGTTGTCAATCTTGTCTTGACTCTAACTTGCATGCTATTTAAAATCAACCCATAGAGAAACTTTTCCAAACACTTCTCTGTTCAACTCCACAGGTGCCCGATTCTTCAGTGGAAAATGTTTGGGAGAAATTTATGAAATCCCAACCCTCTACTCCCACCCCCGGACAGTGATTGGATAGGTTTAGGGTGGGGTTCAGGAACTTGCATTTTTTTTTATTTCAGCGTATTAAGGGGGTACAAATGTTTAGGTTACGTATATTGCCCTTGCCTCCCGCCTCCAGTCAGAGCTTCAAGCGTGTCCATCCCCCAGACGGTGCGCATCACACTCTTTATGTATGTATACACCCATCCCCTCCTCCCCCAGGAACTTGCATTTTTAACAAGTACCTCAGAGGATTTTGAAATTGTCAGTGGGAATGAGCCTCCCTCACCTCCAACTCCTGCCTGGGCTCTTTATCCAGCCCTGACTTCAGTCCTGGTCCAGGGAGACAGGTCGGGGTGGGGTTCGATGCTCCCACAGGGGCTGCAGTCCTTCTGTCCTCCTAGCAGGGTGAGCTGTGAGTCATGCTCACTGCCTCCAGCCCCGAGGCCAGGAGGGTTCTCTCTCAACAGCTCAGCTTCTCTCTTTGCTCCTCGCCCCTATTTTATGCTCCTCCTTTCCGCGATTCTTCTTACCAAGCCCAGCTGCTGGGCGGGGCAAACATGCTGGTCCACATCCTACTATGGGATGGGGGGAGTCCTAAAACCTGACTTGGGGACAGAAACTGTGGTTCTGGCCCTTAATGGGGTGAAGGGATGAAGGACAGCCAGTGGAGAGAGGGGTCTGAGGACCTGGAATTTAACCTCTGTTAACTCCACCTGGCTGCTGCCTGGATTTCCATTAAAATCCTCTTCATAACCACTCCAAAGAGACACGGATCATGGGGAGTTCTACGGCCCATTCTTCCTTCTCACAAAGACACTGTCAAAAAGGCTGCCCTTTTTGGAGATGGTAGGGAGCCATCTCCATGAGCCCAACTAGATTAGGGTAAAAAAAGAAAAAAAAAAAACGACTATAATAAAAAATAACTGCATTATTGAGCATTTACTATAATACATTCCAGACATTGGAATGGGCACCTTTATATACATTATATTAAAATTCATACCAACTTTGAAAAGTACCACACATGCATACTACTAGCTCCATGTTACAGATGGGACACAGAAAGTTTAAACAATTTTCCCAGGACACACAGCTAGTAAGTGGCGGAGATAGGCTTTAAACTCAGATCTGTCTGGCCAAAGCTCCAAAGCTCAACCTCAAAACTCAATAAAAGGTAAAAGCCTCTTACTATTCTGCCCAGGCATTCTAGACAGAGTCCTTAGGCCCAACGAAGGTCTATGAAACTGCTTGACACCTGACAAATTGCATTGATTCCGAAATGCAAGGAGAAACTGACAAAATTGAAACGTTTAAAAACATTTATTTAAATGACAACAAAATAACATGACAAGTAGTTAAGCACAGCTCATGTCTTATACAGTTTCTATAAATGGTGTTTAATGAGGGACACATGCACATTCTGATAAGCTGGGGCTCTTCAGGGAGAGCCTAGGATCTACTACCACCATACTCACCCCCACAACCTCCCCCAGCCCACCCGGCCCTGCCAATCTGGACACACCGTCACCTGCCCAGGTTCCTACAATAGAAACATGAAGGAATGCAAAGAGGACAGAATAGATGTCAGGGGACCCAGCTCTAAGCAACCTCCTGACGGCCACTTATTGTGTCCGTTTTCTTGTCTGCATAATGGGGATAATGCATTTGTCCTACCTAACTGCCAAGGTAGGCATGAGGCTCAAATAAAACCATCTTTTGAAGAGCAAAAAGTCCTGTAGTTTATCCAATGAGCCTGGGTTGTAAAGGATGATAATCTTTTAAAATAGAAGATAGAACCTCAAATCAAACCAAGGAAACACAGAAATCATTTTTATATGTGAAATAAATTCTTAGTGTCTTCTATGATTCTGTTCTATCCCAGATCTCACAGGGTTTCAGATTTCATATGGATAATTACTAACACTTGCATAGCACTTCACATTCCTTATCCCGTGCAAATATTCCAACTATCTTGTAAAGTAAGAATATCTCTCCTTGTTTTTTTTTTTGTAATAGATACAATATAACTGAGGCTCAGAGAGATGAAGTGACTTGCTCAGGGTGACCCAAATAGTAGTACCAGCTTGGTCCATTTGTAAGACCAACCCGGACATCAGTCCCATTTACTAGCTGTTTAAGCTTGAACTATGAAATGTAACTCTCTGAGCCTAAATTTTCATTCGGAAATAGGTCTAATACTATTAATATCTTCATCCATTTGGGCTGATAGAATACCATAAACTGTGTGACTTATAAACAACAAACATTTGTTTCTCACAGTTCTAGACGCTGAGAAGTCCAAGATCAAGGATCTGGCAGATTTAGTGTCTGGTGAGGCCACATTTCCTGGTTCATAGATGTGTCCTCACAGGGTGGAAGGAGCAAGTCAGCTCTTGAGGTTTCTTTTATAAGAGCACTAATCCTACTCATGATGGCGCTGGCTCATAACCTAATCACTTCCCAGTGATCCCAGCTCCTAACACCATCATCTTGGAAGTTAGGATTCAACATAAAAATTTGGGGGGGTGGAGACACAAACATTGAGACCATAGCAAAAACCCATCTTTAAAATGGGTATATAGCAGTCATACTCATCTTCTAGGAGTATTGTGAGGTTAAGTGAGAAAAAGCATGAAAAATCACTCAGCACAGTTACTACGTAGTTAGTACTCTGCAAATGTAGGCATCATTATTATTTACTATTCCTGTATCATCACGGCATTCATGCCTATTCTTCTTTCTTCTCTGAAGCTTCTCCTGACCCAACACATACATAAACTTTCTTTCCAGGAATAAGGATCTCAGATGTGAGCTCCTTGGGGAGACTGGGCCAAAATGTCAGCCTGACTTTGGCTGGATTCTCAAGATCATGCAAAGACGACAGAAAAGTTAAACACAGAGGAGGAGGGAAAACAAATAGATGGCAAAAAGCGGGGAGGAGCAGAGCCACCAGAAGACTGGGCTCTGTAGAACATGCATGTTAGAGCTGCAAACCAGTCACACATCCCTGACCCCCGCAGCAGCTCAGATGCCAAAGGGCAAAGTCTAAAAATAGGCCCTGGGCAGATGGGGAGGTCCCAGGGTACTTGGTAACCTGGTTTCATTTCATTACCAACAACTAGGACCCACACTGTCATAAGAAAATACTGTATAAACAAGTTAGTTCAAAGGCTGACTCACACTTAGCCAGACTATAAAGTTAGCACTGCCCAGGCTGAGCACTAAAAATAACTGCCCACCCTCCTTTTGTGCAGGGAATATAGGGCAGGAGCCTGGGGAGGCCCTGGCTAGCAGGCTTGTTAGGATCCCAACCCTATGCCTAGCATTAACCTCCCAGATCTGGCCGCTGGTGGTGAGCTGGGTTTGCATCTGATTTCCCTCAATTTCTGAGACAGTCTTGGCAAAGAGGAAACTGAAGGACAAGGGCGGGGCAGGTCACCACAGCATCTGCCAGATGTGGTATCTTCCAGCCCTTGAAAGTTCCATGGCACACATGTGGACTTGCCAGAACTAACGAGGAAAGGGGACCTTACAGTCTGTCTGGCTATGTATTGGTCCAGCCGTATCCCAATATACATGTATGTGTATAGGCAAGAACTACACTCATCCCTCCTCTTCTCTGCCGACCGCATTCACCATCCTCCTCTTAACCTGCTTGGTGGCAACGTATCGAAGGAAATCTGGAATCTGAGATGTTGCAAAAATCTCAGCATCTTTGCACTATTCCTAATTTGGAACTTTTCTCTTTCTCCCATTTATCCACTCAAACGTTCTCAGGACCTTCTGAAGGCAAGGCAGTGTGCTGGACACGGATGATCTTGAACTTAGACTTTGAAGAGGAAATGATTTTGGCTTAGACAGACAGAGAAGGGTACCTCGGCTGGAAGGCACGGTCTGTCCAAAGCCATGGAAGTGTAATAACGCACGGCATGTTCAGGCAGTAGGGAGTGGTTCACTGTGGTCGGAGAATGGTGCCAACCTGTAAAGGTCTTAAAGGTCACGTCAAGTAGTTTGGGCTCTTTTTTTTTTTTTTAAATGTGGGCCATGAGAAGAGCTATTGAAGAGTTTTCAGTTGGGGAGTATCAGATCTGTTCTTTAGAAAAATAATTCCAGTGGCCATTTGGAGGTTGCTGAGAGATGGCTAGAAACAAGCTGGCAAAGTGGGCCAAGTCCTCCCCCAAGATCAATTCACCCTATGGCTATTTTAATGCTATTTCTAGACAAGGAAGTATCAGACGATATGACAGAAAAGGCCAGAGAGCTTGCAAAAAACTCCACTGAGCAGGGCCAGGACTGGGTGAGGCCAGTGTGGCCATTTGGTGCAAAATTTAAGGAGGCATCACTCTTAGAATCTTGGAAGCAACCCAAGAGTGATGTCTCCTTAAATTTTGCATCCTAGCCTCCTTGCTTGCCTCACCCTAGTCCTGGCCCTGCCAACATGGTTCATACTACCTGCGCCATCTGTAGGAGGTCCAGCTGTGACCTCTTCACAGGGAGCCAGCAAGCCTGTATTCATTTGTAGAATGTTTAAAAGCAAAGGCAAGAGCACTGACATTGACAGCAGACCTGGGTTCAAGTCCCAACTGTATGATCTCAGTCAAGTTGCATAGGCTTATGAGCTTGGGTTTCCTCATTTATAAAAGGGTAAAATGAGATAGTTTTATGCAAAAGTACTGGGTACAGTGCCATACAAATTTCAGGCATTATCACTCATTTTGCCTTCTTGGCTGGCACCCCCTTAGAGACAAGGGACATAAAGATGCAGGAGGAGGTTTCTTTAGGTAGCAGTATCAGTGAAAACAACTGCAGCACGCAAATGGCATTGCAACCTCAGAAACTGTGGCAGGACATATTCCTCTCGCTTCCCCGGCTATTAATTATTTGGGCCTGAATCCTGCATTCTCAGGAATATGCTGCCTGTTTGTTTAAAAGTTTCCCCAGGGAGAGAAAAAAAAATAGCACATTTCTTGTTTTGTTCTTTCATTCTTTGAACAAATATTTATTATGAGCCGACTATAGAAGCATTGTCCTGGTGCTGGAGGTACCACAAAATGGATCAAAGAGTCCAGCCCTCTGCCCTCATGAAGCTTACATTAACGAGAGGAGAGCTCCAGGGAAGCTCCAGGCAGGGGAGCCAGGAAATAAACAAGCAGTCATATAAACAAAGGAAACCATTTCTGGTAGTAACAAGTGCTATGAAAACAATCAAGAAGGGTAGAGGGCCTCAGAGGGCAGGAGGCTGCCCAGATAGGGCAGTGGTAGGGAGGAGCTTCTGGGGAAGTGCTGTTTCAGTTGAGATCTTGAGGGAAAGGATCAGTGGATACAAGAGTTTTGTGTGCTGGAGGGAGAGATTTGCAGTTGGCGGGGGCAGCAAATGCAAAGGCCCTGAGGTGGGAACTGTCAACCTTTCGTTAAAGTATCTGCTCTGAGTCAGGTGTATGGTGTTTGGGCATGATTTCTGAACAAAGGAGGAACACCTGTGTTTCCAGACCTGATTCAAAGTAGCACATCTATATCTATCTCTATCTCTAATTCTTCACCCCTTCTCTGTACCAAGGACCTTATTTGGGTCACAGCTAAACCCTCCTTAACTACAGCTGCCATGCTCTCATCTCCTACTCCTTCCTCTATGACGTGCCCATGGCTTCACCACTGATATTTCCTTTCCTTTCTAGAACCACAGAGAGTCATCATTGGCAGAAGTATTTTAGCATTTCCTGCCCCAAGTTGAAGCCCGGTTTGATCTCACTCTCCTTCTCATTTTGCCTGTGCCTGTGTGTGGAGAGCCCCCAGTACCTGGGTTCCCTCATGATGGGGGTCAAAGTTGTGATAATGAGACATTCCTTTAAACACACCGTATCTTCTCTCCCTCAGATGCTGCCAGCACCTAATTTCAGTGTATCTGAGCAAGTTCACAGAGAATTAGAGAATTTTACAGGTACAGCAGGCTTGCTGATAAAACTAGTTCAAGAAAAGGGAGACATTACAACTGATACCACAGAAATAAAATATCATGAAAATCTCTACACACACAAACTAGGAAATCTAGAGGAAACGGATAAATTTCTGGAAACACACAACCTCCCAAGTTTGAATCAGGAAGAAATAGAAATCATGAACAGACCAATAACAAGTAGTGAGACTGAAACAATAGTAAAAAATCTCCCAACTAAAAAAAAGTCCCAGACCACATGGATTCACAGCACAATTCTACCAGACCTACAAAGAAGAACTGGCACCTATCCTACTGAAACTGTTCCATAGCATTGAGAAGGATGGAATCCTCCCTCTTTCTGTAGAGCCAGTATCACCCTGATGCCAAAGCCAGGAAAAGATACAACAAAAAAGAAAATGCAGACCAATATCCCTCATGCACATAGATGTAAAAATCCTCAACAAAATACTAGCTAACCAAATCCAAAAGCATACAGAAAGATAATTTACCATAATCAAGTGGGTTTCATGCCAGGGATGCAAGGATGGTTCAACATATGCAAATCAATAAATGTGATTCACCACATAACAGAATTAAAAACAAAAATCATATGATAATTTTAATAGATGCAGAAAAAACATTTGATAAAATCCAGCACCCCTTCATGATAAAAACCCATAACAAATGAGGCATAGAAGGAATATATCTCAAAATAATAAAAGCCATATGTGACAAACACACAGCCAATATCATACTGAATGGGGAAAAGTTGAAAGCATTCCCCCTAAGAACTGGAACAAGACAATGGTGCCTGCTGTCACTGCTTCTATTCAACATAGTACTGGAAGTCCTAGCCAGAGCAATCAGGCAAGAAAAAGAAATAAAGGGCATCCAAATTGGGAAAGAGGAGGTCAAACTATCCCTGTTTGCCAGTGATATGATCTTACATCTAGAAAACCCTGAAGACTCCACCAAAAGACTTCTAGAATTGATAAATAAATTCAGTAAAGACTCAGGTTACAAAATCAATGTACACAAATCAGTAGCATTTCTATATACTAATAACAATCAAGCTGAGAGTCAAATCAAGAACTCAATACCATTTAGAATAGCTGCCAAGAAAATAAAATACCTAGGAATATACTTAACCAAGGAACTGAAAGATCTCTACAAGAAGAACTACAAAATACTGATGAAAGAAATCATAGATGACACAAACAAATGGAAAAACATCTCATACTCTTGGATTAGAAGAATCAACATTGTTAAAACATCCATACTGTCCAAAGTGATTTACAGATTCAAGACAATTCTCATCAAAATACTAATGTCATTTTTCACAGATTTAGAAAAAATAATCCTAAACTTCATATAGAATGAAAAAAGAGCCTAAATAGCCAAAGCAATCCTAAGCAAAAAGAACAAATCCAGAGGCATCACATTACCTGACTTCAAATTATACTCCAAAGTTATAGTAACCCAAACATCATGGTACTGGTATAAATGTGTTTGCATAAACCAACAGAACAGAATAGAGAACACAGAAATAAAACCAGATAGCTACAACCTACTTATTTTCAACAAAGCACACAAAAACATACACTGGGATAGGACGCCCTATGAAAATGGGGATACACTGGGGATATACACTGGGGATAGGACGTCCTATGAAAAATTCTTCTGGACATTGGCGTAGGCAAAGAATTTATGACTAAGACCTCAAAAGCAAATACAGCAACAACAGAAATAAATAAATGGGACTTAATTAAACCAAAAAGTTTCTGCACAGCAAAGGAAATAATCAACAGAGTAAATAGACAACCTATAGAATGGGAGAAAATTATTCTCAAACTATGTATCCCACAAAGGGCTAATATCCAGATTCTACAAAGAACTCAAAAAAATCGCAAGAAAAAGCAAATAACCCCATCAAAAAGTGGGCAAAAGACATGAACAGATTTTTTTCAAAAGAACACAAACAAATGACCAAAAAATATGAAAAAATGCTCAACATCACTAATCATCAGGGAAATGAAAATTAAAACCACAATGAGATTCCACCTTATCCCTGTCAGAATGGCCATTATTAAAAAGTCAAAAAATAATAGATGCTGGCACAGATGCAGTAAAAAGGGAACACTTATACACTGTCGGTGGGAATGTAAACTAGTATAACCTCTATGGAAAACAGTATGGACCTTCCTCAAAGAACTAAAAGTAGACCTACCATTCAATCCAGCAATCTCACTACTGGGTATCTACCTAAAGGAAAACAAGTCATTTTATAAAAATGATACCTGCACCCAAATGTTTGTCATAGCACAATTCATAATTGCAAAGATATGGAATCAACCTAAGTGTCCACTGGCTGATGAGTGGATAAAGAAAATGTGGTGTGTGTACATATACCATGGAGTACGACTGAACCATAAAAAGGAATGAAATAATGTCTTTTGCAGCAACTTGGATGAAATTGGAGGCCATTATCCTAAGTGAAGTATCTCAGGAATGGAAAAACAAATACCAAATGTTCTCATTTATAAGTAGGAGCTAAACGAGGGATATATATGGTCATAAAGTGGTGTAATGGACATTCAAAACTAAGAAGGCAGGAGGGTGAGGGGGGAAAGAGACAAAAATCTACCTATGGGGTACACTATTCTGGTGATGGGCACACTGAAAACCCTGATTTCAGCACTATACAATTAATCTCCGTAATAAAAAACACTTGTAACCTCTAAATCTTTTGAAATTTTTTTTAAAACCCACAAAACGAATTCAACATCTTCAAATTATCCACAAGGAATCTGAGGCCCCCAGGAGGGGAATTAACTTGCTCAAGGTCAAACAGTAAATTAGAGACAGGTCTTAGGGCTCCTCTCAAAGAACTGAACAAGTACTTTAAAACAGTAAAAGACTTTTTCTGTACAATATTTCCAGTTTTACAGAGGAAAAAATTGAAGCACAGAGAAGTTAAGTGACTTGTCCAGGGTTACACAGGAATTGTTTGGTAGAGGGTCTTGAATCCAGGTCTTCTGAACAGAAATCTAATGTTCTTATCATTTCGCCATGCCTTCTCCAATCTGCCTAATGGAAAAGCAATAAGTCAACATTCCAGGACATTCCAAAAAGATGTTGGGGGAGAAAAAAAATTATCACCCCTCCATTACTTTTCCCCCCCGTGTTACTGAAGATACTCACCAGACAGTAAAGTCAATAAAGGGAACTCATTTTTCTGGAAAGATCAGATATTCTTTCTTTGAAAAGAGCTTCCACACAGTCAAATATTGATGTCGTTTATTTGAATGATTTTCCTTGAAAGAAAATCTCTGATGACTGAGAGTTTCTACTGAATGAAGCTTCAATAAGCCAGAGAAACCCGTGTCTTGCAGTAGACTATAGTCAATTTATAGTCTTCCTTGCTTTTCACCAAATTTCTCTTCCTGGCAATATTTTTGGCATTTTATTTTTAGACATGGGTGAGGGAGTGAGATAGGATTTTTGTTTTGTTTTATTGTCCTGAAATCTAACATATATAACACTGCAATCATATGTAATCTTAACCTATTTGTTTCTTTCACATGGGGCATAAGCAGTAGCTTTTTTTTTTGATTTTTAAATTTTTAATTTTTTAAAATTTATTTTCACGTTTTGGAGACAGAGTCTCTACTCTGTCACCCAGGCTGCAGTGCAGTGGCCCAATCACAGCTCACTGCAGCCTCAAACTCCTGGGTTCAAGAGATTCTTCTGCCTTTGCCTCCCGAGTAGCTAGGACTACAGGCATGCACCACCACATTCAGCTAATTTTTAAAACTTTTTGTACAGACAGGGTCTCATTATGTTGCCCAAGCTGGTCTCAACCCCCTGGCCTCAACCAATCCTCCCATCTTAGCCTCCCAAAGTGCTGGGATTATAGGTGTGAGCCACCAACCCGGGCAGTGATTGCTTTAAAAATAAAAGGTTGAGCAGGGTATGCACCTCCTCTTCAATCCTAACAGTGTCACTCATTCCTAGGGATGTGCCCTCTGCTTCCCTATGGATGGGGTGCAGGCAGAGGGATGTCCAGGAAAGAGCCAGCTTTGACAATCTGATAGACCCAGGTTTACTTCTAGCTTTGTCTCTTATGAACATGGGATCTTGGCCAACTTCCTTAACTTCTTCAAAGTTACAGAGATCTTAGGTAACTTCATTATACTGAGGAGGAAACCAAGGCTGATATGAAGGAAACTGCCAAACTTTACATTGCTATTAAATAACAGATCTGGGTGTGAGACCCACATTAGTATGATTCCAAAGCCTAGGCGCTGACAGAGTACACTGCTCCTCCAAAGAACCGTCACCATGACTAACCTCCAAAGGAACACATTCTTGGATTGTGCACATAGGAATCATGACTATCACGTAACCGGATCAATTTTAAACTAATATGTCAGAATGACTATGCATACATATGTGTATGCATATTTATGCATATGTATATATAGATAAATAGATACATAGAGATAATATATATCTCCAAATGTAGATTACATGCTGAGAAAAAATATATTTCACATTGATAAAGATGATATAATTCTTAGAACTCTGTTGCTGTTATTGCTGGGTTATCAGCCACAGGAGAATTTCAACTTTACTGCTCCCCGATCCCACTTGTTTGTGACCTTAAATTTTATTACCCAGCTTCATCACCCTCTTGAGCTATTGGTGCTAGTTTTAAAAATCAAATCTTCCCTCTATGGGCAAGATATGCCGTGACCGAAGACTTTCAAAAGATTAATGCTACGTAGTTGGAAGGCAATTCCAAAAGCTCTCCAAGAATGGCTGAATGGCTTCAATGACATCCCCATGATGGCCTCAAATGGTCTCTGGTCCCAGGATCTTACTCTAATTGGTCAGATGGCTTTGGGCATGTTGTACCACCTCTCTGTTCTGCTTCCTCTCTTATAAAATAGTGAGGTTGGATTAGATGATATTTTAAGTCCCTTTTGGTTTTGAGAGTCTATCAGGCATTTTGAAGAAGGCAACCGTTTTCTATTTATTTATTTATTTGAGACAGAGTCTCACTGTGTTGCCCGGCCTAGAGTGCCGTGGCGTCAGCCTAGCTCACAGCAACCTCAAACTCCTGGGCTCAAGCGATCCTCCTGCCTCAGCCTCCCGAGTAGCTGGGACTACAGGCATGCGCCACCATGCCCGGCTAATTGTTTGTATATATTTTTAGTTGGCCGATTAATTTCTTTCTAATTTTAGTAGAGACGGAGTCTCGCTCTTGCTCAGGCTGGTTTCGAACTCCTGAGCTCAAACAATCCGCCCACCTCGGCCTCCCAGATAGCTAGGATTACAGGCGTGAGCCACCGCGCCCGGCCAAGGGCAACCGTTTTGAAGAGGGTAAACTCCTAAATGCTTATGGAAAAGTGAACTGCCTTACTGTCTAGTCCTATATAATACAAGTGAGTGGGCATGAGTGACTGACGGGGCCTCATTTAGAAACAAATACAACGGCTTTACTAGCCTGTCCATTTTTCATGTTAACCCACTACCTCCTTTCCTCTCCTCAACCTAGAGGAAAGAAAAAGATCAAAATGTACCCACTCCTTACCACCAACCTGTCCAGGGCCTCTAACTACTTCCTTCCAGGACTGGGCTCACCGCTCCTGCTTCCTGCAATGTTACACAGCACCATGGACACTTTCCCCACATTCTGTAACTGTGAAGGATGGGGAAGCTCCTGCCCACCTTTTCCTCTACTGCTTCCCCAACAGGTTAGGCTGGTACATAAATTTTTCCTCTTCATTTGCAGAGAACTGTGAGGAAACTCAGCCTGCAGGGAAAGTCGGGTACAGACCTGTACTCTTGCCCCCCACCAAGCTGGTGGGGGTCCCAGTGCTCAATCTTTGAGAAACAGAGCTCCCCCTCACCTGCTTCTGATGCTTTGGTGACTAGATCTGAAAAGCTCAGTGGTTTACAAATCTGCTTCCTTCCATCTCCGTCCCTTCTATTGGTGAAGGACCAAATGCCTCTGCCACCAGGCATGGAAATTAATCCCAAGAGGAAGCACAAGGATAAGTGGTCCAAGCGTGGAGTCTGTGGGAGCTGGCTGCCTGTGAGCTGTGTGGCCTCAGGAAGGTTTCTTTCTCCCTCTGCCTCAGTTTCTTCGGCTGTAAAATGGGAATAACAACAGTATTCACCTCATGGGATTATCTGGAACAGTAAAGGAGATGATGCGTGTCAGGAGCCAGTGCCTGGCGCCGAGTAAGTCCTCAGCATGCGTGAGCCGTGGTTATCACCTCCTGAGCAGTATTCCATAAATGTCATGGCAAATAGACTGAAGGTATGGCTTAAATTTGTTTAAGCCTATTGAATCAATATTCATTCCATGTAAGCTACAGAGTCTATCATCCTGTTGGCAGGGGCCTCTCCAAGAGACCGTAGGAAGGAGCCCAGCAAGATCATAGGAAATGGAAAAGTCAGATTCTGGCTGCTTTGGTTACTCTGTTATGTTTATTGCAAGCAGGTTCTGTGTGGTGCTTGTTCCCCCTCCCCCACCCCCTTTTATTTTGGAAAACAAGCAATAACACACAGCCTCCCACTACCTGCCCTTCCTGAGTCCAGCCTTGCCTATTAGACTGTAACCTTCCTGAGGGCAGGAGTATTTTTTGCTTCGACTGCAGACTTCACCCAATGCCAGCCCACAGCTACACTTGGATTTTCAACAAAGAAGCAACGTGAACACCCCAGGGATGAAAACTGGACTTTTTTCTTCTCAGAGATTTTTGCAGAGACCAAACTGTTCAGAAAAGCAAAACAAGCTGCCCACATTCAGGGAACTGTCATCCCTGCCAATTCAGGATTAATCAACAAGGAAGAAGTTTGGTGCCTTGAAACAAAAAAGAAATAAGATTGGAAGAGGGAAGGCGATGGAGGACTGTGGATCCGGGATAGAGAGCTTCTTTAACATTTTCTCTTGTCCCTGAAGCCCGCCGGGTTCCCAGTGTAATGATGCTAAACATACCTGGTCCCAGTCACCCGGCTAACAACTAGGCGATAGTCATTGTCCCTGCAAGTTTCAGCCGGATAACTCAGCATCTGGCTGATAAATACATAGCAAAGAGAAAAACATTATGGCTGGCAAACGATTTCTGAATATGGAGGCATCCATAGGAGGTCACTTTCCCAACTTTACCTCAGTTCCCCTTCTAATTTTCTGCTGAATGGCACATTTCTCTATTCCCCCAGCACAAGCAATCTCTCATCCCAGACTGGTGGGCTGGACCCTCTCTGCAAGGCCAAAGTGAACACTCACATGCTTGCCTTTCTCATGGAAGAGATGCAGAATGGGCTGAGGTGTGTGGATGGGAGCCTGCGGACCGTGCCTGTCTTTCCCTGGGCTTCTTCACAGACCCCCCTGGTCTTGTGAGCGTAATGCTAAAGGTTAATAATAATCACAACAGGCAGCCCATCATTGCCTCCCTGTCTGGCTGAGAGGTTTACAACTTAAACTCATGGCAGAGGGAGAAATTGGCTCAATCACTTGGAGTAATGGTACATGGAGAGCCAGTTGGGCATGACTGCTATTTAACTCAAGGAAACCAGGCTGCCGCGCTTAACGTACGTACACACTAATAAATATGTCATGCTACGAGGTGAAAATTAACACCACCCTCTGCACACCCTGCCTCGCTCTCCATTTGCCTGTTTGCCTCACTCCTAACAGAATAAACGGGATGAGACTGGGAGAATAAGGCCACAAACAGCTGTGCTCAGCTACAATTAGAAGCCAAGAATCACAGGTCATCCTTCATCCTTTTAAAGAGATTTAAAATTAATCTATCACAAGACCTTACCCCAAATATTTATAATAAGGCATCTTGTAGGAGCAGGGTGGAAAGAAAGTACCTGACATCATTGCTAATAATATCTAACGTTTTCGGATCCTTCACTGTGGGCCAATCGCCCCTTGTGCATCTTCACAGGGACGTTGGTGCGGTGGGTACCATTGTTGTCCTTAGCTTGAGCACAGTGCAACTCAGAGAGCTTAAGTAATTTTCCTGAGATCACCCAGGACCTGGGGCGGTGGACATAGTATTGAATACAGACCCATCTGACTAAATCAGAGCCCAAGCTCAGCCTTTATGCTACACTGGGTATTTATGGTACCGAGAATTTTCATGAGAGGATCATTGGCTTGATCAAGGTCTTGAATAGGTCCACATTAGGAGACCTTCCTGTCTGCCCCTATCCTGGCACCCAAATAACTCACAATATGGTGGAAGAGGCTGGAAAAAAAAAAACTCATAGGAAAAAGGGTAAACTAATCCAGAAATGAAGCCATATACCTATGACCAATTGATTTTTGACAAAGCAGACAAAAACATACACTAGAGAAAGGAAGCCCTATTCAATAAATGGTGCTGGGAAAACTGGATACCCACGTATAGAAGAATGAAACTGGATCCCTATCTCTCACCATCTACAAAAATTAACTCAAGATGGATTAAAGACTTAAATGTAAGACCTGAAACCATAAAAATTCTAGAAGAAAATGTAGGAAAAACTCTCTAGACATCGGTCTAGGCAAAGAATTTATGACTAAGACCCCAAAAGCAAATACAGCAACAATAAAAATAAATAAAGTGGATTTAATTAAATTAAAAAATTTCCACACAGCAAAGGAAATAATCAACAGAGTAAATAGACAACCTATAGAATAGGAGAAAATATTCGCAAACTATGCATTTGACAAAGGACTAATACCTAGAATCGACAAAAAACTCGAAAAAATCAGTAAGAAAAAAAGCAGATAACCCCATCGAAAGTAGGCAAAAGACATGAACAGATTTTTTTTCAAAAGAAGATAGAAAAATGGCCAAAAAAACATTTGAAAAAGTGCTCAACATCACTAATCATCAGAGAAATGCAAATTAAAACCACAATGAGGCCTGGTGGGGTGGCTCACATCTGTAATCCCAGCACTTGGAGAGGCTGAGGCAGGAGGATCGCTTGAGGCCAGAAGTTCAAGATCAGCCTGAGCAACATAGTGAGACCTGTCTCTATAAAAATAGAAAAATAGCTGGGTGCAGTGGTGTGTACCTGTAGTCCCAACTATTTGGGAGGCTGAGGCAGGAGGATCCCTTGAGCCCAGGAGGTTGAAGTTGCAGTGAGCTATAATGATGCCTCTGTACTCTAGCCTGGCTGACAAAACAAGACCCTGTCTCAAAAAAGCAAAAACAAAACAAGAAAAACCCCACAATGAGATACCACCTTACCCATGTCAGAATGGCTGTTATTAAAAAGTCAAAAAATTACTGTGGATGCTGGTGCAGATGCAGTGAAAAAGGAACACTTACACACTGTTGGTGGGAATGTAAACTAGTACAACCTCTATGGAAAGCAGAATGGAAATTCCTCAAAGAACTAAAAGTAGACCTACCATCAATCCAGCAATCCTCCTACTGGATATCTACCCAAAGGAAAAGATGTCATTTTGTAAAAATGACACCTACACCCAACTGTTTATCAAAGCACAATTCACAATTGCAGAGATGTGGAATCAACCTAAGTGTCCATCAACTGATGAGTGGATAAAGAAAATGTGCCATATATTTATACCATGGAGTACTACTGAGTCATAAGAAGCACTGAAATAATATCTTTTGCAGAAACTTGGTTGGAATTGGAGACCATTATCCTAAGTGAAGTATCTCAGGAATGGAAAAACAAATCCCACATGTCCTCACTTGCAAGTGGGAGCTAAACGAGTTACATATATGGTCATAAAATGGTGTAATGGACATTGCAAACTAAGAAGTGGGGGTGGTAGCAGGGGGTTAGGGACAAAAATCTACGTATCGGGTACAAGGCACACTGTTCTGGGGACGGGTATGCTGAAAGCCCTGACTTCAGCACTATACAATTCAACTGTGTAACAAAAAACACTTGTGTGCCCTAAATTTTTTGAAATTAAAAAAAGAAAGAAAAAGGGTAAACTAGAAGCTGTCGGGATCGCTCTCCTCATTTTCTCCTGGGCCCTGTCCACATAGGGTGCTCCATGCTTAATCTGAGCGTCAAGATGAACTGGAGGCATCTCCTTGTCTAGGTGGACAAGCTCAGGTTGTGGTCCTGCTGCTTCTGACAAATGAAACAAGGTGTATTAATTAAGGTGATGCCAGCTACTGCAATAGACAAACTCCAAAATATATAATAGCTAACAACTAGGGTTTCCATATTTAGTTAAAAAAAGCTACCCATTTACATTTCAATTTCAGATAAACAATTTTTTTAGTGTAACTACGTTCCATGCAATATTTGGGGCATACTTATACTAAAAAATGATTCATTGTTTATCTGAAATTCAAATTTAACATTTGAATTTATTTATTTTATTTGGCAACCCTACTCAGAACATCAAAAGTTTATTTCTTACTTATATAAAGCCCAAAACTGATGTTCTTAGTAGGCAGGCAGCTCTCCTCCAAGCTGTGACTCAGGATCCAGGCTCCATTTACCTTGGCTCTGCCATCTTCATGACTCAGCTTCCAAGATAGCTGTACGTTCATGAGGTCCAAGTTGCAGAAAGAGAAAGGAAATGGAGGGTTCCATATGGGAGTTTTTATGGGCCAGTCCTGGAAGTGGCACAATCCACTGGCCAGAGGTCAATCACATGGCCTGCACCTAACTGCAAGGTAAGCTAGAAAGTGTAGTCCAGGGTGTACTCAGGAAGAAGTCTGGGGAGCAGCCAGCCAGTCTCTGCCACACCTGGTAATAGCTGAGCAAACCTGTCAGCACTTGTGCCTAATGCACGTCTCACATGCTAGGGCTGGATTCAGCCAGCAGTTCTACACCCTCTGGGGTCCCCAGCAGGAGATCAGAAGCTCTCATCTCCACCCTGAAGTGGGATTGAGATGACAAGGCCATTTGGGGAGTAATGAGCAATGTGATTAAAATCAATTCATTTCATTTCAATTCAATGTGGTTTAATAAAGATTTATTAAAACTCCTAGGATATTGTGAAAAGCTTGATTCCAGGCTGCTGGGGAAGACATCGACTGAAATAGAGTGCAGTTATACCCTCAGTGAGCTATATACGATTAAATTCAACAGATCCCCTCAACCCTTACCCATAGCCCATTCATCTTTTGAGGTTTGATGGAAACCCTATAGCACAAAGAATTCTTCACTAAACATTTGAATACAGAATGGTCCCCCACTCCCGAATTCCTAAAACACTTGGTGTCTATATTCATTTGTTCATTCATTCATTCATTCCTGCCTGCATTCAATTAGTTCACCCACATTTACATCAACTCTGCTTGACAGTGTGCTAGGCTCTGGGGGCTGGGAGTGGAAATATTACATCGAACATGGCTGAGGCCTTGCCGTCCAGAAACTCACAGTGGAGGGGTGGTCAGAAGGCACATAACTCAGTCCGATACCAGGCAGACGGTGGTAAATACTATGATAGATGTTCAAACAGTGCTAAGGGATTTACGGAGAAGGGAGAAATTAATTGTGAGTGGAGGGTGGGGTGGAGAAGATTACATCAAAGATCCAGCAGGGACTTCCAAAACAGACAAATGAACCCGGCCTGGCAAGGGAGGCAGAGTCCAGGCGTCTGGCTCAGAGCCCACCACGGCCCTCGCTCACAGGGCGACCCTGTCTCCCACTCACTCGGCCCTGCGGGGAAAGGCTGTGAGCTTTTCTCAAGGGAGAACAACAAGACAGTCTTTCATTTTATCTTAAAAATCCATACCAATTTGGAATTCCACTCCACAGGATATCAATGTTTGTCTTGCTATAACAATTTTAATGTAATTGGCATAAATTACCTGTCACTGAGTAAAATAATTTCATCTTGTGGCTTGGGTACCCCTGACCTATCACTGTCCAGAAATTCTGCTTCCGAGAGTGTGTGACCGGAAGTTGAATGTCCACTTATCTATTCCTTGCCCTTTTTTCCCAGGAAAAATGAAATATTCTGCTTTAAAGACTCTGAGGTTGGCCATGTCATGTTTTGTGAACAGACAATGCCATAACCATAGGTGAGGCCTGTATTAGATGAACAAAGTTTTCATACACTTCTTTCACATCAAGAGAGGAAAAAAAGGAATATTACAGCTTGGTAGAAGACATGGAGTTGTATTTTTGGACTGCGGTGGCCCTGGTGGTATCTCCAAGGAGCATGACCTTCCCCTGTGGGCCCTTCAGGCTTTGTCCATAACTATATCTCTTGTTGCAAGACAGCTGCAGTAGCTTGAAATACATAATGTTAAACAACTCAAAAGTTAAGCAGTCAGCTGTTTAAAGTTAAACAGCATAAGAAAATGTTATATACTTTTCCTTTTCCTGGCCCCCCCAACAAAGAAACACCAGAGTGTTAAAAAAAGCCCCTGTTTCCCCATGAGGACTTGGGGGTTAATTTTCAGCATGGTGCTGGGGATTTAGCTGTGGGACTCCCATTACCCATAATGGCAGTCATGCTGCTTCATTTCATGCACGCTACATGGAAAACGCACCCCTCCATGGCTACAAAATTTTAGTTTTGAAATTGAGGCCATCTTTCGCAGAACGAAGCGGATTTCCAGAAACACCAAAAACTTTTCGATGTTGGCCTGGGGCCTGTGAGTTTGTGCTTATGTGGGTATGTGTATCTGAAAGGGAGAAAATGCCTTTCTCTAAGCGCATATGCCCCTTTCAAAGACAACAACATTAAAACATTATGCCCAATAGCTGATAGCAATGGTTGCTATGTTTCACCCCAAAGCTTTGTTAGGAACCCCATAAAACCTGGCACATGGTTTGTGACACCCAGTGAAACACTGTGCTTCTTCCATAATAACCTGAGCCCTGCTGCCTGTCATTAAGGGACCTCTCTTATTAAGCATCTCTTTTTTAAATGGCTGCCATCATCTGGTCCCAGTGTACATTAAATCCCATTATAATTATAAACACACTTCCCCATAACATCCGTTGCAGATCTCATCCACACTGCCTACCCCCTTAGGGCATCTTTGCACTAATAACAACTCAGATTTGCTATCTGAGTTGACAACATTAGGTCTCAACACCATTTGCAATATGCTGGGGAGATAGAGAGCAAGAAAGAAGAAAAAGCTTTCTCTTCCTCCATCATGAAGATCTTGGGGTCACAGTGACCCAGGGGCCTCAAGGGCTAAAAAAAATTCCCCCTTCCTTCCCCTTTGAGAAGTCACTCTCTGCCCTACACATGAGAGGAAGGACTTACTTGGCACCTGCAAGAGAAGCTCAAGTTTGTAAACACCACTAACTAGGTCTCTGCAGGGGAAAGGGGAATGATGGCAACTGCTAATCAAAGAAGCCATCTTTTTCTTTGGTTTTCTGGGCCTCAACTAACCAGTACACATATATCATCTGATTATTTCCCACTCTGCTTTTTTGGTGGCGGGTGGGGGGGCATCCAAGGAAGTGCTGTGAAAGAATTAAACTTTAAAAAAAAGTCAACATATGCATACCCCACCATATGCAGGGGTAAATTCTACTCTTCGTAATTGTTCATATTACCTGCATCTATAGAGTAATGTCTGGAATGAAGGATTGTAAGATTGTAAAATCCTGTGACTCCAGATAAGGACTCACTAGGTGTGCTGTGTCTTTCCCTGTGGGCAAAGATCTGGTGCCCTGGTGCATCCCCCAGTAGCAACCCAGAGTTCTCAACTGCGCCGGGGACTCCTCCTTTCCACTCATGGGCTTCACCACCTGCATCCCTCCCTGAACATGCCTCATTCTCTACTCTTTGCAAGGTTTTAGGAAAATGCAAAGTAGCTGCAAAAGGTAGGGATCCTTGACTTATTTGTCATGATAGGAAAGTTTACTTTTAAAGTTTAGAATTTTAAACATATTTTCCAAATGAGGAGTTGGAACAAAAAGAGTTGCAACATTCCATTCACACTCAATCAGAATACTCCAAACATCACTATATCCTTCTTCCTGAGTGTCTGTTTAGTTGAAGTTTTATTGTCATTCACAACTCCCTTCCCAACTTCTGCCTGAGATTCTGGGGAAGGAGGGAAAGTGTAGAGATGCCGGGGGATCTAGGTCTGTTTACCTGGTGGTCAAGTGGAGAATGTTTGGTCCTCAGTTTGGCTGGCTGCCGCTTAGCCCTTGGCCTCAGTGGAGTAAGAGGAGAAGGAAAATTAAAAGTCCTTGTTTTTTGGTCTAGCTCACTAGAGACCGTATAATCTAGAAGTAGAGAGCATGAGCTTTGCAGTTAGATGGTCTGACTTAAAAAGTCTGAGCCCTGATGTTAAATAGATCTATCATCTTGAGTAAGGTACTTAATCTCTCTGAGCCTCGGTTTTCATGTTTGCAGAAATGGGGAAAATAACAGCACCTGCATTAATAGCACTGTTATGAGGATTAAATAAAACAATCCAGGTAATGTGTTAAGATGCATAGACTGTGCTCAGATTGAGTTGGTACTTAGTTAAAGGAGGAGATGAGGGAATAAGAAGATTTAGCAATGGGGGCCCGGGTGTGATGGCTCACACCTGTAATCCTAGCTCTCTGGGAGGCCGAGGCGGGCGGATCCTTTGAGCTCAGGAGTTCGAAACCAGTCTGAGCAAGAGCGAGACCCCGTCTCTACTAAAAATAGAAAGAAATTAATCAGACAACTAAAAATATATAGAAAAAATTAGCCGGGCATGGTGGCACATGCCTGTAGTCCCAGCTACTCGGGAGGCTGAGGCAGGAGGATCGCTTGAGCCCAGGAGTTTGAGGCTGCAGTGAGCTAGGATGACGCCACAGCACTCAAGCCCGGGCAACACAGTAAGACCCTGTCTCAAAAAAGAAGAAGAAGATTTAGCAATGGAATTCCATCCAAAAGCCAACACATCAATTCCCCTGTCTCTAGCACGAACTCCCCCTAAGATTGAGGTCTCTTGTATTTTTAGGAGAACTGGTACTAGTCTCCCTTACCAGACCTTTCAGGAAAAAAAGTAAAAGAAAAATCACTATAAACACATGAACATATGAGAGAGAAAGAGAAAGAGAGAGTCTTCTCTTGTAATTTTCCAACCTGTTTGTTTTTAGGTACTGCCATGTGAAATCTCTGAACTGGGGACTGTCATCAGCCTTTCCAGGACCCAAGGACATAGCTCTGGCTATAAATGGTGCCAGTTTTGGTGGGGGAGCTGCTGCTGCTTTATCTGGGCCCAATAAACCTTATCAAACTGCCGTGCAGCCAGCCTTCAGCGCTAAGTGGAAATGCTTGGAGCCCAACGCTGGCACTCAGCCCACAGTCTCGCCTGCCTTCTTCCTTTTTGTTACCTTCCCCACCTCTTAAATTCAGGCATTAATCTCTCTTTAACACTTACTAACAAGGGCTGGGCTTTTTAATGGGCAGAGTTTATGAAGCAAGGGAGATTTTCACATAGAGTGAATATGGAGTGGGGGTGGGGGAGGCCAGGACCATGGAGGATTGTTCTTTCTGTCCCATTGTTTCCAGAGATTCTCTTTTTCTCTGATTTGAGGATTAATAGGAGATTAGGATCAGGGGTTAATTGTGTGCTGCTTCTGCTACTGCACTGGTAGGTGGATGTGGACAGCTAGGCGGAAGCTGTCTAGGCAGAAGCTCAACAAGTTTAATGATTCTTTAGTCTATTTCCCTGGTGAGGCCTTAGGAGGGTCTTTTCTCCGCTCCTTATATCCCTCCACTCTTGCTATTTGTGCAGACCAGTTCTTTCATAACTTTTTTGAAATCCTTGTTTTCTTAGAGAGTGTACAGGCCTTAGGAAGAAAAATAGATAGTCTTTAAATAGGGATTGCTCTGTATTGTTAATCAAATGAATAACCAGGGACTGGCTTCCCCTCCCCTTCTCGGTTTGATATGGCTGTATCCACTGCTATCTGAGGATAACTGACCCCTTCCTTCACTTCGAAGTGTGCTCCCCTGCCCTGCCCTGTCTTCTCTCTGCAGACTCCTGCTGATGTGAGCACTTTCCCTGCTAGTAGGAGACTAGCAGTGACTCTTGCTGGGATGGAATGATCTGTCCTTAGGATACCCTGTTAGCAGCTTTTGTGTAGCCCGGTCAGTTCCTATGTGTAAACTCTGCTGCCTGGCCTTCAGCAGCCAGATGGGAGTTCTGCCACCGTCCACGACCCTACAGTTCTTGGGGCCTGACTGTCAGTTTGGGGCAGTGCCAGAGGTACGCATGGAGATGTGATTCTGTGCGGGTCCCGTGGGAAACCTTTGGACAGAACACGCAGACTCAGAGGCCTCCGCGACTGAAGGCCCGTGTTGCTACAACCGCATGACCTCCAGGCTGATCGTCCTGAGACCCCCCGGATGGCACTCTCCGTCATCCCCACCTCCCACCCCAACGCTCCTGGACTTGAGTCAGAGGCCACGGACAGTCCCCTGACGAGTGCTTCCCACCTCTTGTCCCTTACCTTTGCCTGGCTCCAAGGAAAAGGGAAGAGGGGAACTTTCTGCAGCCAGGGGAAGGGCAAATTTTCTTTGGTTGCTTTACCCCGGGTTACGGATCAAAACTCAACCCTCTGAGGTGGGGCGGCCAGCTGAGAGAAACACGCACTTTTGAGGGGCCCACAACTTTTCCAAGCTCCCCCTCCGCCCCTTGAGGGCTGTGCAGGGCTGGGTGTTCTTGGGAACTCTTTCTGTCCAGGTAGCTGGCGGGCAGATCCGAGGGGATGCCCAAGAGCAAAGTTTCTCTCAGGACTCGACCTTGGCCTCCAGCAATCACAACAGCTAAAACGGAGCGTCTCCCCTCGACAATAGATCTCCGCAGACCCTCTGGCACCTGGTTCGCCAGGGCCTTCGGGACTCCGCACCCCGAGACGTCTCGAAACGCTGGTGCTCAAGCCGGGAGGATGAAAGGCCTGGGCTTGGGCCGCGAAAGCGACCTTTTATAATAAAACCGATGTCGGCCAACTGGAGATGCAACCCTGAGTCCGGAGAAAAAGTGGAAGGCGAAATAACGTGCACTGAAATGGGGAAAAACATTGGAACCCGGGACAAAACTCTGCGTTTGGGACACGGGGGCACGGGACAAAACCCGCGTCCAGTAGAAATTAAAAATCTGGGAGTGCGGTGGGGGCTACTCCTCGCCCCTCGCCCTCAGGGCTCCCATTAAGGGCTCGGAGTCCCTTGCACCCCTCTCCACTCGCTCTGTCTTTCCTCTCCGCTCGGCCGCAGAGCGCGGCGGCCGGCGCCCCAGCAGCAGCTAGATGTCAGGCGAAGCCCGGAGCGCTGAGCGCGGGGACAGGAGGGGAGGGGAGAGGAAGGGAGGGGTGGGGCGGGGAGCGCGCGCGGGCTCGGCCAGTGCGGGGTGGTGGGCGGGCTGAGCCCGGGGACGGCGCGGGAGGGGGGAGGGAAGGGGGGCAGCTGTGGGCAGGGAGCCGGGCTCGGCCGCCAGCACTAAAGATGGAGAGGCGCCGGGGCCTCGCAGGGGAGGGGGCTCGGCGTTGACGTGGGACGCGGCGGAGGCGCAGCAGCCGGTGGTGATTTGCTAACCTCGCAGCAGAGAGGAGTTGAGGGCGATGAGAGCGGGTACTGCGAACTGCCCGGCGATGCCGCCGCTGCCGCCGTGATACGGAGAGCAACAGTTCCCCAGCAACACCCCTCCCCGACACAGGCACACACCCCCCAACAGGCACGCACACCCACCCCACAGTGCCCGGCTCGGCAGCGGTGAGTGGGGGGCCGGGGAAAGGCGCACCGCCCAGCGAGCGCCGCGCGCCGGGGCGCCCCGGGGCTGGAAAGGTCTGCTGAGCGCGCGCTCGCTTCGGCCACTCGGCCACTGGGCTTGTGCCTTATATCATTTGGCGTGTTCCCTTCTTGCTGCTGCAGCCGTCGTCGCTGCCGCCGGTTGCGGGGTCGCCTAGAAGGGGGAGCCCCGGCTGTCAGCTTGGGCACAGCTGCCTCCCCAGCCCTTCCTCTCCAAGGCACGGTCGGGGTGAGAGGTGGGGGGCAGAGCGGGCTGCTGGGGCTGAGGGCTCGAACCGAGGGTCGGAGATCGGGAGGCTTTGTACCGCCAGGGGCCGGTGGAAGAGCCTAGAGCCGGTGGGTGCTCATATGTATGCGGACCTGTGCGCGGGCGCGAGATAGGATTTTGGTTTATTTATTTGTGTGTTTATTCACCGGCCGGCTGGGAAGCTAGAATTGGAGGAGCTGACGAGTGGATCTGGGGGCGGAGGGGCACAGAGGCGCAGGACTGGGACTCGCTCGGGTTTTGTTTCTCTTTGAAAAAACGTGGTGGGCTCTTTTTTCTTGATTGGACTTGATCTCCTTTTTGGGGGGAGGGAGGGAAGCTCCGCAGGGTCTCCAGCGCTCCGGGCCCTCCTCGGCTCTCGGCGGGACCGGCTGTGGCGCCGGAGCTCGCGGTGCGCTCCGGCCGCGCTCGGTGGGTGCCCCGGCTCTGCACCTGATGCGTTCGGGATGCCTTTCCCACCCCGGCGCGCCCGCGGCTAGATCGCACAGCCCCTTGCACACTCCCGCACGCGCTCGAAATGCGCACGATTCCTCCGGCCCACGGACCCACTGGACACACAGACGCGCTCGGCACCGTCTCGCTCGCCACCTCCCCGGGACGATCGCAACGTGCCCGGGCCGGGCACGCCCGCCGCCGGCGCCGCTGGCCAGAGGCCCGGGACCCTGCCGGTCGCTCCCCGGTGGTCACGGCCCTCGGTCGAAAAGGGAGGGCCAGCCGACCCCTTCTCGTCTTTCCTGCCCTAACTCGCTGCGGGGCTTTTGTGCTTCCCCGTCGCCGCGGGGCGGGTCCGCCTCCTCGCCGCGGAGCCCTGCCCGCCCGGACTCTCGCCTGCTTCGGTCCCCGTCTCTTTCGCTTTCCCTCTTCCTTAGCCCGGCTGCCTTTCTTTCAGGAGTCTGGCTCCCCGGGAAAAGTTGCTTCCCCAAGTTTGCCGAAGTCGTCTCCAAGTCTCAGTGGGGGTCGCTGGGACGCGGGGGCGTGTGAGAGCGCGATCGATCCCCGGAGCCCGGGCGGGTTAGCGCCGGCTTTTCCCCCGCGCTGCCGGGCTGGACGCTGCAGCCAGCGCCGGCCGGATCGCGGGCGCCGAGCGGCGGGTGGGGAGACGGCTGACCGAGGGCATCCTGATTTCCCTCGGGACCCAGAAAGCTTGTTTGGGGGAAGGAATTCAGGTAGCCAAGCTTCCATTCTTTCGGCTGCTCCCTCCCGGTTCTCCGAAACCCCGATGTCTGCGGGAAAGCACACGGCGGCGAGGCGTGGCTGAATGGTCGTCCCACCTTTGACGGCCTCGGTCCCCAGCCCGGGGTGGGCAGCAGAGCGTCTCGACCAGCCGTCCTGTTAACCTTTTCTGCGTGAGGTCTGTAGCTCTGGAGCCTATAGGGCTCCTTTTCGGGGTAGAGCCAGCAGTGGTTGAGTGAGGGAGAGACCTTGCTATGCTCCCAGTTCATTCGCTGCAATATTGGCCGCAGCAGGGCAGAGGCTGGGAGGCTCCTGCGCCTGTGAGGTCTTTCTAAAACTCCTCGAATGGGGTTCGGGTCCAGGAGCCCATTGCTGATTCCGAACAGGCTCTGGGAGAGGCCTTTGTCTCCCAGCCCCAGTTTCCCTTCGCGCGGGTTGTAACTCACACCGTAGATGCTGGTGCCAATGTCACTTTTAGCACCTCTGAGCCGCGTCCAGCATCATTTGCTGCTCATGGTCACAGGACTTGCCCACTCCTTGGAACCTGTTGGACACACTTAGAGTTCATGTGCCCAGCCCTACAAGAGCACTCCTGGCTGTAGGGGAGCAGATTTCCTATGACCTCTCTCCATGACCCATCCTCCTTCATTTTTTTAGATCCTCCTGTCCACTGGTCACTGTGGGCAGAAGGGTAAGTGCAGCATCTTATATAAGCGTGTGCACGTGTGTTGACACATTCTGGCTGGTGTACACACACACACACACACACACACACACACACACAGGTCCAGATTTGGGATTACATATTCAGTAAATTTGAGGCACCTGTGGGTGGATTGGACCCAAGTTAGTGTGTGAGTTATGTGTGTGTGTTCCTGTTAGTGCCCAAGGAGGGGACAAGGCATGGGTCTGTCAGTGCTGTGCAGCCCTGAGAGGAGCAGAAGGACAGAGGCCCAGGCTGATGGTGAAGAGGGTGGCCCTGGAGGAGAAGAGCCCCTTGCTTGTAGATTTCTTTGGGTCATGGCTTCTGGCTGCTAGTCTCATCTGGGTTTGACTCTGCTCCTGGGCCACCACAGTGAGGCAGAGTTTAGGAAAACTTTGTTTTGAAGATGAGGTTTGCTGTCCAGGGGTTCAGAGCAAAGTTGACTAAAGGAAAGTGTTGAAGTCTTGTTAATTTTAAGAACGTGCTGGCACTGCTCATAATGAATGTTGGCCTTGCATAGGAAGCCCCTACTCTCAGACTTAGAGAAGGCTCTGGACTTAGAGGACTTGCTGTAATTTTCATTTCACTTTGTCCAACAGATGTCATAGAGTGGTGAATCAGGCAAATGCCAAGGCAGAACCTCCTCTTTACTCTCTTCATCCCCAGGCTTGTAAAGGCAGATGGGTAGATTTCTAGGAAGCCCCTTCCATTAAAATTTATGAGACCCTCTTGCTGGGGTCTCGGTGGCGGGGACTAGAGGGGCATATTGTAGTGTTTGAATTTTTACTTCTAGGGACACTAATGAATCTGCCTTTTGTTCTTTTGTCTCTTTCGCCTCTTCCCACCCTCTCTCCTCTAGCCCCCTTCCTTGGCCCAGAAAGCCCACCCTGCCCCACCACACAGAGCCCAGAAGGAAAGAGAGCCTGATGCCTGAGCCGAGGGGAGCACCATGGATCTGACGAAGATGGGCATGATCCAGCTGCAGAACCCCAGCCACCCCACGGGGCTGCTGTGCAAGGCCAACCAGATGCGACTGGCCGGGACTCTGTGCGACGTGGTCATCATGGTGGACAGCCAGGAGTTCCACGCCCACCGGACGGTGCTGGCCTGCACCAGCAAGATGTTTGAGATCCTCTTCCACCGCAACAGTCAGCACTATACTCTGGACTTCCTCTCGCCAAAGACCTTCCAGCAGATTCTGGAGTACGCGTACACGGCCACGCTGCAAGCCAAGGCAGAGGACCTGGATGACCTGCTGTATGCGGCCGAGATCCTGGAGATCGAATACCTGGAGGAGCAGTGCCTGAAGATCCTGGAGACCATCCAGGCCTCAGATGACAATGACACGGAGGCCACCATGGCCGATGGCGGGGCCGAGGAAGAAGAGGACCGCAAGGCCCGGTACCTCAAGAACATCTTCATCTCGAAGCATTCCAGCGAGGAGAGTGGGTATGCCAGTGTGGCTGGACAGAGCCTCCCTGGGCCCATGGTGGACCAGAGCCCTTCAGTCTCCACCTCATTCGGTCTTTCAGCCATGAGTCCCACCAAGGCTGCAGTGGACAGTTTGATGACCATAGGACAGTCTCTCCTGCAGGGAACTCTTCAGCCACCTGCAGGGCCCGAGGAGCCAACTCTGGCTGGGGGTGGGCGGCACCCTGGGGTAGCTGAAGTGAAGACAGAGATGATGCAGGTGGATGAGGTGCCCTGCCAGGACAGCCCTGGGGCAGCCGAGTCCAGCATCTCAGGAGGGATGGGGGACAAGGTTGAGGAAAGGGGCAAAGAGGGGCCCGGGACCCCTACTCGAAGCAGCGTCATCACCAGTGCTCGGGAGCTGCACTATGGGCGAGAGGAGAGTGCTGAGCAGCTGCCACCCCCAGCGGAGGCTGGCCAGGGCCCCACTGGCCGACCTGAGCACCCGGCACCCCCGGCTGAGAAACACCTGGGCATCTACTCTGTGTTGCCCAACCACAAGGCTGATGCCGTGTTGAGCATGCCGTCTTCGGTGTCCTCTGGCCTCCACGTCCAGCCTGCCTTGGCTGTCTCCATGGACTTCAGCACCTATGGGGGTCTGCTGCCCCAGGGCTTCATCCAGAGGGAGCTGTTCAGCAAGCTGGGCGAGCTGGCTGTGGGCATGAAGTCAGAGAGCCGGACCCTCGGGGAGCAGTGCAGCGTGTGTGGGGTCGAGCTTCCCGATAATGAGGCCGTGGAGCAGCACAGGTAGGCCCTGCCCCAGCCCCACACCTGACACCTTTCCTTCACACCCTGGCTGCTCCTGAGCCGGGGGCCTGGCTCTCCTGTCTTCCTTGCTGTTTGTAAACAAAAAAGCACTTCTGAAGTCCTTGTCAGGGGCGGGCAGGGGGCGGGGGGAGGGGAGAACATTTTTCAGAGTTTTTTCGGAGTATAGTCTTTCGGTCTTTCCAAAAAGCACTGGGGCCAGCTTCTTGATAGGCCCTTCCCTCTGTTTTTGGTGTTTGTTTTTTCTGCTGTTGGGTCTATGCTTCTTTGCCTGGTGTGATTGATAACATGGAGAGGAGGAAGTGGGGTTCAGGATGAGGGTCTCCCGTGGTCTGGATCTGGCCACATTCCCAGGTTCCAGGGCCCCAGGTTCCCACTTGCAAAGGCAGGCTGTCCCCATCTGCAGCTCAGGAGGGTGGGAGGGACTGGAGGCTGCTTAGGCCACGAGAGCAGCTGCAGGTTTCAGACGTCATTTTTGGTGAACGTTCATCTTGTGGCTCCCTCTCCCTTCTCACTCTCTGATCCTGCACATGCATTTGCAGGGAGCCGATTTAAATTCAAGGGGGAACGATGGGTATGAGAGTCTTGGTCTTGCAGCCTGTAAAGTCTCATTCTTATCCCATCTCCGATCACATTGAATTAGATGCTGCTTCGGGCTAGCATTGGCTTCCTCTGGCTTGCGTTTCCTCCTCTGTGAAATGACCATTCATTGAGCTCTTATGACATGCTTGGTTCAGTACTAATCTCTTTACACGGAGTTGCATTTTCATTTCAACAGCCCGATGAGGTGGGTAATGTCCTTTTACACAGGACGATACTAAGATCCAGCCAGATAGAAAGTCCCTTTTTTAGGGTCACATAGTAAGAGGCACAGTGGGATTCAAATTCAGGTCTTAACCCTCTTGGTACTTTGCTGCCTCTCCGAGTCACTTAGTCTTGAAGAGGATCATGTCTACAATACAGAGGGTTTTGAAGATGGCTTATCAGAAGCAGAGTAAATAACAGAGAGACTCAGTGGGGGGTTTGGGTTTTTTTTCCTGTTTCTGTCATTAACTATACGCCGGTCATTTTACCCTACAGTCCCCAAATCAGATGATTGGTGTCAAGAAATCCAGTTTTCTATTGTCGTCAATGACAGCATTTCCCTGCACACCCTCTGGCCTGCTGTTTTGCTGATCTTGGGCGGACTTTCCACTTTGGCGCCCGCTCCCACCCCCATTCTGCTGTCGCTCATTCGGGTTCAGGGGATGTGAGTGACAGAGGCTGGGGTGGGGTGGAGGCATCTGGAAATCAGGCTGTCACCCCTGGCCGGAACCTGCTATGACACAGACTGATCGGCAGCTCTGAGACTTACCTTGTGGAAAGTGCCGCAGAGCTAAATGCAGCCGATTTTTTTTTTTCCGGTGGGTGCGAAAAATAACCGCCACTAAGGTGTGTCGTCTTGATGTTTGTGCTGCTCAGAAATAGACCAAGGTTTTGTTTGTTTTTGCTCAAACTTTCCTAAAGAGGAAACCCCCTCCCCAAACTTGACCAGATAGATTTATCAACTTCTCCGGATGTGCACATGTTATGAGAAATAGGGTATGGTGAAAGTAATTTGTTTTTCTGGCTCTTGTTGGATCCCAGTTACTTTTCTTTACCCAAGAGGGCCACCAAGTATATCACGCCTTGGGAGTTTTAAGTTCCAATTCAATGAGAACCTCATTCCTCTGGGGAAGGATGGAGGATTGGCCCTGTTATATTCCAAAGAGCCTGTAGTAGTTATTTAACTTTCCTGAACCTTGTTTTACTCACTTCTTAAAATGGAGACAGCCGACAGGGTTGGTGCTGAACTAATGAAGTAAAATCCAGAAATGACCAGCGCTGGACTGGTTCATAGTCACCACAAAGGCGTAGAGCTGACCCTTTTGTCCCTCATCTTGGTTAGGTCTCCTCATTATGTGGTCCTGTTGGCTCTGAGTTCTAGCGTGTAGTGTCCACCAGGGTTGTGTTGTGTTGGCTCTGAGGTGGCACAGAGAATGTCCCTGTCCTCGCGGGCGTGTGATGGTGAGCTGCTGGTCCTGGAATCCTCGGCGTCACACTGGGCTGCCGGCTGGGAGAATGACTGAGAGTGGAAAGTCAGCTGCTGCAGCCCCATACGCTGGAGCCAAGGCAGCACCTTTGGTGGGAAGCTGTAGGGGGGGGGTCTAAAGAAATCAAGAAGGGGAGACCTAGCCACAGTGGCTCATGCCTGTAATCCCAGCACTTTGGGAGGCTAAGGCAGGAGGATTGTTTGAGTCTGGGAGTTTGAGGCCAGCCTAGGCAACATGGGGAGACCTCATCTCTACAAAAAAAAACTTAGCCAGGTATGGTGACTCACACCTGTAGGCCCAGCTACTCGGCAGGCTGAGGCAGGAGGATCACTTGATCCCAGGAGTTCGAGCCTGCAGTGAGCTATGATCTCGCCACTGTACTCCAGCTTTGGCGACGGAGTGGAACTCTGTCTCTTAAACAAACAAAAAAAAAAGACTGTGGCAGGGAGAAAATAGTCCACTGTGTGTTTGGCCCTTACTCTGAATGGCAGTTCCTCAGCTCCCGGCTAGGTATATTTTTTGTCTCCCTTACCCTCAAAGTTCTAGGATTAATGTGCTACTTCTCTATTTCCTACTGTTCTCTGTCTCCCCACACTCCTTACCTGCCCAACCCATCAGCAGTCTGAGAAATACTCTGGTAGAAGAAAAAACATCACTGCCAGCACAAACAAAAAGGAAAGGAAAAAATCAGAGGGAAAGATTTTGATGCCAGGAAGCTATAGAATTGGGTAGAAATATAACAGTAATGACCATGATGAAATAACAGGCTACAAGGTTTATTTTTAAGCCAATAGGCCAGACTGTTGGTGAAGATGAAGTACCTGGCAGTTATTCTTGCTTTTCTTCTTGAGGGGCAGAAAGGAATAGAGAGGATGGTAGGGCAAAGTGCTGGAAAATGAGGCAGGCAGGGGGTTGTTATGGAATCCCGTGCCTTGATCCCAAGGTATGAAGTGAGCGGGAACCTATTGGCTAAACAGATAGTGAGGATGAAACTTAATGAAGTCGTGGATCCTGGTCCCTGCAGCACATGCAAGATGTAAAAGCAATGTCACATGTAGTCATGGAGCGATGGGAAGACCAGACAAAGACACCAGTTGAGTCGATCAGATGGGGCTTACTTACCTCAAGGAACCAGAAGGAAGTCAGAACAGTGAGAAGAGCTGATGGATTAGCAGCATTCCCCAGGCAGGTGAAGGAGAACTGTGGACCCCAAAATCTTCCCCAGTGGAAGGGGGAAGATGACAGAGGGTCATGTCTGCGGGAGGAAGGTTCATGGGCTTCTGAAAGACTGTACTCTCTTCTTTCTCTTTCTCTTTCTGAAAGGCTGTGGCAGTTGTGCATGTAGGCTTGTCTGGACATGGTCTGGGACCCAGCTCAGCTGGGCCACGTGCACCTTGTCATGCTCAGAGTTCTATACATAGGTGATAAGATTGCAGGGGATAGTATGGTTGACTTAAGTCTGAACTTAGTCTTGATTTATAGGCCTTCGTCTCCCTAGGTTCATACAGACTGGTCTTAATATGTTCTGAATTTAGTGCGACAGAAGCAGAGTAGGGTTTGGTCCCCCAGGAGCCTCTGGATCTCAAACAGATGAGCCCTTAGATCCACTGCAGTAAGTATCTCGCACAGACACAGTGGCAACTCCTGCCTGGTTCTTGAAGGGATGCTCAGGAACCCCACAAGGCATGGTCTCAGCCAGCTCCCTGGGCCTAGGTGTGCAGCCCTTCCCAGAGGCTCCTTGGGGCCAGCTCTAGGGTGCAGAGCCATGTGGCTGAGATGTCAGAGGTCTGCCTGGCCCTTTGCCTGGTCTCTCTCAGATGGCCAGCGGCTCTGTTGTTAGTGGTTGACCATATAGAGGGCCAACAGGCATTGACCTTGGTTTAAGTCACTCTTCGTTCCCTTTCATCATGCTGCCAGGCATCTCTGCTATCGAACTAAATTCTGTTCGGAAAAGTGTATTCTGTGGAATGATGATAGCCACGGCAATAATATTAATAATGCCTTTTATCAGTTGCTGCGCTTTCTTCTTTGCAAAGCACCTTTAATGACTTTATCTCTCTTCCCCTCACAGCCTTCCCTAAGGGGGTACAGGTCCATAATCCCATATCTGTGATAATGAAGTCTGAAAAGCTCTGAAAACTAAAAGGCTTTTTGTAAGTTTGCAGCAAACTCACTTAGTGGCAAAACCTGAATTGAACTGACGTGAGGCTATATTTATCCTGCTTAGTTTGAATATTCATATGTTTTGCTGCAAAAATATTAATGTGTTTGATTACAGAGTGCTGCCCTAGACTCTGCCGGGGTTGTTAAACACTATAGGCACTAGAGTACCTTTCTAAAATCTGAACAATTCTGATTTCTGAAGCACCCGAGGGTTTTGGATAAGGGATTATGGGCCATTATTGGCCCTGATTGACAGATGAGGAAGATGAGATTTGGAGCAAGTAAGTGACTTGCTTATGGCCACGCAGCTATAAATGGGTAGAGCCAGGCACTCAGCTTGCCTTCTAATTCACGGTCCTGCGTGCTCTGCACCAGGCCATATAAGAACATGGGCATTGCTCTTCTGGGTCAGATCCATCTGACCTAGTCTTTGGTTGCCAACACTACGCCTAAGATACCACTGTTGGAGGCTACAACCATCTTCCTTGACGTCAATCCTAAAGGTCAGGTGTATACCAGCTTCTTTTAGTAGCTATTTGTGGCTGCTCTGTCATTCACAGATTTGCCCAAATTCTTTTTGAATCCATTTCTATTTCCAGGAAGCTTCCTTTTTGGGGTGATGAATGACTTAGGTTTATAACCTCTTGGGCTCCTGGAAATCTGGTCTTTTGGAGAGGTGGTGGTTGTGAAGCTGGGAATATGGCAGAAGGCTTTGTGGTGGTGAGCCCAGCCCGCGTGGAAGCCAGGGCTCCAGACCTGGCTCTGTGTTTTTTAGTTCGTCACCATTGACATCATTTTTTCATCCTGAGCTTCCGTTTCTTCATTTTTAAAACTAGGCACTTGGATGAGCTTTTTCTGGATTGTTGAGCTCTTTAAGAAATTCTTTTACCCTTTGTGCACCTACTTGTAGCTTGGCGAAGTCCTTATGGTTAATTGAATTTTGCTGTGTTTTGGAATTTGGTTTGGCAGTTCAGCCAGCTAAATAGGCGGTCAGTTTGATTCGATTCTGTCTGCTCTGATTTCGTTTTTTAATACTTTAACCTGCTTAGGGTTACTGAGCCATCTGGGATCTAGATTGAGCTCTTGGAACTTTTGAAGATGATTTCTTTTATTTTATTTTCAATGGAGGAGAGTTGCCTGCCCTTTCATCTCAGTGAGAAGTCCCATTTTAATTTGCTGTCACTATTGGATGGAGCTGCTAATTGCTGGGAGGGAGAAAGCTATAGTTTAGCAACACTTTTTCCTCCTGCTTGTTCTAGGAAAACTATTATGAATCTTTAAAATAGTGATTATACTAAACTGTTAAAATCAAATTCATTCACAGTTCTTTGATTTCTTGCTAATTCAGGTGAGAAACATTTCTAATCACTTTAATTTATTTTTTATTAATGAATTTAAAACAAATCCAGCTAAAAGACCAAGACTTAAGAGTCTTACTAAATGAATACATATGTGCCTCAGTTTGCTCATTAGAAGATTTCTGAATTTTCCGTGATAGCTAAAGGTTTTCTTAGTCAAGTTCTGTTTTGGCTGGGTATAGTAAAAGCTCTGAATTTATGACAGTTATTTGGGTAGAAAGAAAAATTTGCCGCAACAGCCCCCCTCCATCTCCCACCCCACGTTTTACAGGTAGTAAATGTGCATTTTGACTATCCGGGTCAGAATGCTGATTTCACTACTTACTAACTGCGTGACTGTGGTTATGTTACTTAACCTCTCTGTGCCTGTTTGCTCATTTGTGAAATGGGAATAATAACAGTACCTACTTCATTGAGTTGTTACGAGGATTAATCAGTACATATTTATCCCATGCAAGGAATGGTGGCACAGAGTAAGTGCTCCATGAGTGTTTGCTATTGTATTTTTATTGTCATTGTTGTGAAGTAGGTCATGTTAGCATGCGGGGTAAAAAATGCAACCATGTTGGTGCAGATCCTGCTCTCTCCCAGAGACTGTTCTTTAGCATAGGGCGTCGACTCATACAGCGCTGTAAAACTGCCTCCGGTGCCACGTGTTGGGGCTGAGACACAGTGTGCACTTGCATCCTCCCAGAGAAGCTGATCTCTTGTACCCTGGTGGCCAGGGTACTCTTTGTCCCATTGACCTGAGGCCTGGTGAGTCATTCCAGTTCTTGCTTAAATTTAGCTGGGCAGTGCTCCACTGCTGTCAGTTCCAAATGCAGAGGCGGCTCACCGAGGCAGTGTCCTGTCGCCCGTGCACATGACCGGCCGTGGAAATCACCGTGGTCTCGGCAGAGATGAAGAGCACGCATGCTACCTTACTAAAGGAAGTCGGGGCTGGATCTGTGGGTGTTGGGCGTCCCAGAGCGCCTTCCCTTGCCTGCCCTCAGTGCAGGGTGCTTCCAAGAGTGGACTCAGCGAACATGATTTTGAGTGCTGCTACGTGTTGGGTTCTGGCTAAGTGCATTCTCAGCCAGTGTCTCCACAAACCCTCTGGTGGCCTTTTAAGGCGGGTATTATTATAATAGTTTCACATTCCCTGATGGGCTGAGGGAAGCCTGAGAGGTCGGTGGACTTGTCCGTGGTAAAGCAGTCAAAGGGTGGTGCTGGGATTTGTGCCCAGGTCTTCTGGCTCCGTGTTCCCTGCAGCTGGGTGACCAGCTCTGGCCTCTTTGTTTCCCCTTGTGGCTTCTCGAGAGGAGGAACGTAGGGTGCTGCTGATTGCAAAGTGCTCATCTCTTTGGGGGCCCAGGCCACATGTGTCCAAGGACTACTACGTCATCTCTTACCCGCACAGAACGAGACCAGTGTCTAGCGATAGAGGCCTTTTATGCTGACTCGAAAAAGGGAGAAAAAAAAGAAACCCATTTACAAAAATAAAAATCCCATGCTGTTAATTTCAAGCCAACATAATCAGAAATCCCCCTTTCTACTGTTTCCCCTTAAAAGCCCCGGTGTCCTTAGTATGCTGGCTCAGTCTGGAAAAGCTATGGTCGGTTTTGCCTACGTGAGGCTTATCTCTGCAGCTGCAAGGAGGGGACCCGGTACTTTACTGGCAGCGTGGAAACTTTGGCTGAAAACTCGAAAAGCCCTGCTGCATTCTAAATTCCTAGCTCACTTTCAACTCTGTCCTCAAGACCTGCTTTTCTTCAGCATGAACAGATTGTGTTGAACGCTGCAGTAGGCAGGATCCAAGTTAGGTAAGAGAAAGAACTTCCTGAAACAGTGGGGCATGATGGAGAAAGTTACTGGAAGACTCAGTCATAGACGTTTTGATGAAGAGGAGAAATTCTTGGTCAGCTGAAGTGGTTTTTAGAGTTTTCCCCTCTTAAGTGACTTTTGGATCCCCCAGAAATAAGAAGTAAAGACATATACACGCACATGAACCACCAGACATGCTAAAAACAAGACAAACAGCTTCACCAACCACTGTCTTTGTGGGAGACAGGATCCTACTGCAGAAGTACGAAGACTGACGTCTGGTAGGCTTGGGTTTGAATGCTAGCGCTCCACTGCGAATTTGGGCAAATGGCTTAACCTCTGTGAGCCATCGGTGTCCCCATTCTGTGAAGTGAGGTTAGCCCCTACCTCTCAGTGTGGTTTTAAAAATATATTGAATGAGATAACTTGTAACCCAAAGCACACAGCAGGGACTCAGATGTGAGGCTGCCTCCCTACTGCCCGCATCTCCTGTGACCTCAGCTTGACAAGGGAGCCGCCGAGCCCCCTGCCACCCTCGCCCGGCGTGGCTCTCTAAGTGGATTAGCCGAACGTTGTGATCTTAATGCCATTAGGCCTGTTGGCACAACTCTCCTCGCCATAGTGAGAAGCAGATGTGGCCGACCATAATGGCCCTCAGGGTGATCCGTCAGGCCTGGAGTGCTGGGGGAACATTATTAGTGTTAATTTGGGGGAGTCTTTTATGGTAGCTGGGGGAAATGTGGAGGGATTGTTGGAAATTTATTTATTTAAGCCGCTTAGCAGGTTAGATGCTGCAGGAGTCTACTATAGCAGAACCCCCACCGCCCCCACCCATCTCTTTAAAGAAGGCCCCCCCTCAGCCCCGAAGCCCAGGCTGATTACTTCCAGAGTTGGAGAGACAACTTAGCAGGCTCTTGTTTCTTGCCGATGTACCTTATTAGTAGCACCTGGCATCATAACCCACTAATGGGAACCAGCATTCTCCTCCTGCGTGGCCAGTGACAAGTAGCCCTGTCAGCCGAGCTCACCGTGCGAGGAAGTTCCTATTAGCTTTACGGTCAGGAGAACTTGTCCTGTTCAGGAAATGAATGTTGCTGCTAAAGGTCCGCGGCCCTGACCCTGGCGGCATAACCTGTGCGGGCCAAGGAGACCCCGTGCAGGATGCTTGGGATTTCAGCCCCTCTCTGGTTCTTGTCATATGTAAAGAGGGAATCATTGTGGTATGTTGCAGCCTTGAACTTTTGATTTATGCAGTGAGGGCGACTTAACCGTTTCCATGCCTGGACGGCTGTGTGGGGACAGAGCCGAGAGTGAGTGTGTGTGTGTGTGTGTGTGTGTGTGTGTGTAGTCGAGGGGAAGGGGAGACCCCCACATGCTAACCGGGGCTCTTTCTTGGAGGGAGGATTTCACGGGAGGATTCTTTTTCTTTTTTCTTTTTTGCATTCCCATAGCACCTAAATTTCCCGTAGTTGTCGTTGGCTACAAAATGATGGGAAGGTGGAGAGCGTTGTGTCTGGAATCGAACCTGGGTTTGACTTCATCGTCCGTCTCTTAGAAGCTGTGTGACCATGGACAGATTCCAAACTACTCGCTTCCTCATCTGTGAGATGAAATTAATAACTTCTAATCCATAGAATTGTTGTAGTGTTAAGTAGGATGACGCACACAGAATATATAGCCGGTGGTATGGTCTCCAGTTGTATATTCCAAAGGATGTGTGTGCTTCTTTAATTTTTTTTCTCATCGTAAAATTAAAATTAAATTTTAAAACATTAAAAAGAATAGCACAGTGCTTTTTTTGCCTTTTAACATGTCAAGACCATCCCCCCGATCGTAGCCCAAAGTCCTTAAAGAAAAGGCTACTTAAGTTGTTTCTTTTCTTTTGTTCCCCCCCCCCCGCGAGTTATGTTTCTTATTTTTTTTCTTTTTTTTTCTTAATGACGCTATGTGTAAAATATGTTTCCCCCACGAGTAATGTTTCTAAGTGTGACTTTTGCAGAGAACAGCGGTGTTTGACCTCATTCTTGAGGGGAACTTTCGCCTGACTCTTCTTGAGAAAAGACGTTTGTGAGTTATCCAGCAAATGGATGCGTTACTTTTGCTGCTGTTGTTGTCTCTGCTGTTTTAAAGGCCCCTGGTGACAAAGGAGTGAACTGCACTTTCGGGGAAAACTTGCCGGAGTCTGGCCCAGAAAAGAGGGGCTGGTGGGGGAAGGGGTTGGAGATGACGCCTCCTCGGGAACTTTAAAACAAATCTGTCCATCTGTCTCTGGCATTTATGGCATCGTTGACAGCAGTTCAAGGAAAAATAAAAATAAGTTCTTATCTGATCGCAGGGTTGGGTGCACAACCAAAGGACAAGAGTGGTCGGCCGGAGTCGGGGGCCGCTGGACCTGGAGTCTTGCAGAGCGTGACAGCGGCTTATTTCTGGGCACGAACACTCACAGAGGCACGTTCTCACCTCCTCGTAGGCTTCTCTTCACTTTACATGGGACAACTGCGTACGTCTCAAATTAAAAGCAGCTCTTGCCCCGCTTAGAGCCGGTGAAAGCTGCTTCGAAGGCGTTCGTAGAGTAGGGATTGGAAGTGTTCGATGCAAAAGTTAAATCGTGACAGTTGTCCCCTAAATGATCTGCTAAATTAAGGATGCGCTAACATTTGCGAGTCTACCTCCCTGCATCCCCCCACCCCCACCCCCGCCCCCTTGGCAGAAGGGATAAAGATGGTACCTAAAAACAATGTGAAGCGGCTGCTAAATCGAGTGACTCTAAAAACATTTTTCTTTCCTTGAAGTCGAGTGTGGAAAACCAGACTGGACTTGTGAGGGCTGCAGACCCACATAGGGCCCGTGTGCCTGGCCCCTTTCTTCAATTTCTAGCACAGTGGTTTTCGCGGCCACCTCTCCCCTGCTTCCCCCCTTCGTAATTATCCACTATTTTACTTTCTGTGTCCAGATCGCTGCAAGAGTAGGTTTTTTTTTTTTGAGTTGAGTAGCTGCTAAATATTCCCCAGCAGCCAGATTCGATGGCTGGGGGGAGAATAGGCCAAACCTTGGCATCCCTCGTTGCAAAAGTGAAAAATATTTCTGTTTGCAGTTAATTTTAGTGGCAAGCAGATCATGTTAACTGGATGTAATTGCTTCCAGATATGGCCGAGGGTTTTGTGTGTTGAGATGAAGGGTCTGGTAAGTGCTCACTTCCTGTGTAAATTAGCCTATTCCATTCAGTCTTTCATTCTGGCCGGCCCTGGATTCTGTCATTCTGCTCCCATTTCCCCCCTCCCCAGCCTGCAGCCCGGTGTGATAAACAGCTTGCTCTGTCCCTCCGAGTGCCATTCTTTTGTCACTGGGAGCCACTCTCCTGTTGGTTCTTGATGTGAGTTTGCCCTTAAAATAATGAAAAGGGTTTGAAAAGATGCCACCTGGACCCCAGGCTACTGTCTGCCTCTTTCCCTGCAAAGGCAGATCTGCGGAGCATCTCCGGGTCACGTGGGTTGCTTCTTGGCACCCAGAACTCACGGTTTTCTGTGGATTTTTCCCTGCCGCCCTCTGACCTTCACTCTTACCTTGGAGAACATCTTCTCTTTCTCTCAGTTAGCCTAACCCCCCTCAACCTGGACAAAATTCATTACGGTGGGTCTGAAATCTTTGAAAAAAATGAAATAAATAGCTGTTTCGAGGAGAAGCCCAGAAAGGAGTTGTCTAGTCAGAGGTGAAGCTGCCACTCTTCCTTGCAGAGCAGGCTCGATCTACAGACACACCTGCTCTTCCCTGCGAGAAAGGGAGGGGAAAACCCACCCAGAGAATCTTCTCCAAGCTCCTGTGGGGTTTCCAGGGTTGTAGTTGAAGAAAAGTGTTAAGATTCATGTTCTCCTAAATTCTACTTTTGTCCTGTGGCCAGTCCCACATTCTTAGTGTTATTTGCATAAGAGGTTGCTGTTTATCTTCCTATATCAGCTCCGCTGATAACCCCTGTGGTCTGTTTAACAACCTACGAGGAATAGATTACTTGATAAATGCCAGTTTTTCCAATATGCAAAGATAAACTGTTGGGGTCAGGGTGAGGGGTGGTGTGTGAGGAAGGAGGGGACAGGTGGGGAGACAGGACCCTCTTTCAGATGGAGGTGGAGAAGTGTAAAAGAACCTGATGAAAGAAAACAGGTATCTCCTTGAATGCAGCAACTGCATTTATCACACAGTTGATCGGCTTCCTGCCCTCACTGACTTCTCTCCTCCTTCATGTGGATGTGCACAGTCTCTGAGAACATTTCATTGAGTGAGGGGAAAGGGTGGAGGTAATCTTTGCTGCTTTAGCTCTCCCTTAACCCTCTCCCACCCCTGCCCGTTGTTGGCTGGTAAGTAATTGGTGTTTGCGAAAACTCTGTGAATCTGAAATCTTCAGAGTGAGTGGACTTTTTCTGCCTGCCCCGAATTTGCCGTTTCTTCTGGAAGAAGCTAGGTGAAAAGAAAACTCCTGACCCCGTCACCTCATCAACAAGCTGTCTGAGAATCAAACAAAAGAGTTTGGACTAGCTGCTAAAGCTAGGGACCTAGCTGATAGCTTTGTTTTGATGTCGTTGCACTGTTTGCAGATCATGGAGGGTGCTATTTAGAGCAGGGACATCTCCTGGGCTGGACTCGCTGGGAAGTTGAAACAGGCAGCGCAAAGTCCATGAAATGCCACAGATAATGAAATACGGCCCAGGAATTGAGGGTCGAGGGGTGGAGGGAAGGCGGTTCCTCACTCAAGAAAGAGACTTTCTGGGAGGTGGTGGAAGCGGTGGTTTCTACAGACAGTGTGCAGGGAAGGGACGAACTCGGGCTTTAGGGCAAGGCATTCTGGATGAAAACCCAGGCTCCAGAACTTACTAACTGTACGTCTTGGGCAAGTTGCTTAGCTTCTCTGAGCCCGTTTCCTTATCTCGTAAAAAATGACCACCTCGTCTGTGGTTACGAGGATAAAACACGCATAAAGCACAGTGGAGGTGCTGAGTAAACAGGTACTGTTGTGCTATAAAGCTATTGTGGCCCAGAGGAGAAACTATGAAAGAAACCAGTAAAATCTTTTGTTTGGGGCACTGCTAAATTGATGATAGTACTAACCCTGTGCTAGCAGCCAGCAGGTGAAATAATAGGTGAATAATGAAAGTGTATCGTGAATATAAAGGTCTCCATTTGCGAAGTGCTACTGCTGTCGTAAAGAAGCTACATATCTAATAAATGATTACTTAATCCTTCGATGCTGCCACGGCCCCGCACATTTTGGAAATCTTATTTTGGAATCCTTCCCGAAGTCTGTGCCACATCCTTTTGCCTTGTCTTTTGGGAGGGTAGATTTAACTCTTGGAAATGGCTAAAATAATGCATCGACAAATTTGGTGAATATTGTGGGTGATAAGCACCATCGGGCGACCGCGTCTGCGTCTGCAGGCAGATTCTGGAAGGGACATGTAGGGAGGGCTAGTCGGCTCTGCTGTGAGTGTTGGCCGCACTTCTTAGGTGGGAAGTGGACAAGGCCAAGGGGCTTGTGATTTCCAACTCCCGTGGCTGGAATCCCAGTGAGGAAGGAGTCGCCGCCACAGATTGCCCGGGCCCGGGGAAGATGCCTCTTACTGCTGTAATGTTTCTGCATTTGTGGTTTGGCCTCCTGTGAGTTTGGGCTCCTGGAAGGCACTTCTGTTGTTAAAAAACTGGGACTGTCACAAGCAGATGTTGCTTGGGGTTGGAAGGAATGGATTTGAGTTTTGACCCATACACCCCAAGAGAGGCCATACATGGGAGGCCCAGTGGCCTGAGTTTGAATCCTGACTGTATCTCTTTGGAAGGCTCTGGAAGGTTAAAGGAGCTTGTGTGTTCAAATGTTAGCCTGTTACCTGGCACATACTCAGCTTGTATTTCCCCCCCTTTCCTAACAACATTACTTGCCTGAACACTTGGATCGTGGAGGGAGGAATGTTTGCTTTTCTTCTCCATTAACCATCCCTCGCCCATCCAGTGAGCTGAGATTTACCTTAGGCTTGTCTGTTGGGCTTGGCTCTTTTGTGACCTAGCTGCACAGGGCCCTGTGCTCAGCCTCTCTCTCTCTCTCTCTCTCTCTCTCCTTCTCTCCCTCTGCATTATTTATAGTAAACCATATTAGAACAGAGTGTTAAAGAGGAAGGATGAGTCATTCCCATTGAAACCATTGATGACATAAATAAAAGCAAAATGCTTACTATGTGTTTTGCACAGTATTTAAGGCCAGGTTGTGCTAATTTGAATGCTCCAAAATGGGATCTGTGAAAGTATATATATGTGGGAAAAAATTCAGGTTTAACTAGAGGGAAGTTACTTATTGAAAATCCATTTCAGTGTCTGTTTTTTCCCTTTTATTTATTTCAGATCCATGTTCATATCATGCTTGTCATTCTTGTTAATGAAAGGAACTGACTTATTCTCTAGCTAAGAATTGTTGATTTATTTTTGGCAAGTTGAGGAATAGTGCAGAGGGGTCATCTGAGTGTCCCCATCTCCATCTCCTCTCTTGCCACCTGTTAAGGAAGACATGCGTAGTTCTCCACATGTTTGGCAGGTGTGGATTCTCAGAGTATCCAGGAATCACAGAGTGTTAGAGCTGGAAGGGCCATTAAAATCGTTTATTTCTTTTAGGGAGAAATAAATGGAGGTCCAGAGAGGTTCTGTGCTTTACCCAAGGTCACACAGCAAGCTAGTGGCAAAACCAGGACCAGGGCCCGTATCTCTTACTCCTAGCCTACTTTCATTCCTTCTTCATAAACCTGCCTGTGACTGCCCAGGTCTGCTCCCCACTCCTACAAAGGAAGAGGTAGGAATAGAATCTGACTTGAGCATATTTTGAAATCTTTGTTTATGACGAGTGCCGGGTGGTTTTTGGCATGGTGACTTGCCTCTTCGGGGAGGCGATCACTAACCTTTCTGCTGCTCAGCCTGAGCAGACTGATATACGTTGAGTCCTTAAGATTTACAGGCAATGCCCTGTGCTAGAGGTTTTGAGATATGAAGATTAATAAGACATGGGACTTTCCCTTGAGGAGCTTGCAATTTGAACAGGGAAGTTACAATGTGTGTGTTGATAACCATGATAGAGAGTAGAAAGTGTAGATATATATGTCTATATTCAGAGCTGAACTGACTTCTATTGGGAGCGATTCATCTTTAATTTTAAAACTCTGTGAAATACTTACTGTGTACTGGGCGCTGGGGTAGGCCCTGGGGGTACAATGATGAGCAAGACAGACAAGGCCCCGGCCCCCGTGGGGCTCTCCTAACGGGGAGAAGGATACTTAGCTGGCTGTCCTGCAAATAACTGTGTAATGGCAATTATGACAAGTGCTAGGATCCTGGATAAAGTAGCACGTGAACGGGATATTAAAGGATAAGTAGGATTTGAAGACGGGGACATGAAGAAGGAAAATTGTGGTCAGGGCCAGGGGAGAGAACCAGGAGTAACTTGCTGTGGCAGGAAAGAGGGTGATGCGCACTGGAATGGCAGGCTGGGGGCAGCTCCAGGTGCTGTAACTGCAGGGCTAGGGAGTGGAGAAGGTGGCAGTGTGGAGGAGGGGAGAGAACGTGGGCTCGAAGCCCAGCAGACCTGAGCTCGGAGTCTCGTGCCGCCACTTGCAAACTGTGATCTTGGCCATAAAGCACTGGGAACTGTAGTTTGCTCATCCCTACGGTGTGGTTATGGTGTATTGTGAGGATTTCGGGTAATGTACTTAACACACCCTGCACGGTGCCTGGAACAATGTAGTCGCTCAATAAATGTGCCTGGAGCTCTCCAAACTGATGTTGCACCTACTAGGCATGCATCCGACTGCACCCTGCTCCTTTCCTGCCCTCAAGAGCCTCTGAAAAGGAGTTTAGAGGGTGATGGTCAGCCCCTAATGAGACCTCTCCCCTCTGTCTTGTACCTGGCACTCTACCAAGATTTGATGAAAGAACGGGACATGGATCCTTACCGCCTCTTCTTGGTGGGCAGAGGGTGCTGGGAGAGGGGGGCTGGGGAGAGGAGGCTTCAGCCGTCAGGATCAAAGGAAGTGACACCAGAAGCTGGTCCGCCGGACTGTTACCCGTCTCTCCGACTCTCTTTTAATAGAAACCCGGTCTCCCCTCTTGCCTCCCTGATAGCAAGCAGCGACAGCTATCTCCTGCGGGCCAGCCTCGGCTGTGGTTGTAGCACTACGCAATGTCTGCAAACCGACAGTGGCACTGGGAGATAAGGGCCCCGATGTTGTGTAACGAGGGGCATGGGCTGTTTGCCCAAGTGGCTCCTGGCCCCTGGGTAACTGCTAACCTCAACGGAGGAGCAGGCTGGGCTTGGAAACGCTGTTCCAGGGCCCCTCGCTGGTTCCACTGATGCCTTTTTGTGGTTGGATAAAGGAAGCTCATGTAGGCCGCCCACAGCGCAGCATGGCCTTGGGCTACGGGTGTTTGGTTGTTTTGTTTTTCTCTTTTCTCTGTCTTTTTTAGAAAAGAGAAGCTGAAAGGGGGACAGTCTTGCTTGGCACCTACCACCCTTAACCCAAAACAAAATAAAACAAACAGTTCCTAAATATAAGTGAAGCTTCGACAGGCGTATACACATCCTCCTTTCCTGCTTGAAATCTACCGGTCCCTGGAGGCTAGCTTTAAGAAATTGGTTTTGGGGACTCTGGCTTGAAAAGGAGCCACACCCATTTTTCTCTTGTCCCAGTGGCTGCCTCCAGGGAGCCATGGTGGAACATGTATAACATTTGTCTACCTTCTTCCTTCCATCTTTCCTGGCCACCCACAACCCTTCCAGATGAATAGGTGAGCCCTAGCACTGTGCCCTAGCCTTTTAGGGGTGACAGAATCCAGTCCCCTGGCCCCTGGGATTGCCCTGTTCTGCCATCGGAGATGGGCTGGAAGGGACTTTTGAGGCCGGCCCCCACCTGAGGCTCTCGCGTGTTCCATGCCACCCAGCTTCTCCGTGGACCCCCCAGGAGAGGGATGTAACTATTCTTTGAGCAGGTCATTCCATTTTCAGAGCATTCTTAATCCACCCCCACAACAAGTAATTCTGCTCTGTGGGGTCACAGAGACTCTGGGCCGTAGCCCTGGTGATATCTATAAATTAGCTACATGCCTTCCCTATTTAGGCAGTGGTTTCTACGATACGATTATTTTAGTCCTCATCATTCTCATAACCCTCTCTTAGATACTTCCAGGTTTATAAATCTTATATCACCGTTTGATCTCATCACATCAGGGTGACTGTATTCAGTGGCATAACCAAAGGGCTTTGAAGTTTGTAGAAGAATCAGGCTCTCACCTCCATTGTTTAAGATGTTATGCTTCTACTAATATGACCACCGAGTGTCTCCCTCCTGTTGTTCCCATCGCATACTCTCAGGTTATTTCCCTTGTTCTTGCCTGTCTGGTTGCTCCCATAGGCTGCTGTTACTTTATTTCATTTTATTTTATTTTTTTAGTTTTTGGCAGGAGTAGGGGAGTGATCTCTCTTTTACCATTAGCTTGAGTGGGTGGTCATTTTGGGTTTGGAGGTTGCTCCACGCCCACTGTAGGGGTCTGGCTCAGGAATGGTGTAGGGAGGGAAGGCGGTGATTTAAAAGATTTGGAGGTGGTAGCTTATATTGATTTTTAGCTTACCCAACCCTTTAGTTAGACGCTGCTCTTCCCTCAAAATGTCTAACTAGCTATAACTTAAAGCAACAGAGCCTTATATATCATCCCTTTCCTGGCATTAATTAGAGCTGAGAAATTCATTATTTAGAGGGATAAGAGCTCCTGAGAAAGGAGGCTTTTAAACTAATTTAGAGATCTGTGGCTGGCTGTATGATTCCCAGGTAGCAGGTGAGGGGGCGGGGGTTGATGGGAGGTGGTGAGAAGGAGGAGATGCCAGGATCAGGGGATCAGACACCCTTCTGCAAATGGGGCCCCAAGATAGCAATCCTGGGAGGAAGCTTCGCCACTCTGAGTCATCTAGGAATGTTGCTTTCTGGGTTTAAAATACAGTCTATGTAGGCCAGGCGCGGTGGCTCATGCCTGTAATCCTAACACTGTGGGAGGCCGAGGCCAGAGGATTGCTTGAGGTCAGGAGTTCTAGACCACCCTGAGCAAGAGCGAGACCCTGTCTCTACTAAAAATAGAAAAAATTAGCCGAGTGTGGTGGCACACACCTGTAGTCCCAGCTACTCGGGAGGCTGAGGCAGGAGGATCGCTTGAGCCCAGGAGTTTGAGGCTGCTGTGAGCTGGACTGATGCCACGGCACTCCAGCCTCGGTGATAGAGGAACACTCTGTCTCAAAAAAAGAAAAAAAAAATACAGTCAATATTTAGATTAACTGCTGCTCAGGCACATAATCTGGTTAACAAAGGGTTAAGTCCTGCATCCCCTTTTCGGTCATAAAGCTAGTTACAAATCTGCCTACCTTGGAGCCCTGGGCCTTGTAAGCAGAGACTAGGGGACTCGTGGAATGTTCCGTGATTGAGGACTCTTGTCCAAATTCCAAAGACCGACCATGATGATTCTGTTCTGAAGCTGTGGTAGGTGATAACTGAATAGAGTTTGTAACGACCTCCTCAGGAATTCTTCAGAAATTGTGTTTTTGACGGTATCTCTGATAACTTGTTTTTTTTTAACTTGCTGGTTTACCCTAGAAGGGGGGCTGTGTCCCACAGCAAGCAGTACATGTCCCACCACAACCCAGGGCACATCCAAATACACCTCCAACGAAAGCTTCAGTGAAACTATTTCCCTTTTCTATATGCTCTGATGTCTTCTCTTCTATCCATGCTATTTCATTCAGCAATGTTAACCAAGATCAGCAGTGGATTGCCACCCACGGTTTGAAGAAGTTCCCAGAACAATAAGACTTTGGCCATGGATAGTCAATTCAGAATACATTTATTGAGCACCTGCTGTGTACTAGATGGTTGCTAAGTGCTGTGGAGGTAGTGCAGAGATATAAATAAATCCCTATTAGAGCTCATAGTGAAACAGAAATGACAGCTATGTGTATATATATATATATATATATACACACACACAAATATATATGAATAAATATAAATATATGCATATACATATATGACTATGTGTATATATACATGTATATATATGTATATATACACGTATATATCATGTATATATGTACATATACATATATGTACATATGTGTATATACATGTATATATACATATATAACTATGTGTGTGTATATATACATATGTGTACATACATGGTTCCGTGAGTATCAGACTGCATGCTCAATTATTATATAAATGAGGTACAGTGGGAGCAGAGGAGAGGAATTCGATGATTCTGATTGAAGATTCAGGAGGGCTTCATGGAGGAGGTGGCATTTGGCCAGTTCTTGGAAGATGGCGAGGCTTTGGACAAGTAGAGGTAGGGGCTGACGTTTCTAGGTCGGAGGTGAGCGAAGGTGTGGCAGTGTATGAGGGGGGCGCTGTATACAGAGTAGCGTGCTGGAATGGGGGACGGGCATGGGATAGGGTGGGAGAAGAGGCAGAGAAAGTGGATTGGGGCCAGGTCATAGAATACTTTGAATGTCCTGCTAGCATTGTGGGCGTTTGCATGGCTTAGCTGGTGTCGGGGGTTGGATAATTGGGATTTTAATAGAAGACAAACCTGGGGGAAGATGAGACCATGTGGCTGCTCAGAATCTGTTGTCTCCAGCCTTCCCTGAGCATTGGGTGGCGGTGGCGGTGGCGGTGTAAAGAGCCTTCCGGGTAGCCCGGGTTGAGTGCTTGCTGTTCTTCCGAACTTCTTACCCCTGCTAACTCCAGCTCACGGTCCACGTCTCACCTTGCAGGAAAGAACTGCCCTGCGGAGCCCACTGGTGAGCGACATTGGACGGGGCATTCAGCTGGTGCTCACTTGTCCTTTGTCACATTCCTGCTCTGTCCTTTGCAAACATCACGCAGCACAGTGCAGTCTCAGCCCTGGGTCTCAGAGGAGTCGGGCCATGTCCAGTAGAGCGAGATTTGGAATGAAGGTGCTTTTGTGTGTATCGCACGCTTTTGTGTGTGTTTTGTCCCCCCAACTAAAACATAAGTTTGGGACAGCGATCGTGGTGTATCCTCTTTCCTTCCTCTACCTGCTGACACCATGCTGAGCACATAGTAGGCACTCGGTAAATAACAGCTAATTGAGCATTTGCTATGGACCAAGCACTTGACTCGCATTAACACATTTCGTCCTCACAGCCACCTGTGAGGTGGGTTCATTTGCTCTACGAGCTCCTCAACTGTGTTGACACTGTTCTTTCAAGGGTTGCTTGTGACCTCCTAGTTCTCAGAAGAACTACCTTCCTGGACTCCAGCGTTCGCTCTGTGGATCCCCCGGCCCCTGCCTGCCCCCCTCCCCATTTCCCTGGTATTTCCTGGAACTCCCTCCCCAGGGGCAGTGCCGTCTGGTCAGCGGAACTCCACGGGATCTGAGTTTGAATGCCGACGTTGCCCTTTTCTAAGCGGCAGATACTTTGGCCCAGAGTCCATTTCCTCATCTGCAAAATGCTGGTGGTCTCTCCTCTCAGGGGGAAGGTAGTGGGTTGTCAGTTGAGGCTGAACGTGACCCCCTCAGCCAGGATGTAGGTGCTTCCAAAGAAGGTGACCTTGGCATTTCTCCTCTCCCTCTCGTTTCTGTCTTGGCAGTCTGGTGGTTTCTGCAAGCACCTCTCCATGGATGACTTCCAGATCTCTATCTCTAGTTGTTGTTGTTTTCGGTCTTTTCTTGTGTTCCACACATTCCTTTCCAGTTGCCTGCTGGGCACAGGAATCCTGCCAGGAACTAGAACATGGTGTGTTTGGGCTAGTTCCGCACTGTCCCTCTGGAATCTTCTCCTTTTGTGTCCTCATCTTCTGCCAGAGGCTCTGCCCTCTTCCCAGGCATCTGACTGCAGACTTTGGTGTCGTCTGTGGCCCCTGCCTTTCCTTTGCCTTCCACATCCACCATTGCCTCTGCCTCTCACTCAGCCAGGTGGTCATCCTGGTCTCCTGACCAGCCTTCCTGCAGCGCCCCCCACCGTGGCCCCCCCACATCCCTCTGCGCAGAGCTCTGACGGCCCTGCCCCCAAACCTGCAGCTGCTCTCCATTACCTGTTTGAGAGAAGAAGCTAGGGAATTCTTAGCCTGGCATTCAAAGCCAACGAGGACCCTAGATTCCAGCTGCAGTTCCGTGCCCCTCCCTTTCTCAGCATATACCTGCGGATGTACGCCCCCCGAGGCAGGGACCCTCTTTTTCACATCTGTGTGACAACCTTTCAGTCCACTCCCCCACATGTGCGGCTCAGTACACGTCGCCGCGGGATGGAACTCCCGTTCTCTCCTTCGCCGGCCACGTCCTTCCCCGCGCGTCGCAGCAGGACGGTGTCTTTCAGGCTCTTTCAAGCTCAAGCACAAATGCTTCTCCCTCATGCTTCCTTTCCCGAGTGTCCCTCCTGTGGCTTCCAGTCGGAAAACATACATCCCTCCTTTGTGCGTAGGATCTGGGGTCCTGTCCAGTCACACAGCCGTCCCCTCTGCTCCTCACACTCAGGGTCTGGAGCCCTGGACATGATAGGAGTTCCATAAATTTTACTGGCGTAGGGAGCTGGAGGTTGTCTGATGGATGGGTTGTTTCTTTTTTTTAAATTGGTGGAAGGCTTGTGCTCCTTGGCATCTTTATCGTAGCAGGAAGAGGCCAGGCAGGGCTGGGGGAGTGTGAAGTCTGTGTGAAGGGAGGCCGCCTGGGTCCCATACAAAGCCTTATTGTGCAGGCGTAGGGATGAACGCACCGCAGCCTCTGTTTACCTGGATATAGGTATGAACACACCGCAACCTGTGTGTGCCTGGGCATAGGTATGAATGCGCTGCAGCCTCTGTTTACCTGGGTATAGGTATGAACACACCGCAACCTGTGTGTGCCTGGGCGTAGGTATGAATGCGCTGCAGCCTCTGTTTACCTGGGTATAGGTATGAATGCACTGCAGCCTGTGTGTACCTCGGTATAGGTGTGAACACACCGCACCCTGTGTGTGCCTGGGCATAGGTATGAATGCGCTGCAGCCTGTGCGTACCTGGGCATAGGTGTGAACACACCGCAGCATGTGTGTTACCCACAGGGTAACAGTGAAAAGGGCCTGGGGACAAGGACCATGAACCCCTGCAACTGGGTCCTGCCTTCCATTTCCTGGTCCTCCTGCACCCCCACCCAGCACCACCCGACTGGACCACGTCCCAATAAGAAACAGTTTGAGCTCAGGAGTTCGAGACCAGCCTGAGCAAGAGCGAGACCCTGTCTCTACTAAAATTAGAAAGAAATTAATTGGACAACTAAAAATATATAGAAAAAATTAGCCGGGCATGGTGGCGCATGCCTGTAGTCCCAGCAACTCGGGAGGCTGAGGCAGGAAGGATCGCTTGAGCCCAGGAGTTTGAGGTTGCTGTGAGCTAGGCTGACACCACGGCACTCTAGCCTGGGCAACACAGTGAGACTCTGTCTCAAAAAATAAAAAGAAACAGCCCTTGAGGGAGAGTCTTCATGGAAAGCTTTGCTGGAAGTGGCAAGCAGGGATCTGGGGGAGAATTTCCCACCTGTGGTCAGGCCTTTGCTGTGGATGATTTCCTGGGAAGAGTGGAACTGGAGGGAGAGGCCGATGTCTGGTCTTTGGCAGGCAGGCACTTGTCATTTGCACCTGCTGGTTTGGTTAACCCAGTTATACCGCTGTGTTTATTTTTCATGCCATCTCTTCAGTAAGATTGGGAGATCTTTGAGGGTAGGGACTGTGACCTTTTCTGATCTCCGCCTCAGAGCCCAACCTTGCAGGTAGCACAGGGTAATGATCCATGGTGTGTTCAGTGGGTGGGATTGAACAGGGGACCTCTGATGCCAAAGACCGGGGGAGGTTATCAGTCCTCCCCAGGCTGCCTAGAAATCTTCCCCTCTTCAACTTGGGCTTGGACAGGGGAAGACAGAAGCGGCTGAGGTGGCTGGCGAGGAGGCAGAGGGGATAATGACTTAGCAATAGTCCTAAAGTACCCACTGGGGAATCATTTTTGTATCTGTACTTCTCAAAGTGCTGCGTGTTCTCTACAGAATTTGTGAACCTGGTACAGGTATGAGTTGGAAACAGAGGTGAGAGGGGCCAGGAGGCCTGACTGCTCCTTCTCTAGACTCTGCAGATAAATCCGAAGGTGTTTGCTGTGTAAAAATCCAGAGGTTTTGTAGGTGCCCAGGTAGCAGGTGTGGGTCTGTAACACTGCTCGGGGCCTCCCAGGGGCAGCCAGCCAGGCTCAGGGCAGGAAGCGGCTGATTCTGGGTCACTTGGCTGTTCTTGTTTGCTGCTGCTGAGATTGTTCTGTAATTAAGATCTTAGATCCAGAAGGGACATTAGGAGGTCATCTGGTTCAGCTCACGGTTCTAAGGGAAGAAAAGTAGCATCATTGTTCTCATGTCCGTTTTATGGACAAGTAGCTGAGGCCCACAGTGGCAGAGTGGCTATTCCACAGTCATTAAATGTGGCTGCCCGTGATCTGCCAGGGTGTGCTGTGGGTGGCTAGGGGAGGGGTCTCGCCTCAACGAGTGAGGTGCATGTTCTGTGGGGTGAGGCCATTCTCGTCATGTAGATCTCTGAGGCCTGGGAGTATCAGGGAATGTCCTTTTATTCCTATGATTCCAGTGTGGGAAGATGGGGGAAGACGGGGCTGTCTTTTGAACTTGTGGATCTCTGAGTCGAGACCTCACCAACTCTGGGAGACTGTTGGTGGCGTAGGAAGTGGGACAGGGATACCTGGCCTAGCCAAGCCCTGGTTTCCCTCTGCCACCCCCCACCCTGCCACAAAAGTGCCTGGACTTTCTGGTGGTGGGAAGATGGTTTTGGAGGATCTGTGTGGCTCAGGCCTTGTCTGGGGCTGGGCTGAGCTCTGGGTAAGTAAGAGCTTCTGAATCCCTGGCTTCGAGTCTCAGCCAAGTCCAAAAAATACTTCATTCTATCGGGTGCTGTGTGGGCAGGCGCTGGGCTGCTGTGGAGAGAGACCCGAAACCCGCTCTGCCTTTCGGCCGGGCTGGGGCTGTGCCCTGAGCCGTCCCTGCTGCCCTTTTCCTGGAAGATACTCACTGTGGCCACCAAACTCTCCGTGCGTTCCTGCTGCTTTTTTCCTGTGGCATTTTGTCTTTGCGAGAAATTTTAAGAAACACGTATATGGCGTTATTGTTTCTGCTTATTTATGTTCTCCTCCAAGTTTCAGCCTTTGTCCTTCTCCACCCCTGCCCCGTGACCTAGGCTGGTACTGGTCAAAATCGCAGTGGGTGTAGGGGAAGGGTTCAGGGCCAGGTAGCCTCGTACCTGGCCGGCTGCAGAGGCTAAAGCAGTGGACCCTTGATAAAGAACTTTCTCCATGTTCTCATGTCTTCCCTGCCCCCCTGCTCCCCGCCATGAACTCTCAACTCCGCCTGTGGATGGCCATTTCTACAAGCGCTGGTGCCGCGTGGTCATGGCTGAGCCCCGCGCCCTGGGGCTTCGGCTTGTGTTTTCTCTGCACCGGTGAGCTTGGTTGCCACTTCTGCCCTTTCTCGTGCTTTCCTTTTCTTTCTTTTCCCCAATCTTTTCTTCCTTCCTTTCTTCCTCCCTCCCTTCCTTCTTTCCTTCCGCTTTTCTTTTTTAAGTATATGGCTGCCCCTAGCATGGGACAGTTCCTGTTGGCTCCCCAGACTTGCGGGGACAGCATCCTCTGCATGTGGTGGCTGAGGGTGGGTTCCAGTCTCCCAGCCCACTCCCCTTCCCCTTGTTTTTGTCCAGTTGGCTGGACAAAGAGAACAAAACCAAGGGGCCTCCCCTCCCCCTCCCCTAAACCGGTCAAGCAGTGGTATTCGGGAATGATTTTCCCTGTAACCATTCAAACAAGTGCTCAGATGCCTGTGAGTCACCGGGACTGAGCAGGCCTGTGCACCCCTCCTCACTGACACCCTTAGGCCAGCCCGGGCCTCACCCCTTTGTCTGGCTGCCCCCGGGTGCCCAGTGGGCGTGGGCCGTGTGGGCCAGCAGCTGTGTTACAGTAGAGTGGAAGGAGGTCCCGGCCCGAGGGGCAGGTCAAACAGGCCCCTTTTATTTACAGTACTCTCTTTCACGGCCCCAGTGAAATAGGAGCCCCGAGAGGCTGCGGTAAAAGGGCACTGTGTTTGTGCATTCAGGCCTTCCAGGGCTGGCTACAAAGGTGGGGGCACCCGGAGCACTGAAGGGGCTTTTTGTCATTGGCAGTTTGGCTTAGGGGAGAAGCAGGGGTGAGCGAGTGCAGGGGCCGCCTCTAGGATTGTGAGCAAGGGCGTGTTTAGACAGCTCCAAGCTGCTCCTTAAAACTAATTTTGTGGTCTGGGGTTGGGGTGGGGACACGCTGTCCTAATCCTCTTGCTACATGGGGGTGAATGATTCCTTTCTCACTCATGCTGTCCTGATGATCCAGTTGTCCTCACACCAGTGCCAGGGCTGGGGACAAAGAGTAGAGGAGACCCCTCTCTCCTTCCCTCACTCTCCTCTCTCCAAAGTGTAGAAGAACGGGCAGCCATGGACTTATGTGAGTTCTTTGTTCATTGGACCTTCCATTCCTCGGTTCCTCCACTCCCTGTGTTATCTTGCCGGGCCTCAGTTTGCACATCTCTAAAATGGGCCAGGCGGGAGGCTGTGAAGATGAGGGCAGATAACACGTGGGGCGGCTCACACAGGGCTCTATGCCTTCACACTGACCAGACCACTGTCCTTTTATGAGTCTGATCTTCCTCCACCCTTCCCTAGCTCTTGGGGCTCTTTGTGCTTGTCACCCTCTGATCTCCATTATGTGATAAAGGGAAGAGAAATTTTCCAGAAGAATATTCGAAGGATTAAAGTTTTGTGGTTGTAGAATATATGAAAACACACACACACTATGCGACACACCAAAATCTGCCCTCTTAAAGAAGACATAAAAGCCACCAGTCCCTGCCCGACATTGGTCAACTCGGACACGCCTGACAGTGCTGTCTTCATCGACCCACCTGACTTCCTGGAGCTGGGTCCAGATGGCTGTTCAGGCCCCAGGTGTTTTTGCCTGTGCCGTGCCCTTTCGTTATATCTTTGGGACCCTATTTTCAGAACCAGAAATCTGGGCCACAGTTGAGCAGTGGCACAGAGTGGTTAAATTCAAGTCTATCCCAGAGAGCCGTGGGCTGTCTCAGAAGTTCTGGGTGGTCTGTGTTGTGGGGAGGTGAGCAAGTGTGCTGGGCGCTGCTGCCTCCCAGCTGCGGAGGGACTCGGCTTCCTTTCAGCCTTTTGTCCCTTGGCTCCCCTCTCTCCCTCCACTGCACTCACGACCGCTACTCCTCCCAAGGGGACCGTCTCCTCTCTTGTCTTTGCCCATCTTCCAGAGAGACAGTGAATAAAGGGCAAGACGCTAGATGCGAAAGAACACCAGGGAGGACCTGAGCAAGTGGCCTGACTTAAGATGGTGGAGCCCTACCTCGAAAAGTCGCACAAGAACTAGCCTCAGAAAATCTCTTCGCCACATCCCCATCTCTCAGGCCACTTCTGGGTCCCGCATCTGGAAGCAGCTGGAGCCCATAGAAGAAAGATTGGAAAGACACAGTAAAGGAAGCTTTCTCTTTTAGCCAGCACTGATTTTCTTTGCTGCCTGGTTTCTCAGAAGGCCTAATCCAGAAAGAAAAGTGGAGAACTTTATTTCTGCCACTTACCCCGTGTCTATTTTTTAGATAGTTTCTAGAAAAGGCATCACACCAGCTCACTGGGGCAATATGTCATATTGCAAGGATTGGTTCTGGAGGGGCTAAACTGAATGGCCGACAGACATTTCTTCTTTATATATTCATGTATTTGGAATAGTGACAGTGTCATTGGTTCAGACTTTGAGCCATCCTCTGATTAAGCTCTTCGGTATAGGCCCTTAAAAATATTTTTGTTTGGGTTTTTCAGTAAAACAAAAACCGAATTAGTCGACGTCTAGTCTGAGATGTTGGTTCATCTCGGCATGGGGATATTGGGGTAGGCCACTTAGGAAGACTTCCTCTCCTAGCTGATGAAGGGCACGAGCCACCCTCATGGATTGCAGCGCTCTGCTGTTTGGATGGCCCAACTTCTAGGGCTCAGTGGGAACCTTGGGTGTACAGGCAAGAGGAGGGAGGGGGTGGCCTCCAGAGAGAGCCATAGTTGCTCAGGAAGTTTCTGTGTGGGCTCTAGGACAGTTGCTAGGGGTCCACACAGTGCTTCTGTGTGCATTAGAAAAGGCGCCCTTCTTGTGGGAGTCTGTGACTCTAAACCAAGACCTATGACTTAGTGAGCTGAATGGGGCCGGATCTCAAACCTGCTTGTCCCTCAATCAGATGCCCGAAGTCCCTGGCCCAAGGAGGCTTCCATGGTTGGAGTGGTCGTGAATTGAAAGTTGTCCTGGTGAGATGTTTCGAACTATCAATTCATTGAGTTTCCAAAGGCCAAGGCCTCTGGGGTCTGTTTTGCTGATCCCTCAACCAGCTTGTGGGCTCCATTAGCCCAGAAGCCTCTCCAGGATCCACAGCCCCAGGCTCAGGTCTCTGGTCCACACCAGAGAAGTGGGGGGCCTGTCTGCGTGTTCTGGCATCCGTAGAGCTGCCTGGAAACATCAGATGGGGTTTATGGCACTCTTTGAGCATGACTGTCTCTTGTGACCAAGGCCAAGAAAAATAGCACAAAGAGGTAGGAGTGGTGAGGAATGAAGACTCATATGCACGCGCCCTGAAGTCTCAGTCATTGCGATCTTTAGGGTTTAGCTTGGAAAAGCACAGCATCTTATGTAACCAATTTCTTATACGTAGACATGGGGCCCGGAGAAAGAGACCTGCGGACCAGGCAGAACTGAGCCCTTTGCATGAAGATCTGCTTCTCCCACCCTCTTCCTTGTAGTTTTATTCACCAAAGCTGGGCCTTTTTAAAGCAACTTAGAGACTCAGGCCTGGGGGAGAGAGTCAACCCTAGGTCCCCTTAGCCTCGGCACGTCAGGGCGCTGCGTTGACAAGGCTCCGAAGGACCCATGGGAAGCAGACCAGGCTTTGAGAATAATTTCCATTTAACTAATTATTATTCTTGCTCCAATAGATTTGAAATCTATTTAACTTTTCAGGGTCTCCTAGCCTTTTAAATGTTTCAAGTGTATTCTCTCTGATAGGTTACCTTTTCTCTCCCTGTAGGCTATAATTAGTGTCCTTTACACAAAATTGGCTTAGAATTGGATTTAGAGAAGATAAGAATCAAATTACCAGTATTTATCTTGTAAATTCCAAAAGATCTACTTAAGACACTGTATTTAAAAAAAGGAGTATAAAGGAAAAGTTTATTCTATGAAAAAGTAAATTCCTCATGGTCTGAGAAACCCAGGGACATTTTAATATCAAAGCTCCAGACTTCCCTTCGAGGAACCGAAAATTGCCTTTTCCCTGTAGCTAGTTTTTATCTCCAGTTGAGCTTCTGAAATACGTTGCCAGGCTTTGGATACTGGAGAGCTGATGTGGTTTCGGCTCTCATTAAAATTTGGAGGTTTTGGCTTATCTATTATTTCTGATTTGTGGTAAGACATAAACCTCTAAAATATGCCTATCTTAAAGAGATACACACAAATTTTATCTTGGCATTGGAAGTTACTAAGCTGTTGAGAGCTGGGAGAGTAGGTCTCTGAGGTCTCGACATGTTTGTATGTCCTGAAGTATCAGCGTGCTTGTTTTCTCATGCTGCCTGGTACAGCCAGTCCCCAGCCGGTTTAAATAAGGATGTGTCAAAAAATATGCCTACGTTTTTAACACTGTTGTCTCCTAAAGGTGCCAGGCAGTAACAGCATATTGATATTATATATTAAACTGGTCAGCTGCATTCCTTGTACCCTAGGAATCCTTTATTAAAGCGCATTTCTAGTGTTGAGTTCAAAACTCTCACCTCCATCAAGCAAGGAAGCACGAGGAGTTTCAGCCCAAAGCCCCCACCACATGGCAGCGGTAACAATTTTAGGCAATTTTGTGAGTACAGACCCTCTCCATGGCTTTCCACTTCAGCAACATTGTTGACTTCAGTTTTTAATCTAATTCTGTCTTTTTTCTGGTTTTGGTCCTCGTGGGAGTGTTGGATACCAAAACACAAATGAACAAAAGTATATTTTGTGAGCGTACCCCAAAGAACCGAAAGCAGGAACTCAAGCACATATTAACATTTGTATACACATGTTCACAGCAGCATTATTCAAAGTAGCCAAAAGGTGGAAACAGCTCAATTGTTCATCATTTACCCGTGGATGAGTAGTCAAAATATGATATACATACAGTGGTATATTATTTCAGCCAAATTCTGACACATGTTACAACATGGATGACCTCGGGGACATTATGCTATGTGAAATAAGCCTGTAACGACAGGACAAATACTATATGATTCCATTTATATGAGGTCCCTGTGCCTATAGGAAGCACATTTTTAAAACACATTGTGGTCTTGAGTATCAGTCATTGATCTAGCATTGCCCTTTAACCATCATTATTGTTATTAGCTGAAGTTATTTTTATTAGGTGCTCTCAGGCGGTATGATTACAGTTGAGGCTCTGTGTTTTTGTTACCCACGTGATTCCAGAAAAGTTTCCCCTTTTTTGGCTCTGAGACTTTTTCTAGTTGACCTCTTTCCAGAGCAAAGTTTGAGGAAAATCTTCCACTCTGATTTTTTTTTTTTTGCACTTAAATAATTAAAGAATGTTCATGGGTTTTCGATATAGGGAGGTTTTTAGTGAAGAAAATTCAGTCTTGGTTTGCAAAATTTCTGAAAATTATGGAAGAGGTGTTTGTGTTTTTAGACTTGGTCAACCTGTGCGGTCAGGTGTCTGGAGGCTTTGTATTTATGGTCTGTGACGTGCCTTGCCCCCCTGCAACTGGTTGCAAAGGTAGCCAGAGATTTTGTGAGCTTTCAAACAGAACTTTCTCCTGCTCCTCTTCCCTTCCTCTTTGTTTAGTTTTTATTCACATGAAAATGTGAAAACTCCTAAGGAAATTCAAAGTGAAAATCTATGCCCAAATAAGTCGGTCTCGAGATGAAAATATAAGTTCTGGAAATGGAAGTTTCCTCTGCCCCCGTGATGGCGTCCTAGCCAGCAGCCTCGTTCCGTGCTTCTGAAGGTTTAATGGCCTGCGCGTGAAGGTATGGAGCTCACCATATATATAGTACCAGGCGTGTGGGCGCCCTGGCACAGATCTGAAAAAGCTTAAGTTTGGCATTTCTAGGTTTATTTTAAACTTACAACCTTTAACGCCAGACACGGAGCTTCTTTCCCACTTAATGTAACTATACATTGATTGCTTTTAATTAGTGTTGGATCTTTTTTGGTGTTTTGCAGCTTGGGATATATAAAAAGTCTGACTTAAATTAAAAAAAAAAACAAAAAACACAAAACACTAGCTCCTGACATTATCATGAGTTTTGCAGAAACCAGCACAGGAGCCTTTGAAATACTAACCTCCCTGTCCTCTTTATTTTTATCTTGAGTCAGGTGGGCTGAGAAGCAGGAGAAGAGTCCAATTTAACACACGTAATAGATGGAGGTAATTTCCTTGGACTGTTTTGGCAGAAATTAAGCATCTGTATTTAAATAAGGCAGTGGTGAACTGGATTTTCATGGCAGAAACATAGTTGTTCAAGTCAATAGTGCTAGAATAATGGGTTCTTGACTAGGGAAAAGAGGATGGGGACAGGGTCTTCTCATTCAATAGTTTGGAAATGCTAATAATCGTTTGTGGTTCCCAAGCCAGAATTCTTCATATTTGCTTGCAAGCCTCTATGGCACTGCCGAATCCTACGGTAAATATTTCAGACATCCTCAGCTCTGTTCTCCTTTCCCTGCAGTAAATTACATATTAAAGTAGCCTGGTAACTGAGCACTGGTTGCTGTGAGATAAGGGCTGGGAAATCAATATGTTTGCCATGTGGCTGCTTGTTTATGACACCTGCCTCTAGAACAGTTGAGCAATGTTCTGTTTGTTAAGGCTGCATTTCAGGAGCTTGTATCCTTCTGAAACAACCGTGATCTTATTGGGGGAGAGAGAGGTGCTACAACACGTATTGATTTTAGTTTTTCTAAGTATGGAATTACACTTCTAAACAGTGGTCTCACTGCCTGGGATTTTTTTTTTTTTTCCCCATGAGGAGGAGAGATAGATACTCTGATACTCTGAATATATATGTGTGTGTGTGTGTGTGTGTGTGTGTGTGTGTGTGTGTGTATTATAGATCTATTTTATAATGCTTATGATGTGGTCAGTTAAAAGAAGGAGGGTGTAGTTTATAATAAGGAAATGTAGATATTGTTTAGATTTCTTTCCTCTCTTGATATCTGGCTTATTCTAGTTTCATTCTCTCCAACCTCCTGATCTTCCCTGATCCATGCTTTTCCCAAAACAAAAACAAACAAACAAACAAACAAAAGTAACGAGAAACATAGCAGCTGCTGGGAAATAAGCATTTTAACCTACGTCTCCAGTGGGGTTTTAGTTTGACCGATGGGTGATACTGTAGTCTCACGACTTAGCCTGCTGGTGAGTCAATGGTTCTTAAAGCTGTGCACCGTCAACTCGAGTGACTGAGACGGTGTGTGGAGTGTGTGTGTGGAGTGTGTGTGTGGAGTGTGTGTGTGTGTTGGAGGGTGAGAGGGTATGGGGTAGTCAGCTTTGGAGAGAGTAGGGAGACAGCCTGATTCTTCACTTGGCCTTTCATTTTGGAAAACAGCCATGAAAAGACATCTTCTCTTGTCCGAGAGATTCGGTAGAAAAAAATGCATTTCCAAACACGTTGCTCTAGAGCAAGTGGATGTCAGGGTGTAAAACCTGCACCGTTTTGTTGTACTTGTGGGTGCCAGTGACACACGCCCTTCTAGTAGTGTTTCCGTACCTTTCTGAGAAGTATTCAGCTTTCTCCAGCCCACTTTGTGTTCTGTGACTTCCGATACACTTACACATAAACAGTCAGCTCGGCTTTGTTTTGCCAAAAAGTGAGTCAAAGATTTTAAAAGAAACATGAGCTCCCTTACAGGGCACCCGAGAGGCCTGAGTTGTTGCCCTGTGCTGGGATTCCCGTGGACTAGGCACCTGATCTCTTAATGACACTAATGTATTCTGAGATCTGATTTTTTTTTTGTTTGTGTATTTTTTAACCTGGATTGACAGATTCTCCTTAATCAATAGTGGCAAAATGTCTCTTTGCTTTCTATTTTTCATGTGATGGTAAATGGCTTGTCTAGTCATCTTGCTGTGCTCATGTTCTGCCCAAGGTGACACTTAAAATTGCATGAAGGTAGCTGGAGGTAGGAGAGCTCGGTGAGTTTGGCTACACCAGTTCAAACCCAGGGAAACTGAGGCTGGGTCTGTACCGCTGGTTGGAGGGCTGTGTAGTGATCTGGAGATTGAAGCAAAAATATTCTTTCCTTACCACCCTCTACACGTCCTACTCCCCAGTAATGTAGTAGGCCTGGTAGTTTACTTATTTTGAGAGGACTAGAATATATTTAATATTGCATTTGATTTTTGTCGTCCTGGCCTGGTTGGATGACAGAAGCATTTAAACCAAGACTGATTCGAATAAGGTTTTCCTCGTCCATCTCAGGGGAGTATGAGCATAGAGCAGGGTGGGGATTTGGGGTGCTGGCAAACTGACCCCTTTCCTCTTGAGTTTACTCAGGCACAGATGGAAGAAGATGAAATTCGATGAGGATGCTTTTAGTTAATTTTAGGTTTTTTAGGAGATTTTTAATCGTCAAACAGTACTGAAGACTGAAGTGACTCTGACCTTTCTGATGGGCTCTTTGACATTATTAGGAAATTATTAACCTTTCATAAGACTGGGATAATTATGAACTTAGACCGGGGCCAGACAACCACCATCGGATTCCTCTTTTGTGAAGATCAGGGATTTACTGCTTTTCTAAAACTTAATGCCTGCTTGGGAATCCAGACAGACCCCACTGTGGTGATGGGCCTGAGGGTCGTTTGCAACGAGGAGATGCTCTTGTGGGCCCGCATCTCGGGGATCTGGAGGGGAGCTTATGGCCAGGAACATTGCAAGCTGGGTTTTTGTTTTGTTTGTTTTCTTGGACAGTGACCTCCTGTAAAGGAATTCAGAATACTCAGTTATCATCTAGCCCTTCCTCCATTCTCTAGCACTGCAGTTCTTCGGGGTCATAGAGGACTGATTGATTTATTTGTTTAACCAGATTTTTTTTTGAGGGGTTTGATAGAAACCGGAGTGACTGATGAAAGCATCATAGTGTATTTTGGTAGAAAGAGCCTGAATTTTGGAGTCAAGACAGCCCTCGGTGGAGAGCTTGGCCACTTTTTAAACTGTGCATCCTTAGACATATCACATAGACATTCCGAGGCTCAGTTTCTTCTCCTGCAGGATGGGGATGATGTTGCCTGACATAAAGGTTATCGTGAAGATCGAGTAAGAAATACATGTAGCTCCCCTGGCTGTGGTTGGAGTGCCCAGTGAATGTTAGTTCCCTCATCTTCCTTTCTCTTCTTGAGAGCAAAAGACTCGATTTTTACTTCTTTGTATTTTTCATGTCATTGCACAAATGGAGATAAATCCATGTAATATTTATTGCTTATTTTTGTAGATATTGCGGTGGTGAAAAGGAACTGGTGATACCCTGGATGGGGAGGGGTAAGGAAAGTTTTGCCAGTGGCTTTTTAATTTCTTGATGGAATTGGGTGCTGCTCTGGGGAACAGAAGTCTCGGGGACAGTCAAGTTTTCCTTTGCCTTTTGGCCCCAGCAGCGAAGGCCTCTTTGGTTTGGTTTGGTGGTGTGGGTCCCGCTCTGTTGTGGGTCTTGTCCGAACATGTTGGGGTTGGCAGGGAACATACCAGTGATGGTTGGGACATCCTGATTCACAGACCTCCGAGCCATGAGCCTCTGTTGCTTTGCCCTGAAGACTCGCTCTCAGTTGCTATTTCTGTTTCAAGGGGGAAAGAAATGCTTAAAAAATGCTTCAGGAAGGTTTTCGTATTGTGGCTCTAAGGTGCTGGTGAGTTGCTGGCAGCTGAATTTGGGTTTAAATCTCAGTGGAGACTGAGGCTGCTGCGCTGCTATTCCTAACACGCTCTTGCCTTTTTATGCACGGACCATCCTCGAGATCCCTGGTGAATTTTTCACTCTGGGGTTTTCAGGAGAAAGGTTTGTCATTCACCATCACTCTTCTCATCCATCACAGCAGCAGCAAGAGTGGTTAGAGGGAAAAGGTAGAATCAGTTTGTTCAAATTTTCCTTTCTTTTCAGGTAAGTCCCCCTGCCCCCAACTTTCTGGGAAGTGAACCTATTGGGAAATACTTGGACCAGTGTTTCTGGAATGATTTTTGGCGTCTGTAGGAAGAGGGATGCTTTTTGCTGATAGCCCAGAGGTTGGCTGTATAATCCTGAGGTGTGGTTTAGTAAGAACTGAACAGTCATTTAATTATTTATTGGGTGCCTGGAGAATTTTACAGGCAGGAGAGCCTAGGGCAATTCCAGAGAACAGACCAATCCTAGAGCTTCTTGTGTGGCTTGCTTTTTGGGCTTTGAAGCCTTTGATGCTGGCCAGCGTGCTTACTAGTCCCCAGTGCCACTGGTGCATGGGGGAGGGACAGCAGAGCCAGCTGAAGCTCTTTCTTTGCGTGTGCCCATATTAACCGATGTAATCAAATGTGGGTGCCCTTCCAAACCATTATATCTTGCTCCTCTCAGCTGCTGGAAACATTAAAAGACCTTGTTTGAAGGCAAACATTACTGTATCAGTGATGCTGAAATGGGAGGTCTGTAAAATGGCAGTTCATTGCATAGATAATTATTTCTGCTTTGAACCACAACACTGTGGTTATTAAGATTCAACTCTAAGAGCTGAGAGAGCCTAGCGGCCATGGGAAGCATTTTCCTGCCTTTAGGGCAGGCTCCGTGTTGTGAAAAGGAGGAGCAAGCAGGGACTGTGGGTCGGAGGGAGTTAAGATAGACAGTGCCTAGAGTCCAGAAGGTAGATCCCCTCATCCCGCCAGCCTGAGACCAAAGCAAGTTCGACTTCGTAGTGGGTAACAGGAACAGAAAGAGTGGACGGCACCGGAACTGCCAGTGGGTCGAACATTCTGCTTAAACACGCTTTTTTTTGTTTTCATATTTTTTTTAGTGTGTACCGTCCGCTAGGACTAAAGAAGTTTTGCTTGTTGTTTTCTTAACTTTGAGCTACAGAGTCTACCTGCGTTTGTGTTGTGTAACCACACGTAACAGCCGGTGGAATCTTTCTTCTCTTTGCTTTCTCTGAACTTTCCAAGGAGTAGGCCCCTGTCTCTTGGAGGAGTAACTCCTCGTGGCCCCCAAGGTCTCTGGTGCTCCCCCACCCTGCATCAGCATCTAAACCTCTGCACACAGGATGTTTTCTCTAGCGCTTATCAGATGGTTTAGGAGATGTGGGGTGGAGATAGAGGTAACGTTTAACCCATCCTGAATTCCTTTAATGAGCTGGGGCCCAAGAAGAAATCAACCACAGAGCAGAGGGAGGCTTGGCTGGAGCAAACAACGTCGGGCCTTCTATCTAGAAAGGAGGCGTGGGGGCTGTGGTGGCGTCGGTGGCTCACTGAACACCCCTCCCTGACCCTCGCGTGTGGGTTTGAAGCCCGGGGAATCAAAGAGAAATTTAACAAACTATTCTTTCTTATGTGTAGGCTGAATAATCGCAGTTGTGGGTTATCCACACCAGTTTCTTCTGTCTTCTCATCCTCCTTCCTTCCTCCCAGACCAGCGTTTTGGCCAAGGGGCCCATGTTGAGCTCATTTGCCGAGGGTGAAGTAGGGAAGGGAGTAGAAACCGAATTAGGTACCTGTACAGCAACGTGAGGCTCTTTGGTCCAGCGACGTATTCGGATTATGTAGAAGTTTGGATTTTCTGTTTTGTCCCAGCCTGAGCATGGTGTAGAAAGTGGGGAACGAGCCATGTTCTGCTATTTAGTCTCACAATAGTATAGTTCCTACCTTGAAGGCAGCACTAACACAGGGAGTGGTTTAACATAACTGTAGGTAACAAGCATGTGGGAGCCTGTAGATGTTGCCTCCTAGTCCGGGAAGGACCAGAGTTATCCGGTGAAAGATGCTGGTAAATGATTTCAGCCTTCATTTCCACACCCAAGATTTAAATATTTCTCATTCTATGCGGACCAGGCCATCTCTGCTTTGCCTTTTCTTCTGCCTACCTCTCTTTCTATAGCGAGAAAGGAAAGGAAAGTTCCCTGGAGCAGCCAGCAGTCCACACTGGTTCCTCTAGGACTGCGGTCCCTAACCCCTGGCCACGGCCCAGTACCAGTCTGCGGCCTGTTAGCAACTGGGCCACACATCACTGCCTGAGCCTGGCCCTCACCGCGCACCCCCAACCCCCGTCCGTGTAAAAATCGTCTTCGGTCAACCCAGTCCCTGGTGCCAAAAAGGTTGGGGACCACTGCTCTAGGAGGCTTAGTAGTACCAGGGGGAGGGTAGAGTGGATTGGTACTGTTTTGTGTGTTTTGCTGCACTTTCTCCAAGATCTCTCTGGGATAAGTGTCAGATTCATTGAAGGGATGGGCCTCCAAGAAGCCAAAAGATAGGAGATCTTGCGGCCTGGGAATCAGCAGGCCTGGGAGCCACTCACCCTACTTCTCAGCCTGCGAAATAGGGAACATCTTTTTAGTTTCTGCATCATGTTTCCACTGGAAAACCATCTGTTGAGTGGACATTGCCCAATTCATGCTTTTCTTTTTGCTGATGTCAAAGAGAAAGATCATGTCTCTTGTCATCTGGGCATTCCTGTGGGCGTTAGAGTAATTGCAACCACTTTGAGTAAGGATTAAGTCCATCTGGGCATCAGAAGGGGAGTATGTCATTACCGTTGCTGCCACACTAGCAGTGGTACTCGCCTTTTCCTGACCTGTTTTGCAGAGCAGTACAGCAACTTTACCCATAGCAATCTGCTCACCTGCGGAAGATAGGTTTGCAAAAAATTAGACCATTTGATTTGGCACTTGTTAGGTGGACATTGCAGTATATTTGGGAAGTTCCTCTTGATAACTAACCTAGTTTCTCTTGTTGTAATCCGCGTGTATGTACTTCTCTGCTTCTTGCAACAAGCCTGTGAGCTGAGGCTGGCTGGACAGCCCGAAACTCTGAATTAATTCTCTCGGGTGACATGCTGGGTGGGGCTGTTTTTTGGTGGAGGTGACCAAAAAAGGGGTGAGGTATCTATTTTAGTTTCACTTAAGACAGAGATCTGGCCTCTCTCTGGGTTCCCTTGTTTGTTTATAAACTGCTTAAATGAACTTTTCTCCCTGTCCCTCCCTCCCCCTGCTGTTCTCGCCTCCTCCCTTCATCCTAGCAGTCTCATAGGTAAACTTAGAAGGAAGACAAATACTTCTCAAACTGTCACCGAGGGTGCCATAAAAGAGACTTTTGGACAGTGGTTCTGGGGAGATCCTTGTCTTTGCTCGATGCTAATACAAAGGGATTGGGGTAGCCTAGATCACCAGGGGAAAGTGGTTTTTCTTCATTTAGCTTTTAATTGCTTTCTTTCACTTTTATGTATAAAAGATTGTCCATTTAATTAACTCAAGAATGCAATTTCAAAAACACTAATGCTTTACACATGATGGCTTTTAAAATAAAAGTAGCATTCTAATATTGCATAATGTTTGCGTATCCCCTCACTCTCCCACTCCTTCGTCCCCCACCCCTCCAGTGTGTGTGAACCTTTCGTGGCAGAGGGGCGTTAGGAGCAAACTGTGGCTCTGGCTGGTGTCTCTTTGCCCCCCTTCCTGCCGAGCAAGTACTGTCAGCGATGGGACAGCCGTGTCAAATGCTCTGTGGCTTCTGGGAGGAGGGGGCTACTCGTCCCTTTCCCCTCAGCCCATTTTATGCCTATATATTTAACACTCTTAGGGGTCGCTGTGGCCCCTACTCCTGTTGCTGCCTTTTAGGAAAACATCATCATGATGGATTCTATGGGACAATTAAAAAGAAAGTTAAGACCTCAACACTTAGCTCTGGTTTCCTTTCATCAGAAGAAGCCTATATATACTATACGTTGTTGGTCTATGATATCATCAGCTTCTCTTTTCTGATGAAAAGGAAATCTAGCCCTTTCTTATTTCTTCTTATTTCCTTACTACTTCCAAAAATGTTGTGAATCCCCCATGTCTTTGGTCTTTTCTTTCATAACGGAGGTTCCTCTGATCCCAGACTTTTGCACTTCATACTAGCCCTCGTGGCTCAGTTCCCACTAGATGAGGTTTTTGAGACAGGATCTTGCCCTGTCACCCAGGCTGGAGTGCAGCGGTGTGATCATAGCTCACTGCAGCCTCTGATTCCTGGGCTTAAGCGATCCTCCTGCCTCAACCTTCTAAGTAGCTGGGACTACAGCTGTGTTTTTTTGAAAGCACACTAGTTTTGACAAGTTTTATCTTCACCAGTTGGACCCGGGGAGGAACAGGATGCAGATGGAGATGTATGCACACACATACGCCCCTGAGAAAGACAACTCTGGTACCTGTTACAGCCATCCCAGCGGTGAGGCAGGGACCTGGTGACCACTCTGATTTTCTAGATGGGATAAGGGAATGGAATCCCATGGGGACCAGTGACTTGCCCAAGGCCAGGCTGTCAACAAGGGTCATAGCCTGAATGAGATCCCTTCCCAGGCCCGAGGGAGGCGTGAGCCTCACCCACCTGCCTTGAAGCCTGCTCAGGTTTTGTTTTTGATGGTGTCCAGAGGAGAACTTTATAGACCTTGCAGTGGGCACTATAAAACACTTCGCGTTTAGAACTAATTTAACTCTCCCAAGTCTCAGATTAACCCTGTTTTCTTGTGTTCTGGCCTCGCTGGTGATGAAGCGCTGGTCGTTTAAAGTGAACAAATCCAGCAACTCCGCCAAGAGTTCCTCTCTGCAGGTCACTTTTCAAAGAGTCCCTTTCTCCCGTGATGTCTCCTCTCCAAATAGTATGATTTCTGAGCCTACCAAAGTGGTTGCGGTGTTAAAATTTCCACTCCGGAAGAACAATTGTATAGCTACTAGAAGTGACTAAAAGATTGTCTTTTTTTCCCAAGGTGGGTGTGAAACCCTGACTTTTTCTCGTCTGTGTGATGTGGGTATGTATAATACATGCGCATCTTCGGAGAATTATACACTCCTGATTGTGTGATATGTTGGTAAAAATGACCATGGAGACAAATGTTTTTCGAAAGGAAACAGAGTTGGGCTGAGAGCGGTGGAGCTTGGAGGCGGTGTGCAGTGCAACACTTTTTTGTTTTGTGTTTTATTTGGGGAGAGAGATTTTCAAAGTAACCTGGAGCGAATAGAGAATAGGGTGGGAGATTTCGGTCTCAACTCCTGCCTTCCTTGTAACATGATTCCTTTTCTACCTCCCACCTTTATCATTATCATTATTATTATTATTAGTTTGTACTTAGGAAGCTTCAATGTAGAAGTCACTGGGGGGGGGGAGTTGAATGCTGCTTGTGAGAGGAGAGAATGACGGGGACCATACGGCTTTATCATTCATTAATTCCCGGGTTCATTCATCGAGCTATTTAAACTTCTGTGTGTAAGACGGCAGCCCCAGATGGTCTTTTGGAGCCAGCATTAGCTCCGAGACCCCAGGCCCTGACAAAAGAGGGCACCGAGAGCAGCTGAGTGTGCAAAACATTTCCAGCCATTAGAAAGCTGCTCCCGAGTCTTTCGGCGCAGGAGCTGGAACACCTATCATTTCCAGCGTCTAAAGAATCCTTTTTTTATGTCTTTTTCCTTTTTTAAAAAGCCCAGTGTGAGTCTGTGAGCCAACTTCTATGACTGCAGCGGCGGTCGCAGTATCTGATTTTTAGAGTGGAATTGATGGCCGCGTGCTTATTCCTCGGTCTCCTCAGTGTCAGCTCTCTGCCTTCTTGTTCTGGAAGGAGTTCTCTCTAACATTGCGGTGGGACTTTGAGCTCGTCTCCTTCCTTTCCTCTCCACCTTCCCCTTCCCCACTCAATTCTCTAAAAGACACCTAAGCTATTAGGAAATCGCCAGTAGGGGCTGATGAGGCTAGATGGTGGGGGTGGCTGCTTTCTTCCGCAGATCGGAGGAGGTGGCTACTGTGGGTCCAGCACACGTCCAGTGTGCCAGCCTCTGAGCTCAGCGATGGCACACAGGACCTCCTTCGGTCCCCACAGCAGGCCTTTGACGCCCTGGCATTATGGATGAGAAACCTCATCTGTGCAGATGAGAAGTTCAAAGAGGTTAGATATTTCGTCCGTGCTTTTAAGTTGGGGAGCTGGAAATCAAACTCAAGTTTGTTTAATTGCTTAGCCTGTGCTCTTAATACCTCCTCGGATTTTCTCTGTGGATGTTGGGCTGGGCTGGCCTCAGTGTTGATGGGCAGATAAGGGTGCCCAGCTGCAACTGGCTTCACCAAACTGCGGTTATGCCTGCCTCCTGTGTTTGCTTCATTAGTGGGTCAGTCCCATTTTTGGGGTGGGGATGGTGCGGATTTGTGGTCCTAACCCATGACAGGTTGAATTGAGTTGAGACGTGGCACAGTGGGAGGGGAGGCTTTGGGGATAGTCAGGTGGAGGGAGAAGAGGATGGGCATGTCCCGTCCTTGAGATGTCTGTTTCTTCTTCTAGTGGAGTTCACTGTGGCCTTTCGGTAGCTCTCATCCGAATAAGGAACTTTGTCCCGACACTAGCTGGCTTCACTGCTCTTCTGGAAAATGCTGGTTCCTCAGAAGTAATAGCTGGTCTGTGGTGAGTGAGATTGGATCATCGTGCCTTGAGGTGTGACATCTTTGGCTTCGCCAGGTCTTTGGCTAGACTAAAAATATCAGCGCCTTTCCTTGGCATCTCAGATCCTTGCAGCCCAGGCTCTGCTCTCCGTGCCCTGGTGCCACTCACTCTTGGAGAGAACTGGAGACCGATGGAGTTCCTCAGAGCTGGAGTTGGGGAGCACAGAGAGGCCCAGATGTTTTGCATAGTTTTTTCCATTGCCCTGATCAAGAATGTGTTCCCTCAGGATGGGTTATGGCCTGGAAGTGAGCCTAATGCAAACATCCTTGCTGAGGCCAGTCCCCTTAATCGAATAGAAATGGTTTGGAGGAAGAGCGACTTGGAGGTGGGGGGAGAAAGGAAAGGAAGAGTGGGGGAGGGGAGAGATTTAGGGATTGAATTCAGAGACAGAGCTGTCCAGGGGCCGTTCTCCCAGTGGTGTCCCAGGCAGGTCCCGGCAGAGAACTGGCTTCATGGTGCAGCCTGGGCTGGCTCTCTGAGGAGACTGGGTTCTCTCAGGCAGTGAGATAAGTTGAGGGAAAGTTTGGAAGTCACAGTTTGGCTGAACAGCTGGGCAGAGTGGCGAGGGAAACTGAGGTGTGGTAGAAGAGCTAGGGCTGGAGGAAGGAGTGACGGGGCACATGAGGACTTCTGGAAGGAGCCCACAAATTCAACTACTTTGAAGGCCTTCAGCATCGTATTTAACGTCGTAATACTTCGAAACTCCATGTTTTGAGGGAACTAGACTCTCAGAGAAGGGGCGTGAAGAAGGTGGGGGAATTATGCGCATGCTGGGGTGTGTTCGGGGCCCTTGGGTGGGGGACCCTCAGTGTCATGGAGAAGCTGACCCTCTCCAGTGTGTCCCCACCCCTTTTCCTGTCCCTTTGAGGGTCACAGGCTTTCTTGGAGATTCTGAGCGATTCTCCCAGATCCAGGGTGGAGGATTGGGCATCAAGCGATCTTGTGTGGCTACCTGTGCACAGACCCCCAAAGCAGTAATCTGGGGTCACCAGGGGAAGTTACATGTTACTACTCTGACCCGGACAGTTTTCTCTTTCATAGGGGACTCTAGGGACACTCCAGGGAAAGCCACGGCAACGACTTTTGCCCAGCTAATAAACTTCCAGGGCTTTTCTGCTTCAAAAGGATTTGCAGGGATGCCAAGACTGGTATGTTGGTTTCGCTGATGCAGATTCAAAGAAGGAGGGTCAGGCAACCAGGGGAGACCACAGGAGCAGGAAGGTGGCGAGAACCTTTCTACTCTATGTTTCGAGTCTTGGTTGCTTGAATGTGCCAAGGAGAGGGAGGATGTAAACAATTTAGTTCTGCCTTCAGGATGCAGGATCTAATCTAAACATGATTAAGCTGATTTGATTTTATAGATTGGAAATTCTAAGTGATAGAAACTGATGAGGTTAATGTGAAATATTTACTTAATAAAAAGCCTCATTACCTGATGCTAAAGGGTAGAGGGAAAAAAGATTCTGGGTAACGTGTTTGATCTTTTGGAAACGAAGTTGGGTTAAAGTTTTCTTGGTAAAAACTGAATTCTGTGATCTTGTTTTTACACATGCTGTGCTTAAATATTAACACCAATTGAGCAAATTGCCTTTTAACTGCCTTTATTTGCTTTCATTAACAGTATAATTTAAAAGCTCAAGAATTTGCATGGAACCTGTTGTGCATGTTGGGGGGAAAACTATTCATAAATTAATTAATCGTGAGAACATTATCTTTAAGGAAGGTCACGAAACAGGAACATGGTTTCTGAAAAGCAGTGGCATATTTTTGCTGTTTCTTGGGGACATGATGTACTTTTGGCTTAGAGATCTGGGAATGTGTGTGTGTGTGTGTGTGTGTGTGTGTGTGTGTGAGAGAGAGAGAGAGAGAGAGAGAGAGAGAGAGATAACTTGGCTGGATCAAGAAAAATTTTAATGACTGGGCATGTTTTAAGTTAAGTTGAGTGAACCTAATTACACTGTAGTTTCCAGAGAGCTAAAGGCAATACCCTTGGTATTTAAGCACTAGTTTCAAAATTAAAGCCAACCTATATAATTGGCTGAGCTCCTTAAATTGTTTATCTCTTTCTCCCCTGCATTTCTGAAATCCCCCTTCTATCTCTGTCTCCCCCGTCTTCTCCAAACCAACAGGGAGAGAGAGAAACCGCCCAGCTCCTAACCACAAAGTTGCCCTTCCAGTGAGCAACATTAACTGCATTGTCCTCTCATGAAATGACTCTAAACATGTTAAAAGTTTCCAGAATGATTTCACTGAAATCAGTTGCTTCCTTCTGTACAGATGTTTCTGTGGTTTAGAACCTCAGCCAAGACAAACATTATGAATGAGACGCAGAGACCACCGTGTCCCACGAAGGGCTGCGAGTTCCTTTGGGAGCTACACACGCGATTCTCACACCTCCGTTTTGACAATGCTTCAGTCTTCCGCTCACTCTCCTTCCGTCTCCCTCTCCTGGTGGTGTTGGTTTGTCGTGGGTGGTTTTCCTAATTAGGTTAATCTGGACTCTAGTTTTTCTGGGTCCACAGATGCCAGAATCCTGAATTTATTTATCTTGAGTGTTTTGCTTGGCTACTGTTGAAACACATTCTTCCCCTTTTCTTTTTACCCTGTTCTCTTTTGAAGCTTCCAGACTCATTTCAAGAAAGAAATAATTTCTCTCTTGTGTCCATTTATCAGATTTTTGGGGGGGTAGGTATATATTTTAAGTAATAAAATGGATGTTTAAAAGGTCATATACAAAACCCCAACGATATATAGAGGAAAATATGGGTAAACGTGACTACATCAAAATTTTAAAATGTTTTGCATGATTTTCTATTGGGTTCTTGCCTTTTCCTTATACATTGGTTGGTTCTCTTTCTATATAAATCAGAAATAGTAATCCTTCCTGTGTCACAGGCACGGCAAGAATCTTTTCCAGTTTACCGTTTGTCCTACAATTTTGATGGTGGTTTCTTTTATCATAGAACATTTTTATTATTTATTTAACTAAAAAATGTCACGATGATATCTGTAGAGTGGATGGTATAAAGCCTCTAATGGTCACATTTTAGAATTTGAATTCAGGAAGAGTATTCAGGTAGAGAGATGGAGATAGACAGGTAGAGAGGTCGAAGCGGGAGAGAGGGAGGAGAGAATGGTGAGGATGAATGATGTTAAAGGGTTGGGTTTTTTTTCCTGTAAAGAAGGCCACTGTCTTCTGAGGACGTTTTCTCTTTAAGGGGAATATTGTTCTAGTGCTTTTAGCATGCATTTGCAGCATAAAGATTTCCATATTCGAGAGACCCCCTCCTAAGAGTTGCCTGTCCAGAAGGCAGCCGCCCTGTGTTTTATCCTAGTTACACCCAGTTCTTAAGACCTAGATGACGTGCAGGCTCCATAAGACCATCTTTCTTTCACACGCTTCCTTTTTCCCTCTCAAGGTACCCACTTCTGGCTTATGGCACATTCACTTCTGCATGTCTAATCTTTCTCCTTAGAATGTCACTTCACAGCAAAGACCCTGTCTTCTATCTCACCCATCTTTGATTTCTACACTGTCTTTAGCAGTCATTGTGTAATAACCATTTATAAATATGTAAGTAATTTACCAAACACATCAACTCTCATCTGTTCTTTTCTCCTATACATCTTCTGAGACTGGTCCATCCTTCAGAAGAGATGTTTGGGGCCTTGAATTTCAACACTGCAAGAATTTGGCATAAATTAGTTTGAAGTATTGACTTAGAAACTGGTTGGAATTTTGGGCAGAATGAAGGGGAGAGAACTAAGGCAGAATTCCAGAGCTGCTAGCATTGATTTTAGGATATTCCCAGTCTAAAAACCCTCTAATCATGAGAGTTTCTCAAACGTGAGTTTGTGGCAGCTTATTCAACAGGTATGTATTGAGTACCTGACAAGTGCTTTGCTTTGAGTGAGGTGTTGTAGGACAGAGAGGAATAAGTCATGATCTTTGCCCTTGTGAAGCTGTTCTATAGTTTAGGATTTAGAAAATATGCTCAGGAGGAAGGGTTAAAAAAATACAGAATTAGCTGGACATGGTGACGCACACTTGTAGTCCCATCTATTCGGGAGGCTGAGGCAGGAGGATCGCTTGATCCCAGGAGTTTGAGGTTGCTGTGAGCTATGATGACACCACCACATTCTACCCTGGGCCACACGGTGAGACCTTGTCTCAAAAAAAAAATATATATATACAGACAGTCTGTAAATGACCCTTCTGTTATTCCTCATTCTATTTTGATTACTCATTCTGTCTTTTCCTCTTCCTAAATTAAGCTGGTTGGGGCTGTCTTTTTCAGGATCAATTCTGTGGAGATTATCGGGGCAGTCTTAAGTTAGCTGTCTATTCATCCAGTTAGTCTTGAACTGAAACCTGGCATTCATTCTTTAATTTGTGTATTCATTTATTCATTCATTCAATTAGTCATTCAACAAACAGTTGAGCAATCAATATTAGCTAGGTTAGCCAAGTTTAAGTACACAGGACTACTAACCTCCCACTCATTTTCTGTTAGAAAGCTGATTTATTAGTGGCAGTAGTGGGCAATAGGGATAAAATTGATACCCAAAAACTCATCCCCATGGGCTTTCTTATACCCCACAAGTGATTCAGTAGAAATAGTACTATTTCTATCTGCATGATACATTTGCAGGAACTATGTAGAGATACTGGGGTCTAGAATAACTTGATATTCTAATTGGAGGTGATTTCTAGAGTATGTGTCCCTGATCTTTGGCAGAATGTCTGCCACAAAGTGGGGGACAAATGAATGTTTGTCGACTGAATAATGGATAAAGCCTAGAGGTAGGAAATTGACAAGAAAAGTAACTTTGGGATGAGGAGGATGGAAGGGGAACCTGATGGGGGAGGGCCACACAGGGGGCTTCAGTGTACGTGGTTTGTTACGTCATTTTTTAGACCTTTTGAACATCTGAAATATTTAAAAAATGTCTTTCTGTTCTCCCACATGGTTGATCTTTGTCTTTGCTACTGAGTTCCAGCCTCAGCTCTACGAAGGGAGCAGGAGATGATTTAAGCCATAGTGTTTATGAAAAAGTTCTTATCAAAGTTTTGTCCAGGAACAGAACATACTTTTCAATACACGAGACAGAGATCAGGGTGGAAGTTAATGTGTTCCCTGGAATGTTCCAGTCCTGGGCTGATTTTCATAGCAGTCCTGTAGATCATTCTACACTGATGGGCTACAGGAGCACGGAAATAAAGATCTCGGGGTCACTGATTCCTTTCTTTCTTCCCTTTCTTCTTTTGTTGAGAGGGAGATAGGGGAGGGCTGTGTCAGAATGGAATTTTGCTGCAAACCTGTATATACCTCTTTTAATTTCTCTATCCTTACCTGAGGAGCTGAAGCCTTTTATTACCATATTTGGGAAAGACCTTCCGGAGAAAAGAACCCTTGCTTTTGTGTGGATGTGACCAGAGCAGGGAGGGGGTGCATCTTCCAGCATAGTTTAAAGTGTTTGGTCTGTTGCCTTTCCAGAGGTCAAAGGTGAGACGGACTTTTTGTTGGTGTTGTTTCCCTCCTCCCTCCTATTTTTTTTTTTACTCCCTTTCCTTGTTATCTCAACTTCCAAACATCAGCTTTGATGTCTATTGTTGGGACTTCAAGAGGACTCTTAGCACATCGGCAGGTGTTGGTTTTAGTGCACAGGCGAGAGTCCCACATTCTTCCAGGGGAGAGAAATGGGTCCCAGCACATTCCTATCCCTAGAACAGGAGTCCCCGATGCCGCCCCTCTTCCTGGGCCTGTGCTGGCCAAGGACGTCTCCCGGTGGGGTGGAGGGTGTATACCAGGTTTTCTCCCCTTCTCTTTAAAGCCTGTCTGAAGGGCTCTGTCTTCCTTCAGAGCTGCTGAAGAGAGGTTGTCTAACAGCCGCGTATTAAGGTTTCATTAATCAAAGACACTTCCACTGCCCCTTTACAGAAACACAACTGCTTTGGCTGTCCTCCGCTGACAGCCGGCTAATTTATCTTTCCCAGAGGAAGGGGGCGGGGGGGAGAAGGACAGAGAGGCAGGAGGCTGCCCCTGCTCTGCAGAAGGGATCTCTACACTGGCCGCTCCAGTGCGTGCGTTCACATGTTGACTCTGGGGGACTGCGCCCCGGGCTTCACATGTTCATTCAGAGCGCTGGGCGGCCAGCTACAACCCCTCCCCACCCTGTCCATGAAGCGGGGAATCAAAACCACTGGAAATAGGTACTGGAGATGGGTTTATGTTGTCTTCTTTTATTTGCAAGAAAATTTTTACTTCTAACTCCCAGCTTCAAGGTTTGCTGAAATTGGGGGCAGAAAGCTCTGGAGGAAAGAAATGAGAGTGTGGGTGCATGTGTTTAAGTGTGTTTAATGGACAGTCTAGGGGAAGGGAGGGGTGATAGGGACATTAATGCTTGGAGAGCCACTGACCTGAAATGGCACGGTCTCCCTTTTCAGCTTTGCTGAACTTCTCCTGATGCTCAGGTTGGAATCTGACCTTCTGTAACCCTCGGCTCAGGAGATGGATATTCGGGCATTTGGAAACCTCTCAGGGCCTCCAAAGTAGGTGATTGAGCATCGTCGCTTTTTTTTTTCTTTCTTAAAGCTAGGTCTCCACTGGGGAGCAGCTTTGAACTCACTTTATTCAACTCATTAAATATTTACTGAATACTACTAGATGTGTTTGGCTCTGTTGGAGAAGTAATGGTGAGGCATAATCCTTTTCCTAGATCTTAATTTGAAGTTAGAACTAGTACACAAATGCCTGCAATGAAAGGTAGACTAACACATATTCCCTAAGACAACTGGAAAATGGAAGCTCCAAAAGGGGCACGATCACATCTGACTTATTTATTCAGTGAGTATTGATTGAGTCCTACTGTATACTAGACAGTTGAGATACAGAAACCCAGACTTGGTCCTTATCCCCAGGAATCTAATAAGCTAGCAGGGGAGGCAGACACACACACAGGAGCATGCATTGTGGTATCAGACCAGTGGTGGTGAAATGAAGAACAAAGTGTAGAGCAAATGGAGGCAAAGCAGCAATTGACTGTTCTTTGGGAAAGGCTGCAGACAAGACTTTGCTGAGAAGGTGACATTTAAGCAAGGTTTTAAAAGATGAGATGAACATCACTGGTTAGACAAGAGCGAAAGGCATTCCAGGTGGAAGAAACAGCATGTGCAAAGGCCCGGGGGAGGAGGAAGCAGAGAGCTGAGGGCCATTTGGTTTCACTGGAGCTTGAGATGTACAAGGAGGTGGGTAGAGGTGGTGGCTGGCGGTGAGGCTGAGCCTATGACGAAGGTATTGCTTGGGCAGCAGAGGGAAGTGGACTTTGTTCTGTAAGAAAGATTTTATTCTTTTTTTTTTTTTCAGGTGTTTCCTAACAGGCCATGTAAGAAAGATTTTATTTTATTATTATTTTTTTTGAGACAGAGTCTCACTGTGTTGCCCCGGCTAGAGTGCCGTGGCGTCAGCCTAGCTCACAGCAACCTCAAACTCCTGGGCTCAAGCGATCCTCCTGCCTCAGCCTCCCGAGTAGCTGGGACTACAGGCATGCGCCACCATGTGCGGCTAATTTTTTCTATATATATTTTTAGTTGTCCAATTAATTTCCTTCCATTTTTAGTAGAGACAGGGTCTCGCTCTTGCTCGGGCTGGTTTCGAACTCCTGAGCTCAAACAATCCACCCGCCTCGGCCTCCCAGAGAGCTAGGATTACAGGCGTGAGCCACCGCGCCCAGCCAAGAAAGATTTTAATCAGGGGAGTGAAATAGTAGGAAGTATGTCTTAGAAGGAGCACTCTGACTGTGGCAGTGAGGATGGCTGTGTGGGAGTCAGCCTGGAGTTAGGGGCACAGCTTAGGAGCCAGTCGAGTAGGAGGGAATGCAGGCTGACTCAGCGCACTAGCAAAGCAGGTGGAGAGGCCAGGGTAGACTGTCGGGGTACATGGCAGGTCTTGTTAGTGGGTGGGGGGAGGTTGCAGAAGGAGTGGAGAGAGACTCCTGAGCTTTTGGCTTGGATGACTAGTGGATGGTGGGAATGTAGAAGTTCTGGGTGGAAAGATACTTAAGCTTCTGTTTTAGACACGGGTTTGAGAGGATCTTGGAAAAACAATGTAGACATAGTCTGTGTATTTGCAATGGGTTTTGACGGAGAGATATTTTGACAAGCAGAAGTTGTCAGTATACTAACTCAGTCATATTCATTGACTGTTGATGATCTTTTAGAATAAATAAGAATCAGAAGTATCTTAATTCTAAGGCAAAAAACCAGTGTTTTTGAAGTCCTCTGGATAATGCGTAGTATATTCATCAAAGACCTTTATTCATATATGTGCTGGCATCTGGAGAACAGAGATAGATGTTTTCCTTAGGTCTGGATTCCCGAGCCATGAGCTCTTCCCTGACTCCTAATTAATCCTTTGTAGTCAAGTGACTGATGAAATTGTGACTCTATGAGATTTTAATCCTTGGTTGTTTAGACACAGCTGACTTTATCATAGGACCCCAGGTGTGTGTGTGTCTGAAATTAGTGTGTTGAATGTATTGCATATTTTATTACTTCATAAAATCCACAGGATGTAGAGAAAATGGGCTAGGG
>NW_012151951.1:13711439-13850869 GCF_000956105.1 Propithecus coquereli
CTTCCCCTTTGATAACCCGGTCTTGCCTGTTGGATTTCACACTTGGAGTACTACAGTTCAGCATCCACTGCTGTTCTCAACGATGCCCAGCGCTGTCAGCTAGACAGAGATAACTTTGGCTTTGTGCTGTGTTTTTATGTATGGGGTGTGGGATCACAGAAGTTTAGAGTTGCAAAGCATGGTGGAGCACTCCTGGTCTCACCTGGACAGATAGAAAACTTCTATGTGGGTCTCTGCAGTGATGGGGAGTGTGGGTTTTAACAATAACAAGAGCAATAGCTCTCCTCTTATGAGGACCTGTAAGATGGCAGTCCCAGTCTTAGGTGCTTTAAAAGCTAGAGTTTAGTTAGTCCACACAACAACTTCGCTGTATAATTAAATCAGAGTACAGATGATAAATCGAAGCTCAGAGTGGTTAAGTGTCTTGCCTGGTGTCACACAGCTAGGAAGCGGTGGAGCTGGAATCTTGACTGATGCCCTGATTTCCCCTACTGCCATAGCATGCTGCCTCCTTCTAGCATTCCCTGCTGGTGTCATCTTGGAGTGAGAAGCACCTTTCTTTACAGGAGGGATTTCTTGGAGAAAGATTACAGAGTCTTCTCCAATGATTACAAGAAGGGTAGAGTCCTGTGGGCACAGTTGGAGAGTCTTGTCTGGAGGTTGTGGGGTGAGCTAGATGGTCTCTTGAGGCCTTTTCAGGAGGGACTCTGCAAGGGGAGTGGAGGCGGGACACTACATTCGATAACTTGGAAGTTGGTTGCCTGGGGCCAGAGAGTGTCCTGTACTTTCCCAGGGACCAAAGAGGCTATTGGAGCCACCCCCAGACTCCCCAGGCCTCTGTTTCTGAGGTTTTCTCTGGACTCTCAAGGCAGAGCCAAACATCCTGATGTCATGGGGAGAACAGAGGGGCTTTCCCCTTCCAGCAGACTTCGTTGTGGCTCCTCATAGCATTGTTCGTTTTGAAGTTGCTCTTCCTCTTCTGTTCCACACCTTTTCTTCAGTCCGTCCTGTATCTCATCCTTTAAAACTGAATTCTCTTTGTATCTCTAAATTGCTACCCTATGAAATAAGAGAAAGTTTATCTTCTAATCTGTCTCACTTTCTTCAATTCCTCTCCCTCTTGGCCCCTGCTCCAAATTCATGCCTGGCAACCACCGAGTTTAAGTTCCTTCTTGTATTCTTTCTTGGCATCTTTTTGGATGCTTTATTTATTTAACCCGATCACAAACTCTAACGGGTGCCAGTGTCATGTTAGGAACTGAGTCAGGGCCTGCCGAAGGAGCAGAGGGCCTTTGTTAGCATCTGTAGGTTGGGGTGAAGGTGACTGGCCTGGAGTTGGGGTGAAGTGCTGGGCGCTGAGCCAGAAAGGGGAGGAAGGGAAGGGCAGTGTGGATGCCGGGGGCCCCATCTCTCTTCAACTTTCAAGACTCTTCTTCCTCTCTCCTGGGAAGCTATGCAGCCTGGTCTCTCCAAGATGGTACCTCCTTTGGCAACACCTAGTTGGGGAGCCCATCTCCATAGTTAAATGGTTGGAGAGAAAACTAGAGGGCCAATTAGGGGTGCCCAGTTGCAGTTCCTGGGAAATACTGCCTGACCCATGTTCAGAAAAACCATAGAATTGAACAGAATCTTACGAATCCAATGTTTTCCAGATCCTGCTTTTCCTGATGAGGAAATTCTTCTGTTGATGTGCTAGGAGATGTCTAACAACTAATCCTCCAGGGGGGAAATACCTGATTGGTAGTGTTTGCTGATTCCCATGGTGTAAATACTGCCGTGATGGCTAGGTTCAAGCTGCCAGTGTGAAGTCGCTGAAAGCAGAGTTGGGAAGAGATGTGCACAACAGTGTGAGCCAGCTCCAGGGCACCTCGGCTTCCAGATGCCCGCGTGGGAGCACCAGCTGTCCAGCTGCTCAGCTCCAGAGTGGGAGTCCAGTCCTTGCTTGGGCTGTCAGTAAAATGGGGAGGTCATTTTCTTACCAAATCTAAACACAAAATCCATGGCTCTGTTCTTTGTCTTAGTTAGCTATTCCCAGGTCAGGTTCTTGATTCTGGCCAGCACTGTGGATATTGAGTAACAGTCCTGCTCAGATGGCTGCTGTCAGTGGGATGCTTGCATACTTACCTCATTTAATCATTCCAACAATCCTATGACATTGGGACCTTTTACAGGTTAGGTAGGAAATGGAAACACAGAGTGGATCAGTAATTTGCATGGAGTTATACAGTTCTTTTTTTCTTTCTTTCTTTCTTTTTTATAAGAGACAAGGTCTCACTCTGTTGCCCAGGCTGGAGTGCAGTTGTGTGATCATAGCTCGGTGGGACTACAGGCACGCGCCACCACACCTGGCTAATTTTTCTTATGTTTTTGAGGAGACTGGGTCTCACTATGTCACCCAGGCTGGTCTCAAACTCCTGGCTCCAAGCGATCCTCCCTCCTCAGCCCCCCAAAGTGCTGGGATTACAGGTATGAGCCACTGCACCCAGCCTGGGTTACACAGTCTTTAAGTGGTAGAACCAGAATTTGAAATCAGGACTGTCTGATCCCATATCCCAAAGCTTTGTCCACTGTATTATACTCGCAGTTGTGTAGCATTTCAGAGACATCTACAAATTTTGACTCTACTTCCAAGCCAGGGTGTCTTTTTAGCACAATCTTTGTTCCTGTTGGCATCTCCTCATTTCAGACTGTCGAGATGGATTCTCTGACATGTGAGGTGTCATGACCCCATCTTTAGCAAGCTTGGTTGCAAGGTACTGGCTGTCCTCTAAGACACTTCCTGAGCCCCAAGTCCACAGATTTCACTGAGGACTGAAATGGCTGTATTCTTCGTAGACACTGAGTTTGCCTGTTCCAAAAATGGTGATTTCTATAGCAACCATTTATTCTAGCAGATGTGTGCCTGGTATGGTTGGCAGAGAGGGTGGGATCAAAAATGGAAACGGCCTTTTATTCTTCACTTCCTGAATGCACGTCCTGTGTGTGAGGCGTATAGAAGGGAAAAACATGGCATCCTTAGAATCAATCTGTAATAGATCTATGGCCCAGGAAAGGAGTACATGTCGCTTAAAACTAATTTTTGTCTGAAGCTTGAGTTGTGCTGTGTTTGGCTTGTGGAGTGTTTTTTGGCAGATGCACCTGTTGGTTTCAATTCAATGGATGTTTGTCATTTGGTCTCTTTAGAGTATGGACGTTTGCCGTGGGGATAGGGTGGCTAATAAACAGGGAGAAGGCACTGCCTTGGCTCTTAATGATCACAAAGTCTGTGTTAGTATATATTGGTTGGAGCTCTTTTACTTGTAAGTCAAATAACCAATTTGTGCCAGCTTAAGCCAAATGAGGATTTGTTGTCATAATACCGGGGTGTTTCATGGAGCCCAAGGGCAGGAATATCGCCCCACCTTTGAAAGGCAATGAATGGAACTAAGAGCTAGCTGTCAGAAGCTCAGGCATCATTCTCTTTCTCCTTCTCATCCTCGTTCAATCTGTGCACCTAGTTTCATTTTCATCTTTCTGCAGACCATAGAGTGAGTCTAAAAATGACCACCCCAGAACTCCCGGGTTTACGTACGACCAGGCCTGATTCAGCTTTCCCTGTGTGTATCCCACATTCTAGAAGAGAGACAATCTGTCCGATGCCGCTTGGATAGCTGTCTACCTTGGGCCAGTTCCTCACTGGAGGCTTTGTGGTGAGGGTTGTTGTCTTAGTCTGTTCAGGCTGTCACAACAAAATACCGCAGACGGGTGGTGGCTTAAACAACCGAAGTGTATTTCTCACGGTTCTTGAGGCTGGGAAATTCAAGATCAAGGTGCTGGCAGATTTGGTGTCTGGTGAGGGCTCTCTTCCTGGTTTGCTGATGGCCACCTTCTCGTGCACCCTCGCCTGGCAGAGAGAGAGAGAGAGAGCTAGCTCTTGGGGTCTTTCTTGTAAGGATGCTAATCCTATCAGATCAGAGCCCTACCCTCAGGACCTCGTTTAACCTTAATTACCTCTTTATAGTTCCTTTCTTCAAATATGGTCACGTGGGGGGTTAGAGCTTCAACGTATTAATTCTGGGGGTCACAGTTCAGTCCATAGCAGCTCTATAGCATAACATGGCTTCTGGGATCCACTCTTGGGCCTTGTGGATTGGAAGGGGGCTCACTGGACCCCCAGAAGGAGCCCAGATGAGAAGGCTGAACGCGCTGCCAAGACAATGCCGTATGCCAGATTAGAATCCAAAGCTCATTGTTGAACTCAAACACATCTCACTTGGGGTGAGTAGCTGTGCTGTGTGTTTGTATGTATGTATGTGTATGTATACATAGGTATGTACACATATACATGTATGTACAGACATGTACATACATACATGCCTATACATACGTGTGTGTATATATGTATATAAAAATAGAGAGGACTTTCTGGAAAAGGAATGTTTGAGGATGGCCCTGGGTTCCTGTTGGCTGTTGCCAAATTGTAATGAGCTACTCTGTGTGTCAGTTTACACATGGAGCTTGAAATTGAGTCTAAATTCCCCTTTCTTACACTTTCTGAGGAACAATCAAGAAAGAGCCAGATTTACAGGTTGCCTCTTAGCTCTTTGTTCCAGAGGAATTAAGTCATTCTTCATGACAATGGCCTTAAAATAGGGTTTTTAATAAAATGGAAAGAGGAGCCGTGGAGCCACACTCTCCTGTCACCTGCGGGCGAAGGGATACATGGGCACCAGGCTGCCCCAGGGAGGCCTTTGTGGTGTGTCCTCCCGTGCCAGTGGGATGAACGCTGCAACAGAGACCAGATGATGAATATATTTTTAAACTTGGAACCCACGAACCACTTATTATTTCTGAATTAGGAATCAAAACATATGAATAATCTCAACAGGGTTTCAGCAGATGTATTCTGCCTTTAAGGTCACTTTGCTTTGGGGAGATGGCCAGGGGTGAGGGGGAGTAAAGTCCAGCTTGATTCTCTCTGTGACTCTTGGGACACCCGTGTCATGTTCGCTCAGTTCACCAGTCCGCATAAGTATCATGCGAGGCCCATCGCCGTGGGGTCAGGGTAACCCATGGATGCAAATGGCTGTCTTTATTTATGAATACATCAGTGTCACCAGCGCTTATGGGAGGGGTTGTGAGAAGACCGAAAAGGCCACAGTGTGCAACAGAAGTCTCAGATTTATCCCAAGTGTTTCTCCCACCCTCTCCTCTCTCTTAGCATCTCTCCCTGCCTCTCTCTCCCAACCCCCTACCTAACACGGTCCAGACTGAGGTGTTCTGGAATTCCACCCTTGCTAAGCTCTGGGATTAAGGCCAGTCATTTGGAAAGGCGTTGGTGGAAGAGGAAAAAGAAAATCCCAAACGTTAACCCCTTGGGCCCATGGCACTGAGAAAGCCTCACCATTTTGGCCGCTGGCACATCAGCATCTCTTGGCCACATCCCTGAAACCTGAGATGCACGTACCAGAAGGAGACAGTTAAGCCAAGCCAGGCTGATGAAAATCTCTGTGTCCTAATGGCTGTTCAGGGTACACCTGTTCCAGCCTCTCACTCTCCCTCATTGTCACTGGGACACAGGTATTGAATGACCACTGAGTGCAGTGTAGCCCCAGGGGGCTGTGGAGAAGGAGGGCTGATGAGCAAGAAGAGACAAGAGGTCTGTTGACCTCAGGGAGCTTGCATCGTGGCTGGGGAGGAACATTCATGCCCACACTCACTCTCCCGGCGCAAGAGAGTGGGCCGAGGGCTGGGAGGGAGGTGGCACTCATCCGGACTGACTCTCTTCTCTGGGCCAGACACAGATCTCAGATCCTTACCTCCCCCATCTACCTATTTTCCTTTATAGTTTTGCTGAAATTAAAAAAAAAAAAAAGCCAATAGTAAGGCACATTCATTTTAACACGTGAAAAGCAATAGAAACATACATATAAAGAGTTAACAATATCCCCCCTGTATTTTAACTCTCTTCTAGGGAAGTGGATGTGTGTTTTGTTTTTATGAATTAATTTTTGACTTACCAAAAAGTTTCAAAAATAATACAGAGCGCTCTCCTATCACCTTTGCCAATTTTGAGTTTACCAATTTTTAACATCTTGCCCCACTGGTTTCTTTCCCGATCTCATGTCACCCTAGAGCTGACTTTTGAGGTCGGAGGTGGGTGATATTATCCTTTTCTGCATGAGAGGTGAGGAAGCTGTGGCCCAAAGGAGTTGTGCGGTGGCCCAAGATTGCCTAATTATCAAACGGCGGGACCAGGATTCCCACACATTTCCCCCATCATGTCACTCGTTTTCATTTTTGTTTTTCCTCGTAGGAATTTCTTTTATGTCAAGTCTACAGAAGGGGTGTCTGTTTCCTTCACAAGGAGGAGATGTTTGCAGGAAAATAGAAAGCGAAAGGCCTCCTCCCTTTCTCCTGCCCTAGACCAGTGAGCACCCTCCTGGCCCGTTTTGGTTTCCCCTCTCGGGCAGAGCCTGGCTGGCTGGAGGGAGTCCAGGGTGCTGCTTGTCGCAGGAGTGCCACCTTCCTTCTGACTCCATTTGCTCTGGACAGCCAGATGAGGTCTTCTAGGGTCAAACTTGACCCCATGATGGAAATTCACTCTATGATATGCATCTGTTTTTACATGAAGAGGCAAAACAGCCTTCTCGTGGAGAGGTGAAAATACCACTGCCTTTCAGAACCAGATCTGGGCTTGCACACCCGAACTCTCGGGACGGACGCGTCCTGATTTGTAAGAGGAGAGGTCTGGAGTACATTGAGAAGCAAGTCCTCGATCATCCCCACAGCCTCCCACCCTGCTAAATGTGTGCTCCCGGGAGGAAGGGTTGGAACAAGCTGTGCCCATAGGTTCTGCCATTTTTAAGAATCTTTCCAGCACTGAGTCTTTTGCTTCTGTGATCTCTCATTGGAATCCATCCCTTCTGCCCAGGCATGGATAATGCTTTTATCTAGTGCCAGCTCTGCCCCATCTGGTCTTAAAATGAGGTGAATCTGCTGCTCTGTGCTGAAATACAGTATCTAGAAGAGAACCACAAAATAGGAACCTTATGAGCCCCCCTCCCTGTCTCATTATCCATGCGGAGTTTTCCTGACAGCTGCCCCCTTTGGCTTCATTCCCTCCTCCGTGACATGTCAAGTTGTTGGGGCAGTAGTGGCTATGGGGGAACGTAGGTCTGGGCCAGCCTATTCAACCCCAGCCTCTGGGGGTAGTCCCAGGAAATCTGACCCCAAAGGAGCTGGGCCCATAGGGTCTAGAACAGAGAAGGTAGCGAGGCCCCTTAGCTCTGTTTTGAGGAATCTGAGTATTGTCACTGAGAGTGGCCCTGGCACTGCCTTCATCAAGGGTGGGGTTAGGGACCTGGCTGCAGTGGCACTGGTGCGACAGGAGATTCGGGAGTGATTAGACGTTACTGCCTCTTGACAGAGGTCGTGAAAGCTTATTCCTTGGAGACTTTCACAGACTGGAGGGAGGCCCTGTGTGTCCTTGGCTGAAACTAGAAGCCCAGGTCCTATGACCTTGGGAGGGAAGCCACTCCTGGCCCGAGGACCCAGTGAGCTTCTTGACCTGAGAAGGGGCCACCCTGACCTCTCCACCTCCCTGTCCACTCCACAGTGGAGTCTCTGCCTGAAAAAACTGCGCTTTGTTGAGACCAGCTTGTGGTGTCCCCTGACTTCTCCCTCAGCAGGTTGTCAGTAGTATCCCAAAGGCCGGGACCTTGTCCTTGCTGCTTCCAGCCAAGCAGAGGCTGGGGAATGCTGGCTCTGGACCCAGCCTCAGGCCCTGGGGTTAGCACTCCCCGGCTTTTGCACACACACAGACACCCACCCCCCAGCCCAACCGTTCCCTGGGATCACAGAGCCTGGCAAGGACAGCAGCAGTGTTTCCCCTTCATCTCGGGAAGGGGGTGGGAGGGGCACACGTGTGCATTTGCAAACCCTTCATGTGGGATCTGCCCTCCTGGCGCAGCTCCTCTCCTGAGAATCCCTGTCCTAGATGTTTCTTCTCTTCCAGTGCAGCCTGTAGATCAAGGGGTTCTCAAAGTGACCCGCTGAGCCACTTGCGTTAGAATCCTGTGGGACACATGTTAAAATTCCTGAGCTCACATGGATGGGCCGGGATCAGAATTCCTGGAGCGGGCACAGAAATCTGCATTAAATAAGCTCCCCAGATGATTCTCGTGTGCACTGAAGTTAGAGAACCACTGCAACAGCTTGATGCCCCTCACACCCCAGTACACACACATGCACACCCTGTTAAATGGCTGCTTCTGCTGCTGAGAATGCTCTGCCCCTCCGGTGTTTGTGGGTAGGTGGGGGGCAGGAGTTGTGCTGAGAATTGGAGGAGGGAAGGACCAGAAAGGGGATCTCAGAATAGAGTCCTGTGGGGCTGAGGAGCCAGGAGAGCTCAGAGAGGGGCCTGTTCATCCCCTCGGCCAGCCCACGGCCATGCACATCTCTGGCCCCACCAGATGCCATCTCTGCTCCCTCGGCAGTCCGGGAATGGGGCTTTGTGTTATGTGATCAATCTTGAGCCCTGGACAGCACAGCTCAGCCTGTGTCTTGGGATGGCGTTGCAGAATCTCCGTGTCTCCTCCTTGGGAGTGTGGGCACTGCGAGTAGAGAAGTCCCTCTTCCATCCCCAACGTCCCAGCTTGACTGTATCACCAGCAACTTGCAGCAAGTTAATAAAAGTCCCGTGGGAGGGACACAGGGCTGAGAGTTAGACTTGTCTGGATTTTAAGCCTTTCTTGCTCAGTTTTGATAGAACTTTGGAGAATCTTTGTCCCTCTTCAGGAACTTGGTCTCCTGTGCCCTTGCTAACACCCTGTCTGGCCCCTGGCTTTAGTATAATGCCCACTGCTGCAACGGGGTGGGAGAAGCCACCAGCGCTGTGTGCCTTCCTTAGGAAAGCCTGCGGAGATCACGCTTCTGCAGTGGCCGCGTGAAGGGTGCAGGGGGATCCCGTCGCCATGGGCACGGTGGGGTAGGGTGAAGATCTCAGCTCTAGAGTCAGATCGTCCTGGGTTTGAATCCCAGCTCTGACACTTCTAGCTGTAGGATCTTAGGCGAATTACTTAAACATCTGACCCTTATTTATCTCGCCTGCAAAGTGGGGGGTAAAAACAGCCACCAGCCCCTAGTGTGTGTTGTGAGGATGCAGTGACGTGATGCCAGTGGAACGCTCACTAGCGCCTGGCACACAGTAAGCCCTCCGTGAGCATTAGCTGTGCTTGTCATCCTGGGTGTGTTAGAGGGAAAGTTACGATCTTGTAAAGTGAAGCTCGGGTCCTCAAAGACAAGTGGCGTCCAGTTTTGGGTTGTGGCCAGTGAAAGGCTAGGCTGATGTGGAAGGGATCTAAGTTAGAGCAGGCAGTGTGCCTTCCCCAGAGGTGAGCCCCCTGCCTGTCATCTGCCCCACTCCCCATGTGCTGTGTCTCCACCTGGGCTGCCTGTCCTGGGGCAGCGGGACAGCCTGCGGTGGGAGGGGGAGACCACTGTAAACACTAGGGATAAAGGGAGTCTGCAGGACCCCTCGAGCCCTGGAGCAAGAAGGGAAGGGATGGAGATAGGCTTCCCTTCCTGCAGCCCAGCCTGGGGAGGGAGCAGAGGACAGGGCCCTGGTGCGCATTCGGGCGCCCAGAATCTGTCCGGCCACCTTGATCTTTAGCCTCTGTCTGGATGGGTGGCACACAGCAGCCCAAGGCCATTGAGCACCAGGTACAGTAGTGCTAGTAGCTCCATGGCTACTTTTCCTCTCCTTTTCCTCACTTTGAAAATAGTCAGCAAAATCCTTATTTCCATAAGCATTTTTTCTGGCTGTAAAAAGCTGAATCCCAAACCTATTATTATAGCTGTTCATGCTATTTTAATCTGCTCTGTTTTGAGGTGAGAGGGTAGCAGTGACTCTGCAATTACTGAGGACATTTGATCCACGGTGCAGCCACCGAGCCGGCGGAGAACCCTCTGAGTGGGATGGTGCCGTGTGTGGCAAAATCACTTTCAAATTTACTAAAAATATGCCCCTTCGCAGCCATGCAGATATCATAATTTTCCTCCCTGAGACTTGTTGAAATTCCCATTTGCTTCCTGCCTGACGCTGGCTCCCAGCACGTGCTCCTGGGCCCACCTGCCTGTTCCCTTTCATTCTTTGTCTTGGCCCGATCCCGTCTGGTCTCTCTCGCCCTCCGCCCCACCTTACCCCTTGTTTCTTCTTCCCTCTTCATTTCCTGCTCAAAAATATTTTATATTCTACTGACCGGCAGGCTCGTGAAACCATTTTTCGTTCGCCATGGTCAGAGGGAAAAATAACTTAGAATTTTAAATCTACCCACTATTTCCCATTTAAACAAGCTGGCAAGCCAGAACGACACTGCGCCTCCTACATACAGTAATTGTTGCCTCCCCGGGCTCCCTTTTCTATCTCTGTTCCTATTTCATTCACTTTTCTATTTGCAGGCAGCACAGAATATGGGCTTCTCCCCCTCCCTCCTTCCTGCAGCCCGCTTTCCATCCAGTGACCTTGGCTTCCCTGAGTGCGGAACTGTAAATGAAATGTGGCATTGCCACATGTATCTTGATAAAATATATCAGTGGATGAATTGATTTTCATATTGATTTCCTGGGACGAGCAAGGTGTGTGTGGAAATCAAGGGTCTCTTAATGATAGTCCGAGAGAGCCGGGATGCCTAGGGGAGAGCAGGCTTTGTTTTTCTTTCACTTATGAGAAGTTTCTGCTTGTTAGCTGGGGAGAGAGGCCTCCTTGCTTTGTAGGCCACGCTCTCTTCGTGGGAGGAAAGAGCAAATGTTGCAAGGGTGTGGCCTGGCCCCCGAAAGGACTGTGCCACGCCAGTGACTGCCTAGGGCTTGGGGGCAGCATGTCTCTGATCGCCCGCAGCTGTGTGGTCATTGCAGGGAGCTGAAAAACTCCCCAGCCATGTTGGAGGCCCATGTTCACCCAGCAGCAGGGAGGGTCTTGGCTGGGGAGTGGCCCTCCCCCTGACCGCTTGCACTTCCGTATTTCAGTCAGTTGAGGTGTGGCTCTTGTGACTCTAGGACTGAGGCTGTGCCCCAAGGGCGTGATGGGGATGTGCTTGATGGCCTGTCATGCTTGTGTGTCAGCATCCGTGGCTAGGCGTGGATCGGTATATCTGCTTGCAAGCACACGCATGCAGAGATCTGTAGGAGCCATGTCTATGGGCGGCTGTGAATGTGGGGAGGCAGCGGTCTCCAGGCTTGGGGTAGCTTTTCTTAGCAAGCTCTGGACAACCAAGAGGACAGTATCCAGTGAGGTGATCAAAACTTCATTTTATCTCTTCTGCAATTGCTTTCCCAGTTCCCTCTCCCAGCCGCTCCTACATAAAACAGATGCTTTCAGCTGATAGTTGAGCTGACAGTTGAATCTTTTTATGAGGCTAAGTAAGCGTAGCTTAGGGTGATGCCGTGCGTGTATGTACGTCAAGAGAACGAAACACAGTTAACTGGAATATTTGGGGATGTAGCTATGGTAATTCATTCCATTTTCTGGCTAATTGAGGCTTAACTGAAAAATCCTTTTGGTCATAAGTTCTGCTGAAATGCTTTGCAAAACAGAGTAGGGTATTTTCCTACTTTGTAGGTACAAGGTAGTGAAGTAATTGCATCCTTTGCTGTTTCATAGTCTTACGGCACATGAGAGCTAATGTTTTGGTTATCATTTGTGATTGCACAATGGCATATGGAAGGTATAGAACTGGCTTGGATTAATGTTTACTTTTAGATGGTAGTCTCAGCTGGGGACAATTGTGTCTTCCAGGCACATTTGACAATGTCTGGAGACATCTTTGGTTGTCACAACTGAGGGAGTTATTACTGATAAGTAGTGGATAGAGGCCAGGGATATTTCTGTAGGACAGATATAATGAACAAGACAGTCTCCCCTTCCTGCTCCCCACTACAAAGAATTATTTGGAGCCAGGCACGGTGGCTTACACCTATAATCCCAGCACTTTGGGCAGCTGCGGTGGGAGGATCACTTGAGACCAGGAGTTTGAGACCAGCCTGGGTAACATAGTGAGATCCCATCTCTACAAAAAAAATGGAAAAATTAGCCAGGCATGGTGGCATGTGCCTGCAGTCCCAGCTACTCGGAAGGCTGAGGCAGGAGGATTGCTTGAGCCCGGGAGTTTGAGGTTGTTGTGAACACCATGGCATTCTAGCCTGGGCAACAAAGTGAGACTCTGCCTCAAAAAAAAAAAAAAAAAAGAATTATTTGGTCCAAAACGCCAATAGTGCTGAGACTGAGAAACCTTGTCCTAGGACATATCTTTTAAAATTTCTGTCTAAAAATTTTTACTAAATTCTAATACACAGAATCTTTTGTTTTCACTGGTCTGTTTTTTTTTTTTTTTTAAGAGTCAGGTGCTAGAAATGTTCTGAATAATTGAAGCTTCTAATTCATTGATGTTTATTGTTCCACAGAACAAATAGGGAAGCCTGCCAGTTTGCGGATAGGCAGGCCTGTCCCCAGATGGCCCTCCAGTGAATGCCCAAATTCATTGAATCATTTAGGGCCATTAAAAACCATGAGGGCCACACTAGCTTTAAGTTGAACTAGATTCTAGCTGCTAGAATTAACAATCCCAGGAAGAATAAACAATCCCAGAGGGGAGATGTAGTTCACCCCCTTTTTTCTTTGCAGCTCAAACTAAATTCTCAGTGACGTCCCATAGAACTTTCTGATGATACAAACATTTTTTCTACTTACTGCAGGTCGGAGACAATCTGGCAATGACACACTTAAAAATGCTTTCAGAACACGAACACATGTTATTTGGTTTTGAATGGCCCTAAAGTGAGTCTTTGGCAGCATCTGCCTGGTCTTGGTGTGAGAGGGAGATATAAGGGCAAGTGACCCCAAGTTTCATCCTCTGCGTCTTTGACTCTCTTCCTTTGAGAATCTCATTGGAAATCAATGGACTCACATACCGAGAAAGTCTGTTACACAGAATCTTGCTGCTTGGAAGGGAGGGGAGGTAGGAAGACAGAAGGACCTCCCTTATGACAGTAAAGGAAAGGCTTTACTTTTGAATTTAATCTCAAATGAAACTTTAGTGTCAAATGTTCCAGAACTATTACACACCATTTTATTAACCCACACCCTTTATGTCTAGAACACTGTGAAGTTAAATGAAGTCTATATGTCTATCTGTGTGTCCGGTGAATGCATATGAGTAGTTAGAACATTCGACACTTGGTTTAATGTGCAGATTACCAATCATGCTAACCTCTGGCGGGAGCTCATTATTTCACGTAAACTGAAAAGGAACAAACTTCCCCTGCAAGACTGACTAATTTTTCAAATTGCTCACAAAGGGCAGTCATGCAGTCCCAGCACCGTTCATCTCTCAAGTTGTGCTTTGGTGTCTTGCCTTACAGTGTGTCTTAGTAAGGGTGGTGGCAGCAAAAGAAGCCCGGAGGTGCCGTGAGAGGGATGAGGTTCTTAGCCTGGTTCTGCTGCCTAAAAGCTGTGTGCCCTTGGATAAGTTGCTTGCCCTCCCTGAGCCTGGTAGAAACAGCACCCACCCTGCCCCCTTTGCAGGCTTATTTTTGAGATGAAGCAATGGGAAAGCACTCTGTAAATTGCCAAGAGCTGAGTAAATACCGAGTACTCTGGACATTGTTACATTGTTAAGCAATAGCAATACCATTTATAAACCAGGTTTTGAGTACATCCCAAGCATCGCTTTGGAGAGGATCCGGAGCTTCTCCGCAGGCAGGCACTCCTTGAAGAACGGTTATCACAGATCACTCCATCTGCTGTTTGCTCGCTGAAATGCTAAGTGGAGTTGTGGGTGTACCTGGGGTCTTTCTCAGTTCGGTACCGTCTCTGAGAGGGGCTAGATGTGTCTCCCCTCCTTTCTCATAGATGCAACTGTATTTATAGCCCGGTGTAAGTACAATCAGAAGGTTCCATAAAACTCTGTTATTACTGCAGTACAAAGTTAGAAATGCTTGAGGTTTCGGCTTCTTGGCTCTTCCATGCGGCAATGAATATTTTATGGGAAAGGAAATACTTAGTGTCTGACTCTTTTTATAGTGCAGCTACTCACAGGGCTGGTAACCTTCCAGATCTCACCAAAATCGAAATTGTGCCCATCCATCTCTCCACTCCCTTCTTCACAATTCCCCCGGTGTCCTGCCTCGCTGAGGTGTCCAGGTTCTGTTGGTGGATGGGCCCATTTACAAAACGTGTGGGGTGCAGTTTTCAATCCTCATTAACGCCCTAAACCAAAGGAGCTGGCTGCTCCCAGGCCTGCCCCACCCCTCTGGCACCTTGTGGTGCTACTCGGCCCAGGAGAAGCCTGCTGGCACAGTGCCCAGTGGGCCCTGCACTCGGAGGTCTCCATCTGCCTCTTCTGCCATGTCTTTTTCCTGAGTGCTCGGTAGCTCCTGGGAAGAGGTGGCCCAACCTCTCCAGAGTCCACTCTCATTTTAGAACTAAAAAAGCAACAGGTGAGTTTGAGGTCCCACAGACCCCAAAGCAGATTTTGCCTGTTAAGGCCTGAGCTTCCAGGCTGAAGTCCTTGTCCAGAGCAGCCATCGGGGTTGATGGGATTTCCTCTCCTGCCCTCTAATGGGTCCCTTCGGTGACCCCACGTGTAAAGCACGAAAGTGGGGCCTCAGTGGTCTTGGCCCTTGCATTCCAGGTCTGGGACTTTAAGCAGAGACAGTGGGTCTCCTGGCAGGTCGGCATCCATGGAGATTGCTCCCGGGGCCATGCAAGGACATCCTGGCACAGGTGTGCAGCTGCTTGGCCCCATGGCCCTCAGAAACGTATTATAACTACAGCAGCACCATAGACCAGGCTGGTGGCCAGATCACCTTGTCAAGGAATACCTTCCACAGGTAACTAGCCTCCTCAGAGGCTCCCACAGGCTGGTGAAATATTTGTGTCTCCTGTGGAGGTGGGCTCAGTGGCCTAGTCTTTTTACCAGGGTCCAAAAAACCCTAGAGTGGAGAGGACAGCAAGTGTGAAGTGTGGCTTCTGAGTCACACAGGCAGGAGCACAGCTGGTTGTGTCTCAACACTGGCTCAGGACAGTTTTTCTCAGCAAGGGTGGGGCTGTGAAAAATGCTGAACATCATCTGAATACGGGCTGCACACTTAATTTAGGAGGACTCTGGGAGCTCAACAGTTCCACTGCATTTGCCTTCTGCTCTGGCCCTGCTGTTTGTCTTGGCGCCAAAGTGGGTAGAGGGAAGAAGTCATTTGCAGCCCCCCACTGGCTTTGGTTTGATCTCTGGTTGCATCACTGCCAAACAGAGCTGAATTTCTGCACTGCAGCTTTGTACTGGGTCTTTCTCTCCTTTTCTTTTTTTCCTCCTTTTCTACTTTTTGGTCTTCAAGCTCAGTGGTCGCAAGAGGCAAGGTGGGGAACAGAGGGCTTTTGGTATTGTAGGCTTAGAGGCGCACTTGTCTCTTAAGTTGTGAAGGCGAGGAGAGGGTTATTTATTATTTTTAATAAATGGGAATGGGGCCCGTCAGTGGCTCACTGGAGAAATTTGGCATAGCACTTTATACCTAGAGTCAACCTAGTTAGGGCATTTAACACAGTTGAAATTTAGGGTTCCTGCGACCACCAAGTTGATAGGTGGGATATTGGTAAGGCTCAAAGAATTGAAAATCCTCAAATGTTCTAAAAGCTTCATTATTGCTCCTTACTCATATTTTAACTCACCCATCCCATCTCTGAAATCATTTTTTTTTTTTTTTTAGAGTCTCACTCTTTTGCCCTGGCTAGAGTGAGTGCCGTGGCGTCAGCCTAGCTCACAGCAACCTCAAACTCCTGGGCTCAGGCAATCCTACTGCCTCAGCCTCCCGAGTAGCTGGGACTACAGGCATGCGCCACCATATATTTCTATATATTTTTAGTTGTCCGATTAATTTCTTTCTATTTTTTTTTGGTAGAGACGGGGGTCTCGCTCTTGCTCAGGCTGGTTTCAAACTCCTGAGCTCAAACAATCCACCCGCCTCGGCCTCCCAGAGAGCTAAGATTACAGGCGTGAGCCACTGCGCCTGGCCTGAAATCATTTTTTTAAAACAATGAAAATGGATAAAATAAATGGAACCAGAGAGAGAAGAAAGAGGTAAAGCTTTTATTAAGAGCCTATTGGACGATAGACACTGCCATGTGCTTTTTGAATAAATACCTTTCAGGTTAATTCCAAAGCTAAGATTCAGCAATTCCCTGGTCCTGGGACCTGGCTAATCCATAGGTGGGATTATTGATTTTAGAATCAGATAAAGCACCAGTATCGAGTGATTCATTCAGTCTCCAGAGTTGTGCCAGGTCCGGTGGAAGATGCGAGGATACACACATGCTGTAATTCCTCCCCTCGGGGGTTGAGACCACACCCATGCGCACATGTGCACACAGAGGTGGGTACAGCAGGTGGCTTATGCCAGTAGGACCTTTACATTCCAGTACTCCAGAAGGTCACAGGGCACTGTGACAGGGGTATTAAGAAGGTTGACTTGTGAGTCCCTCCATGGGGCACTCCACCTCCTTAGGAAAGTCTTGCAGGCTGTCATGATGGAATAGGATAGGAAAACCCTCTCCCCATCATGGAACCTGAGAATGTTTCTGCTGAGGATGCCTTTGTCTTGGACATTTCAGTTTCATTTTTAAGATTCAAGCGTAGTTTTAACTGAAGGGCATCAGGCCCCTTGCAGGTCATGTTCTGCTACCTCTGGGGTTTATGACTTAGCTCTCTTTCGCAGGTAACGTGTTCTATATTCACACTTATTGTCCTATTCTCCTTACCCCCCCATCACCACAACTGTGCTGTGTTCTATGTGGCATTTCTTTTCTGGTGGTCTTTAAAAATATTCTAGGAGATCTGTCTGGAATAGTTGTGTACATTTATTCCTGGCTGCATAGAAGGCCCAGGGACCTCCCAGGCTCTCCGAGTCCTCTGATTCTTAGAAGGTTAAACCATTATGGAAACTGACATTGCATCTGTGTCTTCTCTTGTTTCCTGCATGCAGCGGTGACCTTTGGGGTACATTGTTCAGGAGACCAGCCATTCTCTGTCGTTTGAAGTCTGCTATTCTCATCTCTCTACCAAAAGAGAAACTAAACCTCATTGTCATGATTAAGGTCACAGCCAACAGCCGGTTAAAGAAGCCATCTCTCCTCCCCCTCATACCTGCCCCCTCACACCATGGCCCTCTCCCCAGCTCTCCTGAGGAAGAGCTCTCCATAGCGGAAGTGTCCTGGGAAGGAAAGGGGAGTGAAGAGTGAACGAGAAAGACACAACGGCTGCTCAGCCTCACTGGAGAGGGGACTTGGCCCTGCCCTTGTTAGGTAGACCAAAGGGACACCACGTGGATGTTCAGATGGCAATTAAGTACTTATATGACCAGACTCGAGGATTTCCAGGCCATGACACTTTCAGATCCTTTCAGCCTGCAGTGGAGAGAGGCCCCGGAGGCTTCCAGCAAGACAATTAGCACGTGAATTAGATTGTGTCTTCTCATAGGGAGATGAAGTTCCCTGCACACTCTATTATAGTTGATTTCATTAAGGTTGACCATGCCTTTCTCGTTGGGCAGAGAGGACAGAGTGGACTGTCTGGAGGAAACAGTATAGCAGTGGCAATGGAGAACTACCCCATTGGAGGTAGGGGCCTTTCTGGGACCCTGATAGAGTCTCCCTCCTCCCCCAGACATGGGGCAGCGTTGAGGAAGGTGCTGCCTGGCTGCACTGAGCACATCACCCTGTGCTCTGCATGGGCGAGAGGTGGAGAGAAGACTGCCCCGGCAAGCGCTGCTCTTCTGGCGGCTCCTGAAGAAGGCAGCGAGCGAGGCATGGCCTGTAGGTCCTCAGGGAGGAGCTGTCAGGGACAGGGTGAAAGGGCGCAGGGAGCTCTTGGCAGGCCCACCCCCAGGCCTCCATCCCCCAAGCTGGAGAGAAAGGCAAGCGGCCTGGAAGGGCAGAAGGCGACTCTTAGGGCTGGCTATGGGTTTTAACCCTGGGGGCTGCCATTTTGGAGAAAAACAAACCATGTGATCGAGAAGAGGGTGAGATCAGTATTTCAAGCTTGGGAAACTTAGGATGGAGGCCAGGAGAGGATGTGAGAGCTGCGGGAGGGATGCACAGGGGTGTGGAGGTGGGCGTGGTGTTGCAGATGGCGGTCACCTTCACACAGAGAAGTGGCTGTTTTCTGCTTCGGTTGCTTGGAGCTTACCCACATTCTAAACTTTCAATACTCTTCATCCAGCATGGTGACATCACCCTTGTTCTTGTCACGTGTTATTAGCATGCATGCTTTTCAAGTCTTTTACACACATACGTCTGTGTCCCTGCTGGACTGTAAGCACCTTGAGAATGCAGCCGTGTATTGCATTTCTCTGAACCTCTCCGCAGTGGCCAACACCGTGCCTTGCGTTCAGTAGGCAATAAATTTGTGTTGACTTTGAGTGAATGAAATGACCACTCCACACCCCCTTTCTCTTGGAGGGGCTACTTACTCCCGTTGTTTCCCTCCTCACCTGTCCCCCCACCCAGTTTCCTATCTTAAAAAGAGGCAGACACTGGCCTCTTCCTCCGCCGAAAGTGATTTTGTGAGGATTTCTATGAGCAAAGTCTCGAGATGTGTAGGAATGGCAGAATCACTGGAACATGGGGACAGCACTTCTGAAGACTGAAGGAGACCCTCTCTAGGCGGTCCCTTTTGATTTGTGGTTTCCCGCTGCTGATTGGTCAAGCTGATCCCTGGCCCCGAAGGGGATGGGGGCTGCCTCTAATTCCCCGGCATCTCGTGACTTCCTATTTTCCTCCAGCTATTATTTTTATCGTACTTCCTTCCTTCCTGCTTCTTCGTCCGCCAGCTCCGCCAGTTTGTTCAGTGTGATTGTTTCAGCTTTATTTGGAAACTGGAAGCCTCATTTTACTATAATAGTTCCTTGATGATTTTCTAAATGAAACTTGCATACTTCATCTGCTCCCCCACTGCTCAGATATTAAACAAATATCTCTAAGAGGTTTTCCTTGTCTCCCCCCACCCCCCAGAGACCAGCAGTTTGCTCAGACAGATGGCGAGAGATGGTGTGTGTGGGTACGTGCCCGCACGGCCACGTGTACGTGTAGTAGGGGATTCTTATGCAGGGTGCCGGTTCCTGAAGCATTTTCTTGCTTTGTTGGCACCCAACTGTGCAGCAAGACAGAGTGCCCTGGCAAGTGACCAAACACAGAGTGAGTGGCAGGAAGGCCTGTCACCCTGATATTCCTGCGAAGAATCGGCTTCTCCGTGCACGGGAGGCTGTGGAGGAGGTCGGAGGAGCAAGCGTCTGGCCAGTGTCCAAGGCCAGATGTTCTGTAGTGCCACACGTCACCATAGGAAGTCTATCCTCTGAGGGCTCCTAGAGCATATCAGACCTCTACTCTCGAACTACACAATCCTCATGTCCCCCTTCCCTCCTAGGTCAAGAACGAGCGATGCCTCCCTCTCTGTTCGCTACTCAGCCCCACTTCCTCCCCCAGTAGCTTTCTGGTCTGGACTCATTTATACCACTTGACAGTACTCTCCTCGGCTCTCCCTGGCCTGTCCCGGGGTTGGCTACCCCTTGTTCAGGATGATGCTGTTTTGTGCCAGTTTCACCCTCCTCTGAAATACCTTCTCCCCTTCTATGCCTGCTACATCCTTGGTATCTCCTGAGCCGGGTCTCGAGCCCACCTCCTTAGGGAGGCCTGGGTTTGGATTCCCCCTCACGCTGGATGTTGTCATTGTACTCAGGACCTGACGTTTGAGGGTAAGAGTAAGTACTGGTTGCTATTAGTTTGTGAATTGTCGTCTGTCTTCAACTAAAGCTTTAGGAGGGCAGCTTGTCGTCTTATGCTTTTGTTGTATCTTTCACTGTGTCAAATAAGTGCCTAATTGATTTTCAACCTGTCCAGGCTTGTGAGAGAGAAGGGATACTTGAGTACTCCTGCTCTGCAGCCACATGGAGCTGGTCGCCAGCCCGGGTGCCGGAGGGGACAGAGTGTAGCTCCTGTGCTGCGCGTTCTTGCTGCCATCTGCGTTCTGATGAATCGATGACGGCGTGTGTAACTGGATGGGGTAACAAACAGCAGCGACAGCTCTTTGGGGTCCCCTGCCGTGGAGCCGGGCACCTGTGCCAGGGAGTAGACAGAGATAGGTGGTTTGCTCCAATCTCTCTTTTCTTGCACCTTCTTAGGGAATAGAAGCATTCTGCAGACGCGTGGCCGTGATTCTGTGTTGGCATTTTGCTCTGGAAGGCTGACCTAGCGACTGTCTTTGGAAATATCTCCTTCTCAGTGTAGAATCTGGGCGCTTCTCCCTGCCTCTCTCCTTCTGTGGTCCCTGCCTGCACTGAGCCTCCACTCCCAGCCAGCTCCATTGTTGGGAGAAGGGTTTGGTGGCTGCTCAGTGCCTGTAGCACCGAGACCAAAGTCCTCAGCCTCTTTCTTAGGACTCTGCGTCATCCGGCCCACGCCACCACCTCTGCAAGCTTATCCCCCCTTCCTCCCCACCTGCCCACTCTGGAGAAGCCGGGCCTAGCTCCCGAAGGCTCGTACAACATGACTTGCTCACCCCTAACGCCAAGTCTTGGCTCATGTGATGCCTCCGTCACATGGAGCTCTATCCCTCGTCCAAGGCTCTTCCGTTCTTAATATTCCCTCCTGTGGGTAGATAGAGCCCTTCGGAGCTTACGAAGCCCCTGAAAGGACTGGCTCAGTCTCCCCGTGTCCTCAAGCCATCTCCAGTGACAGCACCCACTGTGGTTCTGCTCCTCTTCTGCACACCCTTGACATTGGTCACATCGCCACATCCTCCTTTCAGGATTCTTTCTCTGTCTCCCTTGCCAGCTCTGCCGCTTCGTCCAGCTCGGTTGTGGACTGGCCAGCCTATGCTGTCTAACTTTTATCAATGCATTATGTTCTCAGTGCCATGCTAAGTCACATAACATGCACAGTCTCATTTATCTACCCTCTGAGATAACAATGTTATTAACCCTCTTGACAGATGAGAAAACTTGAAACTTAGAGAATACCAAAGTCTTAGAGCTAGCAAGTTTTAGATTTGGAATTTGCAAACAGGGCTGTCATCAGGGTCTAAGTTCTTAAACTTTTCACTCTACCAATTACTTGTATCAGGCTCTGCCACTTACAAGCTGAATGACCATGGGTGAGTTGTTGATTCCTTATGCCTCAGTTTGCTCCTCGGCAAAACAGAAATAAAACTGATACCTGCCTCATTGCATTGTCCCGAGGATTGAATGAGATAATGCATGAAAATGCACCAAATGGTGCTCAAATATGTCTTGTACAAATGTTCTTCTAATTATTCTTCATTGTCAACATTATCTAAATGTTGTTTGTATTACTGTTATTACTTCTCCTGTCTCTGGCATCGTCTTAGCACCTAAGACAACGTTATGCACATGGCTTGTGCTCAGGAAATGCTTAATAAATGAATGAAAAGGCACTCAGTCTCCTAGAGGTGATTTGGTGACAAATGCTCAGAGTGGTGTTGTCTTTGTGGCATGTGCTGACTATGGGGGTGTCTTTGCCAGTGTGCAGTTTTGGCATGTTCTTGTGGTGGCGGCGGTCAGGGTTAGACACCGTGGGGTATGGTACAGGCTGTAGTCAGCAACCTTCCTGTTGCCTGAAAACTTTTTTCCTTCCCATCCTCTTTCTCAGTAGCTCTGTGCCCTGCCAAGTCTGTGCACAAGCCTCGAAATGACAAAGTACCCTTTAGTTAATTGCACAACGGATTGCCTAGAGTTAAAAGTTCTGATTTATATGACTATAGCTCTAACTGCTCAATAACACAGGCCTGTAATCTACTTTCATTTCAAACAGAACGGTGATTTATAGGGCAGCATGCCGCTTTAGCTCAGAAATGAGGTGTTCAACATATGCTCTGTTGACATAAATTTGGAATTTATCGCTGTTGTCAAAACTGCCTGTTGGACAAAGGTGGGTATTAAGGCAATAAATGGCTCAGAATAGTTTTCTGTCACATTTCCTAACCATTGTATTCAGTCTATTTGAGGGAAAAATATATACTTAAAAGTAATCAAATGTCCAAAATCCATGCATCTTGTTTTGAATGGTGGGAAGGGAGGATGCAGGGAGGATGGAGGAGCAGGGGGACGTGGGGAGGGGGAGCTCGGAGCACTGTGGAGGAGAAAGCTTTTCGTGAAGTTATGGCCCATTTAAAAAAGATTCCACTCCGCTTCCTCTCCCCCATCCCCATTAGGAGGTGGGCTTGCCTTTCTCATTTACAAAAAGGGGGAGGAAAAATGAAAGCTCATTAAATAAAAATAGTAAAGGACATTTTTATGTGTGGGCTTAAAGCCAGCAATGTCAGGGAGGAGTTAGTGAGTGGGGCTGTGAGGGAGGCAGAGCAGGATTTTGTTTATGGGGAAATAAAACCCCCGGCCGTGTTGGTTTCTCTGCCGCGGTGGTGAGCACGGGCTGGTTCCCACCTTCCCTGTAAGGCTCGGAGGCTCCTGGACAGGATGGATGCTCGCTGACTGATGAGGGCGACGAACAGTTGGGTACCAGGCTCGAAGCAATATTCTCTACCCCATCTGGGTCCCGATTCATTTATTACCCACAGTACGGCCAGGACGCACTAGGCATCACCCACCCTCTCACAACGTGTTTCTTGGGCACACATGAGTGCCGTGCCCTTTGCTGGCTTGAGGATACAGACAGAAAGGGGCAGAGCTCTGACTTCATGTCCCATCTAGCTGCAGAGATGGAGCAGCAAGTGGATGCACCCAGTGCCATTCATGCAGCGATAGAAACGCACGCAAAAGATGGGGGTAAAAGTGGAGGATCGTCTTGGGGATGGAGGGGCGGGAGGCACTGGGGAAGCCTTCCTGGGGATGAGACTGGCCCTCCTGCCTGGCAAAACGTCCCTTTGGAAGTATCAGGTCCCTGCAGGGAGAATACAAAAAAATACAAAAAAACCCTCCAGTGTTAGGCCTGGTTTTTTTTGTTTGTTTTCTTTTTCAAGATGTGCAATGTTGTGGTCAGTTTGGGTTTGAGCATTTGGTGTGTGTCAGTTAGTTTGGGTTTTCTGTGTCGTGCTTATAAAAGTGGAGCCAGAGTCCTTGTGCGCCGAGGCTGTAGCCTCTCTTTGTCACGCCATGGACCAGTCACTGCATCACCTAAACACAGGGCACCAAGGCAGGTGGCACGGCGGAGGTCGCACATAGAGTCAAGGTGAAGAATCCATCTCTCTTTTTTTACTCTGTTTCAAGATAACATAGCTTGCGGTATGTTGTTGACTATTGTATGTTGTGCCGTGAGACCCAAAGTGTGGGCACATCCAGAGAGCTGCTGCTTGGCCTCGGCAGCTCGCTGGGCCCAGAGTCCTGCGTATTATGCATTTCCTGCATGCTCGGCATCTTGCAACCTGGGAGCCAGAGGAGCGTGCAAGCTGCCTGGTCCTTCTCCCCCATGAAAACGAGGCCCAGCGGGGAAGAGGATTCGTATTTGTTGCTTTTATTTTATTTTTCCTTTTATCTCCGTGCCCACACGCTTGGACCGTCTCGGAGTTGATAAATGTGTGCTCTCACACACACATGCACGCAAGCCCCTTTCTCTGGCCTGCGTGTTTGACACATACACACACGCAGTCCCACGCACACTGGGCATGGACACCAATTGTAAACCCCCTCTGTGTGGCTCACCCTCCTTCTGCCACCAACCCCTGTCCTTTTCACACAAAGCTCCCCGTTGGGAAAACTCATAATTTTTACACCACACAGTCTTGACTGGCCATTGCTGGAATTACTGTCTCTTTGAAGTGCTTTCTGCTGGGGCATTTACAGGCCGTTTTAATTACCTGCAGCTTGCAAAGGGCCTTGCTCTGTCCCAGCCTTTGTTTGTTTGTTCTTTGCAAGGAGTCTGTGCAGAAAGGAATATGGCTGCCATCTTTTATAAAGGAAGCAAAAGGAGGAAAAAAAAGAAGTTTGGGGAACCCTTAACAGGGCTCCGGGCTGCAGCCCACTCCGGCCACCCTGCCCTCTCTACCCAGGTGCAGGAAGAGAAGCCCGTGCTCTTGGACCTCCCATCTTCTCAGCAGGTCCTAGCACCGTGGGTCCCTCTCCTGGAGTTTGCCTGGGGTATTTTTGCTTGTGTATTTTTTATTTTAAGTATTATTGAGTATATTTTCAAACTTCCCATCAGAGACAGCAGGGCTGTCAAAGCATGCTCCCCTCACTGCTGACCAAATCAAAGCCGGCATCAGTCACGCTGGGACCCCTCTCATATTTTTAACTAAATCTGTTCAGGGCATATGCATGATTAAATTATTGCGTGTGGATGAGGGGTGGAGGGTAGGGGTTGAAATCATATATGTGATAGTAGTACCCACTTTGAGCTGTCTGGTGTCCCCCCCACCCTTCATTTTTCATTTGATTCTGTCTCTCAAATGAACTAAATATAAACAGCATTCTTTGTGGTTTCTGTTAAACAGGAGTGTCGGATGTCATGTCTGCACATGAAGATGCTAGTTTACCAAGGGAGCCTCAGAACTGTATCCCCCTTCTTTGGGGGATTTTATAGCAGCAGGAATGTTGATTCATTTATTCACTTAATCCAAAAATGTATCGAGAAATTGGAAACCTCGTATATTGCTGAGAGGAATGTAAAATGGGGCAGCTGCTTTGGAAAACAGTCTGGAAGTTCCTTAAAAGGTTAAATAGAGAGGTACTATATGATCCAGCAGTTCCACTCCTAGGTATATATCAAAGAGAAGTGAAAACATATGTCCATGATAAAAATTATAAACAAATGATCATAGCAGCATTATAAATAACAGCCAAAAGGTTGAAACAACCAAATGTCCATCAAATGGTGAATGGGTAAACAAAATGTGGTATATCCATACAATGGAATATTATTCCACAATAAAAAGGAATGAAGTACTAAGATGAGCTACAATATGAATAAAGCTTGAAAACACTATGCAATGTGAAAGAAGCCAGACTCCAAAGGGTGCATGTTATGTGATTCCATTTAATGAAATGTTCAAAATAGGCAAATCTGTAAAGGAAGATGGTAGATTAGTGGTTGCCAGAGGCTGGGGGTGGAGGGGAATGGGGAGTGACTGCTAATGGGTACTGGGTTTCTTTTTAGGGTGATGAAAATACTCTGGAATTAGGTAGTGAGGATGGTTGCACAGTTCTATGAATATACTACAAACCACTGAATGGTATATTTTAAAGGGGTAAATTTTTTAAGTGGATAATATCTCAATAAAGCTCTTTAGAAGAACGTATTGAATGCTCTGTACCACGCACTCTGCCGGATCCTGAGGACACAGTAGACAGTTTCTGCCTTAATGTAGCTTACAGTCTAGTAGAGATACAGACTACTAATAAAAAACCAATATATAACTGCAAATTGTATTAAGTGCTATAAAGGAAATCAATAAAATGCAATAATGGAAAATTGTGTTGATGGACAACCTACCTAAATGAGCTGTGGTCCAAGTGCAGTCTGACTTTCCTAGAGTCTGGCACACAGTAGGTGCTTAACAGATACAGGGTGAGTAGCAGTAGGGGATGAATCAGCATGCTTTCACTGTAGGAGATTATAAAGTCCCTGTGTGACCGTGGCCTGTGCATGGACTCTGGGGACCATCATTCAATTTACCTTTTTTCTTAGAGGCCTCTCTCTTCTTGCTTTTAGCTGAGTAGATCGGGTAAATCCTGGACATGCTCTCAATGACTCCTTTCTAGCTGTGGGTTTCCTCCCTCTTTCAGGGAAAGACTGTGGCTTAGGGAGGAATGTAAAGGTAGATCCCAGGTGTGAAGTCTAGAGACGTCTGCCTGCTTATGTGGGAAAGTCAGTCATGTAGCCTCAGTTTCCCCATCCACAAAATGGGGACTGCACTCTCTATCCCAGCCACAGGGTGGTTGAGCTGATCCTCAGGAAGACCTTTCAACATCAGACAAGATATATAAGTGCATTAGCTTCATTATGATAAAACCTCGGTTGACTAGATTTTCTTTTTTGCATATTTTCTAGAAGAAAGGAAAAAAGAACCAGTAAAAAAGCAAATATCAATTTGGTTTTTGCTATTTTTCCTTCATTAAAATGATAATAACTTTTACAATGTGATTTGGTATCCATACAGGTAATCTGCTCAATCTCTTATCTCGTGTGTTCATAACTGATGTTTAGAGCGAAGGCTCTCAAGCTCATCGTCCTCATAGAAAAGTAATTTAATTTTCGGTGTACTAAAGCAGAAAGAATGAGGTGATATACATTAAAAAGATTTTCAGAATGGTTTAATTCCCAAGGAACTCTCTTCGTAGGCCCTTAATAAACCTCAGTTTTTCTCGACAATCTCTGAGTTTCCGTGACTGGTTTGTGGGATTTCGAGGTAGCATTTTGGCTTCCTGGCTAAAGAGGAAACGTGTAAAAATGAGCCTACATAACCAAGAGACAAAGACGTTTCCTCCGCATACCCTGGCAAAACAGGGGGATAGAGGAAAAGTCTGTAGCTTTTTGAAAACTGTTTTCTCAGAAGTGGGGCTGTTTGTGCTAGTTAAAGCCTTGTGTGGGGGAGAGAGAAAAAACAAAAACCTTGTTCATCCATAACCATAGTTTAATTCCCTTATAGGGCCTTTTAAGATCTGGAGAGAATATTTTAGATTTATTTTTGTTTCCCTTGGGCTGACATCATCAAGCATGCATCATGATGCCCTGTTTTGGGTTTGGAAAAAGCTCAGAGAAGCTATAAATCTTAAGGCGTTTTACTATTTTTCCTCTTCCCTTTTCTAAAAGCACAACTTTTCTGGTCTCTTAAAAGAAAAAGAAAGAAAGAAAACTACAAAAGTGTGTATTGATCCCTTCTCCTCAGATCTTAACTGCCCGGGCTGTAATACCTTGCTTACATCTGCCAGGTTTTTGTGCAGTTTTGCAACATCTCCTTAATCCAGTGAGCATAAATAGAACATTTCAATCATATTTGGCTACCAGGAACCTCGCAGATAAGCACGCTAAGACCTTGTTGAAAGAGACTGTATGAGATTGTGTGTGATAAGATCATCCTATAGCCCAGTGCACAAATGAAAAACTTTTGTTCTTGGTGAAATTTGTTGATAGAGATATTTCAAATAAATGACTTAGGAGAAACCAGTATTTTAAAACAAAGGACTGGTTACGTAACAGCCAGAAGCCCAGGCCTCCTGGTGCTCAGTGGCCATGAAGATCCTTCTTTGAGCAGTTGCTGCAGGGAGATTAGCTTGCCCCTTTGTCATTTCTGACATAGTGTTTTAGTATTTTAACACTCACGGGCAGCCTTATCTGAAAGTACTGTACTGGTGTGGTTATGGCCGTGGGAAACGCCATTGTTCTTCCTCATATTTTCAAGGCGTGGGACAGTTCCTTCCACTCTTTGGTCAGCTCCAGGTTGCTCTTGATCTCAGGCCCAGACGAATGCATGGCTTTCTCTCTGAGAACCCCACAGAGGGCTTCTCGTTTGGACAGTAGGAGCAGCTGTTCTTGTACTGGTGTGCGTGGCGGGTGGGGGTGTGGGTGTGCGTGCATGTGTAGAGAGGGTGGGTTTTGTCACCTCTCCATTTATCTTTTCAAATGCCCTTTCTTGTTTGTTTGTTCATTCATTCAACAGAAATGCACTGAGCCCCTACTGTGTTCTGGGCTCAAGGATGGGACTGAGGGAATGAATCTGGTGTGGATCCTTCATGATGGAGATACAGTCCAGCTGGCACAGACCCATGTCAGCCCCACAGCCTTTCAGTTTTGCAAACACGATTGGAAAGAACCTGAGAAATCATCTAGCTCAACCCTTCACTGTGTTGCAAAGGTGTAAAGGGAAATCTAGAGAGACAGTGTGGTTTGGCCAAGGTCATCTGATGGATATCAGCAGGGCTGGCATGAAAACCAGATCTTCTGCCCCCAGCCCTCTATCTATGTATCTATATCTTTCTATTTATCTATATGGTCAATAGACCACATTTGTTATCTAGTTGATTCTTGAGAAAACATGGCTTCTTTGGCATTTCCTCTCCTTCCTTTTAAAAGGCTCCAAAACAGCCAAATGGCCAGCACTTTCCATAGCTCTGTGGTCTAGATCCTGCTGCGTACCCCCCAAACCTGCAGCACGGAAGGCGTTAACTAGCACTCGGTTAGTTCTTTGTTGTTTTTTTTTTTTTAAATCTGTTTTTTGAAATCCTTGGCCTTTATTGGTATATTTACTTTATGGCATACATAAAGAGCTGTATTAAAAAATAAATTGTGTTGTAAAAGCATTCGGTAATGTTTATTAATATTGACTAGTCAGGGAGCAACGAACTCTATTGCTAGAAGGATAATTTGTGGTAATACCCGCTAAGCATTCACAGCTTGTCAAATGACTGTCTAATCTCAACATTTAAAAAAACTGGTTAAAAGGATAATTTCCCTTATGCCTTGAGAAAATGAAAGTGACCCATTTACCAGCCAAGATTAGAACTGTCCCTTTGTTTTCTCCCCTAGGTATACCAGGCCTCCTCTCTGATTCCGGGCAGTTCTCGGGTACTGGTCAGGTATTCCTTTCCTCAGGGTGGTTGGAGATTGCTTCACTAGCAAGAGCTTCTCGTGTATCTGCTCTGCTTGCCTGGAGCTGTGCTGAGGGCATTGAAGTAGAGATAAAGCCATGGTTCCTGCCCCTGAGGAGCTTATAGTTTTAAGGAACTTATCAATAACTTAGTCTTGAATGGTGGACTTAATATTCCTAGAAAATAAATGAGGAGAATGACACTGGGTGTGACTAATGACCTACCCAGCCTGGAATGTGGCACTGCTGGTGGCATTAAGGGAAATTCCTTGGGAAGATATGCTGTCACCCTTAGAGGGTAGGGAACATTTCCTCTGAGTGTCCCAGATACCCTGTGAATAACATGCTCTGGCTTAGGGTGGAGGCCTCCAGTAGAACAGGCCTGGTTCAAACAATTCCCTTCCCACAAGAAGACATGTAGAAAGCACAGGAGATTGGACCAAATATGGAAACACCCTGTGATCTCCGTGGAAGTTGCCTTCAAGAGGAATTCCTGATGGCCTAGTAACTTTTTATTCATCCCTTTCTTTCAAAATTAGAGCACAGAATGCCATTGACTATTTGACCTTTCTCTTGTCATTTGAGTTAAAGGTAAATGGACGTTGAAGGTACATTTTTGAACTTAAGAATCTAAGAAGAGTAAGCCCATTTCTAAAGTGCATAAACTCTCCCTCTCTCAGTTCTGTTTCTACTTGGAAAGGTGAGCAAGGCCTGGGGAGCGTCTCTTACCACCTCGCTTAGGAGTCAGTTGTTGGCTTTGGAGCCAGAGAGCATTAGCAGAGCGTCATGAAGGCACCGCACATGGGGAGACAGCAGTATGCCAGTGCCAACTGGCCAGGTCCTGCTCAAGAGACGACGGGAGTTTTGTGTGGTGGCTTCTGCCATTACGGAGCTTGCACTCTAAGCTAGAGGGAATCTTTATGGATTTTCAGACTTGAAGTATTAATAGCACAGAAACGGTTCAGATGATGAGCTTGTGTCTTGCTAGCATGGTGAGAGCTGTGTGGTTGAGAATCGGTGAGAAGAAATGGGTCCTTCTCTTCAGTTACTTGTTAAAAGGTTCAGGTTTGTTTAGCTCTAATTTCTCATAATGACTCAGCTTTCTTGAGAATATAGATAGGAACCTGTTAGAGATTAATTTTTTCTCTGTCTTTTTGGACATAAGTGAACATCTGTCACACACAAGGTCAGTTCACCTAATGGCCCAGGTGTGGTCTGTGGTAGGTGGCCTCTAAAAGTTGGGGGCCTTTAGTATGATCCTCAAGAATGGATGGTTAGGACCTGAGGCATATGGGGGGGTGGATTCTTCACTGAGTACAGGATCGAGGTGCCTCGGCTGTGCTAGAACCAGGTTACTTTCGAAATGGTGTTCATCAATGTGGCTTCTCTTAGAGAAGAGGGTGTGAAAACTCCGTCGTCAACCAAGGCAGTACACAGAAAGGTGCCAAAATGTCCCCAGCTGTCTTCCTTGCCTATGTCATAGTAGAGGCTGATGTTCTCAAATGGCCATGTGCTGTAAGACCTTAAGACAAGACAGGACCAGACGGGGGAAGGTGTGAGTGTGTGTGGTAAGGAAGAAGGAGGTGGATAGAATTTCCATTTTGATCTAAATGCTTTGCAGTTGCATAATGTGGTGGTGGCGGTGGTGGGAGGTTGTGGTCTAAAGAGGGATAGAACGTGAGTTCATAAAAATTTGGACTTTTGCTCCAAAAACAAGTTGGAATTCTATTTCCACATTGGCCATTCTGTGGACTGTGCCCTAGAGAGTCTGCTAGTAGCCAAGTCTCTTGAATGCACTCACATTCCCAGTCATTTCCTTTTTCTTTGCATTGGCACAAGCCTCCTCATTGTGACATTCTTTCCTTGGTATGTCCCTTGGTATATGGACAAGAATTAAAGATATGAGCAAACCAGTGCTGGGCTCTGTTGAACTCCTAGGTCTGTGAAGTTGTTCTGTTTTTCTCTTCTGAATTTTGTGCTTGCCCAGGTCTCCCTGCCAGTGGGGTAAGACCTTTGTCCCTGCACTATGTGCAGAATCACTTGGACGCCATATTGATCTCTGGTAGTCTGTGTGGGGCACTGAGTTAGTGGGTCAGCTGTAGGGCAGTGTCCTTATCCTGAGGATTGAATAGGATAGGCTACCTGTGTCTCTGAAGACTGGGAAATGCATGACAACAGAGTGGTTCTGAGGAAAAGCTGATGGTGGGTTCTGGAAGTTTCTTTCACTGAAAGATAAATAGCAAGTAAGTAGAGGAGAAAACTCAGATCACCTGGATTAGAAGGTTTTAAAATGAGTAGATTTCTGGGATTGGGTCTAGAGTTTTGCTTGGGCTATCCTAGCCTGATGGTCTAGGTGTCAGAGGACATCACAGGGGACAGTAACAAGTGGGACATGGCTCAGGGAGAAGAAGAATAGTGCCCCTCTGAGGAACACCTTGGAGGCCAAGTAAAAGGATATGGGTAAGACATTTGAATAATAAAATTTCGTCTCCATGCAAAATATTAGATAGCATCCACATCACTTTACAGGTGAGCAAATGCAGAGAGATCGGGATAGCATGACTTGTGCAAGGTCCTAGCAAGTGAATGGCTGAGTCAGGTTGAGAATCCAGGTCTTCCAGATGCTTGCTGGACATTCTTCCCTATTTCCTGCTACCTCCATGGTAAAAGAGCAAGTGCTCATCACCTTTCATACCAAGCCAGTCTAATTGCCCAAGAAAAAAAAAGCCACTTCCACCAACTGCTAGGCAAATCCATTCATATCTAGAGAAAAGGCAATGGTATTACCCAAAGAATGTTTATCAGGGTGAGGAATTTGAACTGGAAGCCTCAGAGAGAAGAGATGTGAACCCAAGAGGGGAGTTTAGCATGGTGGTGGCTTCCAAAATCTGAAGACTGGTCACTCTAGAGCCCTTTTGGAAAATAAGTCTAAATGGGTGTTTGTCCTCCTGTTCCTCCTAACAGCTGCCCCTGAGAGGTAGGTACCCCTGGGAGCTAACAAATCACCAAGGAAGAAAAGGATGAAAATAAATCAAACTGAAATCCATACATTGCCGTCTACCAGACCTTACCATGATTATGTGCGAGAAGTTCACCTGCCGAACCACTTGTGATTAGAGCTTTGCCACCCGATAGAACATCTCTTAGAAAAGCAAATAGCTATCATGTCTGGGCAAGCGATAGGCCTACTCTGCTATCGTGAGCACATGCACATACGTGCCCTCCCACACCCAGGCACATATTGAAAAATATACTCTGCCCAAAATGCTATTAGGACGTGTCTCAGTGCCCAGCATTGTGAAATATATTTAGAGTTAAGAATGTTCAGTTAAAATGTTCTGTACTGTTAATATTTCTCAATTTGGGTAGATCAGCCATGGCTAGGAGTGAAATAACACGGAGGGGGATGGGGTGCCCTACAGTGTCATGGATGAGGGTGTGTGTGTGTGTGTTTGTGATTGAGAAATCGTTTGACTTTGGCAAGGGAATAAAGGGAAAGCAAGCAAACAAAACAATGTGATTGGGAAAGAGTCCTGCGAAGGGAACTGTGTGTGATCTCTATCAGAAGGCCACACACCGGACACCAGATGCTATCCTCATGCCATGGGGCCAGCAGACTGCGGCACTAAGGAGGCTCACCTGGGGGCACCGCATGGTTTTGACACATGGCTGGGTTCTCAGCCTGGGATTTGGAAGGTGGTGGCAGTGGGTAGCCTAGTTTTGTCATCATGATCTGGGTACTGCAGCCTAGGTTGGGGAGCTGCTGGCATGAGTGTGTCCTACTCCCTCTCCCAGCTTGCAGCTTTATCTGACATCAGTACCAGCTCCCCAGCCTTTTAGCACGGTCTTAACACGTCAGCATTCTGATGCGAGAGGTTGTTGGCTTTGAGAGGGCTTCGTGTTCTCTCCCGCCTGCCCCACCGCCTGCAGATCCTGCCTCTGGCTGCCACTGCCTACCCTGTTCCTTAGGGCCAGGCCCCTGGGGAGGTTGTGGGGAAGGCACAGAGACTGGGGCAGAGGTGGAGGCTGCATCCTGGACCTGACAGCAGGAGTGTGGGTGGGGGGACGTCAGTGTTGCTGGTTGGCCAGCAGCTCGGAGCCTCCCCCGGTGCTCAGCTCCCTCTGGCCCACCCGCCTCCCTGCATCTCACCAGCTCCCTCGCTGGTTCGTGACTGAGCCAGGGGTCTGGTGGGAAATGCCCCGGTTGGGAGTTGGGATCAGAGCACTGTGGCAGGCTGGGCCTGGGACCAGTTCTTACCAGGTCTCCCCAGGGGGGATAACACATGCCCAACCCACCTCCCAGAATTGTAGTGACGGCAAAGAGACAATGTGTGTGAACGTACTTTGGAGAGCCAAGCGTGACTACTACGACTTATGTTTAGGGAATGATGTTATCCAGGTTCTTGACACTCTTCTTTCTGTCAAGGCAAGACAGAGAGGGAAGACACTTCTTTAGGGGACCTTAAGGGAAGGGTGTGCATGTTGGAGGTCACTGCAGTTCCAAGAACATCTGGATGCCAGAGAGAGACGCATCTTGTGTCCATAAAGGCATCAGTTCATTCATAAGCTTATTCGGAGCCTCCTCTGTGCCAGTCACCGTAGTGGGCGCTGGAGACAGGAGGGGGGAAAGATGCAGGTACAACCCTCCTGAGTATAACAGGCGTGTTAGCCTTAGCACAGCGACGACAGTGCTGTCACCGAGGTGAACAGAGGCTGGAGGTCTCCACATGTGGGCTGTGCTAATGTGACACTGAGCATTATGTCTGTCTGACTTCTTCCTTCCTCCCTCTGAAGTTGGTTCTGATTTTTTACCTTGGTCTATGTGCCAGTGGTAAAGCAGTAGGAAGGGCCCTGTTTTTCTGTCTTGTGCCCAAGACCAGGAATGGGTGCTTCCTTGGCTGGCAGCAGTCCATGGGCACATGGGGCGACTTAGGCTGTCTGGGGACTCAGGGGTGTGTCTCTGTCATTGCCCTTCGTCTCCCTGCCTCCTGTCCCCTGCCAGAGGAATGGCTGCAAATCCCCCAGGAAGGGGTGGGCTTGCCTCCTGTCCAGCCAGAGCAGCAGCAAACTCTCTTTTCCTTTCCCCTACAGGAAGCTGCACAGTGGGATGAAGACATACGGGTGCGAGCTCTGCGGGAAGCGGTTCCTGGACAGTTTGCGGCTGAGAATGCACTTACTGGCTCATTCAGGTAGGTGAGGATGCCCTGATGCCCCATTGGGGCACAGGCAACCACCTCCTGCCCGCTGTCACCCCCCCACTCAGGGCTTGCTTTGGTCTGTATGGCACCACTGCCTGCTGGGGCCTTGGTGCACCTTGTCCCGTGGATTCTCCCTCCAGGTTCCTGGAGCGGAACATCCATCCTGACAGTGTGACCACCTGGATAAACCCACCCTCAAGCTCTCCTGGGTTTCCCTGAGCATTGTTGGTGCCTAGCGCCCTGTGTGATCTACCTTCCAAAGTAGACTGCAGTTTCATTAGCAAAACAGTTGTGGAATTAGGTTCTCGCTGTCTAATGAATCTGACTATTGGGTTCACATTATACAGGAGCCTTTAATTAAATAGATATAGAAAGGTTGGAACACAAAGCTAGTTATAGCGTGCTGTCTTTTGCAAGTTAATTTTATCCAATTCTAGTGGGGTCGACTGTGTGGCTGCTGGTAATTTTGCTCATGTTTGGGCAAAGCTGCTCTGCCCCATGAGGTGTGCAAAGGGGAGAAGCACCTGCCACTCATCATGCCCAGGTGTTCCTGGTGGAGGGAAGGATCCAGCAGGTCTGATGCTGAGGCTTTGAGGCTGAGAGGTTGCTGCCTGCAGTTGTAGAGGCCTCAACGCTTCCCTGCCGGGGCACACTCTCTTCCCTCTAATTCCTTTGCCTTTGACCTTGGAGTCACTTTTTAGGGGAGAGGAGAGAGCTGTCTTCTTATTTTGTCCTGCTCTCCTTCATACAGCCTGCCTCTTCTTTCCCCATATTGCCTCATGCAACTGGCCCTGCAGGCAGTTGAGCGTTTGTGAAATAAGCCTGGGCTTTGGGGTTGGGCAGACAAAGGTTCAAATCCTGTTTGTGATGTGTGCTGTGTGACCTTGGCCACGTTTATCTTGCAAATCCCAGTTGCTGTTTCTGATAAGCGCAGGTGTTGCTAACTCATATAAATTTTTTTTTTTTTTGAGGATTAGGTGACAGAATATATGTTCGAGGCATTCAAAGCAAGCCCCTGGCATACAGTTGACACTTAATAAGTGTCAGTGGTCTCTGCTTGCACCTTCCTTCCATTTCTCCACTTCCCAGGCTGTTGCCCCTGGGGAGTAGCCCCCTCGCCTTACCCAGAAGCTTCCTGCTTGGCTGGCTGTTTGCATGGGTTTCCCCTCCAGCCCGTCGTGTGTGCGGTTGTGGAAATGCTCTTTGGTGGCTTTCTGTGTGTCAGCGCACCACTACCCTGCTGCAGGGCCCCGTGGCTGTGCACTGTTGGATGTGACCACTCTCCATGGCCTGCGTGGCCCTTCCTGAAGTACCATGCCTTCTTCCCACTTCCTGTTCTGCCCTGTTCCACATCCAGGGATCTGCCCACACCAGGCAGCTGTCGGTCTCGACGTGTCTGCTCTGTCCCCACGCCTTTGTGTGTTCCGCTTCTCCTTCCTGTAGGGCCTCCGCGCCCTCACCTTTGCTCCGTGCGGGTGAACCATCCTCACCCTGCCCACCTGTCTTACCTCGGCCAGAGCCCTGAGTCCAGACATTTCTGTGTTCGGCGTCTGCTCTGCACTCATATACACTTACTCTTCTGTTTTAATGACATGCACATTTTATCTTCTTGCTTCTCTTTAGCTTTGTAGGTGGTTTCAGGTTCAGTGAGTGGTTTTGAGAACTGTCTGCCCACTCGTTTGGCTGCCCCTCTCCTACCCCAAGAGCAAAGTGTGGGGCTTCCGTGTTTTGCTCCCTGCCCCAGACACCTGTGTGGCACAGGACACTTATGACGGGGCAATGCTCCTTTCAGCCAGTTGTTAACGCCTCCTTGCCCCTCTCCGTAGCTCAGTGGCAGTAGCATCCTTTCTCTCTCCTCTTCCCTTGAGTCCAGTGCTCTAGCCAGACTTCGCTTCAGTGCTCATTGCTTTCTGAACTTTGTGGCTTTGTTCACCCATTTTATCTGCTCGGGATAACCCTTTTCCCATTTTCCCAGATCTTCCAAGGTCCCTTCCACGATGCCATCCTCACCTGTTCCCCACTTCCAGCTGGAAGCAATCATGCCATCTTCTGGGTGCCCATATTTCTTTATTTGAAGCTGTCTTTGGGCAAAGTCTTTCTTCTGTATTATGTTTATTTATGGACTTCCCTTATCTCCTCTACTTGGGAGGCAAGCTGACATGATGGGAAGAATTGGGGCACCCACCTCCTGATGGTGTAACCTTGGGCATGAAATATTAACATAAGCTCTTTGAGCATCAGTATCCTTAATCTGTAAAATGAAAATATTTTACCCTATCTTAGAGAAGTTGTGAGGCTCATGTTGGATACTTAGTACTATGCCTGACACACAACAGGCTCACGGTAAACGTAATTTCCTTTCCCCTCTGTTTCTCTAATAGATTATAAGCTGCCTGGGGACAGGATCTGTCCCTGTGATGTCTAGCACACTGCCTGGCACATTATTGAAGCCAACAAATATTTGTTACATGAATGAGTGTAGCCTGGGAGGCTGACGAACAACTTAAGGAAACTCCACTCTCCTGCAGTAGGAACTGTTTATGTCTGAGCGGCTCACTGGCGGGGGTGGGCAGCCAGGAGCCTGCTGGCCCATATTGTACCCCTCCAGGCAGCGTGACTAGATGTGAGTGAGCCACCATCTCTGCTGCGAATCACACATCAGCAGTGTTGGTGGGGCTGGTGGGAGCGGCAGAGAGGAGAGGGGCTGCTGACGTACTTTCAGGTCAGCCCAGGGCCCCAGTTCAGACAAGACAGTGACTTTGCACAGCCTCCCTGTGGGGCCGGCAGTTCCCTGGGGGAAGGACACTTCGGTCCTGCCCAAGATGCCACTTCCAGGTCCCCTGGTCTTATGTGGATGCTCCAGAGGTTTTAGGAGTTGGATCCTGTTTTCCTAGTTTTTCCTTTCCATTATTGACACTGAAGGCTGACTGTGTCAAATCATTTGTCCTTCTGTTAGTCACTTGCCAATATCCCTGTAAAGGAGGATTTGGTGATAGGGCAAGTAGAACGAGTCCTCACAGTGTTTCAGTTTACCCTTGCAGATAGCTCACAGCCTTCAGAGTCTGGTATTTCTGTTCTCTATGTTTTCTTTCTATTGCTCTGCATATTTCTCACCCCTGCACCGGGATGTCGTGCAAATAGCACAAAATGTTTAATGAGGCTATACTGCTTCCTGAGTTGTTTGTCCCCCTGTTAAACAGTGACAGCCACGGGGGCCTCTGGAGTGACCTGGCCTTATTGGGGAGCTGGGGTCAGAGGGTTGGGCTGGGCTGGGGGTGCCAGGTCTTCTCGCAGATTCCAGGAGTGGTTTGACACGTTCTGATACCTGCCTCTAGATGCCTGATAACAGAACAATGTGATATTTTAGAAGAGACGTTTCCTCAGATGACATGAGATTTTCCTGCTGTCTTGTTTTTTTTTTTTTTTTTTTGAGACAGAGTCTCACTCTTTTGCCCAGGCTAGAGTGAGTGCCGTGGCGTCAGCCTAGCTCACAGCAACCTCAAACTCCTGGGCTCAAGCGATCCTCCTGTCCCAGCCTCCCGAGTAGCTGGGACTACAGGCATGCGCCACCATGCCCGGCTAATTTTTTCTATATATTTTTAGTTGTCCAATTAATTTCTTTCTATTTTTTAGTAGAGACGGGGTCTCGCTCTTGCTCAGGCTGGTTTCCAACTCCTGAGCTCAAACAATCCGCCCGCCTCGGCCTCCCGGAGAGCTAGGATTACAGGTGCTGTCCTGTTTTGAAGGCTGCATGCAGGGAGCCGACCACGAGAATGGACGCTTTGGGTGTGTCGTGCACACCCATTTTACAGAAGATCACCAAGGGTTGGAGCAGCAACACAGAGCCTAGAAGAACAAGAGTTGCTCCAGAACCCCTGGGACTATTTTTTTAAGAAGGGGCATGCTGCGGAGAAGCGAGCTCGGGATCCGGCCAGGGGTCCGTGCTTACTCCCCTACACGCCGCTGCCCTTGCGCCGGCACATTCCTGCTGTTTTCTTCTGCTCAGCGGAGCTGAACCGTGCTTGGTGCTCGGGCTTCCTGGCGAGCTCGGAGTGCTGGCTGCCCCCACCCCCTCTTGGCTGGCGTTGCCTGTGTTTGTTATTGTAGTTCTGGCGCGGGGCCAGGCCTGGCGGGGAGCCAGACTTGTGGGTACAGTATGTACAGTGAGTGCCGAGCCAAGTTTGTCATCACACACGATTAATTTTTTTTCTAATCTGGTAGGGGTGGGGTGAAGGAGGAGGCAAGAAAAGAGTTTCTCCCATGCTTTAGAATAGGCTGCCTCGCATTCCACGGAGATGTCACTGCCGAAAGGAAGAAAATGCTCCAGCGTGTTCTTCCTTCGCAGCTCTTCCTCCCTTCTCTCCTCGTCTTCCTCCTCTCCTCCTCATTTCCCCATCGGTTGAAATCAGCCTGTAGGAGACCGACAATGGGGGTCTTATTTTCAGTGACTAGAATACTAAATTTATGCTCCTAAATCAGTTTTCATTGTGTTGAAATTGACAATTTGTTTAATTAGAAGTTTGCCCTGTAGGAGGCCCTTCTGAGAGGCAGTGCCTTCCCTTTCTCTCTTTTACTTTCTTTTTTTGGTTGTTTTTTTTTTTTTTTAAAGACCCTAAATGGTAGTAGTGAATGTTCAGTTTAATTAAAGTTTTTATTTCAATTTGAATGTGTTAACTAATCAAGTGTTTATGAGATATACCTGATGATAACAATAACTTAACGTTAACCAACAATAACCCATCCTAACTCATTAATTAATGAGATGATCTGGCCAGGCCCTGCGTTCTCAGAGGTGGTTTTGGGGGTCAGAAGGGAACGAGGCTTGGGATGGAGAGAGAGACAGCCTCCACGGCTTTGCAAAGCTGGCCCTGCGGGGTAGGGGGTGAAGCTTGGGTGTAGGGTTGTGGCAGTGAGCAGAAGAATCCCCCCAGCCTCACCTGTGTCACATGATGACTCTGAAGCCTCCCTTGCCACCCTTTGCTGCCCAATCCCTTGTGGAGATACGGCCCTGAAGCATCTGTGGATCTGCCGTCTGTTTCCTCTCCTTGTTCTAACATAAGAGATGATTCTTAGCTCTGGTTATCCATGCAGAGACCACAGACTCAGGCAGTGACTCAAGTTCGTTCTGAGATTGGCCAGTGTAAGGTTTCCCATTAGGTAGTATTTCCCTCTGCTTGGCTTAAGCATGGGTGGATTATAAGCAAGCATGCCTAGAACTGCTTGCCCCTGGTTTTGACTCGGCTGAATACTATTAGGGGTTTATGTATTTATACGGCCTGCTCCTATTCTGGGAGTGTTGTTCATTATTGGAACCAGAGGATGTTTCATAAGCATTCATTGTGTGTCAGGCTCTGTGCACTTAGCAGCGAAGCCTGCTACGGCCTCCCTGCCCTCAAGGAGCGTAAGTCTAGTAGGGGAGATGAATATGATTGTAAAATCATGATGAAAGATGGCAGTGTGTGCAAAGAATCAAGAAAGAATTCTAGGAGAAATTTGCAGGAGGAGGGTGTTCCTGCCAGAGGATGGTGGAACAGCATTCCGAAAGGACTTGGTGGGGGGAGCCCAAGCCACCTATGGGATGGGCGGTACAGCCAGGGGGTGTTGGCGGGATGTGCGGAGGACAGAGGAAGAGAGTACAAGGTTTAGAAGGGAGGGATGGGTCAAGATTGTGGAAGGCCTTAAGTGGCAAAAGGAGTTGCATTCTGCCCGAAGCACTGGGAAGCCAGTAAAGGATTGAGTAAGGGAGTGAAATAGAAGGGACTGTTGGGCTTTCCATTGTGGGCTAGGCTGGAACATAGGATGAATAAGGCTCCTCGGAGAACATCGAGACTGGCAGTCTATGCTGGGGTGTGGCTGGAGTGTCAACAGGCCTGTGCCTCCTACACTGGTCTTGGGAGTCGGTGCTGCCAGGGGGCGGGTGCCCTCCACTCACCCCTCCCTTGCCCTGGTGCAGGCATCGTGAGCCGTGGCTATGGAGCAACCTCCCCTGCAACCAGGCTCTTCCCCAGAGTCGGAGCCCGGGGGAAAGAATGTGGGCTTTGGCCCATAGATTTTCCGATTTCAGCAGCAGCATGGGGAGACCAGGGTGTATCATCTGGGACCTGGGTCATCTGTCCGGCAGGGACAAGGGCTGGAGGGGTCTGCCTGATTGGTTCTCTTATGCCTTTCCCCATCGTGATTGGATAGAAGGAAAAATACATTATACGATGGCAAAGATATGTGGGTTGTCCTTGTTCCTTTTTGTTTATTTTTTCTATTTTGGAGCACTTAGCTTTGGGTTTCAGTGTTCTTCCTCTCAAAGACAGAGAAGGTGGGGGAAGCAAGGTAGCTGGCAGATTCCTGGGACTGCAAGGAGATGGCATGAGGTGGTCTGCGTGCTGACGATCGGAGAGGTGCCTTCAGGTCCAAAGATGGCTTCTCAGGACCTGTAACTTCTCACCTTGCAGCTTCCTTCTTCCCAGTTTGGGTGTCTGCTCAGAGCAAGGGCTTGGGGGCCACCCAGGAAAGTGAGAGCCCATGGCCAATGCATTCACTCTCTGCCCACTCTCCGGCCAATGCCAGCTTTCCCTGCTTCTGCTTAGCTTTTTGCCCTCAGGGTAAAACCAAGAGATAACCAAGAAGAAACTTTCCTCAGCTCCTTTAACTCCCTCCGCATGCCTTAGGAGGTGGGCACCACTGAGATTTTAGGTTGAGAGAGTGGAGGAGATCAGAGGGGGGTGGCTCAGAGGCCGGACTGCGCTCCCTTTGGCCCACACGGGTGGTGGGGTGCAGAGCCAGGAAAGGGTGAAGGGAGGCCGCTTTCCCCCAGCTCTCTCTCAAACACACTTCTCTTTCTCTCTCTCTCCCTACTCTGAATTTGGCCTGCTTCCCGAACTTTTTCCCAGAGTGGTGTCGTCACTGGCCTGCCGGCAGGTCTGGATGTTCTGCCAGCATTCCAGAGAGTTTATGATCGCTTGCAGATGCGCCTCCAAGAACACACTGTACCCAAAGCAGAAATTAATGCAGGCTTGACTGCCGTCCAAGCCCATACACGGGAGAGAGGAAAAAGAAAACAAAAACTGTTTAATGCTGTTTATAAATTATACACTGGCTGATGAAAAATACATTTCTTTCCTCTCCACTTCTCCTTTCCCCCCTTCCTCACTAGCCCCCACTCCTACCCCCCACCCCTTCTCGCTTTCTGCCTCAAGAGCCTAAACTGAGACCAGAAGAATATGGTTTTGCTTTTTAGCTCCTGTTTTGGCTGGGATCCGAATCCCTGCTGCTGATTCACAGCCAGAGTATTTTTCCCCTTTACCTGATGAAATATACTGATTTTCCAGCCCAGATGGGGTGTTTTTGGTTCTGTTGTCTGGGTTGTTTTTGTTTTTTTCTGGCCAGGGATTTTGTTTACAGCAAGTGTCAGGTTCTGTGACGGTGCTGGGTGCGATGCTGGCCGCATGGCAGTTAAAGCTCCCGTGTCTGTCCACCTCGGGGCTGCTGGACGTGTGTGCCTGCGTCCCCTGGCCCTGAAGATTGCACGTCAGGCCAGCGGAACCGAGAAAGTTCAGAAAGTTCATTGCAGGGCATTGTATTAAACAGTGTTTTCACAAACAGTTCTCTCCCAGCCCTTCACCTACAGCCCCTGTGTGTGAAGAGGGGGTTTGCATGTCCCTCCCCCCAAATACACATGTCTCTGTCTCCATATGGTGCCTTAGCAGGGGTTGGGGAAGCTCGTTCCATCTACCCCTCTGGATCCCAGCCCCTCTCCCTACTCCAGAAGTCCCCCGTCCCAATTTATTCTATAAATTCGTTTCCACATTATGTCTATCCATTTACATGGCTTTTGTGTTTTTTAATACTGCTAATGTTTATCATTTGCCCAACAGGCTCGACAGATTTTGCTTCCTGTAGAGCATCGAGGCTTTAGAGCCCCCTGGTTGCTAAGTAGCAGTCTCCCTGTACTGTAATGGGCTGATTTTGTATTCTGTTCAGCGCTGTATCTTATTTTTGTATGCAAGACAAAGTGTTTTGATGGAGGACGATTGCGGCAGTGTCTGGAGGCTGTTTGGAGTTTTATGGGCTGTACAGTACACTGTGTGCTCTCCGAACAGAACACAGGCTGTTGAATTTTGGATTGGATTTGTCATTTTTCCCCCCTCAGAGAGGAGCCTGTCAGATAGAACATTACTTTAAGGGTGGAGGAAAGAAAGTGGAAATTATGTAATAACCTTCCTTCCTCTCTCTCTCTCTCTCTCTCTCTCTCTCTCTCTCTGTCTCTGATTTTCCTGTCTCAAAATGGGGTGGTTTCTTCCACACTTGCCTCCTTTCAAACCACCACATGATGTTGCACAGCCAGATGATGACGTTCCTATTAGGAAATGGATGGTGCCCTAGAGGGATGGATGCTGGGACATCTGTCTATCTGCCGTTTACTCTCACATTCTCTCTTTTCCTCTTCCTTGCTCCTCCCATCCTTCCTAAGTTCTGGGCTGCTTTGCTGGCCCTTGTTTTTGTCTGAGGATGGATGGATGAGGGGTTGTCGCCTGGGGATGTTTGCATGGGATGGACCCAGAGACAATGCCATTTCTCAAGTCCAAGGGCTTTCCGTCTTCCTTTGGCTTCCCGGACACATGCTCTGCTAGAAGGGTTCTGAGGAGGCCTTCCATTGCCTTCTTGTCCCCTCGGCCCATTCCCCAGCCCTCCAACCAGGCTGTGCCCGAGGGGTCCCCACCCGCCTCACCCATCTGTCTCACTATTGCAGGCCCCTGTCCTTGGCACTATCTCCTCGGGTCTCGGTTGGCAGCAGGTATCTGTTTTTCAGCTTTGCTCTCCTCCTCTCTGTCCATCTCTCCCAGCTTCCTTTCAACCCACTTCATCTCTTTGTCCCTGTCCTTGTGTCTGTGTCAGCCTCAGCCTTTTCCTGACAATCCTGTGTATGTTCTGTCGTCCTTGTTATGTCTTCATCTGTCTTTGTCTCCATCTGTCTTGGTTGGTCTTCTGTCTGTCTCTCTGTCATTGTCTCTGTCTCTCCCTGTCTCTGCTCCCCTCACCCAACACCGAGTTCTTAGCTTGGAAGTTGAGCACCGTTTGGAGTGGGGAGCAAAACGTCACTGTGGCCCAGAGGCCTGGGGAGGACTTGAGCCAGTGGCCGTAGGGTGCTCCCAGTACCTGGAGCCTTGTGTGCTCTTGTCTCTTGCCTCTCAGAGGCCAGAGTGGGGCTTCTCTGGCTTGGCTCCTGCTTTTCTGAGGCCCCTGGATGTTTTTCTATTTTCGGTTGTGTTGAGGATGGGCAAGTTGATGAACAGGGTTAGGCTTTGAAAGGCCCTTATTGGACTTTGCTGCCCAAAGTCCCGTGTTGCTGGTACTGTGCTCACCCAAGTCTATACCGTATACCTGAGTGCAGAGCCCACCAGACACCATCACGTATCCACGGCCTGGCAAAGTGCCTGGCACATAGAAGTATTGTGAGCTGGTAAGTATGTGTTGCATAAATAAATATCCTGTTATTAAAGTGTTCGTACTACTAGGGCAGATCTGGGTTTGGTGGGACCTGAAGCTTACATAATTTTGCATGTCCTCTTTCAGAAAGACATTATGAGTATCAAGTGTTAGAGCCCCTTCCATGGACAGGGCCAGTACCAGGGAGGGGCCTGAAACTTTAGCTTTGTGACTTCAGGGAGAACAGGCCTCGGTGAATCACTGTGAGGGGTTGCTGTTTGGGGGCCCCCTGAGCTACTGAGTGGGGAGACTCAGGGTTGAGGATAGGAGGGTGACATCAGCCCAGCCCTGGGGATCCTCAGAGCATTGGGCAGCTGTGATTGCAGGCCTCAGATTTATGTCTTACAGGGGTCAGGCCAAATCCTCCTGTTTTTGGTAAACTATTGCTGGTTCCAGTGAGCCTGGAAGCCTTTTGGTGTTTCAAACTCTCCTCTCATTGAGTAGGTTGGTAGAGATGAACCCTGAGTTCCATCTCACCCAGAGCCATCAGGCAGATACTCTTGATAGCATCTCAGCCTCCACACTGCCCTTCCGTGACTCTCAACAAAATGTCATAACATCCTCCCCTCTCCCGGGTGTTCCAACTGCCTAGGTCTGTGGCTTTGGTTCTTCTGCATCCTTGGGGCACTAGAATTGCAAGTCTGACAGGGCAGAGCACTGGTCCTCTCATGGTGGGTGTGTGTGCTGGTGTGCGTCTGGGAGAGGAGGCTTGGAGCTGAGGGGAAATGTATGCAGAGGTCTGGGGTCTGTTCTTTGGAGCTTACAGACTCCTCTGCTAATCAGGGTTGGTGGGTATATTAAGATTGGACAGTTCTTGGGGTGGGAGGGTACTTACCTGTTGGAGTGTGTGCAGAAGCTGCAGTTACAGTCCCAGAAATAAGGAGCAGAGTCCTAATGAAAACACCGTGTGCATGTGTGTGTTTGTGTGTGCAAGCGTGAGAAAAAAAGGGATTGCGAAGAAGCGTTTATGTGAAATACTCAGATTTGTTCCTTTGCTGTAATGGGCCCGCACAGACCATTACCTTGAAGATTTAAAAACTAAATGAGCTCATCATATCTAGTGACTTCCACCGACATTCATGCTTGATTGCAAAGCCTGCTTTACCTTTGAATTTCAACTTCATTGTTTGTTGTCAATTCTCAGATGGTGGTGGTGTGTCTCCCCTTCTTGGATTCTGCCCTCATCATGTTGATTTTGTGTGATGGATGTGATTGTTTCTCCGCAAGACCCCACTGAAGAACCTTTTCATTTTAAAAATAGCCCCATGACCTTTAGGGCGCAGGCTGGAGTTTCCAAGGAATTCAGTGGGCCGAGGCAAGACTTGGGTTGACTTTGGAGGGGGGCAGAAGTTTGCATTTTTTTAATTTAATAATTTGAGTTTCATATGAATGATTCTGCGTTCCGTGCAATACTATGCATTTTCATAACTGTCTCTTCCACTTTGGGTAAAGGAAGGGAGGGAAAAAATAACAGCAGCAGCATTCTGTGGGCAAAGGAAGAAAACAAGAGAATGGGGCAGAGAACAGGCTAAATTTAAAATTGTAATTGGCTGACTTCCACTGGCTTGCGGGTGTTTTAATGACTCATAATAACTTCATTTAAAACCAGCTGAGCAGAAAATAGATTGGAGAGGAGCCTCGGGCCATTATGGATTTGTTTTTTTTTGACAAGCTCGGTTTTCAGCAGCCAGGAAGGCTCTCGGAGAGGGCTTGGCTGTGTTCTCGCGCTCTCTCCCTCTCTCTCTCTCCCTCTCTCTCTCTCTCTCTGAGGGTTGGTGGTCTGCCCGGGAGAGATTATATAGAAACCAGGGCTAGTTTTTTTTTTATTTTTTTAAAACTCTGTCCCTACCCCATCCCCCCCCTTTTTTAACTGATTAAAAATAGATGCCTTGAGGTATTATTTTAGCATCCGTAGGATTTTTTTCACCTTTGATGTGGTAAATGGAACATAAATAAAATTGTTTTTGAAATTACTGAATTAATTAGGTAGTAAAGCAACTACAATGCATAAATGTCCTTGGCCGTCTGTTTTTTTCTCCCTAACCCTGATCCATATTTGTGGGGCGTTCCCCTGTTTCCCCAATCCCCTCCTCCCCGCCCGCCAGCCCCTCCTTCCTCTGCGTGTGGACCCTCCCTTTGAATGGCAAGATTCTTTTATCATCCCGGCAACAGCTAAATGATTTTTTTTTTTTAAATCTCTAGGATTTTGACAGTATTGGTTCTATCTGGTTACCCTGTCAGCTCCAGGAGTTTTGGGAATTGCCAGAAAAGGATCTAACCTGCCTCTAGTTGTTTTAAATAGATCCTGCCTGTTTCGCGTGCTAGGCACGGTGCCAGACCAGCGAGTGTTCCTTTTTCTCTTCTCTTTTGAAAAGTCAGCCGACTCAGCCATAGGATGCGTCTGTCTGGGCAGGACAAGAGGCCGCCCCCATCTGATCGCTCTCAGCCGTTTATCTAACCCTCTTGTGGCACCTGTCACCTTCTTTGTTACATGGCTATTTATTTGCTCATCCGTTTTCGCCTACTAGACTGTAAGCTTCTTGAGAACATGTGATTTATTTTTCTATCCCCTATGCTACCTCGTTTAGCGACCTGCACGGTGGCTATAACTCATTTTTTTTAATAAACCAAGAAGTGGATGGGCGTGCTTGTGGCTGGGCACATGGTAGGGAATAGACCCAGGGTGCTCTCCTGCCCGCTTCCAGCCCTGGGAGTCAGCAGTCTGGACAGAACACAGAGGAGACAGGGACCTTATCAGTAGCTGCTCCTGCGCACATCACAGGCTCTCAGGAAATATCTGTTGAAGAAATGAATGGCTCGGGGTGGACGGTAGGGCCGCGGAAAGGAGAGAAAGACAACGTTCATGGAAGGCCTGCTGTCTTCCAGGCACAGTGCTTTGCTGTTCTGCATATCTGAACTCACTTAATCTTAACCTTGGAAGGTAGATATACTGATTCTCTTTTGCTGATAAGGACTCTAAGGTTTAAAGATCTAAGTCGCTTGCCTAACATCAGACAGCTAGGAAGTGGCAGAGCTAGATTCAAATCCAGGTCTCTATCTCTCTCCTCCCACCCTGTGTCTTGCTTTTCTAGTGTACTTTTCTGTTGTACCTGGCCCCTGACCTGGTGCTGTCGCAGTGCCTGAATGCCTGCTCTTCTGTTTGCAGAGCTGACCAACGTCTCAGAAACTGGGGAGCTGCCACCAGGAAGGCCCCGCCCCAGGGGTCCTGGGCGTGGGGAGGGTGGCACGGTAATTGGCTGCTGCTTGAGTGCCTTGCACCTGGGCCCCTAGGAGCAGGTGTGGCTTATTAGCCTGTTCCTGATCCGCCAGGGGGGCATGTGTTCAGGGTTGCTGAGTTGTGGCTGTTACTTCTTGGCATCGCCTTGTAGGGCTTGGGCAGGGGGGTTCTGTGGGCATCGCTGGAGGGTCTGGGGGCCAGGAGGAGCTTGGCTGTGTCGGGGCCCCTCAATGCTCCTCCCCACCTCCAGGCCATGCAGAGAGGAGAGGCAGGAGGAGAGCTGCCTGGGGTCCCGACTGCATGGTGACTCAGCCGGGTGCTCAGCTCCTGGGGAAGGCCCCCTGTGATACTGTCGGGTCGGGAGTGAAAGGGGCAGCTGAACCTGCGCTGCAGCCTAGAAACGTGGGAGCTGCGACCACGTGGGCTGTTACTGGCTCCTTAGGCTTTCGGCATCCTGTAGTGTGACATGTCAGGAAGATTGCAGCCTCCCTGACCTTTCAGATCATATCCAGGGAAGCCGGACCACTTGGCATGAGGCTCGTTACGTCTGTTCTCTGACAACCTCGTCTTCCCCAGGCACACGCTTGGGATGCTGGAGCCTTCTCTGGGGAGTGAAAGCTCAGCCAAATGGGAACCAGATGGTGAAGGCTGAGCAGCAGAGAAGCCTCAGTGACTACTGTGGGTCACACGTGTAGCCCTCTTTTGGTGGGAAACCGTTCATGAATTGGTTCATGAGTTAGCCACCGAGCTGAGGGCCAGTGGTGTGCGAAGTTTGGCAGGGCAGACAGAGGAGTTGAAGCCAGTGTCCTTGTCGGCAAGAAGCTGGTGGGTGGTTTGGCTGAGAGGATGACACGAGCCCTCTGGCAAGGGAAGGTGTTGCACAAGGCTGGGTGTGCTCGTTGTCCCCACGAGGGGAAAAAGAGAGTCCTGCAGGAGTTGAGAGCAGGGAGAAGCTCCCAGGGACCAGGGTGATGAGGAAGGGCTTCAGGAAGGACGTTCCTGGGATTTTGATGGGATCTTCCCTATGAGACTATCCAGAAGGGGCGTCGTGGTGGGAGTGGACCTACTTTTCTGGACAAGAAGCAGCAACGACTTCTGTGAGCTGGCACCAGCCAGGCAGGCCTCTCTCCGCCTCCCCGCCCTCCCCTGCCCAACGCCGTCGGGCAGAGGTCCGGAGCCGGTTTCTTGCACTTGAGAGCCCTCGCTTCCCTGAGATTGCCGCGACCCTCCTTGGCCTGCAGGTTAGAAACGCTGCGTTAAAATTAAAAAGCTGCCACTTGAAGTGGTCCCTTCATTTTGAGATATCTATAAAACAACCACATAGGTGAAAATGAGGTTTAAAATTGAGTACAGACCCACAATATTGTGAATTTTTTATGTAGGACTCAACAGACTCAAAAATACATTGTGGGCGCCCAGAGCTCCACGAAGCCCAGGTTGAGAAAACAGAGCTGCCCCTGGGTGAGGTCGAGGACACACTTGGCCGCCCTGGAGGGCAAACGGAGGAACTGTGGGGACCGTCCCCGGCGGAGGCATCCAGGGGCCCAGCCCACCTTCTCAGACCACGTGGGTGAAGCCCTGTGTGTGCCTTTAGTGAAGACAGAGCTTGCTGTGCTCCTAGGTGGAAGTCGGGGGAGGGAGCGGCGGGTGCTTCTGTAGTTGGGGGCTCCTTTTGTTGGCTCTCTCCAGGATTCCACCGACAAAGACATCTCTTCTAGACTTTTCCCCAGTAGTTAACACGCTCCCTCCTCCTTCCCCCCAGCCAGTCCCGTTTTGATTGGAATTCTTTCACTTGCCAGGGAAAGGGGGTGGGGAAGAAAAGCAAATTCTAAACTTTTCATTAGGTAGTTGGGATAAAAAGTCTTCTGGGGTAGTTGGATTAAACCTCGGCACTCTCTCACTGACTATTATAAGCTAATTGAGCACAGGGAGCTCATTGGCGGCTGCATTTTGTTGGAGTAATTATGCAAGGCCACAGTCGTTTTCAGTAACAAGGTAACGCCGGGTAAAGAGAGAACTCCCTGGAACTTTTGATTTGCTGGAGTCATCCTTCCTCAGTTGCCTTCGCTAATACGAGCCCAGGATAGACAAAGGCCCAGAGACCAGATCTTTTAGGAGGCCGCTGTCCCTTGGGGATTCCTTTCTGGGCAGCCCACATCTTCCGGCCCCTTCGTTGGGGCCAACCCAGCATATCTGAGAGAGTGGTGCTGCGGGGGCCAGTTTTGCACTGATCGGAATTTGGGGTCTGGAGGCAGATGCTCTGGAATATAGGACAGGTGCAAGAGAGGACAGGTGCAAGCTTCGGAGCTGACCAGGGAGCCAGGAGAGTCACAGGGTCGTGTCTACATTACTTACCTATACACTGAGAGCAGGGCCTGCCTCCAGTAATGGGGCCAGAATGATGCTCTGTCTCTACTGGGGGTCTGTCCGTCCTGGCTGAGCGAGGTGTTGGCCTGTATATATAGTATTGATGTGGCAACCCCCAGGGGTCTTTTCTATCCCACAGGATTCTTGATGGTGGTATTTTTTTAGACAGGCCGTGCTCCCACTGAACTCCACTCCCATCCAGAACCTTAATCGGGAGGTAGGAGCTGGCTCAGTGGGCTAGGCCTTTCAGTGCCCTTTGGAAGGGGCCCTGGGGCCTTGCCAAGCTGAACATGTCCTCTGGGTGGCCCTGTCTGGCCTCTGGCCTGCTGCCCATCAGCATTGAATCATGCCCCTCAGAGGACAGCATGTAACTCTGCTTCCCGATATAGCCCCCGGCCCCCCGAGGTGACAGGAAGAGTCATTGTCACGGGAGCACTCCATCTTTCTGACACCACAGGCCAGCGTGGCTTTCCTCCCTCACTGCTCAGCCCTGCACAGCCGAGAATTCTGCTCTGGGAGCATAGATAGAGCTGGGGGATTTTTTTGTTTGTTTTAAAGCAACCCCCCCTTTTTTTCTCTATTCTCCTTCTTCCACCTTAGTTTTTAGGACCTTCCCCTTCGGTCTCTGGCCTGGACCGTTGTCTTCCTCCATCTCACAGTTATAAAAGTTTGTCACAGTCGGAGGCTGGCTGAATCGAAGCGGGAGTGTGGTGTTTGGTTAAATTGTAAAATTAGCTAGGAAAGTTAATGAGGCATTCCACCTCCGCCTTCTGAAGAGCAGGAAGCTCATGAAGGTGCTGCAAGCACCTTGCCTGAGAAGGAAAGGAAGGGAGAAAGGAGCAGCAGGGGCAGCTGCCCAGGAATGAGAAGAGCCTCATCTGGGTGAGTTTCTTGGACACGGCTGTCACTTGCTTGCCTGGATGGGACCTGAGAAGTCATCCCCTGAATGCTCCTGCCATTGGCCAGGCTCCATCCAACGACTTTGCGTCTGTAAGAATTCACCACCATGTGTCCAAGAAGGTCCCAAGAGTCCCCAAGTTCCCATTTTGTCCTGGGCAAGGTTGAAGAAACAAAGACTAAACACTTTGTCTTAGAAGGAGCCCGTGGTAGACAGGAAGAAACCAAAGATGACAGTCATAATGGCAGCTGACCTTTACCGAGGGCCTGCAGGTACCAGGTACTGTGCCAGGTTGCTTTCCTTCATTATCTCATTTAACCCTCACAAGACCCGTTTGAAGCTGGTGCTACTATTACGACCATTTTACAGATGAGGAGACTGAGTTTACTTGCCCCAGATCACCCAGCAAGTAAGGAGCAGAGTGGGGCTGTCATCCCAGGGCTGCCTGACCCTGCGGCCCCTAATCTTAACCTCTGAGGCAACGTTGTTTCTGTTCCCTTTCCAGGCTGCCCACTTCTCCCAACCCACAGTTCCCGTGGCGCATATTGCATGTTTGCAAGCCGCTCACCCTAAAGCTTTGGAAGTCACAGTCTCAAAGGTGCATGCAGAAGAGATGCCAACAGTCTATTTTCTGCACACACCAAATTCACAGGTCCTCTAATTACACCAAACAAACCTTCCTGTTTTCAAGCAGCAATTCCATGTCATTCTGGTTGTCAGAAGCACTTTAATAATGCCACGGGCTTGACATGGGAAATAGTTACCCCACCTGGACCTTTGGCTTGGGGTGAGCCAGAAAAGGCGAATTTTGTTTTGTTTTGTGGTGGGGAGATGGTTCATATTAAGAATGGGCATTAAGTGTGACAGGCAATATTTCTGCTTTGAGGAGTGTGGCGTCTTAAGGCTTCTGAATGTTGAGCCTGCAAATGTCAGTGCCGCGGTTGTAATGTAACACCTCAATCATGGTGCGGGGGGTAAGGAACAAGGCTCTGAAACCGGCAAGCTTCTTTAGATCCACGGCCTGAGCCACAATTAAGGTCTCAGAAACACCAAAGGCAAGCCAATGAGTGTCATTTTTAACCAGTTTGAACATTTTACTACTTCCTCACATCAGAAGCACCCGGGCCAGAGAGCCCGCTTCTCGTCCTCAATAAAGTGATTAAGCTGAATGGGTGTTGGGGAGTATTATTGGGCTGAGAGGGGCTAAAAATAGACATGCTCTGTTTTCTGAAAGCCACAGCAGTCCTGGAGAGACTGGCAGCCTCGAGGTGCCACTGAGGGGCCCAAGGAAGGAGAGGGTGGCAGTCCCCTGGGCTGGGTCTGCGATGTGGGTGGTGGGTATTGGTTCAGATGGGGCCAACTGATGGGGGCTTTTCCCCCCACTGTCCTTGAGAGCAGAGTCACCGTGAAAGCAGTGGGTTGCTTGCTTCTCTCTTGGTTCCAAGACACTGCCGGTGTGTGCGCAGGCATGTGCATGTGTGTATTAATGAATTTAAAGTAACCGACAACTCTGGAGTTTAGAATGAATACCTGGGCCTAAAATTTACATACTCAGCCTCAAACAAATTGAATTTACTTGCTGTTATGGGGGAAGCAGGCCTGGTTTAGGCAGCGAGGAAAGGGCAGGTTGTAAGGGGCACATGCGAGAGAAGTGGGGAAGTAAAGAGACCCTCAGAACCAAGAGAGAGGGTCTGCCCTGGAAACGTCGATTAACCAGGGTGCTCAGAGAAGGTGTAATAAAAGGACTTTTTGGTGAACCGAAGGTTGACCGAGAAACCTTGTCTATTTCAGTCTTTGTAGTTTGCTGTGGTTCATGTGAGGCAGCACATGAAATGCGAGAGTCCATTTTTCTACTGTAAGTGAATACAATTGATTGTTCTTTATGATAGAACATCTTGCTTGCTTAGGAGTCAACAGGAGAGTGCCTGAGAAGGGAGTCAACATTGAGGGATACACCTGATTGGAGTTTTGAAAGTCAGTCTTCAAGATCGGCTATACCTTTTCCTCTATAAAGCCCTATACGGTTTCATATTTTTGAACTCATTCCTCCTTATAACATGATGTCCATTTTGCAGTTGGAGAAACTGAGGCCAAGAAAAGCAGGATCTTAGAACGCACTGAAGTCCACAGCAGAGCCAGATCTAGACCCTGGTGCTGCTGCCTCCCAGTCCAGGCTCTGTCTGAGGGACAGTGGTGTCGTGGTCCCGGACCAGGAGGTGAGGGTTGTTCTTAATGGGGTCAGGGCTCAGAGAAGAGGAGGTTGGCCCTGGAGTCTGCGGGGAAGATCTCCCTATTCCAAGCGCAGGTGAGAGTGTGGAGAATAGCAGAGAACTTTAGTGCGCTGCCTTTGGGACCTTTTTCTATCCGCCTTAGTATGAGCTTCTTACTCTTTAACCTTTTATATGATCAAAGGTCTTTCTGGTTAGGTGGACGTCCCATGCCGCCAATATGGTGGAGAGTTTTTGACACTTACTAGTTATGAGACCTTGGGCAAGTGAACTAGGCTTTTTCAACCTGTTTTCACACCTACAAAATGGGGGATGATCTTAGAGTTGTTGGGAGGATTAAATGGTATATTGCATGTCAAGTAGTTAGCACAGTGCCTGTGTCGTAATAAATGGGCAATACATGTGAGTTATTAACGTTTTTATTGTGATTACTGTCAATGCTGCAGTAGCAGCATTGTCGCTTCTCATTGAGGGGCAGCCCTGGCAGGACCCCTAGGATCCCTGGAAGGAGAGAAGGTATTGTCAATTTTGCAGCTTGTGGCCCCTTTTTTGAGTGAGTGGTGTCCCTGGGATTGTGCAACTTGAAAGTCCTGTTTTTAGGGTGGCGGGGGGCAGGGGATGTATCAAGATCCCTTTAGCAGGTGAGGAAATCAAGGCTCAGAGAGGCTAATCTGCAAATGCCCCTGATGTAGCTAGTGGGTAGCTGAGCTGAAATCTCTGATCTGTCCACATCAAAGCCCAGGTTCTTCCTGCTAAACCTTCTATGAGGGGAGCATAGCAAGGGTCCTGCCCAGACAGTGAGGCTCCTGTCCAGCCTGAACCCTGCCTCTTCCCTGCAGCTTGGTCTGGACGTCTGGGAGGGCTGTGATACCGCTTCTTGGTGGAGTTTCCAGAAGAGAAGCTCCCATCTGCAGGGCATGCAGCTCACAGCTAAGGGAATAGTCAACAGATACTTGTATGCACAGCTCTGCAAACTGCTTTCTTGAAGAGTGCAGTGGTTATCACACTTGCGACAGCGTCTGAAGCTTTCTGAAAGGCTTTGTGTCTTGCCATGTGTTGAAGTGTGATTATCTAAGGGTGTTTTAACTTAAAAACAAAATACACGCACGCCTCACAAAGACAGTTACAAGTGGCATTGGAGAGAGATGCTAGGAGTTGGGAGAGAACGGGGATTCTAGGAAGACAGGGAATGAAGAAATTATCAATGCAGAGATCCTAAAGAGATCTAGACGCTGTGAGAGGACTCAGCATATTCTTCAGTCAGTGAGAAATGAGGGGGGACCAGAATGCCATCAAGGCTGAGGAACGCTGCCTTCTCTTCCCTCGGAAAATATTTCAAGTGAAAATTTAATTGAAAAGAGCCTCAGGGGATGTTGGAGGACCAAGGTGGTGGCAGATACCGGCTTGAAATGTATCGGGTGGGCAGTTTGATCCTGGCCACCACCTTTGGAGGGGTCTTGGTTTTCTTTTTTACACTGCCCAGGCAACGTTGTGAATCTTCTCCTGGGGAGGTGCGTGTATGTGTGTGTGCATGCGTGCGTGCTTGTGTGTAATCCCCCACACCATATTAGGGTGCAGGCCTATAGATGGAGCACTCTGAAGTTGCTTCACAAGAAAGGCACAGGGGTAATTGAGGATGAAAGGAGAAGACTGATGACTCAGGCAAGGAACCGAGCTTTGGGGCTGCTTGGTACCAGCAGAAACCCCTCTTTTCATCATACACTTCTCACTCAAGAATCCCCAACTGTGGACCCACTGAGGAAGGTGATTGTTGGTGTCGAGGGATTGAGGAGATATCCCATAAAATCGTGGTGGAAATCCCCCAGTCTTACTTCTCTGGCTTTTTCACCCAGCCTTTTGCAAATGCCAGGATTGCAGTGCTATCTCTTAAACAAAACAAAGCTGTGAACACCTGAAAGCCCAGGTGTTCTGGAACTCAGGGGTCAGCCTCTGACACAGCCTAATTGGCTCCGTCTGACTCTGGCTAATAATTCTCCCGGTGTCTGGACTCTCTGTTCCATTTCACCTGGCCGATAGAGCACAGTGTTCCCCATGAGAAGGATTTTTCTGGCTGAACTGGGGAGCCCAGCCCTAGCCTGGTTCCCCCAGCACCTTCCCAGCGCCATGGTTGTAAGCATTTGAGCTCCCTTTACAGCCACATTTAAAGTGGGCTTCCGGCTTCTTCTCACACAACACCTGTTCATCTTTCCTTCCCTCTTAGAGATGTCTGAGTTTAAAACTTAGCATTTACAGATGGAGAGATGAAAGGATTCACTAAGGGTCACACAGCTCAGGCAGTGATACTTGGGACCCTGAGTCAGTTTCTCTTGGTACTTTGGGAAATCTTGGGTGTTCTGGGCAGCGGAACCCCCCTGGAGCCAATTATCTACTCTGCCCACCTAAGGGTGTGCACCCATTTCACACCCCAAAGAGTGGAATATCATGCATGTACGAGCCCTGGAGTATGTAGTGTCTCACCTACTATGTTTACTTGTTGCAGTCAGGCCTTCTCCCAGGAGCTTCTGGACTGGAAGTATTATGGGCCGGAGTTCCTGGAGGCTCTGGCCAGAAGTGAAGTTGTTCTTTAATCCTGATACTGACTGTGACTTGAGCACCTACTGTGTATGTGCCAGGTACTTCATGTAGGTTCTTGTTTCAACTATCTTGTGAGAATTAACAACCCCACTTTAAGGAGGGAAGTGAGACTACAAAGTTGATGCTGGAACCATACCACCAATGAGTGGAAGAACCCCAAAGCCATGTCTGGCCGCTACCCCTCATAAGACTTCAGTTCGTGGGGCTTGACTGTTAACTCGGGGAGATCTCCCAGTTGACAAGGCATATCTGGAAGGAAGTCTGTTCCATCACAGCGGAGCTGACGTTCCTATGGTAAGAGAGAGTTTTGTGCCCTTACACTGATGCCAACCTTGATTGCCCAGTCGTGGAAGTAGCAAGGGGAAGAAGGTGGTTAGAGGCAGTGGTAAGGTGAGCCCCCACAGCAGTGCTCTTAGACTTCAAGGGGATTTGTGTTATTTTTAATCTGCAGTGAACTTACCATCCTACTTGCCTTTTTATTTAAAACAATTCACCTGAAACTGGTTTGAACTCCTTGGTTACCTTCTGGGTAGGTAGTCGGAAGGTAATAATGCCATAAAAAACGGGCCAGGAGTGAGGACAGGAGCTGACTGTGGAGGTGCCATGTCCTTGGTCCCCTCTGGGGAAGAATGATCTGACCCTGTCTTTACTCGTATGTTGTTGGTTTGTATGGGGGTTTCCTGGGGGAGGGGTGCACAATGATTAGCATCCTCGCCTTTATCTTCCACTCCCTGGAGAAAGTCTGCTGAACGAAGACTTGACCGGAGCATGCATCTTTTCTCCCTTCTTTTTCTCTTTGTGTCTTGGTTGGGGTGGTAAGAAAATTTTAAACAGTGTGGTATGGCTTTTGCATGCATTTGATGTTTGTGTGTCTCATATATTGACATCGGGGGATAAAATAATGGCAATAACGATGTTGATGTTAATGACAACTAGCATTTATTGAGCAATTACTATATGCCGGGCATGGTGTTAAAGACTTCACATATGTTATTTAAATTAATCATCACTCGACCCACCCTGTGACATAAAGACCGTGAGCCCAATTTTTTTAGGTGAGGAAACAGACCTAGAAAAGATAATTCGCGTGTCCAGGGTGTAAATGATAGAACTGGGACTTGAACCTGGGTGTGTTTGATTCCAGAGAGTGTTCTGCACTACTTCACCGTGCAGCTTTGTAGTGAGTGTGTGTGTTTGTACTGGCTGTGGACGGCGCTTCTAAGCCTGCTGGATTACCTGCTGGTGCTAAAAGTGGCAACAAAGGAGCTTTCCAAGTCTCTCTGGCTGCGAATTGAGTTGCAGGGATAGGGACAAGGTAGACCTGTGCTCTCTCCGTGGGACACGGGAGTAGGGCTGCAGGATCCCAGCAAAAGCCAAGGGCACCAGGGCACCATGCAGCCTCCCAGTCGTATGATGTTTATGGTGTGGGAGAAGAAATGTTCTCTCAGACGCAGAGATGCCGCAGCACTTCCTCTTGACCCAGTCCAAGGTCTCGTCTTGTGCAGAGTAGATACGTAGCCAAACACGAGATTTGAGCCATTTACCAGGTCATTGGTGGGAAACTGACTTCTGGAAACGTGAAAACCAGCCATCTTCAACCCCAGACGTTGCTCAGCCTGCGGGACTTTCCTGGTGGCTTTCTGAGCCCTGCCTCTGATTGGAGCCCTGTGTCACCAGTTCCCTCACCCTTCTGTGCTGTAGCGAGACCAGGCTCCGAGGACTGTTGCCCACCGGGTTGCCAGCTACAGCTCCCCTGGAACCATATCCTGAGCCATTCGGCAGGGCTGGTGGTTTTCCATTCCACCAGCATCTGCCCACCTGCTCTCCTTTTCCCCTCTTTCCTGAGCCTGTGTGCCTTACAGAAAGTCTGCTTTCCTGTTAGTTTTTCGTTTTGTTGATAAAGGAGAGAGGCAGAGAGAGAGAGCGTGCCTCCCAGGCCCTCTCGGGGAGTACACATCTCCTTGAGGGAAAGAACACGCAGTGCCGGCCTTTGGAATTGGCAGCCAGTGTACTGTTCTCTGTCTGATAAGAGGTACTGTAAATAAAACTGTACACCATGGCCTGTTGTAAAATGCCCTGCGTCTGTACTCATTGTTCTGACAGCCTATGCTTTTTTTGGGTCTGCTGTTTTGGTACACTCTGTACTTCCTTATGTAAGCAGGCGTGCATATCTCATCAGAACATTCAAGATGTTTATTTTAAAATCTCAAGGAATTTTTTTAAAAAAGGACACACCACTCAACATTAGATGCTGGCAAACATTAGGTATTTTTTCAGTGGTTCTTTTTTTTTCTTCTTCTTCTTCTTATTAGCATGGTGGGGGGAGGTTTGGGAGAGGGAGGGACTTTGAATTTTTTTCCTTCTCTCATTGGCTCCTGCCATATTTCCTCCAGAGAGACACCACCCCACATCTGATTGCATTCAGCAGCTTCTGCTCCCTTCCCGATGCACAGGCCCCCAACCCCATCTCTCGTTAGGAGGGCAAGTGGGGATGGAGGCTCTAGGCTTTGCCAAGGGGGAGAGGCCACAGTCAGGGACCTTGTCATGACTTTTCCTGGATTCTAGCTCCCTTGTTGTTGGAATCCTGGGCGTTTAGAGAAAGCTTTAGGTTTTTGAAAGTGTTTTCTCGGCTGGTCCCTCCTGTTGCTGTGAGTCGGGGTGATCCTTGGTGCCCACACACAGAGGCCTCTGTGCGGGCTCTGGCACGTGCATCCTCCCTGTCCACCAGCCTTAACTTGCTTGGAACCCTCCTCCTTCCTCTAGCTTGGTCTTACCTTCGGAGGTATCAGGAAGTCAGGGGAAAGGGAAGAAAAGTACAGGTCTGGGAAACCCCAAATGGCCAGGCACCTCCCCACTCCGGGGTAGTGCTTAGAACATCCTAAAGCCCACCCCCATCTGTAGGCTCCCCGGGAGACTGGTGGGGGCAAGGATGTCTTTGTCTCCCTGTCTGTCTCTTTAACAGTTGGGTACATGGAATCTCAGATAAACTCAGTGGCTGGCAGGGGCAGAGAGTCACCCAGCAGATCACTGCCTGCCAGTCAAGGGCCTGCCTGGGGACAGGAGGCTCAGTGAGTGTACCGGAGGGAGGGGTGGTGTATTTGCTGCTGGCCTGAGTGCGCTGGGCAGCTGGGTTGGGAGCAGATGGGCTGAAGAGAGGGAGGTCTTGCTCCAAAGGAAGCAGACAGCCCCACTTCCTAACATTTTCTTTCTCTTCCTCCGACCCAGCCGGAGACCGTGTCCTTGAGTTTTAAAAAAGGGCAGTAGAGAACTCAGAGTGTGTAGAGTAAGGACTCTGCCACCCCCTAGGGGACAGCCTGGCAGTGCCCCGAATGGCCACTGCCCCTTCCCAGGCCAGTTTTGCACACAGGAACCTGCCTAAGGTTTTCTTTGTTAACAAGCATTCACTGGGCACAAACTGCATGCCAGGCATGATGCAAGGTGTCAGGGACACCGTAGAGCCCAAGAGAGAAGCGAGCCTGCTCTCACGTAGCTTACAGTCTGCTGGGGAAGGCAGGAAAGAGCCCAGAAACACAGGACAATTGGACGGGGCTCCTGAGGCTTGTCCAGGGAAGATTTAAGAGCCAGGTTAATGGATAGCTGCTGATACTGACATATTGGTGCTGTGACAGATTTCTCTGCTCCCCTCCACAAAACACTCACCTTTAAATTAGAGACATGGAGGTGAGGTGTGTACATGCACGTGTGTGAGTGTGTACATGTGCGTGTGTGTGCATGCGTGCATGTGGTGCAATATATCTTTATAAATGTGAGACTCAACTTTGCACAAGATAAATGGCCTCCAAATAACTGTACATCCAATTCCAGTAAAATCAATCATCCTTTAATTGCACAAAGGGAGCTCTTTCTTTAAAGGCATCATGACTGGTGATAATGGTAGCTGCTACTTATTGGTTCCATATGTCTATGTACCAGATACGGCGGAGCAATTCACCCACCTTGTCACAACCCTCTGAGGGACCCAGCTCAGCTGGGATCTGAACTCCCATCTGTCTGACCCAAGTCCTGAGCCCTTAACCACACTGCACTGCCTCCTGAGGTATAAATAGCATCAATAATCTTTTATATTTGCAGAGTGCTTTGTGATTAACAAGGAGGTTTGTATTCATTACTGTCTGTTACTTCCTTCAATCCTCACAGCAGCCTCCGGGAGGCGGACCGTGATGGTCGTTCCCATTTTACAGATGAGGAAATGGGTTCATCAAGGTGTGATGACTTGTGTGATGTCCACAGCAATGAGTGTCTGAGTCAGGCGTGGGACCCAGTTCTCCCAACTCTAGATCCTGTTGCTCTCTTCCTTGGTTCACTTGGATCTGTGGTTGCTATGGAGAAGAGAGAAGGTCTAGCCCCCTTTATCGTCTGCCATTCTCCCTCTGCTGTTTAATTTCCCTCTCCGAAATCTGTCCCTTGTGTGCTGTGTCTCCCACTCTGCCCTCCCCGACTCCGTTCCTTGTAGCTGGGCTCCGTGCGCTTCCTTTGCCCGGCGTGGGTGTCCCACACAGTGGCATGCTTCTTATGGCCTCGCTGTCTTCATTTCTCCATGCAGACGTCAGCTCATCAGGGAGGTCTTCCCTGCCCAGCCTGTGTCAAAGAGCAGCCCCTGGCCCTCTCCATCTCTCTCCACTTAATTTATTTCTCTTTTTATCACTCACCACCACCTGGCCTATTTTATATTTACTTGCTTTTGAAAATCTGCCTTCCCCTCTTGAATGTAAGCTCCATGAGGGCAGGGATTTCGTCTCTTTTGTTTATTTACTGTAATCCACCTCTTGGCTTATACTTAATGGATGTCCAAAAACCGGACCCTGTGTGTAGGAAGGATATGGCGGGTCATGACCATCCCTGAGCTGTGTCCCTGGAGTTCTGCCCACTCCAGGATGAGCCCAGGAAATTTTGCAGGGTGTAAATGCTGCTGCTGGGTCCATATGTACCCGTTGTGCTCATCTGGCATGACCTCCTTCCCTCCCTCTTCCCCCTCCCATTGATGCTTTATAAATGTATTAGTGGCTGAATGATGTCACCGTAATGCATTTTGGGAATAGCCATGTGGTTTATACACACTTGAGTTGCTTTGAATGCAAACCTGACATCATACTGAAGGCAGCAGCGAACAACATATGCACAGTAAACAGGCAGAGACTGTCTTATTGATTAACAGATGAGGCCTCTATTATCGATCAAAGCTTGGCGAGGAAATTTATCACTTTTAATTTCAGGGCTGCCAAATATTTCTGCCTCTGAGCCAGCCATTACAGAGACAATTTAAAGGCACAAGCCTCCTCGGGAGGGAGGATTTCGTCTGTCTCACTCTGCTCGGCTGGTGTGTCTTTGCTCCTTGGCTCACTCTGGAGAGTTGTGGGGGGTCAGAGCCTGTCTGGGTGGTGATGGGAGGAGGACCGGGGCCTCGTGAGCGGGGACGAGCCACGGAGCCGGCGTCGGTGGTGTCCGTTTGTGACGAGGAGTCTGACCCAGACTCACTGAGGACAGGGGCCCTTCACACACTCAGCTTAGTTTCGTGACTTCTGCGAGGTGGGGACGCGGTGGGGCTTTGAAGGCAAGCGGCTGTGGTCAGGCTTGGGCCGCGCCAGCAGCCTCTGCTCGATCACGTGTGCCCTTGTTTTATCTTCATCTGCACTCATCTGATGGCACACATCCGGCCTTGATTCCCTACCTGCCCCCTTCCTTTCTCTCTGCTTCTCGGTCATTAAAGTGAGAAGGTGCTGCAGCCCATGGTGATGGCTGTTTTCTAAGAACCCGCCACACCACATCCCTTGCAAGCCGGCTGTGGCGTGGTGGCGAGCCACAGGGCACCCTGCCTGCCGGCCTGGGCGTCCCTCCTCGGCCCTCCGCTCCCCAGTTCTCCACTAGGGAGCCATGAGAAGGGGCAGAACCAAAGGAAGAGATGTAATTAAAATCAGATCCCTTACAGAGCCACAGAAAATCATTGATGGCTAATGATTTTGATGAGACATGGAGGAAGTTTCTGGTTGTAAGCGAGCCGTGGCTTCACCCGGCCTCGGCCTTCTCTGTTGGGGTCCCTTCTGCTCTTTGAGGTTCTTTCTGCATTTCCAGTGTAAATGAGTGAAAAGTGGTCCTGGCTGCCGTCTCTATGAACACACATTGCGACTGCTTTGCTGTCATCCCTGAAAGAAATTTTCTTGGCTCTTTCTTCAGAGCTCTGTAAGCCATGTGCCAGGTGCTTGGCGTGAGGACGCCCTGCAGCTGGAAGGGACACCCAGAGGTCATCATGGCATTCCCCCTGCCAACAGGAGAGATTCCACCCCAGCCACCAAAGACAAATGACTATATTTACTTTCAGAGTGACTTCATATCGTCCCTGGGTACTTCGCCACTCATTTATTCAGTCAGTCAGCTCATACTTACCGAGCACTTGCTAGAGCATATCCTGGACGTCAGTAGGAACGCAGGTGTCGGTGAGGTAGACCAGGCCAGCGCCCCTTGGGACCGCACAGTCTAGACCTACTCCGGACTCCTCATACTCTTCACTGGCAAGAACTGTTCATGGGTGTTTAAGTCTGTGCTGCTGGTACAGCTTGTATTTTGAGTTGTTTTTCAAACTTTTTAAAAGTAACAGAACCATTTTTCCAAATACAATTTCATACAAAACCCTGGCATGTAAAATGGGAAAATTGAATTTTTGTTTTTTTGAGTTGAGAGAAGGGAACCCAGACCCCATTGTGGGATGAAGTCTTATCCATGAAGCATCTTTGCAGATGGAACCCTAGGGAGGTTGAAGAGTACAGGGATTAAGAGTGAAGGTTCTGAAGTCAGGCTGTCTGGGTTTGAATCCACCTCTACTATTACCCGCTGGTAACATTGGGCAAACTACTTAACCTTTCTGAGCTTGAGTTTACTCATCTGCTAAATGGGGGTAATAGTGTATATGACAATTGGCTGCTGTTAGGATGAATGCTAAGATATGTATTAAACACTTAGCATCATACGCCTCAGGAAATCCGAGGTGCTTTGAAAATGGCACTGTGGGCTGCATATATGTGGCTCTTACGAGAGCCTCTAATGCAAAACTGAAACACAGGCATACTTAAAGAAGTGCTAAGACATGTTGAAAAGAACAAAACGCAGTGATGGGTTGTAAAGGACAGAGCAGCGAGGGGCTGGAGGGCTTAGTGTCCACAAACTCCAGTCTTGAGAATGGAATGGGATTGCAAGAGACAGAGGAGCAGGCCCGGGCAGTGCTTAAGCACAGAGGCTCAGGGCAGGTAGAGCAACAGCCAGAAAGGGCCAGTGAGGACAACATACTATGGTTGGGCAGCTAACTGGGACAGGTTATGGAAGACCTTGAAACCAAGTGAAGGGATTTAGAATCAGTACAAATCGTCAGCCATTGCATCTTCTTGAGTCAGGAAGTGTGAGGAGTCAAGTGTCCTTCAAGGAACCTGCATCTGTTGAGCGGATCAGAGGGTGGCTGGTGGTGTGGAAGCCATCCTTGAGTCTCGCAGTGTTCTGGGTGTGACACAGCAAGGGCCTGGACGAGGCAGTGGTTATCCAAATGCAGTGAAAGAGATGCATCTAGAAGACATCTTGAAGGGAAAATGCCAGGGCTTGTGACAGATGACCCCCTGGACCAGATAACATAGTAGAGCTTCGAAGATTATTAGCCAGGGATAAAAAGTACTATTTCATCTTGACATGGTGTCATTGTCACTTTGAGCCTTATAAATCATGGTTCTAAAAAAGTTTATTAAATCGAGTTGCACTGAATGAATTTTGTTTATTCCACAAATATGGGTAGTAATAGGCTCCCACCGTGTGCCAGACAGACGCAGCTGTGTGCGAGAGAACATGGTCCCTCCATTGGGGAACTTACCGTGTGGTGGGAGAGAGAGACAGGTCCATGGGCATTTATACTGGAGCGTGGCCAGGGCCAAGAGCTGGAACATACAGGATGCTGTGGGAACGTAAAGAAGGGTCGCCTCCCCCAGCCTTGGGGCACGGGTATCGTAGCTGACGCACAAATGATGACTAAGAGCTCCAGCTATCCCACAGTGGCCAGGGGAGCAGGGGAGGAATGTCAGAGGCAGAGGATGTGCAGAGACCTGGCAGTGAGGGAGAACACGGCTCCTCCAGGGAGCTTGCGGAGTTCAGCGTGGCTGGGGAGAAGGGAGCAGGGTGAGGTGTGAGAGATGAAGCAGAAAGGATGAGCACACCAAGACGTGCTTTGCGAGTCCTGGTAAGGAGATGGGACTTCATTCTTCAGGCACTGGAGAGCCATTCGGGGGTGTTAAGTGGTCAGCTGCAGGCAGCGGGTGGGGTAGACAGTGAGTTTAGTCTGGGACATACGGAGTCGGAGGTCCCTGTGGATAGCCAGGTAGAGCCAGGTCAGCAATTCCCACTTTCCCCTGAAGTATTATTTAGGCAGCAGGGCATGGTTCCCCTATCTGTCCCTCGCCTGGAGCTAGCTCTCTGACCCCCCTTCTCAGGACATCTCACCCATACCCCATCTCTGTTTATCTTGGTCGTTCTCATTGTGTTCCTTCTCTCTGGGAGATCCCTGGACGAGGGCATTTGGAACTCAGTCGGGGGGAGGGGGTGGTCATCTTTTGGAGGAGGGCCTGAGCTGACCTCTGGGGCCATCGATTATCCCTCACTCAGGATCTTCGCAGGTGTCCAGCCCGCTCCCGAGTGTCCCCCTGTGCAATTCTGGCCCAGTACTCCCACCCCCGCCCCAATGAACCATCGCTCTAGTGGTAACCGCCTCTCCTTTCTTTTAGCGGGTGCCAAAGCCTTCGTCTGTGATCAGTGCGGTGCCCAGTTTTCGAAGGAGGATGCCCTGGAGACACACAGGCAGACCCATACAGGTGAGCTGACCTCGACTCTCCTTCTCCAGGTTTGGCACAGTGTGATAGCACGTGGATGCGAACTAGCTGGGTGGTGCCCCCTTTTAACAAACACGATACCAGATCATTTCCTAGGGGAGCCGTGAGCAGGAATGGGCTTCTGCCACATTCGGCTACTGCTGCCTGTGGGGTGGCTGGGTAAGAATTCACAAGTATGACATCGCCCCGTAAGAACAGCTGTCCTGGATTAGACCAAGATCTCTGTCTCTAACAGAACACTGAAATCCCATCTTCGTGGAGGCATTGAGTATGCTCCTATTAAGGCCTTAGAAAGTGTGTGATGTTATCTAAGCATCCCCTTCCCTTGGTCAGGAAATCTCTCGCACCCCATCTGATGAAACCCTCGTGTGGCCAGAATGGGCTGGGCCTCCCTCTGCAAGAGCTGAGGCACTGCCTAAAAGAAGTCAGTCTGTGCACCAGGATGCATTCAAACAACATTAATTAACAATATTATAGCTTTATTTGACTTCAAAGTGTTGATTTCACAGCACCAAAGTCCTCTCATTATTATAATCAGCATCGTCGTCATCATCACAACAGCCTACACTTACTGAGTGGCCCCCATGTGCTGGCCACTGTTTTCAGTGCTCACCTGATCCTACTCGGCCAGTCTTACAGTAACCCTGTAAGGTAGGAAGATAGCCCCATGTCACGGGCGAGGAAACCGAGGCTTGAAGGAGAGAAAGTGATTTTCCAGAGTGAATAGAGGGGACAGGTGTGGTAGAGCCTTGTAGTTCAGAACTTAGACTGCCTGGGTTAACCTTGACTCTGCCACTTCCCATTTGTAGGGCCGTGGATAAATTATTTAAACTCTCTTAGGTTAGGTTTCTCGTCTGTTAGAAAAGTAGAGTAATAATAGGATCTACCTCATAGCATAGGGTTGCTGTGGAAATTCAATAAGGTATTTTATTTGAAGTGCTTCATGGAGTATTTGACTCATAGTAAGCATTCAATAAATAGTTGTGGCTATATTTAATTTACTAGCTATTTATTGAGGTCCTACAATGTGCCTGGCACTGTTTGGGCATTTAAGATCTAGTAATGTATGAGATAGACAACATTCCTGCCCCTCTTCATGAAACTGAGATTCTAACTGGGAAACAATATCGGCAAATAAGTGTATGATATGATGTCAAGTTATACATAATATTAATAAGTGCCACTAAGTAAAAATAAAGCAGGATGAGGGGTAGAGAATGATAGAGAGAGAAGTAATGTTGTGGTCAAATGCCCAGGGAAGACCTCACTTTGAGAAGGTGATGTCTAAGCAGAGTCTTAAAGCGAGGGAGGTTTCTAGGAAGACTGTCTAAGCAGAGGGAATAAGCACGTGCAAAAGCCCCGAGGCTGAGTCTAGCCTGACACATTTAAGGACCAGCATGCAGAGCAGTGTGGCCTGAGAGGCCAGTGACATGCAGAGAGGGAGGGCAGGGGGATGAGAGCAGGATCAGATGGGTCTCTCGACCCTAGAAAGGCATCCAGATTTTATTCTGCAAGTGCTAAGAATCCTTTGGAGGGAGAGAAAATATTTGCAAATCATATGTCTGATAAGGAACTTATTACTAGAAATAAAAAGAGCTCTTACAATTGAAAAAAATTACAAATAATCAAAGAATGAGCAAAGGATCTAAACAGACCTGTCTCCAAAGATAGGCAACTAGCCAGTGAGCACACGAAAAGATACTCAACGCCGTTAGCCTTCAGGGAGATGCGAATCAAAACCACAATGAGATACTACACACCACTAAAATGTGGTTGTAATAAAAAGTACAGATAGTAGCAAGTGTTATCAAGGATGTGGAAGAATCAGAACCCTCATACTCTACTGGTGGGAATGTCAAGTGGTACAGCCACTTTGGAAAACAGTCTGGCAGTTCCTCAGAAGGTTAAACACAGAGTTATCATGTGACACAGCAGTTTCTGTCCTAGGCATATACCCAAGAGATTAAAAATGTGTCCACACAAAAACTGGTACATGAATGTTTATGGCAGCATTATTCATACTAGCTAAAAAATGGAAACAACCCAGTGTATTCAGCACAGTAACATGCTGGGCGGGTGTGTAGCCTAGGAGCCATAGGCTGCACCATGTAGTCCAGGAGTGTAGTAGGCTGCACCATGGAGGTTTGTGTCAGGACACTCTGTGCTGTGGCCTAGAGAAGCTCCCCACTAGGAATGGAGAGCTGGGACTTGGCCCAACTCCAACATGAGTCCTCTTTCCACTGCTCCCCGCTGCCTGCACATTGAGTGTGTCCATGGGTGCATGGACTGAACGGTTCAGGGTGAGCCTGTTTAGAGATCATTCAGCTCATGGCCCTGTCCCGAGCAAGGCCCTTTTGTAGCCCTGTGACCAATTTAACAAGACAAAAACAACCAAAGAACCAATTCCTCGAAAAAAACCCCAAAACCAAAACAAAAAACAACGGAAAAAAAAAAAAGCAACCAAGCGCAAAAACAAGGTTAACAAAAAAAAAAAAAAAAAAAAAATTAAAAAAAACCAACCAAAACCAAAAAAAAAAAATTAAAAAAAAAGGGAAAAAAATAGTCCATTGGAGGGTTTTGAGCGGGAAAATGACATTAAACGATTTATGTGTTTAAAAGGTTACTCTGGCTCCTGTGTTGAGAATTGACCACGGGGAGTTTCAGCTATCAGTTGCCGCGTAACAGCCCACTCCAACAGTAGCTTAAAACAACAAAGTGTTATTTTCTCTGACAGTCCTGTGGGTTGACTGGGCTCAGCTGGGCGGTTTTCATTTGGGGTCGCTCATGTGGTGGTCATCGAGTAGTGGCTGGGGCTGGTGTCATCTGAAGACTGAACTGGGCTAGATGTCCAAAGTGGCTTCTTCATTCCAATATCTGACTCTCGGTGTATGGCCTGCCTCTGCAGCAGAATAGCCTGCACTTGATACATGACAGCTCAGGGCTTCAAGAGTCAGGAAGCAGAAACTGCCAGCCCTCTGAAAAGCTAGGCTGGAAACACACAGCATTCCTTCCACCATGTTTTATTGCTCACATAGTCACAGGCCAGCCACAGATTGAAGATAGTGGAAGGCTAGATTCCCTTTCTTAGTGGGGAGTGACAGAAACCTACGGGGAAAGAGGATTGATGGCAGCCATCTTTGGAGACAAGCTACCACAGGAGACTGGCGTGGAAGAAGGAAGACCAGTCAGCTGCTGTTATAATTATTGTCATCAATATTTATAAGTTCTTGTCCTTCCTCTCAAAACCTGCCTCTGCTCAGCGGAAAACATGCCTCCTAACGGTGGTATCAGGGGATTTGGCCTGGTGCTGCCCTGTTCTGCCGTAGTGGGAGGAGAGCGTTACAGGTGAGCTGTCATTACAGTCGACATCTCCCCTGCTCGGTTATAGAGAAGGTGACTGGGCTAGGTTATTTTCCCCAAGTTCGAGATTTTGTTGCCATGAAAGTCAGGGGAAGACCAGGTCTCCCGGGGTCCCAGCCATTTCCTTACTGCCAGGCCACATATAACTGAGAATCCCACTCTGAGAATTCTAATCTGGAGGGAAGAAGACACTGAGCCATGAGGCAGCTTTGTGGAGCAGCTTAACTCTGTCCATCCGGATTAAATGTGCAGCAGCAGGGAGCACGCTGCCCTCTCAGCCAGGGACAGGGGAAAAAGCTGAGTCCCTGAGGGATGAGCAGCCGGGCTGTTCCCAGGCCAACCCCAGACATGGCTGGAGCACCTCTTCTGTGGCTGGTATGCACTGGGGATGCAGGGTGACCAACACAGGCACGTGCCTTGTTCTTGAAAAAAGCTGGGGATGGTGGTCTGGGTCCTTTGCCTTTCCCCAGAGACCTTGTGGATGGGGCTCCTCTGCCGGAGGAGGAGGAGGCTTCACCAAGAGAGGTCAGCTACCTAGTGCCCCCTACTGATATTGAAGTAAAAAGTGGCTGGTGCTTGCTCAGTAAACATTGAGTAAACTGAGCTCTGGAAAGGGTGAGGAATGGAGAAAATGTATCCAAATTAGGGACAAGAGACCAAGGTGGATGCTTTGAGAGAGGCTCCCTGCCAGCCTGAGTGCGGGCTAAAGGCAAGCGAAGAGCATCAGCTGCCTCCTCGCATGGGCCAGGCGCTGTGCAGATGCACCCTCAGGATAGGGCTGGCAAGAGGTGGCCTGTGTGATACTAGTGACTCGTTCTGACACGTGGCAGGGCTCGTTCATCCCTCAGAGCTCTGCTTCCTGCTGAACCCAGGTGGCCTCTGAGCTCCCCTAACAATCAGTGGAAGAACACAATCTGAAATCTATTGGCCATCTCTGTTCTGGGAATGGGGACCCAGGAGGAAGGGAGAGCCCTGATTATGGGGAATGCTGAAAACACCACCAGCTATTGGAGTGAGAAAAGCCAAGTGGGGTGTCAGGTATCATCAGGGAGCCGGCAGGGGAGCAGGGAGAGCTCTGAAAAGGAGAAGGAATGGAGGCCCTGGGGAGAGTAAACATAATGCTAATGCCACTTGATATGTTTGCTACCTTAGTTTATAAAACATTTCTCTCTGTTATACCCATTCAACAGATGAGAAAATGGAGGCCTAGAAAGTACCCTCTAGGAAGTGGAAGGCTGGAACTTGACCCAACTCCAGCTCAAGTGCTCTCTTCCACTGCTCCCCAGCATCCTGCGTGTTGACCAAGTGCTGTCTATGGGCCGTGGACTGAACAGTTCAGATGAGCCTGCTTAGAGACCAGTTAGCTCATGGCCCCATCCTGGGCAGGGCTCTTTTGGATGCCTGTGACCCATTTAACTAAGAAGCCCCAATACCCTGATGCCCACAGCCTCCTCCTGGGGTAGGATACAATTTCCCCGAGTCAGATTGGGTCTGGGAGTTTCACGCCCAAGGCTGCCATGCAGGGAGTCAATGGAGCTCACACGTGGCATTGCACAGGCTGGATGATTATGGTTTCTTACAGGTGTTCTTGAAACTGAAAAATGAATTTAATAGAAAGTATTTCCAATCCCAGTCTAGCCAAATGAATGGCATCTTCAGGTCTCACACATTTGACCCCACTTAGCCTGATTTTCTGTGCTGGTATGTGTGCCCCCCTCTGTCACCTCCTCCCCTCGAGATCTCGATGGGTTCATGTTGGTGCTCAGGGAGTCCGTGCTTGTGATTGGGCTGGGATTGTTGTCACATTTCAGTTTTCTGTTTTGGTACAGCGAAGACTTTGAGGAGATAAACAGAGATCATTTTACACCTTTTATATTATGACAAATACATATTGCAAAACACTGCTGCTTCCAAAATGTTTGGGTTGCAGAGCAGTGAGGAATTAACAGCTAGGCAGCTCCCGAGATGCTCGTACTTCATTTACACATCAGAATTTTTTTTACACTGTTCAGTAAAATAAAAGCGAGAAAACACACATGCGTGCACGTGCACACTCATGCACGCCCAGTGTACCACCTAGGTTCTATATCTGGAACGTCTTAAATTAGTAAGTCGTTCTTTAAGTCCAGATAAACTGATAAATACCATTAATGGCTTAATTTATACTCTGGGTTTGAAATTTGACACACGGACACTATCTTGGCTCAGGAAACACAAGTGGTTTTGTGCCAGAGGTTTTAATGACCGATCAGTAATATAAATTGCTGCATCACTGAACAGAAATAGCTTCTCCATGTCATTTGATCTGGAAACTTCTCCGGCCAGGCAGCAGTTAATAAATTTAAAAATAATTACCCTCTTTATTCAAAGTCAAACTAATTAGGAGTAGGTTTTACAAATCATAATGTTGTTCAAGCCACTGTACATCCGTGTTTGGGACTTGAACAGGCCTGGGGGCAGCAGACAGGATCGGGTGGTGTTAATGGGAGGGCAGGGAGATACTTTGGTTGCTGAGCTCAAGGGTAGGGGGCTGGGACAGTCTTCAGCTTGTCTTCAAGAGAAGACGGGAGGTCTCAGTGAGGAGGCCGTGCAGGCGACCTGTAGGAACCTTCAACTCCTTCAGTCCATGTGTAAGGAACTCAGAGCAGCCACCTACTTGTGATCTGAACATGGGGAGTTGGGGCCAGGGCTGGTCTGTGCAGGCCAAGTCAGAGAGACTGAGCGAGACAAGGAGCAGGATAGGTGGATATGCAAATGTCTGCTTGGGGAGCATGGACCTGCCCGCAGGAGGGAAGTGGATAGGACGGTCTTCAGAGGGCGTTACTCACTATGCACGTTTGGACCCTAACGGGGCTGCTCAGGTTTGTGTCAAAGACCACAGGGGAGAGGAAACCCAAGGAGCCTGAAGTGAAAGTGTAAAGTTCGGGGTATTTGGTGCATAGGGAGCCAGAACTTGGGATCTGGTGTCTCGATTCAAATTCCAGCCCCATCACTCAGAAGTTTTATGATCACGGGCAGATTGCTTAACTTCTCTAAGCCTTGGTTTCCTACTTGTAACATCACGACAGTCATGACGCCTACTGTATGTATTGTGTAAGGGGTATTGTGAGGATTTAATTTGATAATCCGTGTGAAGCACTCAGCACAGGCCTTGCGTGGAGTAAGCTCTCAGGAAATGGAGATGGTAGTTACTATTATTGCATCACAGTCTTCATCAGAGGCCTTGGAGAACACGAATTTCCCCACTGGGCAGATGAGAGGGGAAGGGCCAAGTCGATGGTGATGGTAGTGGAGGGACAGGAACAGTGAGGATGCAGCCATTTGTCCAAGGTGGGGGTGGGATCTTTTAGGATCCCTGACTATGTCCTTTGGCCAAGAGGATGTTTGCGATGCGCCCATCGAGCTAACAGCCCCTGGAGCCCCCTCAGTGCAGGGGAGAGGAGTGAGAGCAGAATGAAGTTGCACACTCTGAGCAATCTCACGGAGCAGATTTGATAGACCTTAAGGCTTTGGGGACTGGAATGCCCAAAGCTTCCCAGAGGAACCACACCTTGCCAATATCTGAACAGGTAATGTGTAAACCTAGGCCGGACAGGCTGCAGAACTGAGATCAGGGATAAGCAGGTACACCAGCCTCTAGGAACACCAGGCATGCGCCCTGCTGCGTCTTAGAGGAGGCCTCAGTGGCTGCTGCTCTTAAAGGCTCAGGAATACTGAATCCTGCTGGGCTCCTGGCCTGTGTCTGCTACCACCAGGAACCTGGGTATTCTGGATCTCTTACCTTCTTCAGGTAGCATTTTCCATATCATCCCACCTTTTCCCTGGTAAGGAAAAGAGGCAGAGAGACGGGCAAAACATGGCCAGGGTCATTCCTACGTTTAGGAGTTCTGGGGCTAGGAAGCTTAAGGGAACCTTCCACAGGTTCAGGGTCCTGGGTTGAACTAGACCCTAGACCTGCCCCAGGGCAATTCGGTTCTCTCCTCTGGCCCCCAACCTGCTCTGCCAGATCTGCCAGGTTAATGACTCAGGTTTGCTTTGGACCAGAATAGTCTATGCAGGTTTATCCCATCATTCCACCATTTACTTACTCCCCAAGTTATTAAGTACCTCCTGTGTGCCAGGTACTTGTAGACCCAATATGTAATGGTGACCAAAACTTGGTCCCTGCTTTCTGGAGGTTGCTGCAGTGCTGTGAAGGAAATGAACAAGCAGATTGAACTTGCCTTAGGTGCACATAATTCAGTAGCTGTACACTGCTGGATACTTTTGAGTTATGATTTTATTAAGTCTTTACTACAGTTCTAAAATGTAGACATTTTTTCCTCCCTAGTCTGTGCTGTAGAAAACTGAGACCCAGAAAGGTTAAAGAAGATGGTCCACAGAAGAGCTAGAATGTGTGCCTCAGTATCCTGCACCCCAGAGACCATGTTTTGACCTTGTCTTGCCTTCCCATGGCTGCCTGGGCATTGACTCTGATGTGCAGGCCAGAGGATCAATGCCCATATTTGAAAAAGGGGGTCAGTGAAGAACAAACAAGCCAAACTAGAATTAGGACCTGCAAGTTCTTATTTTCAGCCCAAGGTTTTCTCCATTCTGACTACAAAATAAGTACTTTCTTTTACTGGCCTAGAAAAAGTTGCTTAGTTTCCACATTCCTGTGTCACAGGGGAAGCCATTCAACCAGATGTAAATCTTGAGATGCTGGTTCTCATCCACTCCGCGTTGGCTGCAAGAGAGTCTTGCAGTCCAGAAACAGCTAACATACCTGGCAGCCACGGGCCTGCACTGCGGACTCTGTTCTTGCCTTCTAGCAGGGCTCGGGCTTTGGAGGGAACCCTGCCCAAAGAGTCCTCTCTGTTTCAGTGTGGAGGAGGCTGGAGGCATCTTGCTGGGGCACCGAAAGGAGGACGCAGCAAGGAGACACACACAAACACTCTTAAACACTCTGCCACTTTGTGACCACCCCCTTTGGACGTGCGGAACTGTCTTTCCAACCTTGGTGTTGTCTACCTGCTTATGCCGGCCCCTCTCTCACTCCTAACATGTTAACGATGCTTGGAAAAAGCTTCAGGGACAGTGTCTGGCTCTGAACTTCAGGGTAGAAAATGGAGTCCTTGTTTGGAGGACTCTCGATGGCGGGTGACCATGAGCGGGCTGGCGGGAGTAGCAGGCGGGGCAGAGGATTTAAAATGGTAAACAGCAACATTCCTTCCCTCAGGATGGCTGCCAGCCTTGCCCCTCTCCTGCCCTGGTCCTGGCACGAGGGGCAGAGCAGGGCACCGAGGAGTTCGTGTTGGGATGGCTGGCCTGGTCCTACGGCAATAGGAAAACTAGCAACTGTTCTGGCTGCTCCTCCCAAGGGCGGTCTCCCAGTGCCTGGCCCCAGAGGAGGTGGGAGAGGAGCCAGGTGATGAGAAATAACTTAATCTACCTAAAACTTTATGCGGGGCGGGGGAGAGAAGAAAGAGCCTCAAACTCCTGCCTAGGGTTTGGGGTCTGGGGGTGGCGGGACAGGACAGTGAGTCATCAGAGGGACACGCGGACTCCATGCAGTCTGGCGTGACCTCCCCATTGAAAGCATAATAGCATTTGACTTTTATAAATATCAGAGGTGATTCGTATAGCATTTCACATGGCGTGCCAGGGAGTTTAACCTGAGAAAGCTCCAGCTCGCGCAAGCCGCGGAGCGTCATAGGCACCGGGGCAGGGAGAGTCATGTGCTGCTGTTTGCACAGTCAGTGCCCAGCACGGATTTACTCTTGACCTCATTTCACGCTGTTACTATAAAGGCGTGTTTGATGCCTAATATAGAGTTTTATTTCCCAAGCACAGGGCTCTCGGCTCTGTGGGAGCTGCTTGCTGCGGAGCAGGGAGGGACAGCCTCGCCGTCGCCTGCGGCCCGGACCAGCCACCCCTCTCCTCCACTGTGCCCCCTAGTGGCTCGGAGGGCCTCTCTGGCCAGCTTCTGGAGGGGTCTGTAATACAATTCTTTTAATTATTAAATTTTATTTTTTTAATTAATAACTTTTATTTTTAGAGCAATTTTAGGCTTATAGCAAAATCGAGTGGAAAGTACAGGGAGTTCCCATATACTCTCTGTCCTCACATGACACACACACGGGCTCGCCCACCGTCACCATCCCACACCACAGTGGGTCATTTGTTACAAACTTACCCTACACGTCGTTATCACCCAAAGTCCATAGTGGACGTGAGGGTTCTCTCTTGGCGTTGTATGTTCTGTGGATTTGGACAAATGTATAATGACACGTATTCACCATTGTAGTATGGGACAGAGTGATTTCACTGCCCTAAAAATCCTTCATGCTCTGCCTGTTCATCACCCCAGTACTTTTTATGTGAAGCAATGCTGCTTCGAACAGTGTTGTGAGGGGATCAGTGATGTTTGGCTATTCGGGGATTGGAGCAGGAAAATTGCCCCAAGGCAGGTTTGGATTAGAAAAGGTTGAAGCTCATTCGCTCAACAGACGTCTCCAGTGCCCACTGTATGCCAGACATTTATGCTGGGCTCTGGGATAGGGATACAGCAGTGAGCAGGACATACATGGTCCCTGTGGCCCCTGCCCTGCACCCACCTCCCCCCATAGCGGAAACGATGCTGAGTATCGTTGTTGGGGCTGGAGGGGAGACAGCATGGAACCAGTGATGACTTAGGAGAAAGGAGAACTAGATTTTTGTCCTGGCTCTGCCATGGACTTGCTTTATAACGTGGGACAAATTGCTTTGTTTCTCTGCCTCTGTCAAATGTAGGGTGTGGGAATTGGGCAAGAAACGTTGTTGTTTTGAGGATTCTGTGATTCGAAGGACAGCCTAAGATCCTCATCTTGCGTTGATCATCTATATTTTTCTTACCATGAGTTTTTCACATTTGTAGATGATGATTAATAATCAATGGTGGTTGTAAGGACTAACAAAAATAATCCTTGCACAGTGCTCAGCGTGGGGACTGAATGCAGAGCGACGTGTGCTGTGAGCAGTAGCTGCTCACTGTGTTGTTTTTGGTCTGCAGTTTCCCTCACCAGTGGACAGGTATTCCCTTCACTTTATGTAGTAGCTTATGCAGTAACAATGTATTAAATACTTAACTGTGTCTGAAGAAGGGATTAAAGATGAAGATCTTTTGCCTTTTAAAGACTAGTCTAGAAACTCGAGGGAAATGATGGACTTGGATGTTTGAGGACTACAGGGCGTCCCAAAAGTCCCCATACAAAGGAAAAATTTTATAAAATTTTGTAATGAATATTTTATAAATAAAGGTACATTTAGCTACAATCTCCCATTTTTCCTGTGTATGGCGACTTTTGGGACTCCCTGTATTATTCAGAGCTTGGTCTGTGCCCAGCATCATTGCTTTTTATATATTACCCGACGTAGTCATCGTAACATCACTAAGAGGTGGGCTTCACTTCCTGTGTCACTGATGAGGAGCCACAGGCTCTGAAAGGTTTCAGTAATATGATCATTCAGTGGCAGGACTGGGGATCCAGACTGGTGTTCCCAGGGGTGAATGTGATGGGACTTTTGGGGCACCCATCGCTCTTACTGTTCCGAGGTGTCCCTACGCCCGAGTCCTGATCGTCAACCTCAGCCCCGATCTCCGGTTTCCACTCACCTCCCTGTGTGCCCCTGTTCCCTCTGGTCCCTGTCCCCACCACTGACCGCTCCTGCCTTTCTTCCCTGACTTCTCGCCCTTCTCCTTTGTGACACCACCGCTGCCTGATGACAGAAAGGAGTTAATAAAAACCAATGCGTAACTGAAACTTGAAAGGCCATAAATCGCCTTGTTTTTTCTAGGATGTTGGTAGCATTTTGATTTAATAGTTGGACAAACACAAGGGCCTATTTTATTCAGAGTTTACAGGCCTCAAGGCTGTTATTCCTCCAAATTTAATAGCATTGAAATTGCAGGGTTTGCTATAATTTGCCTATCGCTTTCTGCTCCACCATCGATGTTTATTGTCAGCAGGATGGAATCTCAATCCGACTCACTTAGATAACATGTCTGTTAAACATTTAGATAATTGTACTGTCATTAACTTGTCACATTATTTTAGAGATTCAAAACAGAGGCAGGGTAAGTAGAGGTACCCAAGAGGGTGGAGGTAGGGGAGGAGGAGGAGGAGGAGGAGGAGGAGGAGGAAGAGACAGCCTCTCCTGAGTTAGACAACCCGGAGATGAGAGCGTTGATTTCACACTTGGCATTTGATTGGAGGTGTCTAAGTTAAGGAGGTGTGAGTTGAAGAGATGGGCCCAGGGTTGCTCCCTGCCAAGCCCGGGGAGCATCTCTCAACCACCAGCCACTGTGGCAGTCAGGACTGCTGTCGGCTGACCCCTGAGATGTTGTGACAAATGCTCAGAAACCCCTGGTGTTTCATCCCCAACTTTTGCCTTTTTGTACCAAAGACCAATATTTAAACTTTGCTTAGGGATGCTGGTTGCAACATTATTTATAATCACAAAGCATTGAGAATGACCTAAATGTGTAAAGATCAGGAATCTATTAATTATGGTACCTGACATGGAAAGATGTCCGTGATGTTTTGTGTGATAAAAGCTGGTGTTAGAGACAACAGGTTATGTAGTGTGATCCCATCTAATACGAATACGGAAGCCCTCCTGTAAGATTCGATGAGGCACTTTACCTTTTCAAAGTGATTGTCTTTAGAAATGGAATATAGGGCAAAGCGTGTTTTACTTTCTGTTTATCTATTTTTGAATAATAATAATTATGGTTTACAGGCATATACCATTTATATAACTTTAAAAATTAAAGTCATTTTATAAATAAGAAAAATATCACCTCTGAGTATTACTCTTTCTATGGAGGAGGACTTCTAAAGAGTACAAGTAGATGGGGGTTTGGAGAGAGCTCATGGACATTAATATCTCCACCACACTGGCAGGTGCCTCAGTTTCCCACTGTTAGGACAGATGAGTGCTAGAGAACTCAGCACACTGGGACTGGGCCTGTGGTCCTGTTCACTAAAGGGAGTGAGGAAGTGAGTGGCAAGAGAGCTTTTCATTGCACCTATGTGAGGACTGAGGTCACACCCGGAGGGGTGACAGAGGCCAGGGACAAATACGAATGAGCTCAGCTGGAAGCAGGGGTAACTCCCCATCTGGGAGATTTGGGGGAGCAATTTAATAGCAACAATAACGGGGCACTCAACTGGGAATGCCAAATGCCCTCCAGAAATAATGGAGCGTTTGTCCCCAAGGGTCACAGGTGTGACTGCAGTTCTTTCCATCTGGCTTTGGACACTGTGTTATCTCCTGTGTCCCAGGGTCTGCGCAGTGACTTGGACGAGCGAACTCTCACTGTTGCCCCTCACAGCTTGTGTGTATCCTAGTGACACAAGAGAACAGGGAAAAAAAGCACAAGTCAAAAAACACAGGTTAATGTTTCCCCAACTGTACTGTAAATAATGCAGATATTTGGGGGTGGGAGGGAAAAACAATATAAATATTTTATAGACTGTAGGCTAAGTAATGTATATATTTAGAAAAACAGCTTAAATATTTCATATGCTACAGTGCAGATTCCTGCGTAGAGGAAGAACTGGGCTGGCGAGTCTGGGGCTAAGGGTGTGAGAACCGCAGAGCCCAGAGTGGAGGGGGAGAGGGGACGCAGTGACAGTGTGTGTGTGAGATCAGGGGGTGACAAGGACAGGCAGCTACCACTTTCTTGGAACCCAAGTAGTTGGATGTCTCAGATTTTTTTAAATATCCTGTACCATTTTTGTTTTTAATGTGGAAGAGAGACAAATGACAACCTAATAACAATTTGTTTTAAAAAATCAAATTCCAACCCAGGATAATTAAAAACATGTATCCACACAAAAACTTATACATGAATGTTCATAGTGCCATTATTCACAATAGCCAAAAAGTGGAAACTCACCAAATGTCCACCAACTGAGAATGGACACACAAAATGTGTATCTATATGGTGGACTACGATGTGGCCATAAAAAGAATGACGTACTGGTACACGTTATAACACGGATGAACCTCCAACACATTATGCTCAATGAATGAAGCCAGACACAAAAGGCCACATATTGTATGATTCCACTTATGTGAAATGTTCAGAGTAGGGAAATCTATCTAATCAGAGAATAGGTTAGTAGTTGCCGGGGTGTTGAGGGGAGAGGCGGGTGGGAGTGACTCCTAATGGGTATGTGGGGTCCTTTTTGGGGGTGATGAAAATATTTTGGAATTAGATAAGGGTTGGTGATGGTTGTACATCTTTGTAAATACGTTAAAAACTATTAAAAGGGTGAATTTTATGGGATGTGAATTCTATTTCAATTAAAGTAAAAAGCAACTTCGAGGTATGTTGTTGGTTTTTATAGACTCAGCCCATTCTCCTATACCTGCTGCATCATAGGGCTGTCTCGACAGGTAGCACTTTGCATAATAGTGACCATTCGGACAATGCAGGAGACTGTGGCACCTTTGGATCGTTCTGTTCACCAGAAGCAGCAGGGAGTAGGGAAGACCCAGGGATGCCTCCTTGCCCTCCCCGTTTCTCCATTTTCAGAAACGGAAAGGAAGAATCAGGTCAGGACTCATCACTGACAGGTCATGAGTCTGACATCCACAAAGTCAGGAGGAGACTAGATAGTTGCCTTCTGTGTAATCTCAAGAAGAAACGCCAGCCCTCATCTGGCCTGGGAGAAGTCACTCTTGCCAGAGGCAGGACACAGACAGTATTGACTCAGGTGACCCGTATTAAGAAAAGAATCATACCATTTATACATGTTTAGCATGGGGAAATTAGAAAATACATATAAACAAAAGAAACATGTCCTTTGTAGTCCCACCATCTTTATTCCATTTTTCTTTTAATCACATATGGGGTGATAACATGCGTGCTGCTTCGTAATCTGTTACTTGCCTGCCAACAAACCTGTATCTCGATGATCATTTTAGTGGTTTCCTCGTGTTCTTTCCTATACCCATTCATTTTTTTCTGTAAGCTCTGATGTTCCTTATTGGGGACTGGAGGACCAGACCCCACATCCAAAGGCCCTTCCAGGGACTGCAGGCAGGAGAAGCAGCTAACAGAGATGCAGAGTATTATCACCTCTTACCTATTGCTGCTTCTGTCAACAAGATAAACTGGGCTGGCCATGCAGTTTTGCAGCCGTTGTTTACTTGGCCATTCCAGGCAAGCCTGAGATGCTGGGAACATATCCAGTCCCCACATTCAATCTTCTGAGAAACTGTCTCCCCTTGGCTTTCTCTAGCCTTGCAAAGGGCCACTCACCCTGGGCAGGATTTGGGCAGGTAATTTACCTCTTCCACTTACTAAATGAATGGCGCTGCCCGGGGGCTGGGCAGACCGAGGAAAATCGAGGCATCAATTCATTTGCTAAGTTCAAACCCAGAGTTAAGTGACAAGTTAAGCATCTGCATATGGTAACGTGTCCCAGGCCCAACTAGGGAAGATTTCCTAGAGTTGACAAGCCCCAAGCAGGTGTTAGGAAAAAGGCTTTTCTTTTGGGATTTTCTTCTCCGACTGCTAGGAAAAGTTACCTACCAGAGGGATTGCATGTCTGGGTCAGATGAAATGTTCCCTGCCCCCTCTATGAGAAGATCCATTACAGATTGGAAATGACTTTGTCTCTAAGTGCCCGTTGTCAGATAGGATGCACATTCCCCTCAACCAAACAAATATAAAATGCTTCCAGCCTCTGCCTTGGATTTTCTATTACTGTTTCACAGGACTCCAGAGAGTTTTAAGATAGCAATTTGATTAAGCTTATGGGGAAGATCCCATCAGATAACATTCTTTTTCTGCAGGTAGAGATAATGTGTTCAAGTATTAAGTATGTTTTAAAGGTAATTATCTTTTCCATATTCATTTTAGTTACAGGAATTGACAAGGGGGGAGACTTGGCATCGGAAAGCTGCCCCTTGGGCCCTGGAGTCGCTCTGACTTCTCTCCTCTGGGGAACACACTTGATTGAGGCTTTTGACAAATGATTGAGCACCAGGTGGTTTTCTCTTTTGCAATGACTGGCGATCCCCTGTCTCCAGAGAGGTGGTCCAGAAGGTGAGGTCTTGGCCGCTGACCTCATCAGGCTCTTCAGCTTGGATGGGCTGATACTTGCTGGGCTCCCCATCTTAAAAGCTCCTGGACGTTCAGAGGAGGTCTGGCTGCTACCCAGAGGACTCGCCTCATCCAGCAGGGAGTCATAGTGCCACATCCGCCGTCTCCAAGAGCAGAGCCTGGAATTACCATTTATGTGTACTGAGCCCAGCGTGGGGTGTATTCACCTGGGAGAAGCTGATTAGAGGTCCTAGAATTCTAAAACCTTTAGACTCCTAGACTTCAGAACTAGAGCAAGGGGCTCCGGAAGCATGACCCTGAGCCTCAGAGGGGTTCTGTAATTTTCCCAATGTCACACAGCAAGTTAGAGAGATTTTTGTGGGCCAGAAGGCAGGAATCACTGGTCTGAGGCCATTCTTCTATGCTCGGTATACCCACAACTCTGTGCTGTCTCCAGTAAGGAATCTCCTTCCTTATTCCTGGAGCTCTCCAGAGTAGGAGATTTCGTCCCAAGCAGCCCTCCTTGGCAATCCGTGAGTCAGGGTCTACACCAGTGCGCCGTGTGGGCCGGAGGGACCCCCAGAGTTAGCCCAGTGCTGATGCTCTGGAGTTCGCAGACCTCGCTTTGCCTACCGGCTGTGCTATTCTAAGCACTCCATGCATGTTTGCAAACCAGAAAAGTCATGCCCAGACCCTGCCTTCAGAAAGCTAACTGTGCTAGGTAGGAAAACTCATATAGCTGAAAAGAAAATGAACAAAACAAGGCAATTTGAATGTGATACATGCTCTAGGAATTGAGGGGTGATGTTTGTGTTGTTCCCCATCCCTTTGTCTGCCTGAAATCCTTTCTGCTGTGGACAGAAACCCATGGCTCCTGCTCACAGCACTTCTGCGTGTCACTTCTCTGCCTGATCCCGCAGAGGCCCTCGGGTAGACGGGCTGCACCTTGGAAGGCAGCTGGCACTGGGAAAGGACCCCAGGTGAGAGGTTCATGACTTAAAACCCACGGATGCTGGCATGCACTGTTGTGTCTTTGAATGACTGCCCCACTTCTCTCACACGTAGGTGGCAGTGAAGAGGTGAATGCAGAGTTGATAGAGGCAGCCCAGGGTTTGGGGACGTGGCCTCATGTGCTGTATCCTAGGTGAGGATGGCTCTGGCATCTAAAATGCGCACCTGCTCTTGTATCTCCAACTCTTAGCCTTCAAAGGATCCTAATTGTCTTCCTACCCCAGCTACTTAAAATCATTTAGAGGAACTTTATTTTAAAAAAGTATATCAAGCAAGAGCTCCTGTCTCAACCCAGTTGAATCAAAATCTCTAGCGTGGGGCCCAGACTTGGATGTTTTCTCTCCCAGGAGATTCTCATGTGTAACCAAAGTTGCAAATCTCTGGATGGGATAAGATGAGACTCCATGCATGGCCTAGAAAGTTCGTCCCAGTCAGAGTCTCGGACCTCATCTTTTGCCATCCCCTGCTACGACGCACTTACACTCAGCCGCTTAGAGTTCCCCAGACTGTCCTTGCTGTTTTTCTCCTCTGTGCTTCTCCCTCTAACCTCCCCGCTCTCGCGTGCCTTGTCTGCCTGGCATATGTCTTCTCAGCTCAGTCATGTCCTTCACTGTGACACCCTTCCCACACTCGCTCCCGCCTGGACAGCCCAGTTGCAGCCTGTGGCCCTCTTGCTAGGCTGTGAGTTAGCGTGATGTCTGAACCATCTTTGGGTCCCTTGGCCCTTCTACTATGTTAGTACAGATATTACTTGATAAATATTTGTTGTGTGGCTAACCAAAAGCAGAAAAGGGAGCTTCCTGATTAGAAACAAGAGTGAAGAGTCTGTTCTTGTCCGGATTCACATTTGTGTTCGTCACTTGCCTGCCGTGTGGCCTTGGACAAATCGTTCACCTTTGCAAGTCTCACATTCCTTGTCTGAAACATTAGGACACCATACCTGCCCTGTGCACCTCAAGGAGGGACGTGAGGACCAAAATGATCTTAGAACAAGGTAGCGTCTTTGTAGTTGGTGAGGCACGATTCCAATTTAAGATACTGCTGTCATTGTGATGTCTCCTCCTGACTTCAGGGTGCCCTGGGAAGCTGATGCATTCCTGCATGCCTATCCCGGCTCTTCCAGGCCCTTTTCTTCCCGTGGCTTCTTTTTTTGCACCTGCCCTGCTCTGCCCCTGCACGTACATCGAATGCTGTACAAGAGCAAGTTAACTACTCTTATGTTTTGAACAATAGAGAAAATAATGAGGGAAGCAGGCTGGTCCATTCAGTAATTAAGTATTCAGTGTCAGGTGGTGGGCAGAAGTTAGGAGCAGAGGCACCCAGAAGTTTAGACTAGGTGGCATCTGAAGAGGCTGGTGAGACAGATCCGCATGTGTATCTGTGCATTCCAGGTACATAACCTCTGGCGTGTGGAAAGTTTCAGAAGGCAGCGATTCTCCAAACTCAGATTCCTTGCCTCACTCATCCGACGTGATTTGAGCACCAGCCACTGCAGGTGCCCATGTCCAAAGATAACTTGCCTCGCCTGCCCTCCAGGAGCAGACAGACGAGAAGAGGGCAGATGCGTGCTCAGGGTGGCACGCACAGTGGGAGCAGAAAGGGTGGGCGCCCAACCTGATGGGCGAGTGGGCAGAGAAGGCCTGAAGGCAGCAGGAGGAGATGCTCAAACTGCTTTAGGGCAGACTGACTTTGTGAGCTGGTGAAGGATTTGCTCGCCATCTCCTGTGGAAGAAGGCTTTGTGTGCGTGCATGGGTGTGTAGGCTCTTACTAATCCCCTTCCTTTCTTGATCTCTGTTTTCGAGGTTAGTGGTGTCTGGGATTTGCGGAGGGAGGAAGGCTATAAAAAGGGCAAGACAGGAGACTCCAGTGCTGGATTCAGAGCCTCCCGCATTCCGGAGATCCCCAGAGGCCCCTCTGCCGGACCCTTCAGCTCCAGAAGGCCATTGTGCTCCCTCCTGGCCTCTGACCCTGAGGCTCTGGGAAGCAGCAGGTTGTTGACACTTGGACAATCATTTCTTGCAAGGCAACTGCCTCACTCAGGAGCTCTCCTCTCTGCCTCGGGGTGGTGACTGTCTCCCTAACCAGGGAGGGGGATTCGTTAAGGAGGAGGGAAATTAGCTCTCGGTCAGAGCAGTAGGCAGGGAGGGCTCTCCTCAATTTCAGGCCCCCTAGGCAGCTTCCCCAATTGTCACCACCATTCACCCCAGCCCTCACCTGCCAGTTCAGGAGTGCCCCTGCCTGGGACTCAGCCTCGGGAAAATGGGTTCAAGAGAGGCGTTTCTGACCGGAATTGCTCTGGCCTCCCTGTCATGGGTCTCATGTTTGTCGGGGGAGCCCCATGTTTCTTCACGGAGGACGCACATATGTATGCATTCTGTATGTCTGCTGCAGTCTCAGGGATGCAGTCACAGGAACAAAGAAATTTCTAGTCCTGGTGCTGCTACTTATTAGGAGCAGGACTCTGGGAGAGTCACTTGTCCTTTTAGAGGCTTGGTTTCCATGTTGGTAGAAGAGGGTCAAAAAAGCCACTTGCCTAATGGGCCTGCTGTGAAGAGCAAATGAAATAATATGTATGGGAGTGCTTTGCACTCTGCAAACACTCTGCAATGTACACTTTGATTATTAATGGTTTCTCTTATAGCCAAAGCTGGCGTTTTGTGTGTGTGTGTGTATGTGTATGTGTGTGTGTGAGATTTGTACAGTTTCTGAGTGTGGGGCTCCCAAGCATTTACTCCTCCCCTCTCCTGTCTAGGACATTTCAGGAAGCATTAATTCAAAGGCAGGTGGGGTGGAAAAGAGGGACTATTAAATTTTTAAAGTGCCACTTTGCATTCCTTTCACTTTGGTCTTAATAAATAACTCTAACCCTGCAGCCAGGAGCTGGGGTGTTCTGTCCAAATGAACGTAAGTGTCTGTCTCTCCAACGGCCAGGGGCCCATTCAGCGGGCTGGGTCAGTACCATTTCTCCAGTAGTAAGAAAAAGCCCTCTTGCTAAGCTACAGAAAAATCTCTTCTTGTGCTTTAATTTTGGAAGAAGCGGATTAGTGTGGCCATATTTAACCTTTGACCCTGAAACAAAAGCATTATCAAAATCAGTTACCAAGAGATTCTGTCTTCCTCTCCCTGCCCCCACTTCTGTGTTTGCCGGGGCAAGTTTAGGATCTTGGTTAAACTTCTTCAGAGCAAGAGCAAAGGTTTCAAAGGCCATTGTTGCCTTAGAGACATTCTAGGCCTGGTGTTCCCTGCAAGGGCTCCTGGGGTCCAAGGTGGGTTCAAGCACAGAGATGCAAATCTTGCACCATAGTGGGGTTCAGAATTTGTGGGTTGGATCTAAAATCTCTTTCTCCTCTGAAACTAGCCGAGTTTTTAGCTGTCTTGGAGATTTGACTCTATGGAGATGATACATTGATACTTACACCCACATTGGTTTATGGCACCAAGTATTAAGCGAGTATTAACCTCTGTTATCACAGTCATCATCACTGCCACCAGTGCCATCCCTATTGCTGCTTCATCACCTCCCCGGTCCTGGCTGGCTGCTGTCCCCCCCCCCCCGGACCCCTGCCATTCCCTCCCATGGCCCACTTGCTGCTTGTCCTCTGCCCTAGCCTTCTCTGCAGAGATTTTCAGAGTCCCCGTTTGGATGGCGGGTGGATGGGGGGGAGGATTGACTTCATTTCATACCAGGAAGTCCAGCCTGCAGCGGGGGATTGGAAGGGCAAAGCGCTTTATAAGCTTGCGATGAAAGCTGTAAAACGAGATGGTCCAGGTCTGGCCAGGCCTGGCTCAGGATTACGCCGGGCCCTGGAATGCCGAGGGGGCCTCTTTCAAGAAGCCAGTGTCTATTTACAGTGCATCTCTCATAAACCCCAACGCCGGGGCGAGGGCAGGGGGACGCGCCCTCCTGGCATGTGATTGATTATCTGGTATTTATGCCATTGAGGACTTGTCAGCGGTCCGGGGTCAAGGGGTCATCTCATGTGTCTTGCCGCCAGCCCACCTCCTTTTGTACAGTGTGGGCCGGGTGAGCTGTGCACAAAACAGCTTTTTCTTTTCCTTGGGAAAAGGGGGAGGGGGTGGGGGGGAGTGTCAATGAAATTTTTTTTTAAACCTTTTCTGAATAGTGTTCTTTTAATTCTAAAGAACTTTTAATTAAAAGTAGCAGGAAAATTCATCTTGAGAAGGTTTAACTTACCTTAACAGATACTTTTGTGTCCGAAGAAGCTGGGAGTGACTTTTGAAAAAAAAAAAAAGAGAGAAAGAAAGAAAGCGAGGGGTTTTGTTGTGCCTCTCCCCCTCCCCCAGACATCTTCAAAGTTCCCTGGGTTCCTTTCCACTCGCTGTCTGGCGTGGACCCTGCACGCGAAAGCAGGAAGGAAGGAGGTCGTCCTTTTCCTTAAACATGGCCAGAAAAATTTAGAAAGAGACTTGGGTATTCTTTGGTCTAACTTTTCCCTGTTACAGATGAAGCCACTGCACCTCGGCAGGTGAAGTGACTCAGCGCGTGTCCCCCTAGCTACACACGTTGGCAGGGCCAGGCACTGAGGTCTCACCCTCCTTATTCCTAGTGCCCCCTTTAGCACGCAGAGTTGTTTCCCGATGCTTCGGACGCCAAGTGCAGATAAACGTAACGTCACTGTCGCTGTTTTTCAGTCCTGGATATTGGAGACTTGGGAACCACTGGTAGATTCCTTGGGCTAGAAGGGCCCCTGAGGGACCACCGGGCTCATCCCCCCTGCCTCTGAGTGGACAATTTGTGCTCCCATGTTCCAGAGGAATTGCTGCATGTCGCTTTCCTAAAAACCTGCAGAGGGGGAGGCTCCCTGTCCTCTGCTTGATAGAAAATGCCCGTACCCCTCCCCAAACCCTCGCCACTCTGATGCTCTGGGTGTCCGTCTAACCGGTTGACTTAGTTTCTTCCTGCCGTAGCTCAGGAGTGGCCGAGCCGTGGAAGCTAGTCTCCCTTGTGTCCTCCTTGTGCCCACAGGGGACCTTCCAGAGCTGTGACTGGCCAGGACGCTTCAGTCTAGGGTGCCACTCCACTGTGGCCCTCTTAAGTCTTACTCAGGCTTTTGGTGAAGCAAGGTCTCGACGAGATGCTCTGCCCATTGCTCTCACCCCGTGGGACCACAATAGGAACCTGGACAGAGACATTATTTGCCTGGAGTCAGTTATCTGCAGGAGTTGCATGGAACTCATGTTCCCACACCCCTGTTGTCTATCCTCCCCATCCCACCACCCCTTCATTTAAAAATGCAATACAAAGAATTGTCTTCTAAAGAATAGCTTTAGAAATCCTCATTGCTTTCTATTCCCTCCATTCCCATTCGAGTTAAATTAGTGAATGCTAATTTGGACTGATGGGTCACCACTGTGAGGAAGGTATGAAAATTGTGTGAGATCTGCTTCTTGCTCGTGAGAGAAGAAACCAGCATTGACTGAATTCTTACCGAGGGCCACGCACTGGGCTGGTGCTTGCCTTAGATTGTTTTATTTAGTCCTCCTATCGGCTTTTCAAGGTGAACATTCTCGCATCCAATGAGGAAGACTAGGGCAAGATGTGAGCAGCCTTCCCTGGGGCATGTATCTATTAACCATCGTAGTAATATTTATTGAATATTCGCTTTCAGCTAAGTAGTACTAAGTATTTTAAACATCTCATCTCCTTGAATCCACATAAAACGCGTACGAGACAGGTATCATTGTTATCCTGGTTTTACAGAGGATGAAACAGGCACAGAGGAGCTAGGTAACTTGCCCAGCGTCACACAGCAGTAGTAAGTGGCGAAGTAGGATTTGATCCACAGTGAATGACTGTAGAGTTCACGCTTAAACTCCTTCACTGCTCGGCCTCTTTAAGTTGTGAAGCTGGGCTGGAACTCAGAGCTTTCTGCTACCAGTGCTCACGTTTCGCTTTGTCTTTTCCTACAATTCTAACATAAATTTGCAGGGCAGACACTGTATATAGACATATATAAATCAGCCAGAGACCACCAAAAGGTCACTGTATAATCAGATGCCGGCCTGGGTGGTGCATGGAGAGGAATTTAGAGGAGGAATGTGTGAACAAGAGCACAGAATTTAGTCTCATCTCTGGACCCCCACAGTAAGGGGACAGTGGCGTATTCGTCTCACCATCCCCAGGACCTGACTTCGGGCCTGGTACACATTAGGTGTCTGATAAGTGCTATTAAATCACTAAGAAAGATTTAGTGGGGGAGGGGGGACTTGGACTGAATTTAAGTTTTATGAAAATGTTACTAATAACCATCTACCTTGTGTGCTTACAAGGTGCTCAGCTAGGTATATTATTCATGTCGTATTTAACTCTTACCACAGCCCTGTGGCTATTGCTATCCCCAGAGTAAACTGAAGCTGAAGAGACGTTCTGTAGTTCTGTATCTTGCTGAAGGATTCAAAGCCTGCAGGGGTTTTTTGGTCCCCTAACTTCAAAGTTCTTTTCCTTTCCCAGAGCAGAGAAAGAGGCAGAGCGAAGGGGAGCAGCAGGCGTGAGCGGGCATTGCAGAGACTCCCCGGTTGGCGTGGGGGCCTGGAACGCTGGGGGAAGGGCTTGTCCTCTTTTCTGCTCGTAGTTGGGAGTTGACTCTTTGATGTAAGGGTTTCTGGATCTATGAGGGTAACTGTGTCCAGTTAATTGAATTTATAATTCAGCACCAAAATGCTGAAAAGAATTGTCTTTTATGTCCCTTAATGAGTGCTATAAAAACAAGTGGTGAATCTAATTTTATGAATGTTCCTTTATGACTTACCTGATAACTAGTAGTTGTTCAGCACAAAGGATGCATAACTCAGTCTGGACCTACGCTAGCTGCCTGCAGTAAAATAACTTGTGTAGAAGTTACCATCTTGCTCCTCTTGAAGGGCCCCGGGGTTCTGTTGTTCCCTCCTCTGTTGTGTACTCTGGTTGAGGATGAGGCTCCTCGCTCTGGGGGACTGAGAAGAGTCACCTGGCCTGCCAGTCCAGATGACCAAGAGCTTCCATCTCAGAATTGGCTCTTTTTTTTTTTTTAAGAGACAGAACGTCTTGCTCTGTTGCCCAGGCTGTAACGTAGTGGCATCATCATAGCTCACAGCAACCTCAAACTCCGGGGCTCAAACGATCCTCCTGTCTGGCCTCCCGAGTAGCTGGGATTACAGGTGTGCGCCACCACGCCCAGCTAATTTTTACACTTTTTTGTAGAGATGCGATCTCGCTATATTGCCCAGGCTGGTCTTGAAACCCTGATTTCAAGCGATCCTCCTGCCTCGACCTCCCAAAGTGCTAGGATTACAGGTGTGAGCCACTGCGCCCGGCCCTCAGAATTGGCTCTTACCAAGAAGGGCAAGGGAAAGATATGGCATCTCTCTGGCGGACGGTATTGATTCTACCTAGAGGTTGCCTGGTGCGCTAGGGAAGAGAATAGAAACTAAGAGAAAGAATCCACTTATCTTTACCCTACAATGAAAGTCAGAGAGCTTTAAAAAAGAAGAAGAAGTAGAAGCAGCAGCAGCAACTTAGGTTAGACATTGGTGAGAACTTCCAGAGTTGAAAAGATGTTCCTAGGAGAGACTGATGAGTGTCCATCTCTAGAGCTGCTTCTGTTGTAAGTGGGCACATACACATGCCCTTATCTTTTTACAGTTTTTTGTCATTTTTTTTATGCTTTGAAAGTTTAATCTGAATTATTTTGTGGTTACAAATCTTAAAAGTAGTAGATGTTGGCTATAAGATTCAAGCATTATCTGTGAATACTTCTTAAGAAAGGTTGGCTGCTCCCATCTGGAATAGTCAGAGGCAGGAGGCTGGACTCAACAGCCAGTGTGCTGCCCGAGGTGCCAGCCCAGAAATGGAAGGGCTTTTGGTAAGGGAAGCCCTAGAACAGAGCAGCCCTGATGAAGGAGGCCGAGATAAGGTTGTGGTTTCCATTGTTACCACCTCTTCCCTCTTATCTTGAGTGAGAACAGGCCCTCCAGCCCGGGGAACCTTTCCATGGGGCTGCCAGGCTGTGAGGAGATAGACAGAGACTCTCCCACCCTCTCTTCCCTTGCTCCCCGCTGCCCTTGCACTCGGCACCTGTAAAGTTTGCAGATTCGGCCTATTGGGTGGGCGGGGACAGATGCACAAACATCCCTGATCTGGGTGCTGATTACTTCCTAGCAGAGCCAGGGGACGTGGAGGATGGGCTGGGACACTGGTCTCCCTTAATGCTAGTCTTGCCTGTGCTGGCCTTGTGCTCAGACTGGCTGGTGGGCCTTCTTCTCCCTTGTCCCACCATCACCGGGCTATGAATTGCTGTCAGAGTCAACAGGGACTCTGACTTGGCTCTTACCTTTGGTCAGAAGTAGGCTGTGTGACAGGGACAGAATGAAGAACTAGCGCTCTGGACCGGCATTTGGAGCCTGATGACCTTTTGCAGGGGAAGAGCCACCCAGCTGCTTTGGGGCCCAGACTGGCAAGACTTAGTGTTATCAACCTAAAAACATCTACACTGAAGGCAGCCACAGCACACACACATTTTTCTCGGCTTTCGGAAGGCTGGAGATGGAGGGAAACAAGAAGCCTCCCCTGCCAGATCTCACTGAGTTGGCATGTCACTCAATGACCCCCTGCGCCCTATTATTTTCAGAAGAGCCAAGATAGCTTGCCGCTCATCAATTCAACACTTCTTGCATATCCACTATGTGCTTAAATGCTGGATTTAGAAAGATGACTAAACCCGGTCTCTCGATTCAAGGAACTCAAGAGTTGTGGGGAAGACAGACACATAAACGGATAATTATGACGCAGAATGCTGAGCGCTGGGATGGAGACATTTGCACACGGGATACTGTTGGACCCCAGAGGAAGGGTGCACAGCAGGCACCCAGGGGACAGATAAGGCTTTCTAGAGAAGACGCCATCAGATTCTAAAGCAGAAGTAGAAATGAGCCAGGATGAAGGCAGAGAGGGCAGAAGAAGTGGAACCGTGTGTGTTTGGGAAAGGGGGTGCTGTGGCTGAAGCGTCCTGGCTGAGAAAGACTGTGGCAGAGGGGGTGGGAGGTGTAGGCAGGCCCAGGCCACAGTCATCTTGTTAGGCTATGTTTAGGAGCCTGGATTTTATCCACAGGTGACGTGGAGTTCCCGGAAGCCCTTCACAAGGAAGTTAAGAGATCAGATAAGTTTCCGCTAGGCCACACCTGGTGGTGGTGTGCAGGGTAGATCAGAGGGAGGAGAGCCTTTTGTGGCAATCCTGGTGAGGGATGCTGGTGGCTTGGGCCAGGCCGGTGCCTATCTGCAGTGAGGAGGAAAGGGCACAAAGGGGAGTACTCAGATGACAGAGAATTAGCTGTATTGGGATGTGTAGGTGAGGGGACACAGAAGCCTTCCAGGTGATGCCCGGGCACCTAGCTTGGGTGACCAGGGGGGCGTTAGTGCCGGCAACTGAGATGGAGATCCAGGAAGAGGAGCGGGTTTGAGAGGCGAACATGCAGGTCTCAGGCTTGGACACGTTGAATATAAGATGCCTGCGGAACATCCCGAGGGCAGTTGGATGTGTAGATTTTGCGCTCAGAAGAGAAGTCCAGGCTGGAGGCCTCTGAGTTGTTGGCTTTCTGCTCATCACTGAGACCATGAGAGTAGAGTCCACCTGGGGCAGATGGTGGGGCACGAAGCCTTCTGGGTCAAGGGCAGAACGTAGCAGGGTGCAGAGTGGGGGCAAAGGCACCGCTCAGCGGAGAAGGGCCTCCTCCAGCCAGCTCCTTAGGCCTCCCGGAAGGAGAGGAAGGCAGGAAACGTGGGAGCTCAGGTGCAGACAGGTGGGCCTCTCCGAGGTGAGGAGCCCCCTCCTGGCCCAGCTCCTGGCCTTCTCAAATCCCAGGGGTCTCCCTGGAACAGGGCTCTGGCCCTAGGGTAGGAGGGAAGAGGTTGACAGGCTGAAGAACAACGTCAGAACCGGTGAGGCCTTAAGGGTTTCCAGGTCTACCCTCCTGCTTCCAGGGGATTCGGTGGTCAGTCTTCCAGGTTGTTCTTAGAAAGTTCTTAGAGAACGACCTGTCCTGCTGCAGCGGACCTTCCTGAAAGCCCAGGTGAACCCTTCTTGTTGGTCCTGTTGCCCCGTATACCATCCCTTTGCACGTGCGTCTCTTTCCTGAGGTTTATTTACGCTTGGTTCTGTCTCATTGTCGAGGGAATCCAAGCACCCTGATTCCTTCCGAGGGAAGCAGAGAACCGGGCCCCTGGGCCCTGCTCCATTTGGGCTTTACGTGCCCTAAAACCGCTCTTCCACTTCACCTCTCCACGCTGACCCCGAAATGAACGCTCCACTCGGGATGCGTGTGCCCCCTCCCTCTACACCTCCCCTCCAGTGGCCTGGCACTTCGGGACCAGCCGCCGAAGTGATTGACATAAAGCCAATCTATAAATAAAGTCTTTTTCTTTTCTCATAAAGACTTCGTGGTTGAGTTTGCCTTCAAGGTCAAGATCAGACCTTTCTAAATAAACACATATCAAAGGATCATTAGCAAAGCAGCACTGTTAAATTGAGATATTAACTTCTGTCAACTGCTTGTTTCTTTTTTGTTCTGTAACTCATGACTGCAGTAGGTTTTTATTATTTTGTCCTTAGGCAGTAGCATCTGGCTTCTGTAGAGACTGTAAAATTAAAAAGCAACACAAATCATTGAGAGAGAAAGGCAGTAAATTCAATGATAAGAATTTAAAATTAAAATGTTCCAGCGCTTTTATATTCTGCAAAACATGAAATGAGTGAGTTTGTTGCCTGTTGCCGTAAACCCTACCCAGCTAATCGTCCACTTGAATTTTTCCCTGTCTCCTTCGCTCATCACCATCAATTCTGTCTTGGCACGAGGCAAGACATAAAATGAGAGCCGTGTGTGTGGGTGTGCGTGTGCGCACACGTGTGAGTGCCTGCACGTGTCACGTGTGCATGTGTGTGCATCGTGTCCCCACAACAGGGTGGGGAAGGAAGCGTTGACCACCAGCACATCGTCAGGGGTTAAACACAAAACGAAAAAAACCCAAACAAACTAAAAAACAAACAAACAAAACAGAACACTGCAGGTCACAAGCATCAGCATAAGCAGCAACTTGTAGCATCCAAGTTAAATTCCAAAAAGGAATTTTCTGAGCAGCGCGTGAGGCTGTTAGGGGCCTGCGCTGTGGACATGGCGGGGTCTGAGCAGGTGGCCGGCTTGTTCTCATTGCAGAGATGCTGCCCTTTGGGTAGAGTGCTGGGGGTGGGGTGGAGCAGCATCTGAGGCTCTTTATTCCAGCCAGAAGATTCAGGGTTTCTGTGTTGGGCTCATTCATTCATTCTTACTGCAAAATCGAGTTGTGACTCTGGGCCTGGCTATGTCCTGGGCTATGAGGGAGATAAAAGTAGATTGTTTTTCTTCCCTGGTCTGGGGGAACTGTGGCTTTAAAAGAAAAAAAAAAGATACGCTCCCTGTTAAACAGTCAGAGGACAATTTAAGGCAAACGTGAGGAAGAACGTGACGGCATGGTACGAGCCGCCCTCGGAATTGCTGGGAGCATATGGCTGTCAGGGCGGAGCGGGGCCAGTTCAAGGCTGTGGAAAGCCTGGGGTGAGATTGTCAGGGTGAGCTCACCCCCGTGTCCAAACAAGGCCGTGGGGCCGGGAGAGCGAGGGGGGACGCTGCAGGTCCCTTTCACGTCGCCTGTCCCGGTTTGACTGCTGGACCCACAGGCACGAGGCCAGAGCTCTTTGTCCCAGACGAACTTCTCCGGCCTAGGGAGAGGTGAGAAAGAGAGCCCGGTCCTTGGCCTCCGTCAAAGGGAATGAAGGATAGTGTGAAGATTAGGGGACGGAGGGGTCGAGTTAAGAGGGTATGACTAATACGGCCGGTCATTCAGATAGGAGAGCACATTGTTCTCTGGCCCAGATGGTCCGTGGAATAAATCAGCTCAGGCAGAAGCGGGCTTCCAGGACAAGGAAGTCAGAGCAACTGCTTGCCTGCTGTTCTACAATGACAGAGCCCGGGCCCCTGGCCCTGAATAGCAGCCATTCAGCCCGCCACGGTGGGTGTTGGGACGGGGGCTGCGTGTGCACATGCACGCATGTGAGTGTGTGTCAATGTGTCATGTTCTGGCCTCCCAGTCTCACAGGAGAGTGGATGGGTGTGTATGGTGGGAGGCACGGGCATAGGGAGGGAGATTTTTGCCTTGGAGCCCGATTCTCTCTCAGCTTTAGGTTCCAACTCTGAGAGTTTTATAGTCATTGTTGAACCTCGTCTCCTTCAGTAGACCGGAAGCCCCCCCGGGGCAGGGCCTGCGTCGGTCTGCGTCATCAGCCTATCCCCAGACCTCGCCTAGCATAGGGGCTGGTTCACAGGAGGTGCCTACTGGATGTACGTGGAGGAAAGTTCTAGCAACATTCTTATTTTTCTCTATTGCCTTGTGGTAACGTCCACCTCTCAATTAATTAATTAATTGATTAATTTGTACATAAATATCCTCCCTTGGCTCCCATCTGGGGTTGGTTATGAGGACTGAATGAGCTGGGTTAGGGACACTCACCACAGCATCGAGTTTAGGGTCGTGCAGGTCCTTTATACCCAGAACACTCCACAGATCATTTTGTCCGATTGGAGTTGCTTTCTGCCCTGGCCAAAGACCCCGGTTCTTGTGGGTCTAGAGATAACCCGTCAGCAGTAAACACAGAGCCAGGTGTCCCTGAAAGCAAATGCTTTGAAGCAGGACTGTGTATCGTAGAAATTTCCAGGTAGATGTCTTCCCTGGTTTCCCTGGTTGCAGATTTGCCAGCAAGCACAGGACGTGGAATACATGTGAGCATCACACACTTTGTGGCAGTTCTTCTGGCACAGAGGCCGACGTGCCACGGGACAGTCTGCCCTCTCCCCTCCGACCCCACCGTGTCCGTCGACAGGCCGTACCGTGTCCTCTTCCTTTACAGAATCCATTTGCGCTCCTCAGGAGTGAGGGTAGGGAGCAGCCAGGCAGCAGTATCACTGAGTGAATGGGAATAATCAAACAGGTACTCCCTGGAGAGACTTTTCTTTCTATGAAGATGTTAATTAATATGAAGCCTCCGTCCCTGCATCCCGAGGCAGCCTTTCTGTGCAGTCTGCGTGTGACTGCTCATCCAGCCCGGCCTCCATCGCATCGCGGGGGTCTTCTCCATTGGAGAATCAAGCCAGATCCTGCCCGTTTGCAGATTACTTCAGTTGCCATGTCTTACAATTTAAAATGAAGTGCATATTAAGCAAATGGCAGTGGAGGTAGGTGAAGACACCTCAGGCCTAGATGCAGTTGAGTTAGAAAATGTTGCAAGGATTCTCTCTCCGCATCCTGGTTTTCCACCACCTGTAAGGTGTGTCAGGAGACTCAAGACTCAGGCTGCCAAAGTACCAAAGTTGGGTGATTTGGGGGCTTTTTCTCTCCCACTCAAATTTCAGATCTTGAACAATCCTCAGGGCCGTTTCTTGAGAATGACACAAGGGGAGGAAGGAAAGGAGAAGGGGGCGGGTGGAATGTATGTCCTGGGAGCATTTGGAGAATGGAGGAGCCCGGGGAATGAAGGATGGGTATGTGCTCCAAGGAGACCCATGTTATGAAGAATAGCTGTGACCACACGGTCTCCATCTAGGGTTGACTCTGCTGTTCCCTGCAGAGAAAATAACAGTGAAGCTAGTGAGTCCTGGGTGAGGGGCAGTGTAGAACCATTCTTGACGTAAGTGTCTTTGGAATGACGGGGTCTTTCATTCTTGCCTTTCCCTCTGATCACAGAGGCTTTGAAACATCACAGAACTTCCATCAGGGCTCATACGGGAACACTTTGAAGGTTCTTCAAATCCACGCCTTTAACTGACCTTGGCCCAAATCCTCCAAACCCGCAGTTACTCTAACCTGGATGAATAGAAAGTGCCAAACGTGTTGTCTAATTCTCAGTGCCTCTTGTACTAGCCTGAAAGTGTCCAGCCCCCCACCCCTCAAGAAAAGTTAGGAAAGAGGCATAAGACCTGCTTATTCTTCTCATTTTTACGTGTTCTTTGAACTTGAGAGGTGGAGGGATCAGGAAGTAGGAGTGAGCCAAGCGTCTGGGCAGAGGTGGGAAGCTGAATGGATATGGCCAGCACTGGGAATCCTCTGCCCAGGGGGCTGCCCACATTGTCACATTTGCTTTCGGGGACACCTGGCTCTGTGTTTACTGCTGACAGGTCATCTCTAGATCCACAAGAACCGGGGTCTTTGTCCAGGGCGAAGAGCAACTCAAATCTTACAAAAGCCTGTTCAACTCTTTAAAAAAACAAACCAATCTTTATTTTCCTAGCAGGATGGTGTTGAGGTTACAATTTCTGTGTATGGTGGTGACATGACTTTTGGCATTTCCGTTAGCAGCCCTATTTTGGGGGATTCCTATCTGCTGTGCAGACTGAATCTCGGAACAGTGTATTATACATACCACCATCTGAGGAGGGGTGAGAACTTACCAAGAGTGTGATTTTGGGGGAGCCCATTGCCTGGGTATAGAGGGTTCTGGCTGGGAGGAGAAACCAAGCCCATGAAAGCCTATGTACTATTCCTGATGCCTATAAATATGAGTGTATGCCCAACAGACACAGGAACACAGGGGCTCAGATGCCTGCAACTCACAGGGAATCTGGGCTGGGGAGTAGGTGGTTGGGGAGGGTAAGAAGGTGTGTTTACTTGAGGTTGGTAAGAGGCAAATAATCATGACTTGGGCTCTGGAAATTATAACTTTCCAGAGACTCTGGCTCAAGCCCACACAAGTATTAATTGGTTAATTTTTTAATGTATTCATTTGTATATTAATCCATTCAGTAAATATTTATTGAACACCCATAATGTACCCGGTAGTATATCAAGCTCTGGGAATACAGTGGTGAGAAAAATAGAGAAACAGAGCCCCTGTCCTCATGGGTCTCATGCTTCCTGGGAAGGCAGATAAGAAAGTAAACAAGTCACTTGGAGGATAAATATTGTTGTATTGGGGGCCTAGGATGTTATACGGGCACACACGAGGCACCTTCCACTTGGACAGAGTTGGGGAGGCCTCCTGGAGGTGGTGTCATCTAAGCTGTCATCCGAAGGGTAAGAAGTGAAGTCCAGGTGGGGGTAATGGGGAGAAAAGGAAGAGTGCCAGGCTGAGAGTCGGCATGGGCCAATGTCCAGACAAGTTCACGGACCTGGGGGTGGGAGTGGGGAGGGGGGCTGAGTCCTGAGTTGGAGCGGTAACTGGGCATTGAATGGTGAAAGGTCCCTGAAAACCATTTTAAGTCGTTTTGCCTTTGTCTGGGGACAATAGGGAGCCATTAAAGGGTCTCTTACTCAGGGAGTGACGTCAGATTAGTAGAAAAGTTACTTTGACTGCACGTTTGTAACTGGGTTGAGGGGTTTAAACTAAAGGCAGGGAGATCCGTTAGGATGATATTGCCATCCTCTGGGCAAGAAATTACGGTAGTTTGAACCGTTCTCGTTTTAGTGGGGGTGGATTAAAAAATGGGCAAAAAGATACTAGAAGACTAAAGAAATTGGATAATTGACCTGTTATGAGAGGCGAGAGAGAGAGGAATGTAGGGCGATGCTCCCTTTTCTTCCTTGGGTAATCGGGTGATGGTGGGGTTCTTTTCTGAAATGGGGAACAGAGGAGAAATAGCTTTTGTGCTGTCATTGGAGGGATAATGAACAGTTTGATGTTCTGATAGCGAGGCACAGTGACATCCAAAGGTTGAGGGGCAGGGGTACCCAGGAGCCATTTGGGCATATAGGTGTGTCTGGAATTCAGAAGAGAGAGACTCGCTGGACAGGTGGATTTTGGAGTCATCAACGTATAAATGATCGTTGAAGCCCCGAAAGTGGGTGAGTTTACATAACAAGAGTGTATTGAATGACAAGAGAGCTCAGAATAGAATCCACAGGAAACCCAACTTATTCTACCCCTCTAGAACAATCCTGAGCCATGACGGAGAGTGGGAAGGAGTCCCTGGAAGAAATAGGAGGGAGGCCAGGAGGGTGTGGTGTCATGGAAGCTAAAGGAAGAAGTTTCAAAAAGGAAAAAGTAGTCAGTCTTAAATGCGGCTGCGAAGCTGCCTAAGAGGAAGACTAGAAAATGTCTGTTGGATTTAGTGACATGGGAGTCATTGTTTATCAAAGGAGAACAGCTTTGGTCTTAGTGGAATGGTGGAAGCAGGAATGGGATTACGGTGGGCAGAGGAGTTAATGAGCACGTGGGAGGCAGAGGCAGTATGTGTAGGCAGCTCTGGGAGTGGGGAGAGGACCAGTTAAGACTGATCCAAGGTCAGGGTATGGCAGGCTGGGTTCGATGGAAGGATAATGGACAAGGGGATTCAGGGATTGGCCAGGGGGTCAGTGGGTAGTTGGACCAGGAGCCTTGAAGTGTGGACTAAATGAGAAAGAAAGGAAGGAAAGGTAAGCTAGGGAGGTGGTAGAAGATCAAAGAACAGTCCTGGTGGGAGTAACTGGATGGGAGAACTTGAAGGGTGAGAAGGAGGTTTGCGTTTAACACTTAAGAGATACAGCTCTTCTGGTGACGAAAGGCGTGGAGTGTTCTCTGTAAGCACCTCCTGGAGGGGGCCTAAGTACAGTTCACGGTACCCGTCTTAGTCCATTTGTGCTGCTGTAACAGAATACCCGAGAGTGCGTGATATATAAAGAACAGAAATTTATTTCCTCACAGTTCTGGAAGTTGGGAAGTCCCAAGATCAAGGCGTCAGCATCTGGTGAGGGCCTTCTTGTGGCATCATCTCATGGTGGAAGGCAAGAGGTGGAGAGAGAGAGAGAATGCACAAGAGGGGGCTAAACCTGTCTTTTTATAAGGAACCCACTTCTGAGAGAATGGCATTAATCCACTCACGAGGGCAGAGCCCCCGTGACCCAAACACCTGTCATTATGCCCCACCTCCCAGCACCACTGCATTGGGGATCAAATTTCTAACACATGAATTTTGTGGGACACATTCAAACCATATCAGTACCTGAGTTAAAACACCACAGTCCACTGACTTACACACCTCACCAGCCCACTGGGTCCGTGTTCTAAACCATTCTCAATCCACTTTTCGACCCCCTACCATGGGTCACTGTGATAGAAACTTTTCATATGCTATCTCTGATCCTCCCAGCAACCTTGGTGGATATTACAATACTAATCCAGATGAGGAAACTGTGACCCAGAGATAGTAGGTAATTTGTATTTGATCATGTAGCTAGCAAATAAATGGTAGAGCCAGAATTTGAACTCAGGTTTGGTCTTGCTTGAAAGCCAGACTCTTTGCTCTGTACGTCTCAGACTGCAAGCTGCTTTGGGGGCAAGGAATGTTTTCTTAGCAAACCTCAGGGTTTGATGCCTGCACAGAATTGGAACTCAAGAAATGCAAGGTGTGTGAATGAGCGAGTAACTGAGTGAGGGGTGCTAAAGCAGCTCCCCACGCTGTCTGCCAGGGGAAATAGAGGACAATGAAGATCATTGAAAGGAAGAAGGGAGGAACAGGAAGATTTGGCAATCAAGCAATGCTGGTGTTGGATGGGAGGAACAAAGAAAGGTGTCTCTCCCGACGGCAATTGAGGGCCAGGGTGCTGGGCAGCCCGACCGTTGGCATGAGAGTACCAGCTTTAGGGTCTCCATCTGCTCTGGGGCCAACCCCAGGCTCCAGTCCTGTCATGGAGCAGCCCGGAAACTCCACAGAAGGCACTGAAAGGGGAGGTACCTAGGAAACAAAACCCACGGGAGGAAAGAAGAACCCCAAACCACTAAGTGACATTTAACTTTGCAGTTCCTTGTTAGTGTCAGAATCTGAGGCTGGGGTTTCTTTCCAGACTTTCCTTCAGAATGTCAGAGGTGGGTGTCTGAGCGTGCGCGGGTGTGGGAGGGGAGGACCACGTTGCCCGCCAGTTGTCTGATGAGCATGCGCACTACCTAATGTGGCTTGATGCCCAGGCAGGTGCCTGCCAGACGCTCCATCTCCTTTCCGTGGAGCAGATTTAGTGACTCAGGAGGGCAACCTGCTGGGGAGGAGGATAGTTCCAGATTTGGAGGTAATGGGAAGGGCTGGTGAACAGTGTGGTCTCGTTTTATTTTTTCTTGGCCATAATCAGATTTCTCTTCCACCCTCTCTGAATAGAATAGCAAAAAGGACAGTCTCCTCCTTCCAGGCTTTAAAAACCATTGCCACCGGGTGCGGTGGCTCACACCTGTAGTCCCAGCACTTTGGGAGGCTGAGGCTGGAGGATCGCTTGAGGTCAGGAGTTCGAGGTTGCAGTGAGTTATGATCATGCCACTGCACTCTAGCCTGGGCAGCAGAATGAGAGAGACCCTGTCTCACAACAAAGAAAATTTTAAAAATTAAAAAAAAAAAAAGCTGTCACACACTGCATAAAAGCCTTCAGGCCTCTCTGCTCCTCTCCCGGCTTGCCCACTTAGTAGGCCTATAATTTACTGTCCTCTGGCCCACCGTTATCACCACCAGCCTCTCCTCTCAATGCGGGTGGGGAGGAGGCCTGGCGAACCCACTGGACTCCTCCAAGGACAGCAGTAGGGAGGATTCGCATGCAGTGGCCAGGGCAGGGCCATCCCTGCCATCCACAGGAAAGACCTGGGGCCTCGGAGGGCAGTGGCCCGTCACCCCCAGGGTTCCACATCGGCTGTCCCCCACCTGTGTGCACACACCCGCTGTCCCCCTCCTAGGCTCCACATGCTGCGGGGCCGTGTCCTCATTAGATGGGGGAGGATGTGGGAGTCCCTTAGGACTGTAGGATCCCAGAGTGACCCTGTTTATTTCACAGATGAGTTGAAGTCCGGAGAGATCAAATTCATTTGTTTGGTCCTTCATCCACCTGTTTGTCCTTCTCTCCATCCAGTAAATATTCACTGAACACCTGTCGGGGCCAAGAGATGCTGCGGTGTACAGGAGAAGCGAGGGCGCTGCTGTCACGCAGCTTTCATTCTGGTGGGTAGAGGGAGACAGCAAACCTCCAACTTAAGCTCGCCGAGTCTCATGGGTGTCGGAGCCAGGGCCTGAGGCTGGCCCTCCTGCAGGACCCATGCTCCCTGCTTCCTGGGAGGCTGAGGATGCAGTTCTGTTCTCCCTTGCAGAGGAAAAAGTTAGAAGGAATAAAACTGGGTTTTGGTCTAGATACTTCCAGGCAGCAGAAGGGTTGGAAGTGAACAGTTAGCTTCAGACCAGGGATTCATTTTCTATTTTTTAATTTTGGTAAAATATATATAACATAAAAATTGCCATTTTTAAGAGTATAGTTCAGTGGCATTAAATACATTCACATGGTTGCACAACTGTCACCACGCTGCATTCTCCAGAACTCTTTTATCATCCTGTAAAAATGAAAGTCTGTACCCGTTAAACACTAACTCCCCACGCCCCTCTCCCCCAGCCCCAACACGAGGGATTCTTAACCTTTCTGTGCCATGGACTCCTTGGGCGAGTCTGGCGAAGCCTCTGAATCCTACGTGTGTAAAGTAAAATACATAGGATTAGGATGGAAACTTGAAATACATATATCAAAATATTTTCTAAAAAGCCATATAACAATATGTGTGATTCTGTGTTATCTCATTAACTGACAAGAGCAAGCTGTGGTTGAATAACCACCGTATTTTTGCAGGAGTGGTTTGTATAAGTGATATTTTGAGGTAACTGCAACATATCCAATGTAGTGTGAAAATTTCTGCAATATCTGTCAGTGACCGAGTAGTTACAAGTATCGCTGATACGACTGGTTTGTTGCTTACATTCCCAGTCCAAGGAGCTGCTGAATTTCAGTTGGAGGTCCGTGAAAATAAAGATGCCATTTTTTCCCCTCCAAGTTCACTGATGTCCTGTATTCTATCCCTGGACAGCTTGGGGGTTCCGTGGGCTCCAGTTTAAGAAGCCCTGTCTAGATAAGAGTTTGCCTCCTTTTTTACCTGGAGGGGCAGTGCGTGGGGCTGGGGTCGTGCTGATGAGGGCAGGGCATCACTAGCCCAGCCAGCGGGAAAGGTGCCCCCCTCTCCCGGCCGCCAGCCTGCTGTCTGAGGTGGGTAGGGCCAGTGCCCCCTAGAAGTGTGCCTTCTGGCAGCTTCCCCCACCCCCTTCCACCCCCTTGTCCAAGGGCTCAATGCAGAAGGGAGCCATATGGTCCTTTGTGGACACATTTTCCCTAGTACAGTATCTTCCTGGTGTGAATACAGGGCCCGGCAGGCGCCCTGGTGTCAGCTGTCCCTCCCCTCCCCCAATGTCTCCACCCCTGCAGCCAGCCTGGCGAGGAGCACGTTGTGGGGGCAGGCTCACTGAGTCGGGGAGCCCTGCAGAGTTGGGGTGAGTGAGGAGTCTTTTAGTAACACCCCCACACACACACAGAGAGAGAAAACTGTTGAAGTGAAGTCAAATGTCTCAAAGTCAGATCCCTTTTTAGTATGAATTTGCTGTGTCTCATTCTGAGCACTAATTCCAATTTAATTGCAAGTGGCCTGAAGCCTCTTCAATAGGAGTAACAAATGGTTTGATTTTGTAAACTTCATCAGACTGCATTTTAAATGCGACACAGTAGCCCAACTCGAATGCCAATGAAGCACTGGAGTAGCTCTCTGTTTACTAATTATCCGTTTTTACTCCAAGCCACGCTGGCTGGCTTGTCTGATTAAATCGGATTTGTGGGATAGAGAACAGCTAGCAGAGTTTTCTCTATAGTAAACGAGATTGAAACTATGGGCCGCCTGGCTGCACACTGTAAATTATATTTCCTTTTAAAGGGGACGTGTCTCTTTTATTTCTCTGTCATCCCTCCTGCATATTAAACTTTACGGTACAGAAATGTACCCAGCTGCTTCCAAATCCAGCCTCTCGCCCTCCACCTGGTAGCCGACTCACTTCCGCGCTCCCATCTCCCTCTCTGGAGAACCGGAAAGGAAATTGGTAGCCACATCCCATGCTCCCTTTCTCTCTTTCTTTTTTTTTTAACCTTTTTCTTTTCCTCCCCTTTATTCTGGGGTTGAGTTTTCAATATTCCCTTATTTTAAAAGGTACCTGTGAGGATATGGATTCCCAGAAACCACACTGAGTGGGCTAAAAGAGAGTTCCAGCAACAGAAGGTACGGGGACCCAACACAGACTGGGTTTTAGCCTTTCAGAAAGACCTGACTAGGGGTGGTATTGGGCTGGGGCAGGCAAGGCATTGGGCATGAATTGGTAATGATAGTTTGAACAGTGGGGAAAAAAAAGAATCCGTTTTTGAAAAATTGAGTTTGTTCTTTTGGTCCACCTGGCATGAGACCTTTTCCTCTGAACAGAGGGAAATTGGGATCATCTGGTGTCTGCCTGTGGTCCAGCAGAGAAGGCCACAGTGCAGATACTGGGGGCGGTGAAAGTTAGGGGTTCAGCCCTCCCAGTTGAAGCCCAGGTTAGGGCAGCTGGCATATCCTCTCCCCATGCCCTGGCTGGTTCTGAGGTGTGGCCTAGAGCTCGTGGGCTCTCTGAATTGCTTATTCCTCTGTCCCTAGGAGAGCAAAGCAGCCTCTGCCTTCGGTCCTTCCTGCACTGTGCGTGCACACGCACATGCACACGCACACGCGTGCACACACGCACGCACAATAAGTGCATGAAACCAATGCAAGGAGCCCTGAAAGAGGTGTAATCAGACTGCGCTGAAATTCTGCTGTTGCTAAGACTTTAACTCCATGAGCTCGACCTGCCCTGCTCTTGCTCTTAGTGTCTATCTCTGTGCCAAGGGCTTTTTATATCTTAATTTGCTTTTGAATGTCCTGCAAAATTAACAGGATCCGCACTTTCCCCTCCTTGGCCATTGTGTGTGGTACAGTAGGGAAGGCCTCGTGGTGCCTGATAGCCGGTTACCGTGGGAATGAATGGCCGCCACGCTCTCAGGCCCACAGCCCTCCTTTTAATTGTTGACAGTAAAAAGCATTTAAATGCTGCTTAATTTGTAATCATCTTCTGGGGGGGAAAGGAGAGAAGCCATTAAAATGTCAGTAAAATGAATACATCCTCTCTTTTTTTGTTGTTTTGTTTATTTATACAGGGTAGTTTTTCTTTTCATTGCCCAGTGTTTGTGAGACATTTAAATGGCTCTGAAACAATCCGTATTTCATTTTGTTTTGAATTTCTGTCTCACCCAACCCCTGTTCCCCTGCCCACTCCATTCTGTCTCTCTGGGCCTTTGTCTTGCCTCGGTCTCTCCTCTCTGTCCCCTCTTCTGTCTGGGCCTCCACCTCCCCATCTCGGGAATACATTGGTGTCTACTGGAAATTTTACATATGAGCCCAGTTTTTTTGGTTTTTTCCCAAAGAGCCCATTCCTAGGCCCCTGGTTTCTCCCCAGGGGCCTCAGGATGACTCAGGGAATGCCTGGAACTGGAGAGAGTGGCTCTCTATAGAAAAGATAGGATATACTTGAGGAATACAAGAGATGAAAGAGACCCGGGGACAATTTATTGTACAAATAAGGAAACTGGGTCTCATCTGCAGGTGAAAGTTCTACACCCTCCATTAATCTCTGGACATGCTGCCCAGAATTTAAGTGTCTACTGTGTGTTGGGCACCATGCTAAGGAAATGAGACCACTGGCTTCAGAGGGTCTGGCTCCCTATGTGGTGTTGCTCAGTGGTCCTTTCTGTCACGGGGGGCATGAGCGTGAAAGCCACTGTGCCCCCATCCTCACCCCATCAGCTCCTCTCACCTGGCACAGAGACTTTAGGTATCCTCAGACCAGCTACTCAAGAACTGCCTCTCTCAGTGTTTGGCCAGTTCTAGGAGGGCCCAAGCAGCCAACTGGTGGTCCTTTAGAAAAAGGACCTAGCAGGTTTTCTCAAGCCTTGCTTTTCTCCATCTTCCTAAAAATCCCCACCTTCCAGGACTTCTTGAGAAAGGTTGGACCTAGACTGACACCTAGCAGGTACTCAGTCAGTGTTAGATCCTTCTTTGCCTTGCCTGTGACTGTCCCTCTGTCAGCCTTAGAATGTGGTTCCCAGAGAAGCCTAAGGAATCTCTTTAAGTAAAACAAGGCTGTCAAGTCATACTTCGAAAGAGAAAACCTGAAGTCCATCTCAGTGGGAGAGAGGACCGTTCAGTCTGCCAGCATCCTCTTCAATGGACCTGGAATCGCTGAATATTAGAGTGGAAAGAAAATAATTAGAGTGGAAAGAAAACCCTTTAAGAATCATTTACTTCTCCCCTCATTTTACCAATGAGGAAACAGGCTCAGAGAGGTCTAGTAACTTACCCAAGAGTGCACAGTGAGTTAGTCACTGAGCCAGGACTTGAGGACAGGCCTTCTGGGTGAGGTCTCTAGGGCTTTCCATTCGTCTGTTCCTCTTCAGCGGGGAGTCTGCAGTGAAAAGCCACGGAAGGGGAGGGCACAGGGACCAGGCAGGGATGATGATCCTGGCCCGCCCTTTCCCACACCATCCTGACTTCTCTCCACACACTTCCTTTCCCAGAAGCCCCCCAAGACCAGGTGAGTTAGAGGCCAGGGGACCCAAGATTCTTACAGTCCTCATGTGGAACACATGCCAGGCAGGATGGACTTAGGAAGGAAGTGACTGCAGCTTTATGTTCCTTTGCTACCTGCCTGCCCCCCAGGGAAGAAAGGAGGGAGCCCTTGGGCTTCAGGAACCCAGAGAGACAACAGGTGCCTGTCTCTGTCCTGTGAGCTGTATTCCTACAAACAAGCAGTGCAGAGAAACTGAGGAAGAGCGTTCTTCTCTGTATCTTGGGGTAGAAGTTGGGCACGGGGCCCTCAAGGGAGCGTGATGCCCACTTGCCCCACCCCACAGTCTGTCCTTCCCCAGACTGGTCCCATCTCACAGGCTCCTCTCTGCCAACACCGGAAGTCCCCGAGAGAGGCTTCCGCATCAGACCCCCTGGGCTGGGCTAGGTTAGGCTACTTCGGGCTGCCCTTCTCTCAGGGCTGCTGAAGTTGGTCAGATTTTTCAATCGTGGGCCAATTAGTTTCACAAATGGGGGCCCCCCGTGGTGCCAGGGCACATTTGTTCCGGGCCTGCGCACTGGCCGTGTCCCATTGTCCTGCCTCCCACCCCTGTGCGGGCCCATTGTCCTCACCCCCAGCGGGTGCTGCTTACCGCTGATTTATACGGGCAGGCGTCCTGCGGGCTCCAGGCTTCACTGCCACAGCTGGCGGAGGTGCTTAAGGCCTCGAACCCCGTGACCTTTGCCCCAGTCCTGCTGTCGTTTTGAAAGTTACAGACCAGAGGGCTGCATACCTCTCCGGATTTACTTTCCACCCCAAACCTCCCCAGCCGCGCGCGCGCGCGCGCGCGCACACACACACACACACACACACTCTCTCTCACACTCCCTTTCCCTGTCTCCCTTGTTCTTATGGTAGTTTTAATTCATCGTGGAATGTCCTCAAGGGTCCAGCGACTGGACTGAAGCCCAGAGGAAGGGGCTGCGGGTGCAGGTGGGAGGTGCCAGCGGAGCGGCTAGTCTCTGCTGCTGTGGTTGGAGGCTCTGCTTCCCCGAATGAGGTTTCTAATCCTGGGATTCATTAGTTCACCATCTGATGCGAGGTTGGGAGGAATGGAGGAGCCTACTCCCATTGGTGTGGCACTGCCCGTTAACTGGGACTTGTTTTGGCATCTTGCAATTTACTTTGCCCTTGGCTCCTTTTCTACCGGAGGCCCAGCGTGTGAGGTGGATTGTGCACGGAGGTGGTTGTAGCCAAGCAGCAAAGCGCAGATCTGGTCCCATCTTAACCTGTTTATTCTCTCTCTTGCAAACCAAACTTCCCTCCTCCTTTTTTGGTAAACCTTCTTTCCTTTCCTTTCCACCCCTTTTCTTGTCCCCCTCCCCCAGTGTCTCCCCCTCTTTGGCTCATTTGTTGGACTGATTGACAAAATTAGTAAATCCATTCATGTTACTTTTATTGTGAAGGTCTCAATAAATCCCCGATGTCCAGGGCGCACCTTAATGAGCTAGTGAGCTGACAAATTTGTTTACTGTAGCTGGAGGTGCCGAGTAATGAAATGCACTTGTGTCTGCAGCTCACTGCTAAACAAATACATGGTTCTCCCAAAGCCAGCTCTGCTAGCGGCTGCTGCCTGAGGATGCAGCCACGTTCCCCAAGACACTGAAAGTTGTGTGTGTGTGTGTGTGTGTGTGTGTGTGTGTGTGTGTATTTTGAAAAATGTAATCACTCACACATCCATTGCTCAGTTTTAAAACAAATCTGAATCCGCTGCTCAAACTCCTCCCCTTTTTTTGTTATTCATTGAGGACGCTTCTGCTGTGATATTGAAGCCATAATCCCCCTTTCCCTTGGAGACATGGAAGGTTATATAGATGAATAAATGTCTTCCATGATTCTAAGATAAGAAAGAAAGGAAAAACAGGTAGAAAGGGCTGGATAAGGAGACCTAGAATTGACAAGGCTGAATTTGACAATAAGGATAGATGCTAGGGGGTTTTGGCCCTTGGTTTGGTTTGGGAAGATACAACCGAGTGCCCCAGCAGGAGACAACCACCCATGCACGAACTCGAAGCTAATTTAGTTTGAGGCAAGCCTTCCAAGATGTTTTCTCAGCCTATTCTACACCTACTGGGAGAGGTCGTAGGCAGGAAAGGGGATGGTGGGGCTTGTTTCCCACTGGGCGGCAGTTGACATTCCCAGGGGTCGTTGGGCTGATACATCCTTAAGCTGGGCTGACAGGTTCTTCATTGTCCACATGGCTTCTGAGGAAGGCTGGAAGTCCAGGAGTTCATCCCCAATGATCCTGCAACTCACGCCCAAGAAAAAAACCAGACAGGAACTAAACAGGGGGCTATTGGCCCTTTGTCCAGTAGATCCCTTGAAATGACAAAAGGGAGGGAGCACTGCAGATGTCATGGGTGGGCTTTTGTTCCTTTCTGTCTGCTCCTCATCTCCCTCCACCACCAGCCTACTCCATCCTGTTAAGATGCAGACAGAGCCTTTCCTGCCCGGGGTGTGAGTCAGCCCTGTGCTCCTGGTCTCTGTCTTTGCTTTCCTTAGGCAGAGTAGATGATGCAGCTCTGCTACCTTCTTCACACCTGGGGAAAGGGAGGAGAAGACAGGGGATTGGAAAAGGTGGCGGTTTAAGTAATGGTTTGGGTTTGTGGTCACGAAGGCTGCCCATGGCTGGAGATGGTGTCTTAGAAAAGAACAATCTCCCTAGGATGTCAGAGAGAGCAGAAAGACATATCTGAGGGATTTGGGGGCGGGGTGGTGGGTGAGGGATGTATCTAGTTTAAATCAAGGTTTTCACACCCTCCTAAGTTTGATATTTCTTTCTGCGGGGAGAAGAAGTTGCTCAGGGTGGCAGAGGAGGCAGCTCTTCCTTTGTTGGGTGAGGTTGGGTGGGAGTGGACGTAAGAAGCCCATCGTGGTCCATATGCACACGTAGCAGTCCCAGCCTGCTTACCAAAAAAAGCCAGAGTATATTTAGATCCCTCTGCTCCTTTGATTAAGAAACTGCTTATAGCGGGAGATAATAAGAGCCTTGCTCCAAGAAGGTGTAGCACCTGAACATCTTCTCCAGCTGTGTACCCCTCTGATCCTGTTCCTTCCTTTCTATTAAAGAGCTAATTGGTATGGAAATGGCACAGGTGTAAACATGAGGGTTTTTGTGTCTCATAATTTCAGACCCCGTCATCACCTGGGTGAAATAAACACCCTAGATCTATGTCACCCCTCCTGCCTGCTGTTCCACCCTGGCCTGGCTTTCTCCCATTTTTTGCTAAAATTAAACTTGTTTTAAATGGGAAGTCTTTTCAGTGGTACGTGCCCTGCAGCCCAAACTGGCTGTACCGCTGTTGGGGGTCTGGTGTGGGTCACCTTCTCTAGAGACAGAATCGATGCAAATGTAGCCCCAGATATGTTTGCAGGGGCCCTGCCTGCATAACCTAGAATCATACTCCTAGTTCATCCGTGCCACATGCGTTCCCTCTTCCTAGTTCAAATTCGCTTTGGGCAGACACCCTGGGAGTCCAAGCTAAGACTGAGCTCTTGATTCATTCTTCAAAAGAGCAGAGTAGATGCTAATTCTATGACCTGAGAAATTATTTTCTTAGGCCAAGGCTGATTTATGTATCTGATTTACATTGAAATTTACAGATTGGTAAACAACAGCACATTTCTAGGATTTACATACTCAAAAACATTTGTCGGTGGCCTCATAACTGCGCTGTGAAGTTGGTGTTGGAAAGGGCAGGTTGGTTATGAATTCTGTTTCCTAGATGAAGACACTGAGGTCAAGGACAGCAGCTGCTTTGCCCAGGATCACAGATCCAAGAAGAGCTGCACCCCTGGGCCAGAACTGGGGTCTTCTGACTGTTTCACTGTATGATGTGGTCAAACTGGTCCTTCAGTGGTCTGGGTCTTTGCTTCTGGGCAGCAAGGCAAAGCTCAGACATGGAGGGGAAACTAAGGAGTCCTGTTCAGCCCACCACACGGACACAAGAGACCCCAGTGAGATCAGCTGCTTGGGTCACTTGGCATTACTAATTTCTAAGGAGAATTTTGTTGGATGCTGTCAGTAGTGGCTTCGTTTGTGGACTTTGGTCTGAGCTTTCCCCAGCCCTAGCCCTCTGTCCGCACCATGACTCCCCCAGGCGGCTCCCCACCCTTTGGGATTGTCTTTTTTATCTTTTAACACAACATGTAGTTATTGAGTGCCTACTCTATACCAGGCCCTATGCTATGCGTTGAGGAATGGAAATGAATAAAAGTTTCTGCTTTGAAGGCTTACAATCTAGTAGGCAGAGCTGAATGTCAAAAATGAATGCAATAAAGGGTTTTACATGCTGCAAAAGTGAGACTCAGAGGAAGATGGTGTTCTTGGTGTCCTCCGTTGTGTAACTCATCCAAGATGCCCTCTCTAGGACCAGTTTCGTGGAAGCAGCAGCCCAGAGTCAATAAAACAACTTAGGCTATTATAGTGCAGGGCTGCCGTGATGCATGATCCAGGTTGTTCACTGCACGAGGATGCCCAGCTGAGGAGGAAATGGAGACTGAAATGCAGCCCTCTCTTTGCTCGCCAAAAATGTATGCCCAGGTGAGGGTCTGTGTCTGCCCAGAGGAAGAGAAATGATTTTCTAATTGAGACAAAGGCATTGTTTGGGCAGGCATTGGCTCTGTGATCACTGGATAGTTATAAAGCTTTGTCACATGGGTGTCTCATGTGATGTTCTCAACAACCACCAGTGATATGGCAAATGAGGAACATACTCGGATCCAGAGAAGTTTAATGACTTGCTCAGGGTCACCAGGCAAGTAAGTGGCAGAGCCGGGACCCCATGCTTCTTTTTCTTCCCTTGCGTCATGCTGACCATGTGATTTCCGAAGTTCTTGTTCATCTGGTTGGAGCTCCTCCTTCTCCCCGGTGGTACGAAGCCTGACGTGTCTCCATAGCGAAGGCAGACTCAGGCGTTGAAGGAGCAGAGTGTTCCAGTGCTGCTGGGCCCCCCTGCCCTGCCACACATCTCACTGCAGCTAATGAATTGCTAATACAATTTTCTAGATAATTTTATTTCCATAGTCCCACATTTTAATGTGTTTCCAAAAGCTAGCATTTATTTGCTTAATCTCCCAGTGTAATAGAATCTGCCCTGACTCATCATACATGCGAACAATCAGCTAGGCAGAAACGGCAGCAAATTGTTTAATAACTCAAATCTAGTCTCTAGATTTTTAACTTACACGCACCAATGGCTTTCCTTGTGTCTCATCCACTTCTCCCCCGCCCTTTCCTTTTTCTCTTTTTTTTTTTTTTTAATACTTTGCCATCATCACAGCTGTTGGTGTCCAAGCAGAAGAATGGATTAAGTGGATACAGAGCCTCAGAGACCCTGGTCTTTCCCTGTGAGCCGTGGTGGGTGGATAAGTGACCAGGGAGAGCCCCTGTGCCTGCGGCATGTCCCAGGAAAGGGAGACCATCGTAGGGACATCGTCACATTTCCTTTGCAGGTGGTGAGCGTGTGACTTTCAGCCTGTCGGCCAGGTGCAGACCCGGCCATCTGGGACGTTATGTGCAACATTCTTCCCATTCTAGCCCAAGCCCCGGGTCCTGTCATCCCACCTTCCCAGATTCTGGCTCTCCACCCCACCCCCTGTCCTCGCAGTCTCTGCCCTGGTCTGGTCCCCGCCCTTCCCTGGTGACAGCACAGAAGCCGTCAGCCCTCTCCCTGCTCCCAGCCACTTTGCCACTGTGTTCGTGCCCAGAGGCACTGCCTTCAAATACAGGTTGGATCCGCTAGCAGCACCTGTCTTAGTCAGTCCGGGCTGCTAGGATGAATTACCATAGACTGGGACTGGGTGGCTTCTAAACAACAGACATTTATTTCGCACAGTTTTGGAGGCTGGGAGATGTGAGATCAGGGTGCCAGCATGATTGGGTTCTGGTGAGGGTCCTCTTCCAGGTTGCAGATGGCTCACTTCTCACCGTGTCCTCACGTGGTGGAAGGGGGGCTAGCTAGCTCTCTGGGGTCTCTTTTATAAGGACACTCATCCCATTCATGACCCTACCCTCATGACCTAATCAACCCCCAGAGGCCTCACCTCCTAACACCATCACTTTGCGGGTTAGGATTTCAACATAGGAATTAGAGCGAGGGGACACCAACATTAGGACCATGGCAACCCCCAGTCCTTCCGTGGCCCTGCACTGCCTGTAGCATGGGGTCAGTCTGTCCTACCTGGTGCGTGCAGCCCTCTGTGATCCAACCCCCAGCACCTCTGCAGCTCGTCTCCAGAGCAGGTAGGGGCCTGTCCTCTGTCCCTGCCTGCTCTGAAATGTACCTGCAGCGTCTCCTTAGCCTGGCCCATGTGCCCTACCTTCTGGTCCTCGGCTTCCCAGATAGTCTTTTCCTCAAAGCCCAACTCAGAATCTTCTCTGGAGCCCTCTGGGAGTCACCTGATTTATCCTCTGGATGGTTGTCGACTTGTTGGCATCCCCCACTAGTGCGGGAGCCACTTTCCCTGCTCGGTCTCAGCAGGCTTCTAGTCACCTAGCACAGTGCCGTACGTGGTAGCCGTTCAGTGAGTCAGCTGAGTGGACATGAGGTGGGCTCAGGCCATCCTGAGAAGTAGGGATGGCGTAGTGCAGATGCCTCGAGGGGCCTTGGGAAGACCAGGAAGGCAGAGCGCTGCTGGGTTCCTAGCAGGGGTGCCATTCATGTTCCCTCTGACCCAGGTTCCTTCCATGCTGGGGATGCATAAGGAGAAGGCTTGGCTCTTAAAGGGCATGGCTTGCCCAGGGAGCTGGCTCCATCTGACTGATTTAAAGCAGCTGTTTGAATGCCTGGCCTAATCGGGGCTCTCCATGGGGTTGGGGTTAAGGGCAGGGAGGGGATCAGTGCTGGGGGCCTCAAGTTGAAGCAGCAGGGGCTGCCGTGCACAGAATGTGTTGCAGTTGGACTCCACGCCTGTGCATGCTGGCCCAGTGGGGCGGGACCTCAAGGGACTCCCTGTCAGCCCCGGGGTGCTGCATCTGCCCAGGTGGGCAGACCACATCCCTTGGTGTGTCCCCCTCCATCAAGTGGAGCCGAGCACCCACTCAATACCTCCAGGAGATCTTGCTGGCTCCCAGCAGAGAGTGGAAGGCCTCAGAGAACTGTGCCTTGTGACCCAGCCCCAGCTTCCCATCCATTCCCCCCGGCCCAGGGTTCTTGAGTCATTGCTGGATGCATTGGTGCTCTGTACTGTCCCTACTGGGCCTCTTCTAGGGGAATCTCAGACAGACAGGTCTCTGGCCCAGAGGTAAAATTGGGCCCAGCCTCGTGGTTTCTGAAATCAGACAAACCAAGGTATTTCCAGATCCCATTTCTGCCTCTAACTGTGTGACCTTAGGCAGGTCATTTAATCTCTCTGTTTTCCCATTTGTCAAAGGGGGATAAGAGTGCCTGCCTTGTAGGGCTGCAAGTTTTAAATGAGATGACAAGATAGATGAAGCACCTAGCATGAGGCCTGTATTCCCTCTGATTCAGCCTTCCTGACTGCAGGTGGGATGGGCGTGGCGCCAGGGGCCTGGACGTCAGTGTCTGCAAAGGGAGGGGATGGGGCGGGTGTGAGGGGCAGAAGGGTGGAGGAAGCAAGAGGCAGGCAGTGCCTTCCCTGGGGTCCATCCCAAAGCTGGCTGTGAGCAGGACTGGGGTGGCGAGGACCAGACCTCTCACTTGCCGTCTCCATCAGTAGACGGGGAAGGCAGCGAGATTCTTCACGCCTTCCCTTCTCTTCACCCCGCCTTCCACCCTGATTCCACATCAAGCGGCCCGGCTTCCAGCAGCGGAAGCTCTGGCCCGCCCTACACTCCAGACTGGGTTGACGGGCACCAGGCCTGTCCATCTTCCCTTCTTGTGTCCCTCACCCAGGGGACATTCCCAACACAGAGAGGCATACAGATGAGCCTGCGGTGGGACTGACGTACTTGGGGAAACCGAGTCCTCGATGGCGGGCAGCGAGCTGCCAGTGAGGACTCAAATGAGAGGTTAGAGACTTCCTTGTGGGGTGCTGCAGCCAGAAAGGCTATGGCTCCAGAGCAGCATTGGAAGAGGACAGGTAACAAAGCAGCCTGTATTTGTGGGGTCCTGTGGGGTATCTATGCTGCTGACCAGCACAGGGAACAACTGGACAGAATGGAATGAAAATCTCATGTCACTCACTAGCTTAAAATCCTTTGACAATTGCCCATTGGGCTTAGGATGAAACCTACAGCTCTTGACATGGTTTTGATGACCCCACATGACCTGGCCCCTCCCTGCCTTCCTCTTAGCCTCCTCAGCCACGCGGTGCCATTCCTCTGTCTGATCCCCCCACCCACCACATATCTTTCCAGCCCAAAGTGTTCGCAGACACTCTTCTGTCTTCTGGATCCCCCCTTCAATGATGAGAGCAGGGACTTTGTTCAGTCTTCCGTGGCTATATCCCCAGTGCCAAAAGGAGAGTCCTACTTGTAGAAGGTACCAGATAATATTTGTTGAATGCACGGATCCTTCAGATTGGAGCTGCAGTGAATGGAGACGTGGTTAAAAGAACAGCATCTGTAGCTGGCCTCGGAGAGGATTAAAATCCAGGCTGCCTGTGTATGAATCCTAGCTCTGCCACTTAAGCATTCCGTGGAACTTTGGGCAAGTTACTTAATCTCTCCGTGCCTTGGTTTCCTCATCTGAAGGGTGAGGATCCATAGAGCCTACCTTTTGGAGTTGTGGATTTATATTAGTTACATTGGAACAGTAGCTGGCCATGTTATCCCTGTTACTGTTATGCCTTGCGGGGCCCACGCTGGCTCCCCGCCTCCTCCCCCAGACTCTGTAAAGCCCATCTGATACGGGCCCTTAGTACCCTGCCTTCTCTCACATGGCACCCGACACAGTTGCACGTTCACACTTGCTGTTGTGATGTGTTTGATTAATGTCTTTCTCCCACCGGACTTCAGGTGCCAGAAGGGCAGGATGTACGTCAGTTTTGTCTACCACCAGGATCACCTACTGGGTGCTCCGTCGGCGTTGCATAGCTCAGGCTTGCCTCTGGGTTTGCCCCTGAGCATGAGGTTCTGGAGGTGGCAGTCCCGAAGCTGGCTTGTGCTCTACGTGAACAAAGAATCGGCCTTGTCATTCCACCCTCCTGAGGCCTCCCCTCTCCTGTCTCCCACAGGCACAGATATGGCTGTCTTCTGTCTGCTGTGTGGGAAGCGGTTCCAGGCACAGAGTGCGCTCCAGCAGCACATGGAGGTCCACGCGGGCGTGCGCAGCTACATCTGCAGCGAGTGCAACCGCACCTTCCCCAGCCACACGGCCCTCAAACGCCACCTGCGCTCACACACAGGTAGGCCAGTCCAGGTGATGGGTGGGTCAGGGGCTCTGGGAACCAGTATCTGATTTACCTCCAAAGTGGAGGTGCCAGGCTGAGTCAGCCCCCAGCCCTTCTCTGCTCAAGGGTTGAACATGGAGGGGCTTCCTGTAGCCTAGGTACATGTTGACAGTTCTTCTCCCGATCCCCTCCTGTGGCCCAGCGGTTTGCAGTCTTTCCATGCTCAGCCCAGATTACACTCATTAAAAAGGCAGCTTCTTGGGTCTCATCCTCAGAAGCTTTGATTCCGTGAATCCAGGACGGGATCCAAACCCCAGTGTTGGTAGTAGGTATTCCCAGGGGATTCGGATGCCGGTGGACCGAGATGCATGTTGGGAAAAACGGACCTGCTGGTCTCTTGCCCCGCCCCTCCATCCACACACATTGCTGAGGGCTTTCAAGGGCATGTTGAAGAAGTGGTCCCACTTTCACCACAATAACAGGAGGCCTGCGCTTGGGCCTTAACCTTGTTTAGGGAAGACAGTGGGGGTATTCGAACAATGAGCCGTGAAATACCCTGCTCAGCCAGTTCCAGATGATCGGGTGAGAGAGGGGTTATGAGTCAAGGAGGCTTGGCCAGGTGCCCAGGTCCTGGCCACTCCCTGCCACCACCCTCTAGGTTTGGGGATGGGACACTTGGTCCCTGAGGGCCGGAGGTATTTGCTTCCCTGCAGCAGCCCTGGGTCTTCCTCTAGCAAGGGAATGGATGACTTCAATTCCTTCGTTTCTCTAAGACAAAATTGAGGCAGTGCTGACTGCTCCAGGGTAAAGGAATGCCCATGTCTGGGTCTGCAGGTGTCTCTGCCTGTGTGTGTTCCGTGCTGTGTTTGTGGGGGGACAGGTCTCCATCTGGGCATGTAACAGAGTATGTGCTTGGGTCTGTTGGAGAGGGTATAAAAGTATAAAAGCCTCTGTGTGCCTCAGAGAGGAATGGTCGCCCCCACCCCCACTCCTCATTCTTGAGAGTCTCGTCAGAGCTCAGAGATCGAGTGTACAGGCGAGGCCTTGCATGGGTGGCAGGCTCTGCGAATAAGGGAAGGGCTGTACTTACTTACTGTGGACTGGGCTGGCCTGTCTGCCGGCAGTGGGCATCCTCACCAAGCAGCCTGCCTGGGCTCTCACTTCCACACACCGTTCTGCTCAGGGCAGTGCGCTGCCCTAGCACCACCAGATTGGCTCAGAACTACTTGAAACTGCTGGGACGGGACAGGGTGAGGTCCCAGAGGGTAGGGTCAAATCAGTTGGCTTCGCGTGACTTGAAGGATCCCAACACTGCTAAATCCACCCAGGATACTCCGTGCTCTGCCTGTGCTACCTTCTAAGAGCTCAGATATCTCAATGTCACGTGCCCTTGTGTCAGGCATGGCTCAGATCCGTGGGGAGGGGCTATTTCCAGAGTTTGAGAGAAGCTCTTGCTTATTCTGGGAAACAGGGAGCATGTGCGCCGCCCATGCACACACACAGATACCCATCGGTTTTCACACCAGCGAGGCACTGCGCACACAAGCCATATACAGGCTGTGCGCACCCCATACACAATGGCTCATTAATATTCCGTTGTTCTTGGCCCATTTGCTGCTGGGGCCGGGTGTTTAGCATCGGCAGCTGTGTTTGGTAGGTTAGTCCAGCCGCGCTCTTGGCATTGACGGATCCCTGATTCACACGGCTCATCATATAATAAACTCTCAGCTGTGCCGAAGGGAGGGGCCCGGAGGGAAGGGCCTGAGGAGCCGATGGGATGGGGCCAGGGTGGGGAGGACGACACTGGGCTTGGCCAGAGCCAGGGAAACCGCCAAGTAAGGACAGATTGGAGGTTGGGGGGTCACAGGTGCACTGTGCGGGCCGAAGGGGGCTCTAATTAGTCTCGTTTGTCCTGCACTTAATGTCAAGCTCATTAAAGAGGCTACAGAGTTAATCAACATACCACAAATTGGATTTTGAGTTCTGCAGCCAGTTTTGTGTACATTATGGCACCACTGACACGATTAACCCTCGGGGGTGAGGGTTTCAGGCCAGGTGCTTACCAGGCTTCCAAATCTGGGTGGGGGATATGTGTGTGCTGGCGACTTTCTTTCTTTTTTCTTCTAAGTTCTTTTTATTCCTTTCCCCGGGCAGACACAGGAGATTTCCTATTTAAACTCATTTAACATGTGATCCACTTCCTAATTAAATTCATAAAAAACTGATCAAACAAACCCCTCTGTCTTAACCCTTTGTTTTTTAAACTCTTAGGGCCCTCCCCCGGGGGTGAAAGGCACAGGCAGCCACCCCACCCCACCCCCGCCGCCTTCGTCTCCCGGCTGGGTGGCTGCCGATGTGTGTTTTAATTACCAGCTCCGGCTGAAGTCTCACGTGGCCCTGGCTTTATTTATTTATTTATATCTTAATGAGGATACTGAATCTTTGATTAAAGTCGTAATCGTTGCTGATCTGGTAAGGCGGGGGAGGTAGATGTCAGACCAGACGGGGCTACAAGTGCAGACACACAGAGAGAGTGGCATCTGGGCACATGCACACACAGACTGACCCACACTCTGTTAGACACACAGCTAATTAGTACCAGATCTGCACGGGCCTCCACTCGCCCTGGCTCTAATGGGGCTGCGTTGCCAGGCAGTCCCCTGAGCTCCGGCAGCGAGGTGCGGATTTCCCCAGCAGAGAACCCTAGGACTCAGCCCATCCCCAGGTCTGCATGTGTGGGACTCACTGGCTGTGCCTCTGAGCCAGGGCAGTGCCCCATGGATTGGGGTGCAGTGGGATCAAGGCATGGCTCTGCTCTCTGAGCCTCTCCAGTCTGATTCCTCGATGGAGGTCCAGCCCCGCCCCCGTGCCTTCAGTGCTCCTGGCAAATCTTCACCCATGAGGGAGTCAGCCAGTGAACACACCCCAGCACCTCCACTCCCCACAGAGCCTTAAAAACCCTTCAGAGCCAACAGAAGAGATGATAATTTATGTGGGTACAGGGGCCTGCCTTGGGGGCAGGGGGAGGTTTGGTTAGTGGCCTGAGGAGGGGAGAGAGAGGAGAGAGTAAAATATCATTTTAAAGAGGAAGTGAAGGCGCAGGCATGTGAGTCTATAACGAGAAGGACAATTTATGCCCAGGCACGAGCGCAGTTTGACATGGGGATAATGAAAAAACGTAGGTCATTGTGGATGACTTAAACCTTCAGCAGCTGAAGAAAATGTATGAAATGCAGAGGACATTACACGGTTGGCAGCCCCGCACATCTGCAGAGGGACAAGTGAAATACAGTGGGCCATTCTTTACCATAAACTGTGGTTGTTGGAGATGCAGCCCAGAGAAATTGTAATTACAGTGACAAGACGAATCAGCGATATTTAAATATTCATGAACAAAGTCTGGGGTGATCAATCTATCTTTATTGTCTGCGCCTTCACTCCTGTAATAAATAAGTAGCTGGAGTCCTCACCTTTCATCCCCCGAGCCCCCCACTTTGGGTATAAAATGCAAGAGGGGTAATACACACCCCACTTCTCCCACTCTGGGGATTTAAGAGCAATATGCCCAAAAAGGAGGCTGATGGGCCTAGATTCCAGACCAAGAAAAGGCAATTCTCCCCAAGTTGCCTGTACCCAACATTTCCTGAGTATCTGTCTGGGCCATCACTGTGCGATGCACTGAGGCCATAAGGAAGGATAAGGCTTGCTTCTTACCCTTGAGGTGCTTTCATTCTAGGGGTGTGGTGGGCATGCCAGTAGATGGAGTACAGTGTGGCAGTTAGCAATCTGATAAGTGTACAGGGTCCAGACTTGGGAACCAGACCAGAACTTGAATCCCAGCTCAACTACTTACTCACCGTTTGACCTTGGAGATGATGTTGAAGCATCTCATTTTTCTCGTCTGTAAAATAAAAGTAATGTCTTTCCTTAAGATTGTTACTGTGATCACGTGATGTGATCTGTGTGGAGTTCTTAGCAGAGTTGTGAGCACTCAGCAAATGTGGGCCATCTGAATGTGAAAGTGCCATAAAAGTTATACTACTAATAATAAAAGAAGAAAATGCTAGACATCTCTTCTCTTTGGGGACAGAGAAAGAAGTGTAACTCATTCTACCTGGGGGACTAAAGGGAAACTTCCAAACAGGGGTGACATTTGAGCTGGGCTTTGAAGGATGATTAGGAGTTCAACAGGGAGAAAAGAGGAGATCAAGCAGAGGAAACAGCTGTGTAAAACAGTGGAGGAAGGAAAGAGCAGAAGGTATTTGGGAGACAATGAGAAGTTCCCTAAATTGGAAAGATTTTTTTTGTGAAGGTAGGGGAGTCAAGCTGGAGTGACTTTTACCCTTGACCTAGAGGAAGGGGAGAAGAGGCAGTTTGAGAAGCAGGAGGGTAAGGTTCCAAGGCTGCTCTACCCTCATGGGGGCCTGCTTTCTGGGGACTGCTGTTCATTCCTGAATTTTGTGGGCTCTCTTTTCCCTGGACTGGCCCTTGCTTACAGATAAACACTGAGCCACGGTAAAGTGTGGACACGTGTGAACGAGTGTACTACCTGTTTATGCTGCGGGGACCGGCAGAGGCTGTGGATCCTTTAGTCATCTTTGGAGGTGGTGAATACAGGCAGTGTCATCCTCCTGAAGCACAAATGTGCCCTACTGTCCCCTGAAGAGGGGGCAGGGAGAGGCAAGGGCCTGATCCAGCCCCTTGTGTCCACAGGTGATCACCCATACGAGTGTGAGTTCTGTGGCAGCTGCTTCCGGGACGAGAGCACACTCAAGAGCCACAAACGCATCCACACGGGTGAGAAACCCTACGAGTGCAATGGCTGCGGCAAGAAGTTCAGCCTCAAGCACCAGCTGGAGACGCACTATAGGGTGCACACAGGTACTGAGGGCCAGGGAGGGCACCTCAGCTGGCTCTGGGACCTGGGTGGGGTGGGGTGGGGAGGAGGGGGTCTCCCAGAGGAGCCCAAATGAGGATGGTCCGAGGCCGAACCACAGAGTAGAAGAGGTTCTATTAAGGGCTGAGTGCCACCACCCGCTTCTCAAGGCCAAGGCAGACATTGCTAATCAATCACTGCGCACTCTCCGGTGATCCCAGACCAACCCTCCAGGCAGCCATGCCAGTAGTTCAGAGAAGTACAAGTTCATGTCTATTTGTGAGTACTGAATTAGGGTTAAGTTGGCCTGACGGGCCGAAAGTAAAGGTTAGGGTGGTTGCACGTTATTCTGGGGTTAGAGTAAGAATTAGGGTGCATTGAATTAGGTTATCATGATGGTCAGGAAATTGTAAAGTTAGGTCAAGTTTGGTTCTGAGATTAGAGGAGCAGATGTATTTAATAATCCCTGCGTATGTATAATGATTTACCATCTCAAAGTGTCTTCACATTATTTTTTTACATAAAAGAAATGTGAGCAACTGTTTTCCCTGGGGTCTGAGGACAGAATGAGTGGAAGGGACTTCCAGAATGTCCCATGTTGGGGAAAGTAGAGTCTTGGACCTGGCCCGTAGTTGCTTGGGAAAGCTGATTTGCACATTTCTTACCAACTTCGAGTTCAGTGACATCACCTGGGTTACTTAAAATTGGCCACGGTAGGAGTTATTACAACACAGCAGTCAGCAAATGCTACAAATCAGGGCTTTTTGGAGAGCCAGTTGTTGAACACATAGCACCAGCACACTGCCGGTTGGGGGAAGGTAGACATTCAAAAGGCCTCTTCGGAGGATAAGAGGTGCTGGAGCCTGGCGAGCTAGGGAGCCTCCCCTGAGCAGGAGAGATAGCTGTCCTGTCCAGAGGAAGGGGGAGAGGTGACCTCAGGCAGGTCCTGCTGCCTTAGAGGAGAGTATGCTGCCGTGGGAGGGGAGGGCTGGACAGAGGGAGCAGTGAGCTGTGTGTTGTCAGCTCTGTTTTCTCGGCTCCCGCTTGGGCCCACCAGGAGAGGATGGGGTGTTGTTGCAGACAGCTATCGTGACCCAGAGGATTTCCCAGAGCCCTGGGGTTTCCCTAGCCCCTTGTCGGGAATGTGACCTGGTGGTTGGATCATTAAATGCATTGGCAGTGACTATTGTAAATAGCTGGTCGATAGTTAGATCACTTTGGCTGTTCATTACTTCATTATTTGCTGGGGCCTCTGTGCAGAGGAGTATCGATGGCGAGATGGCTGGCCAGTTAATTACTGTATTGAAACGAGGTTCCCTTACATCCTCTGCTCAGCTCCAGGGCACTCTAGCCTAGCGGAGGTTGGGGTAGCAGGCGAGGGTGTGTCTGTAAACTCCCAGGTTCTTTGTCCCTCTGGCCTCCCTGACCCCAGGGGCGAAGGCAGGGTCCAGGGCAAGTCCTAGTGCTTTAGCAGGATGGATAGCTACCCCCAGAGGCAGCATGTTGGAAGGACTAGGTTCCCTGGATTTACCGGTACCTCAATCCCCACCATCTATAGCCCTGAAAGGCCTCCATCCATCTGCTTCCTCTGGATGGAACTATGGCCTGAAGAACCATCCCCAGAGGCTTCTGGGGCCTCATTCCTCCCTTTCTAGGCATTTATTTCCTTAATTAGGAAGGACGAAGACCGTGACTTTGGAAGAATTAACGGTGGTAAGACAAGGGGCTAGGGCTGTGCTGGACGATTCTGTAGCCACCAGCTACATGTGGCTATTTAAATTAGTTACGATGAAATAAAAGTGTAAGGCCCCAGTCACGCTAGCCTCGTTAGCAGCCACATGTGACTGGTGGCTGCCGTCTTCGGTGGTGCCCCTCCCTGTCCTCACTGTCTCCTGTCCCCTCCCCCAGGTGAGAAGCCCTTTGAGTGTAAACTGTGCCACCAGCGCTCCCGAGACTACTCGGCCATGATCAAGCACCTGCGGACGCACAACGGCGCCTCGCCCTATCAGTGCACCATCTGCACGGAGTACTGCCCCAGCCTGTCCTCCATGCAGAAGCACATGAAGGGCCACAAGCCCGAGGAGATCCCGCCCGACTGGAGGATAGAGAAGACTTACCTCTACCTGTGCTATGTGTGAAGGGCGCCCGGCCTGGAGCAGGGGCAGGGAGCAAAGGAAGAAAATTAGAGCGAGATGGAGTCGAGGGAGGACTGTGGGGGAAAAAAAAGGAAAAGAAAAAAAAAGAAGGAAAACCGATAGCTGTTTGGCCTTGGATTCTCTGTGGGGCTCCAGGTGACCTGGATGCCAAGCCACTGCCCCTTCCCTGGGGGTCTCCGCCCTCCTTTCCCGGCTGGAGGTTTGCCTGATTTTCTGGGGTGGGGATGGTTTTGTTCACTCAGATGGTGGCATAGTTTTCTCCTCTCTACCCAGACCCTCCTTTTACGTCCAGAGATGGAGGCTAGGCAGTGGGTGAGAGGTCCTCTGGCCAGAGCCAGTCTCTGCCTGCCCGCCTTCCTCCCCCTGCCCCCTCAGAAGGTGACCCGAGGGGAGCAGGAGGGGGCTTCTCTGCAGGCGGCAGGGCTGGGTCACCGGTTGGCACTCACATGGCAGCTCTGGTTCGCTGGGGGCAGACTCGGAAGGGGAAGGGCTCTCTTTCTCTTCCCACCACTCAGTCCCTCTGCTGCTTTCCTCTGCTCTGCCACATCCGGTGTCCCCTTGTGGCCTCCGAGAGCCTCATGGCTCCTGCCCTCTGCCCCAGCTCTTTGCTCCTGGCCTTCCCTTGGCTCCTGTCCTCCAAGTCCTGTCCTGGGGGCTCCCAGCCCCGCACCCGCCTCCAGTTTCCCAGTGGGAAAGCTGGGTCGGACTCCAGAGCCCCTCCCACCCTTAGCCTTCTGAGGACACGAAACTAAATAAATCGAACACCCCGCCCTAGGCAAGCCCAGTCATGGGCAAGATCCCTGCTGAGCTGCTTCCGAAAGGGAAGAACATAACAGCTAAATATATAATATCCTTCCAAACAGAAACCCCCACAGCCCTACGTCAGTCCCTGGAGAAGGAATCCATGAAAGGCTCCTGGTCCAAGGGACAGTTGTGGATGTCTGTCTCCAGGTGGGCCCTACACCTGGAGAAGGGACATCCTGCCCAGGGAAGGGCTAGCTGGCCAGGGGAGGAAGGTGTCGAGTCACCCTGGGGATCCCAGACACGGTGAGCTCAGTGGGAAAACCCAGGTCCAGAGAGTAACGTGGAATTCCCTACTCACAGGGCCCCTCAGCCCGCAGGGAGGAGGAGGAGGAGGAGTTGAAAGCGCTTTGGCCTTGTGTTATGTTTTGCTTCTTTTCTGTGTCCCCTTTTAGCACATTGTACTTGAATTACCTCGGTTTTTTGTGACCTCATGAGCTTTTTTAACCTCTGTATCTCTTTTTTGGTTGGGGGTGAAAGGAATGGGGAGGGCGTCCTTTTCTGTTTCTTGTATAAATTAATAGTAGTTTGTATAGACTTCAGCTGACCAGGGCCTCCTGGAGTCCCTGGAGACTAGCCTCCAGCTGGAAGGAGCTTTGTGCAGGAGGGATTGACACTCAGGATCTAGTGTGAGGGCCGGGAGGGCAGAGCAGGTGGGTAGGGAAGGGATAGTGCATGGGGCCTCAGTGTCCCCATGGGGCATGCACTCAGCAGTCACTGTTGGCTCTGCCCGGGGCATGGAGTCACCTGTGCCCAGCATCAGATCAGCCCAAAACACTCTGGAGAAAATCCCACCTTTCTTCCCCGAGGTTGGTCATTCAAATTTGAGGGCATGTACTACTCAGATCCTTGCAACTCTGTGGCCCCAGCTCTGCGTGCATTATCGTTGCCAAAACTGGTCTCTCTTCACAGCTGGTCGGGGGCGATCAGCCTTTATTCTGTTGTGTTGGGTGGGGGTGTTATTTTTCTAAAAGCTACCTCTTATGTTTGTCCAGTCGTTCTTTTGTTCCTTGCCTGCCTCTGCTGCTCTTCCCCTTGTCCTTGCCCCACGCTCCCCCACCCTCCCCCTGAATTTTGGAAAGCACATTTGCAATATTTGTGTTTGCTTTGGGACGGGCGCCCTCCGTTTCATCTCATGCTTTATGTGTAAGAGTTTTTATTATTTTTGTTGTTTCTTTCCTTTCTCTCGCTGAGAAAGTTGTGGCTGCGTTTTGATCTTAGGTTTTAAAAAGTGGTTTAGGGAAGCGGTTTTGGGGAGAAGGATTGTGAGGAGTATAGGGGAGCTAGGGATGGGTGCTGCTGTGACTTACCCCCTGTCCCTCGGCCCCGTCCCTCCTGCCCTCCCCTTCAATCTCATCCGCCAAATCTGAAGGCCTTAAAAATTGTATGTTGGGGGGATGTGAATTGGGGGACTACGTCGCTAGACTGTCAATTAGGGATGATGAAGTAGGGAGGATGCTGTTTTGCAACTATAATAACGACGTAGCGTTTTGGAAAGGAAAAAAGTTAAACTTGAAATATGTGACTAGGACAGTTGTCATGTCTATAATGTGAAAAGAGTGAACTCGTTTGGGGGAGGGGCAGTCTGTAAGAAATCATTATGCACTATGGCTTCCTCCCCCCTCCTCTGGGAAGAAGGGAGGACTAGCTGGCCCTCAGGGGATCTGTAAATCCCAGAAAACAGTATTTTTAACAGCAAGATGTCATTCAACCTGGGTGGGGAAAGAAAAGAAAAATCAAACTATTCCATAGAAGTAGCTGGCCCCCTCACTCCCCTGCCCTCCCCACTCAGCCTGGGTCCCTCCTCCCCATTCACAAAAGCTGAGAGGGTTGAGCTAATCTTTACAAATTGTAATATTTTTGTAACATTTGTTAGTTCCTTCGTCAGTTCCGCAGAACCTTGCCCTTTCCTTTTGTAATGTGAATAGGAAAAAAAAAAAAGACAAAAAATAATTCACCGCCACCACCACCAAAATATCCCTCTGTACGTGTGTGCGCGCGTGTGCTTTGTGTGTGCGGTTGTGTGTTACATCATGCAGTATTGTCGTAATCTGGTGTTGCAGCATTAGATGGTACTAAGTCAGCACCTGCCTGCCCCACCCGAGCCTGAGGGCTCTGCAGATGCCAGGAGAGAGGGAGGGAGACCTCAGGGCAGTGTGGCTTCTGAGGACACCTGCGCAGAGATACCTCTGTTCATGGCTGTGCTGTCCCCTCCGCTCTCCGTGAAGACGCTCAAATGCAGTCCAACATGCCTCTTGCCCAGCTTCCCACCCACAAAGACAAAACAATTCTACAGTTGCCAAGGCCTTGTTGGCGAGGCCTAATGGCCAAGGGGCAGGTGAGAGACTGTCTGAAGGCTTTAGGTGTGTCAGGAGTAAAAGCCATGGGGCAAGCGGGAGGGTGGAGGTGGCTTTCTCCCCAGGTGAGAGCTTAGTGTTGTCACTCCCCTCTTCTTTTGCCGTCTGGCTCCTTTGGCCACCTCGCTGCCTTCAGCTGTGGTACTGCTGGCTACCCTGCCTGCTACTACTGCCTTATCCAGCATGGCGAAACTTCTCTAGCCTGGGGAGTCCAAGTTGATTAATCATCCCTTCCCCACGCCCAGCTCCTACAAGTGTGTCCCTTAATGCTTTTGGTGACATTTCCCCCCGCACTCGTGCTCTTTCCCTGTTCACTCCTTCACTCATTCAAAGCATTAAAATCCTATGTGTATATAGGATAGACAAATATATATAGAGAGAGATATATATATAGCAAGAGAGAGATATAAAATAGTAAATATCATTGCTGCTTTGGGCTGCTTTGGAGGAGGAGGAGGCCATGAATATGGGGAAGGCAGATCTGGGGCACAGGGGTGGGTAGGGAGGCTGGGGAACCCAGTGATTCAGTACAATCCAGGGATGCAACGCGGGCTTGTTTAATCTTTGTGCCTGAACAGTTTTTCCGTGTTTAGAAAAAAAAAAAGAAAAAAAAAACCTGCTGCAATTTTTCACAAGTGTATGGTACCTTTCTGGATGCTGTGTACAACTGCCGTGGGTGGGAGAGGGCCGTTGGCTCACCTCCGTATGGGGAAGTGAGCAGAGCTGTGGCGGCCTTTGGACTCTGTCCGTGAGGGGTTGAGGGGTGCGGATTTCTGGCCAATTCGCTGGCAAGCCGGACTAGGATGAAAACGAGGAGCACCAGGACGTAAGACAGAAAAGCAGAAGAAGATTGGTGTCTGCTGATCATGTTTCCTAGGCCTATTCTATAGTCCTCTCGCCCCCTCCCTCCTGATCTCTCCCTTCCTGGAGCTTCTGCTGGCTTGGCTGGAATGGCGGCACTTACCTGGGTGTTTCAGTGGGAGGACGGAAAGCCAGACTAACCCTGTGCGGTGGGACTGATAGGTACAGGGAGAAGGCAGAGATGGCCAAGAGAGGGGCACAGGAGAACCAGGGAGGTTGGGTCGGGGGGAAAGGGTGGGGAGAAAGAGGGGCGCAGGCCTGGCAGCCAGCAGCTGCGGCCTCCCTGGGTCCTTGGCATCCCATTTCGCAGACAGGGTACCAGCCTCCCGGTGTGTATCATAGTATTTGTTCACATAGTGTTATGCATGATCTTCGTAAGGTTAAGAAGCCGTGGTGGTGCACCATGACATCCGACCCATATATATAAAGATAAATATATATATATGTATGTAAATTATAGCACTGAGGGCCCTGCTGCCCTGCTGGACCAAGCAAAACTAAGCCTTTTGGTTTGGGTATTATGTTTTGTTTTGTTATTTGTTTGTTTTTGTGGCTTGTCTTACGTCGTGACAGCACAAGTGCCAGTCGGATTGCTCTGTATTACAGAATAGTGTTTTTAATTCATCGATGTTCTAGTTAATGTCTACCTCAGCACCTCCTCTTAGCCTAATTTTAGGAGGTTGCCCAATTTTGTTTCTTCGATTTTACTGGTTACTTTTTTGTACAAATCAATCTCTCTCCCCCCACCCCTCTTTCCTTCTCTCTCCCTCTCCCCCCTGCCCTCCCCTCCCCTCCCACCCTGATTTCTGTCTGTTCCACTTTCTCCCTCTCTCCTTCCTCTCACCCCCCCGCCCCTCCCCAGCCTGCTCCCCAAAGTCGTGCTTGGCAGTCCTATCTGTTCTAGTTCCGAAGCAGTTCACTCGAAGTTGTGCGGTCCTGGTTGCAGCTTTCCGCATCTGCCTTCGTTTCGTGTAGATTGATGCGTTTCTTTGTAATTTCAGTGTTTCTGACAAGATTTAAAAAAAAGAAAAAAAAAAAAAGGAAAAAATGAATTTACTGCTGCAGGTTTTTTTCTCTCTCCATGTGTCACTAAGTGAAGTTTGTGCCTTCTATAGCAAAGAGAATATTTTTTACATCCTACTAACAGTAGATTTTTTTGTAGTGAACATTTTTTGTATTTTTATTTATAAGTCTCATAAGAAAAATAGCAATGTTCAGTTGTATACCTTGAATCTGCAGTTAGAAGAGAATAAAGTTAATTCAGTTGTCTCTGGCTTGAAGTGTCCCCCCTTTTGTTTTCTGAGGTATTCTGTCTTTTCTGCCTTTTCTTGGGTGGGCAGCGTGGTAGAGGAGCTGACATTTCTGTCTGAGGACAGGGCGAGAGAAAGCTATGTCACACACATTCAGCCTTATTTATGCGTCACTTTTAGGCCACATTTACAAGGCACAAACTCACTCAATAACATTTTTCTAATACATTTTGGTTTAAAAAATTGTTAAATACATTAATATCATCAGATCCTTGGTACAACGTGCCACGTAGGCGTTGGCTCGTTTACTCACTCAGCAAGACCATCGTAGCAGTTACTGCTGTCGGCAGTGGGAATACAGCAAGGAACCACACAGACAGACCCTTGCGCTCGTGGAGCTGGCACACTGGCAGGTCGCTGGGCCAGAACCCACTTGCCGTGTTGGGATAACTCGCTTGGGATCACGCAGCTGGTGAGCGGCGGTGAGAATTTACACCCACATCTCCTGATACCAGGACGCCCAAGGCTTATTCTTACTCTTGACAGAGACACTCACAACTTATTCCTAGCAGCTAAGCAAACTTCAGAAATTTCTCAACAAGAAGCTTCCACCCAATTAAAGGTCCCTGGGTCTGTGGCAGCCAACAGCTGTTGAGAAAGGAGATTGGAGCTGCTGGCTTGTGCAGGGAGGGCACGGGTGGGAGGTAGGGGCACAAGCTTGGCGTCATCCTGAACAGAAGAACAGAATAAAGGGTTTCCATGCTCCATGGCACCGTACCTGCCAACCCCGGTCTCATCTCCCTGTCCCTGGGCCAAGGCCTCTTCTCCAGCCCTTTCTCCTTTCCTCTTGCTGGGGATGGCAGCATCACCGGCTGATCTTCAGCTGTAGCCACCAGTTCACCCCACCTTAGACATGGTGCTGAGCGCCTCTTCCTACGGCCATCCCAGCTGCCTGTCTCCGACCAAAATGGTCCATCTCCTCACCAAGATCTAGGGGACACAAGCCATGATCGCAGCAGTGGGTCACACCAGTGTGGCAAACCTGTGCCAAGCATAGGGCTGACCTCCAGCCTTAGAGGAAGTCACTGGGAACCATCACCCGTGTGCTGTCCCCACCTGCATGCAGTCTGCCCAGCCTGCCAGGGGAGGGTGGCCAAGGCCAAGGCCCGGTTCTGTCTGACCGTGGGGTGCTGAGCTGAGCTGAGAACTGCCTGGAGCTTCACTTAACTTCGAGGATAACTTTCCTCGGAAGAGGAATAGATGTCGCAGAGTGGCCTCCAGCGGCAAGAAGTTGGGTTCTCTGTCTACACTTTCTCCTCTTTGCTCTCTGCTCTTCTCTGTGTCTCCCCTTCGTTCCTCCCTCCTCTCATCTGTCTTTCTTCCTCTCTCCCGATCTCATTTCTACTCCTCTCCTTCCTCAGCCCCCTCATTATTTCTCCGGAAGCTTCCTTTTGCTTCTCTGTCCCACATTATTGTCCCTCTCCTCATATTTCTCGTCTTGGAAAACAATCCTTGCCCAAATTCTATATGTTTTGATTTTGAGTGCCTGCCTCCACTCCCCCACACCATCCAACCCTTTCTTCTCTTGGGCCTCGCCCCGCACTCCGCCTGCACCCCAGACACACACACACACACACACACACACACACACACACACACACACACACGTTGCCCTCTGCCTTGCCCATCCCCCAGCGCCCTTCCCCTCCCTCAGGCCTCAGCTTTCTCTTGACAGATGGGAGGGCGGCGAGCACTCCCTCTTTAAAACAACATTTAATCGCCGTTTTCTGTTCTTGGACATCAAAGCCGGGGCTTAGGCGCTGCGCTGGGGTCGCGGAGGCCCGGACTCTGGGGGAGACGAGGTGAGTGAATAGGGGCTGGGCTGAATGGGCTTTGTGTGACCGCCCGGCCCTGCCAGCTTTACGTGCTCTTTGACCCAGATATGATCTCATGGAGAGAAAGGGGCCCTGGCCCAGCCAGCCTGAGAATGCTCCGCCTTCCTCCCCGGGGCAAGCGGCCTGGCTGCCGCCCCCTGGCCCTGGCAACGATGGGCCAGTCTCCTTCAGGACAGGGCTCGCCACCAGGGCACGCTTCTGGGGTCAGAGGAGGGGACGGGCAGCCAGGGCAGGGGCCGGGAAGGTGTGATGCGCTGGGGGCTACAGGATGTGCTCCAGGAACATTGAGTGGGAGCTCCCCACAAGGTGTGCCCTCCCTTGTTAGGCGCTCTTGGCCAAGGCTGCTCAGGTTCAGGTAGAGCTTGGGTCCCATCAGCCTTCGCAGCTCTCCTTCCCGTGTTTCCCGAGGGACTCCCCTCCCCGTGTTTCCCGAGGGACTCCCCTCCTGCCAGCCCAGCGGTGGGAAGCCGAGGTGCGGACCCAGCCCAGCAGAGGCTTGCTAGAAGCTCAAGCGAGTTGTGGCAGGTGGGGAGAGGGAGATGGCAAGCCAAGTCCAAGGCCATCTCCACCCACCCAGCATTGCCAGGCCTTCCCACCTAGCTGCCTTGACACCAGGAAGGTTACTGACCTCGGATGCTCTGTCTCTGGTCAGGCCCTCTGTTGGTTCCACCCTCTGCTCTGCAAATAGCAGCAGGTGAAAGTCCCCGGTAGTTCCTCAGGACTCTTTGGAAAGATTCAGACTTCTTAACGAGGCTTCTAAGACCTTCAGTGACAGAGCCCCTGCTCACCACTCCTGCCTCATCTCAAGATCACTCTCGAGCCCCCGACCACCCTCAACTCTGCCATAGCCACTGGGCCACAGATGGTTCTGGAACACACAGAGCTCCGTTCCCCTGTGGGCCTTTGCACGTGTGGTTTCCTCTTCTGGGAGCTGCACAGGTGCACACTCATCCTTCTGTCTGGCTCTCTAACTTCTCCTTATTCACGTTTCAGCTCAAACTTCTCTCTCTCGGGAAACCTTCCCTGGCCTCCCAAGGCTGAATGAGGTACCCGTCTGTGCAGTCTCTGTCATACCATTTAATCACCCATTTTCTTAACTGTCGCCATTGCCAGACTTTAAGTTCCTTGAGGTCAGGAATTGTGTGTATATCTTCGTATTCCCAGAGCCTAATACTGCCTGACATGTGGTAGGAACCCAATAAATCTTTGTTGAATAAACGGATGAAAGAAAGAGGGGGAGAGGGAGGGAAGGAGAGAAACAATTAGCACTCTGGGGCCGAGGCTGCCCTTGTCAGGGGCGAGTGGAACCTGGTAAGTGGGAACACACCACACGCCCACCCAGGCGCCTCCACAGGTTACGCACGGACACGTGTGCACGCGTGTGAGAGGCTCAGCAGGGAGCTTCTGCTTCCCCACATCTGTGTGCATATCAGTTCATACAGTCACCTGAACCGTGCGTGCCAAGTGCCAGAAGAAGGAGCAGCAGGCACAGGATGGTGGCACTTCCTAGAGTGGGGACAGCCTGGGCACTGCCAGGCTGGAGGAGTGTGCATGCAGACACCTGGTCCTCGGCCCATGGGGGAGGGGCCGTCCCCCAGCTCTCTGCCGGTTCCAGGCTGGGCCTGCGTCCCCACTTCCAGCCTCTGGGCTGGCAGGAGGGCGGGCTCCTCTCTGGCTGCATTTTCTGCTCCCCAGGGGGTGCCTCAGTGAAAGTGAACTCGCTCATTTAAACCTGACTCTGCAGCCCTGCAGCCCCCTGCAGCGCTAATTACCCTGTAGTTCTAAACTGATTGCTGTACACTAAGCTTAAGCCCTCCTTCATTTATTTACTGACTACATTAATAGCAAAGCCAGGCTGCTTTCAGCCCACTCCCGACTGTACATCAGCCGGCTGCACCCAGTTCTTCTGCATCTGCCAGGGAGGCAGGGCGCAGAGATGCAGCCTGGCTCGGAGCCCCCAGACCTGCTGCCCTGACGCGTCCCCGGGCCAGACAGCATTGAGAAAGCACGGCCTCCGTCCATACCTACTCCCAGACCCAAGGGGCTCCTTCTCTCGTTCCAACTCTTCAACAGCGAGGGAGGGTGCAACACAGCAGCTCACAACCAGGGGATCTTCCACTCCCAGGACACGCAGAACACAAGTCCACTCATTTTACAGATGAGTAAACTGAGGCTGTGACTTCGCGCTGCCTGTCAAGGAGACGGCCTCCTCCTTCGCCCCCCACAGGCCAGGTTTGACGATCTCTGTCCAGTTGTGTGTTCCCACAGCTTCCGAAGCCCTTCCATGTGTTGAATCAAAACTGCCATCTCTTTTTCTGCTTTATTCACGTGCTTGCCCAGAATTTGCTGGCAACTTTGGGACTAGAGCCTTTCCTTCATTGTCAGTAGCCTTTACCAGGTTAGACCTAAGACAAACCTTCACCACCAACTCCTCACTTGCCTCCACCACTCACACACCTGGGGCAGTCTGGGGAGTGGAGGCCAGCTGCCCGCTCCCATGTGGTCGCATCCTGCCTGTTCTCCCACTCCAGGGTGCGGAAGTACCCACAGCCATGCTTCCGTCCCCGTCTGCTTCTCTGAGCACCCTCAAGTCCCCTGAGGCAGAGCTGGGCCCTGGCGCTGGGGCACAGCCGCATTCTGAAGACCAGATGGGCACCTTCAGGGTGTGGCAATATGGACCCAGAGACGCAAGCACCCAGGCTCCACTTGGATTCTAAATAGCTCGGTGGTGGCCGTGCTGGGCGCCTCTGAGGAAGAGGAGGCTGGGGTTTGGCAGAAGGAACCTGGGACTTGGCCAAGAGGACCTGGGTTGAGGCCACCTCTGCCATGACTGCGACCTTGACTGCATCGCAAAGCCTCCCTGAGGTCCTCTCTCCTGGGCTGTAAAACGTGGACAGCAGTTACCTGGCCCCTGTACCCTCAGGACAATTGTGAAGCCAACTAGAGTAAGGCATGCGAATCAGCTTTCTAAACACTACAGTGCTGTAAAAACGGGACTTATAAGTGGGAGCAGGCTCAGGCTGGCCTGGAAGGGGAGCTGGTGTCCTAGACATTTATTTCCAGGACAGGAGCCCACGCAGTGGGACCCAGGAAGGAGCGAGGGGTTTAGTGGTGAGCGCAGCTGCTGCTGGCATCGCCGGGGCTCTGTCCCCACCTAGCGGGCACTGGCCGCAGGTGCTTCTGCTCAGGCCGGCTGGAAAGCAATGGGATCGTGCGTCCCCTTGAAAGCTACCTTGGTGCCTCTGGGTCCCCTGCTCTACAAGGTTGGGGTAGGGCTGGGTAAGGGGAGAGTGTGGCCCAGATTTATGCCAGAGAAGAAACGCTTTAAACTACTTGGGGGAAATTCAGTTGGCCTTTCCAGAAGTCCTCCTGAGTCAATACTTCTATCCTGATCCCTTTTCTCCTACCGACCAACTGGCCGTGTCAAATCCAACTCCTCCCATCCCCAAAATGTTTAATTGGAAGCAGCTGCTGCCAGCCAGCCCCAACCCCAGGGATCCATGAAGCCTCATCTTATGCTGAGGGAAGATCAACGTCAAATGCTGTCCAGCTCCTTAGAATCTTTGCTATTGGGAAAGAGGCAGGCAGGCCAAGGAAGGGTTGCAGAAGAAGCCCAGAGAGCCCCCAACTCTGGGCCTCTGAGTGCCTGAGAGGTGACAATAAGAGGTTGAGGGACAACAGGACAAACCCTTACTTCCCGACGTCCCGAATCTTCAGAGAGCCTAGAAAACCCACAATGGAAAGTCGTTGAAGTCGGCTCCTGCCTTTAAATAAAACTGTCCTAATGCACCGAGTGAGCCTGATGTCTTCCTAAACACTCCACAGGCCCCCTCTGGCTGGACAACACCTCGGTTCTCTGAGAGCTGGTAGACCAGCCAGCCCTTGGCCACTTTGGTCTACAGATGCTTTGATTGGATATGATCTTGGGATGGGCCATCTTGCCTCTGTCCTTGCCTCTGGGCACCTCCCATCATCTCAAATAGATGTAACTATGTGGTTTGGAAGACCTCTCCCACCACTAAACTTCTAGGACTCTAGGACTCTAGTCAACTGTTAAGATCCTCAGAGAAGAACATAGCCCCAGCTTCATATCACCTGTCAGCGCTTTTTAAAGAAGCAGCCGTTCACTTTTTTCCTCCCTCCACCCTGATCAGTGTGGTCTTCAGCATAAATGAGCCTCTAGTGACACTGGGTGGAGAGAAAGAGGAAATGCATGCATGGCGGTCGGTCTGACGGGCAAGGTAAGGCATCTCAGATGACAGCGGAGGTGGGGAGACTGGCCCTCTTTAGCTCCATCCACTTGCCTGGTCATTCTCAGAAATCTCCTGCCCCTTAGCATCCTTAACCCCCATCCCAAGCAAGAGCACGTGACCGTTCTCTGAATTCGCCACAGCACAGCTGAGACCAGCATGGGATGTTTACATTAGATTTTTCTGAAGTCTCAAGGACAACACAAGACAACGAGCACCAAAAACAACACAACACTAGCCCATCTGGCTCACAGCTCCAGCACAGGTCTCCCACATCCTGCTTCCCTGCCTGGGTCACTGCCTGCTTTCAGGGGACAGAGGCCACCCAAAATCCCTACCGCCAACAAGCCCCATAAAGTGAGACCCAGAGTGATGTGGGCTTCCTGTCTCTAATGGATGATGTGTCTGTCTTCCTGTCAAAGGTCAACTCCTCCTCGTGGGCTCTGGGTCTTATCTTTTCAGTCTTTCCCAGCTCTTTGCTCCTTCACTTATCTCTTCTCCCTCCCAACTGATTTTTCTCATCAGCACGTAAATATCTCTCATTTTAGCAAACTTTTCCTTGGCCCCATATCCCCCTTCAGCTACCACCCATATTGCTCTCTTCCTTCGAACAGCAAAAGTCTAGAGAGAGTTCTTTACAGACGCTGTCTTCTTCCATTATGCTTACAACAGTTTCCGATCTGAGTTTTATCTTTTACTCCAATAAAATTGTCTTGTCAAGGTCACCAGTGGCTCCATCTTGCAAAATACAATGGCTACTTTGCTGATCTGAGAATATAGGATTAACACACTCTGTTTCTTCCTGCTATCCTCTCACAACACAGTCACACAAGACTTCTGACACCATACCCCAAGCAAGCTACCCTCCAGCAGCCAACATCAGCTGGGTGCCCTCTAATTCAACTGAATTCCAATACTACCTACCTGGAGATAGTATCAGATCCCATGGGCTGAGGGCTCAGTCCCCCAAGACTACCCCCTACTTCTGATGCCAATTGCAAGCCCAGGTTATTCTACCTGTGCTTCTGACCAACCAGTTATAAATTGGGATTCCCTTCCTCAGGTTCTACTAATTCACTAGAGCAGTCCACAGAACTCAGGGAAACACTTAAGTTGGCTGGTTTTATTGTAAAGGATATTACAAAGGATACAGATAAAGAGATGCACAGGGCAAGGCATGTGAGAAGGAGCATGGAGCTTCCATGCTCTCCCCAGGCACACTGTACCCTCCAGGAACCTTCATGTGTTGAGCTAACCCGGAGCCCTCCAAACCTTGTTGCCCTGGGTTTTTATGGAGGCATGATTGATTAAATCATCGGCCACTGGTGATCAACTCAACCTTCAGCCCCTCTCCCCTCCCTGGAGGTTAGAGGGGTAGGCCTGAAAGTCCCAACTCTTTAACTCTGGCTTGTCTTTCTCGTGACCAGCCCCATCCAGAACTACCTGGGGGCTGCCCCCACCCGCTCAACCCCTTAGCTTACAAAAAGACACTATCACTTTGAAGAGTCCAAGGACTTGGGGAGTTGTATGCCAAGAGACAGGGATAAAGACCAAACATATTTCACAGTGTCGCAGCTGGCTTCATCTTTCTTGACCTCCCCGCAGCTTTCTACATAACTGGCTCCTTTTGGAAACACGTCTGGTTTCCCTGCCTCACCAGCTGCTCTTCTCCATCTCTTGGCTGACTCCTTCATCTTCCTCTGCTGCAGCTCTGGCTATTAGACAGTCTCCGAATGGTCCGTTGACCCTCTTACCTTGTCTAGCTACATCCTCCCCCCTGGTGCCTCATCCACTTCAGTTGCTTTTAGGGTGTGCCTCTGGGAGATCATTCCTTAACTGTTGTTACCTGCCCTGGCCACATCTGAAGTGAGTCTTGATCTTCCTTGGGATTGCAAAGCTTTCGGGACCAGCCTGATTTCTACTTGGGCAAGTTTGGGGGACTGAGCGTGGTTTTAACCTCCAACAGTCAAAGGCTCTATTAGGCCAGGTTCATGGGTTTTTGGCAATTCAATTTCTTCAAAAACAAGCTTTGGCTCTATTCGCTTCCAATCTACCCCTCATGCCAGTAACCACACCTACAGTTCTTTCCTAGACATATTTGTCAAACCTGTTTTTACTAATGTTATTGTTATTCTGATTCCTCCCCCACTGTTTCCCTTAGAGGTATAGGCTTAGTATACACTTGCCTTGGTCTACCTTTCAAGTTATTGCAGACAAGAGTTTTCTTAAATGTTTTATTCCTGACTATCATGGGGCTACATTTTTCTAACCAGCTGTATCTCTCTTTTTGCTGCCAGCAAAGGCCCTGGATAATCTTGCTACTGTCTACCTCTCCGACCCATCTCCTTCTATTTTCCTTCCACTCCTGTTCCCAGCCTCACTCTGATCCATCTGTTCCCAGAAAGGACAGGCCTTTGCATGTGCTATTTCCTCTGCCAAGAGCTCTCTGCACCCTCCCTACCCACCATGTCTTCGCATAGCTGCCTCCTTCACATATAATTCAGGTCTCAGCTCAAATATTGCCTCTCAGTGGGGTCTTACCTAACCATCTGCTATGGTTTGAATGTGTCTGTACGAACAGGCTGTGGTTTAAAGTTCAAGTGTTGGAAACAATTTCTCCGCCTTCATGAATGGATTAGGCTGTTATCACGGGAGTGGGTTTGTTATCTCAGCAGTGGTTTCATTATAAAAGGGAGCTGTCTCTGGCTGGCTTGATCTGACTTGCCATATGATGCCTCCCACCATCCTATGATGCAACAGGAAGGCCCTCAGCAGATGCTGGCGCCATGCTCTTGGACTTCCCAGCCTCCAGAACCATGAGCTAAATAAATCTTTACTCTTTATAACTTACCCAATCTGTGGTATTTAGTCATAGCAACAGAAAATGGACTAAGACACCATCCCATCTAAAGTTTGTTTTTCGTAGCATTTACCACCATCTGATATTATCTTTTTTTGTTTGTTTTCTTGACATGGTCCCATGTCCCATTCTCCCTACATGTGGGCTCTGTGAGAGCCAGTACTCTGTTGGCTTTGCTACCATATCCTTGGTGTTATGAACTGTGCTTGCCACACAACAGTTATGACAACAAATACCAATACTTATATAATACTCATTGTACTCCAGACACTGTTTTAGTTCTCTGTTGAAAGTGTACTTTCATGAAAAAATTTCAAAGACACATAAAAGTAGAGAGAAAAAAAGGATAAACCCCACATAATATCCATCACTCAGATTCAATATTGTTAAGATTTTGCCACACTTGCTTCATCTTTCTTCCCTTCCTTTGTTGTCTTTCGCTTCTATTTTCTTTTCTTCATCTCTGTTGAAGTATTTTAAAGGAAATCCCAGACATCATGTCATTTCACCCCTACATACTTCAATGTGCACATTTTTTAAAAATAAATTTTTCTTATATAACCTTAATGCCATTCATACACTTTTAAAAATTAGAAACCATCCTTGGTATCATCACTCAGTTCATATTCAGATTTTCCTGACTGCCTCAAAAATAACTTTTGAAAGTTGATTTGTATGAATTAGGAGCCAAGCCAGGCTCACGCACTGCATCGGTTTGTTATTTCTCTTAAGTCTCATTTTCCCCATGCCGTTGACTTGCTGTAGCAAGGGGTGATTATTATTAACTATTCAGTTGTGAGATGATGAGGGCCTGGAATGGGGTTGGGTAGTGGGGGTGAAAAGGAGGAAGTGGTCTGAGGAGACCTCGTGGAGTAGAGTCATCTGGTTGACACAACTTGAGGTCAGTATAGTGGTGACATTGTTGACCTCTCTGAGACATTCAGGAGCTATAAGATCTGCTCCCTCTTACAGAGTCCTTGACGTGACAGCTGAAAGCAACCTCAGAGATCAGCTAATTGTATCTCTTGTTTTAGTCCCTTGTCCAGCCTCTCCCAGCTGGGCAGAACATCTGTACAACCCTCCCACTTGCTCACAAGATTCCCTCTTTATCTTGCATCCTTTGGAGCATGTCAGGAGAGGGTCAGTCCCCATACGTGCCATGGTTTCCACACCAGCTGTGCGCCAAAGCTCATGGAGTTTTGTTCTGTTTGTTTAAAAATATAGTCACATAACTGATTCCCTAACCCAGACCTTCTGAATCAGAAACCGTGGGCATGGTACCTGGGACTCTGTATTTTAAAACCATTTTCTTGGTGATGCTGATGTAGCTAATTCACAGACCTGCATCAGAAACTGTGGGATACACCAATGGTATGAGTCCCTAAAAAGCAGTTTCTGCCAGCAGAGCTGCAATTCCTCTGGGCTCAGTCATCTCCCAGCTTTTTTGTGTGTGCACCCTTTTCATTAATATTTGGAATATATACCTCAATATTTGTTAATACATTATATGCATGTACTACTGTACTACCACTTAAGGTATAAAACACACTAAAATGAAAATGTTTATTGCATTTTGTTTGGGCAGTAAATAAAATATAGCTTCTTCCACCCCAGTAGTTTCTCTCAGACTTCCATCTTGGCTCACTGTTCTGGGACATTTTCATCCAGTTTTCCTTTGCCCAAGGCTTCCACAGGAGTCCAATTTGAAGAGCTTTCAGAGACCATAAAAAAGTTCTTTTCTCTCGTAACATTCTTTATCATAACCTTGTTAGTCTGGCTCACCTGGCCTGAATTTTTCCTCTGCAATGTGCCCCCAGAACCTTCCTAAATTTGCTGCTGAGCAGGAAAACAAGTAACTTGAGCAGGCAAAGTTTTGTTGGGCCCAAGCACTCCATTCTTCCTCTGGCCCTCTTGGATCTCTAAGGACTTGGGACACAGAAATTTCCTAATGGATGTACTTAAGGCTGCAGAGGGAGAGAAGGTGATCAAGGAAGCAGAAGGCAAGTTCAGGTAAGGAAAGTTAAAACTTGCAATATAAGCCATTTCTAGGGTTCTTCATTCTTTCCTGTAGATCTGAGTTTCCAGCTGGTATTATTATCATTTAGCCTGAAAAGCCTTTTATCATTATTATTATTATTATTGTTATTACTTGTAGTGCAAGTTTATTGGTAACAGATTTGCTCAGCTTTCATTTATCTGAAAAGGTTTTTATTTCATTCTCATTTATGAAGCTTTTTTGTTGTTGTTTTGTTTGTTTTTCTTGCTGGATATGGAATTATAGATTGACAGCTTTTTTGTTTGTTTTGTTTTATTTTGTTTAGAGCTTTAAAGATGTCCTCCATTATCTCCTGACTTCCACTGTTTCTGATGAGAACCCAAACACTATTTGTGTCATTGTTCTCCTGTATGTAATATGTCGTTTTTCTCTGGCTGATTCACAGTCTTCAGATGTTTGACCATGACGTGCCTGGGTGCGAACTTCCTTTGCTTGGGGCTTGCTGAGCTTCTTGGATCTGTAGATTGTTGATGTGTTTCACCAAATTTGGGGAAGTTTTGACCATTTTTCTTTATATTTTATTCTGCCTCATTCAGTCTCTCCTTTCCTTCAGGGATTCTAATTACAAATATAGCAGACAGCTTTATATTTTCCCAAAGGTTACTGAGGCTCTGTTCACTTTGTTTCAATCTTTTATCTTTTACTTCTTTTGACTGGGTAATTTCTATGGCTTTGTCTTCAAGTTCATGGACTCTTGCTTCTGCCATCTCCAAACTGCTGTAAAAACCATCCAGTGAATTCTTCATTTCAGACATTGTATTTTCAGTGCAGAATTCCCTTAAAAAAAGTTTTCACTTCTCTGCTAAGATTCCCTGTTTGCTGCTCATTGAGATTACATATTTTTTTTAAAACTTTTTGAACACATACATAATAGTTGCTTTAAAGTCCTGGTCTGCTAATTTCAACATCTAGATCAACTCAGAGTCTGTTTCTATTGATACTTTTTATTTTTATGGGTAACATTTTCCTGTTTCTTGACATACCTAGTAATTTTTTTTTATTGTAGGCTAGATATTGCAAGTAATACATTGTGAGGAGTCTCGATTATGTTATTCTCTTTTAAAGAGTGTCACATTTTGTTTTGGCACACAGTTTATTAGAGGCTTTCCTTGACCCTGTTTTAGGCTTTGTTAGGATGGATCCAAATAGCCTTTGTTCTAGAACATGATCCTTATTCCCAAAGCATAACTTTTTCTGGGCGAGGGGGTCTCTGCTGAATGCCGAGATAATACATGCTGAGATAATGAGATCTCTTCACTCTGCCTGGAACTACAACTCTCAGCACTGTTCCACCCCTAGGATTTCCATTCTGCTCTCAACTCCACAACAACCAGTCCCCTACAGAGTCTCAACCTGTGCACGTGCTGCTCAGTTCTTGACCAAATAACCCCACAGGGAACCCCCTGTTATGGGTTGAATTGTGTCCCCCTAAAAAGATACGTTGAAATCCTAACCCTTGATACTTCAGAACATGACCTTTATTTGGAAATAGGGTTTTTACAAAGATAATTAAGTTAAAATGAGGTCCTGAGGGTGGGCCCTAATCCAATACTACTAGTTTCCTTATAAAAAGGGGAAATTTGGACACAGAGACACGTACATGGGGAGAACGCCATGTGAAGATGAAGGCAGAGATCAGAGATCTTCATGCCAAGAAATGCCAACAATTTCCAGCAAACCACCAGAAGCGAGGGGAGAGGCATGGAGCAGATTCTCTCTCACAGCCCTCAAAAGGAACCAACCCTGCCGACACCTTGATTTCAGACTTCTAGCCTCCAGAACTGTGAGACAATGAACTGTGGTTGTTTAAGCCACCCAGTTTGTGGGGCTCTGTACAGCAGCCCTAGCAAATGAGCACACCCTCACAAATCGACTTTTGGGTCCCTGTGTAACTCCCTCCTCCCTGGTATCCACCCCACAGCTCCCAGTTCCAAATGCTGATCTTTGCCCCTTAGCTCAGGGGGACTGCTGGGCTCTGCTTGGGTTTTGCCTTCCTGTGCTGCAGGCAGGAAGTTGTCCGCAGGCACGGAGTTGGTGACCGTGGTGCTTACATTCTTAGGGACTATGGCCCTGCACTGCCTGTTGTCCAGGCCTGCAAACAACGGTGTCATGTGTTTTGTCCAGCTTTGCGGTTGTTTACGGTGAAATGCAATTCCAGTGATTATTCCTCTGTAATGGCCATAAGCAAAATTTCTATTCTAAGTTCTTTGTTTGAATTAGCACATTTAATCCTCTCAGCAAATCTAAGAGGTAGGTTATTATCCTCATGTTTTCACAGATTAAAAAAACTGAGGCCGGGCGGAGTGGCTCATGCCTGTAATCCTAGCACTCTGGGAGGCCGAGGCAGGTGGATCGTTTGAGCTCAGGAGTTCAAGACCAGCCTGAGCAAGAGCGAGACCCCGTCTCTACTAAAAATGGAAAGAAATTAATCGGACTGGTGGCACATGCTTGTAGTCCCAGCTACTCAGGAGGCTGAGGCAGTAGGATTGCTTGAGCCCAGGAGTCTGAGGTTGCTGTGAGCTAGGCTGACGCCACGGCACTCTAGCCCGGGCAACACAGTGAGACTCTGTCTCAAAAAAAAAAAAAAAAAAAAAACTGAGGCAGAAAGAGACTAAATAACTTGTTCAAGAACACATATCTTACAATTGGTGGGGCCAGATTTTACATCTAGGCAGGTTAGCTCCAGACTCTGTGGTCTTATACACTAACCCGTCATCTTACAGAACAGGTGCTTCATGAATGTGTTTTGAATAAATGAATAGTTGGCTATCTCTTCTATCTCTTCTAAAATCCCAACCTTACATCACCCCAACATCCTCTTTTCTCCTGTACCCAGGCTGCTAAGCATGCGGGAGAAAATCACATTCTGGGCAGACCGAGCTCCTGCCAAGTTATCTACCTAATAATTCTGTATTTCCATAGTCTTTGCCTTCCATTTGACATAGGGGTTTCACCTCGAATCTCAAACACTTGTACTTCCATCCTCATTATTTTCAGGAAAAACACCATTTTCAGCTGGGAACTCTCAGTTTCCTACTCATCCCTTGTAAATTTGACTTGTATTGTCACCCGTCACTGCCTTCTCCTCTGCTGTCAAAATATTTAGTGTCTCTCTCTATCAGAGGCTCGTCCACTTTTAGCTGCTGCCCTCTGTCTTCCTGTTCACAGCCCAGCTTTTGGAAGTGTTGCTTGCATCCTCTGTCTGCACTTCTCCCTCCTCCCTCACCTCCAGCTCACCCCAGCGCTATACTCTGGCTTCTGTACTCACTACTTCATTCATTTATTTAGCATTGGCTTTCTCTGTATTAATTTTGTCCTGTGCTTTCTTTAAATGTATTTGTTATTCTTTCTTTCT
>NW_012151951.1:13851879-13864846 GCF_000956105.1 Propithecus coquereli
TGGGACCAAATTATACATGCAATCTCAGGAGGGGTCAGCAACATGGACAAATGCCAGCCCTCGTGCCTGGCACCAAGTACCCCCACCCCCACCTCAGTGAAGGGAGACTCCAAATGACTGAGATTTCATGCCTACTACCCATTTGAATGGGAACTTGAAGAAGAAATTCAGGGCAGTTATAAAGAAAATATTTCTTGCACACTTATCTCACAGCGTCTGTGGCCTCATCTCAGAGCTCTCTGCAAGTTTTAGCCTGTATCTGGGTTAGATTTGATTTTTCAGCGCCAAGCCAAGCATACTCACAACTAAACTCATCACTTCTCATCATTTCATCCTCTACACCCTTCAACTAAACATGCTCCTCTTCCTGTGTTCCCTAGTTTACAAAATACCATCGGCCTCCACTTGGTGGTCTGAGGCAGAAGCCAGGGTGCTGTGCCGGGGGGAGTGTGGTTCAGAAAACACTAAAGATTAAAAACCAGCTAAGGCATCTTCATGTTATCATCACCCATAGCTACTGGGGGTTCACAGGAGATTTTGTTTAAAAATTAGGTATGCTGTTTAAATAGTTTGGAAACCTTCTGTAGAAGAGAGTGCAACAGAGTGGAGCAGGAGGGACTGGAAACCCTTCTGCACAAGCCAAGCCACTGAAAGGCCTGGGGGCCGGGGGAGGGGGTGGGGTGTCTGTGCTGGAGAAGGAACTGGAAGGAGGGAGAGGTGGTGTGACCGGTGAATACCTGGGAGAGGGAGATTCAGTTCTTCATCCAGATGTTTAGGGGTGGAGCTGGGGTGGAGGGAGGGTTACCAAGCCTGAGCTCAGTCGAGGAGGGCCCAGGGCAGCAGATGGTTTGCTCCTTCCTGGACAAACTCACTGCCCTCCACGACTCGCCCGGAATCCACACACCTGCCATCTTTCAGGAGCATTTTGAGCCCACAGCCTACCTAGACTACTTCAAATTTGGCGGGAATCCCTTGTGGATGAATCCCTCCATGTCCTGTGGAAGCATCGTAATGCCACTTTCAAATCAGGTGCCGGTCTCCTTCAACCTTGGGGGGCTTTGTGGGAGGGAAGGGTGGGATGCAAACTTCAAATCAGGTGCTAACTCCCTTAGCCCCGGGGCAGGTTCTGGGAGAGGGATAGGGCAGGGCCACTAGGTGACTGACAGAAACTTTGGACCTTCAGAGGGTATGGAACTGCCCTCCGGGAACGTTTTAGTTATACCTGATGTATGGTACATGGTGGGAAGCCCTCAAAGTCTCTGAGGCTTCTGAGGTCAAGATTTTCTGCTCTCATAAAGCCTAGGAGCTGTTGTCTTAAATGGTGCTACATGAGCTTACCTTCTCCCTATCCCTGGGAAAGGAAGCTGCAAGGGCGTCACTAGAATAGGAAGCCTCCCTCCAAACGCAGGGTGGCTGCCACTGTTCTGCCCGGTTACCACTGTGCCCCTAAGGGAAAGAACAGTACTAGGCAGGCTAAACCACTAAAAATCAAATAATGGGTATCTTTTCACGATTCACACAAGGAAAAAACAACATAAAACATAAAAACTCTATAAATGGATAGAATTTTCCCAATTAAAAATTTTCTGCCATAAAATTTTCTTAAACCTTTGATGCCTGCCTCAACTTATCTGCCACCAAACCCTATGGATAAAACAAGTAAACAGGGAGCAAATGAAGAGTGTAGCAGAGTAGTCGCCCCTCCTCCCATAGAGATGGAAGTGTAAAATTGAGAGTGGGGAATACGTAACAGAGGAAATGGCCTTTAAAAAGAAAGGCAAAAATATTTTCTGTCTTTTTAAAACTTCCCCCACTCTTTTTGGGAACATTGGCCTGGCCTGCATCCCTGCCTCAGGCAGGAGGTCTCGGAGAGGCAGGGGAATGACTTTTGTTCTTTGTGTTACAGGAAACAGCTCAGCCATCCCAGGCCAGGGCTGGCCTCCTAGGTGGCGTGGGTGGGTCACAGGCTTTGTCTTTGGCAGAGATGGGACGATTAGAATCGTTGAAATGGTTAAGGACAATAACCTAGAACTGAGGGCCCTCCCTTTAAAAGCTCTGTATTTCTGCTTACACTCTGGGAAAATTTGGATTTTTTGAGGCAAGCGTCTACCATTTTCCTCCTTTGCCGGCAAAGTAATAAACTTCTCTTTTCTTCTCCTCAAACCGTTTGCTCTCATTCCTCTGATGTGGCCTAGAGCACAAGTGTTCAGCTTTCCGTAACAAGAGTAACGGCAGAACCCAGCAGCAAATGAGCATGCTACATTCAATAGCTTGTTTTTTCCTGGATCTGCAGGTGTGTGATTCTGATTTTATATTGCGTGTGTATCTGATTTTGGCAGTGGCATGTTTACTGCTTGCAAAATTGTTCATAATTTGTGTATTAGAATTTAAGAAATGGCTATTTCCTGGTGTTCTACAAGAAGGGCTAAGACTTCCAGGTGCTCTGCCATCTGAAGATATTTAAGAACCAGTTATAGCTCAGGGATCAGATGGTGAAAGCTTCCAGCTTAGGCAGATGGGTCCAGGTGAGAGAGGCACTTCTTACTGAACAATAGATTAGAGACTGGGCCAGGGGAAAAACTACGATAGGACCCCTGGGTCCAGCTAGTTTTCTCTCCTCACTGCCTTGTTGTTTACCTCGAAAGCCCTTTGCCATGGTCCAAATGTTACTGATATGTTGTGTCAGCCCAGTCTCTCCCTGGCTGGAGAGAAGGCGAGGTAGGAATAAGAGACCAAAGGTTCTGTGAGCAGGCCCAATATTCTTTTAGTCTCCACACGGCTTAGAAAAGTTCTAGGAATCCAGTTGGTGCTTAATAAATGTTTCAGACTATCTTACAGATGGTATCAGGAAGGCCATAGAGCACTTCAGAGATGAATCCTTGGAATAGGAAAGCCAGCGACCTCAGGAATGTGACCAGATATCTCTGAACACTTTGTTTACAGTGGTCAATTGGAAGTTGAAATGACAAAGCTGGTTCTGTCCTTATTGTCCCCCCAGCCACACTCTCCTGCCTCTAACACTCCCCTCCTGCCCAAACCATCATATCATGCTCAGTGCTGGGGACTGTGCTCCATGGTGCCAAAGGCCATTGGTTCGGACAAAATCCCAGATCTTAGAGTTTGCATTCCCAAATTGTTAATTTTCTACAGCCAAAACAAGCAAGTCTGTGTAAGTGGTTTAGAGAAAGTGGAGCCTTTTGGGGAACGTGGACCTCAGAGCCATGCTTTGGTACTGACAATTTAGATGCTCCTGTTCTAACACAGGTGGGCTGATAGGAAGCTCCTGGTTGACTTTGACTCTGGGCCCTCCATATCAGCTCCTCTCTGCCTGTGAGTCTGTCCGGGAGACCACGGCCTCTGACTATGTGGACAGGAACCTCCTGGAGCTGAAAAAGTAGTTGAAGAAGATGCCGGGGACGTTTGACCGGTCTCCAGTGGTGAAATATGCGTGTGAGCTCAAAGGGAACACTTCCGGGATGCTGGAGCTTCACTGACTCTCGGAACCAAGGGTTGTCTATGGCGCCCATGTGGACATGGCGAGGAAGACAGAGGCTAAGGAAGGAGGGAGTCAGTGGAGCAGCAAGAAGAAAGGAGGAGGAGTGAGTCCTCTAATAGCCAAAGGGGGGAACAGAAATAGATGGCTAGAGACAGGCCTGGCTCCAGAAAGAAACTGTCCCAAATGCCAAAGCCTGACACCGAGCATATGTCAGACGGGCAGGGTGAGTCAGCGGTTGTCTGTGGCAGGCACCTACCCTGACTGGCCAGCATCCCTGTTGTTTCAATGATAACCTCCAGACTTTTGACTCCAAACCTGTGGAATCTTTCTGTGAGTCTCATGGGGTGACCTTTCACTGCTGGAAGCAGCAAAACAGAGAAAACCACCAGTAGGGTTGGAGTTGGGGATGGAATTAAGACCAATCCTACGTGCAAGTATAGCAGAGTTTACTTACCTGTGTGATCTCAGAGCACAGCAAGCTCTGTCATAGCATCTCCGCTCCCAAATATCCCCCACCCCAGTTAGGTAAGATGGTTTAAGTTGTTCATTAAATCCTTATTCCTTTTGCTTAAGACTATGACTTTTGTAAAATACTGCAGAAGAACTGGAAAGAGTAACCCTTTAAGTGCTAGTCTTTATTCACAGCTAAGTATGAATGAGCCTCCTATCCTGAGCACAGGCACAGGTGAGAGAAGAATGTGTGTAACAACATGGTGGCTGAGTGGATGGGGACTGGGGGCTGGGGACACTGGGAGGCAAAGGTAGTGGTGAGACTGGATGTTCTCCACAAAGTCTACTGAGCTCATTTTGCAGTTTTCTTCTGCTGATTCCAGGCAGACGTTCCATTTCTTGTTGCACTTGCCCGAGTTGTTTTAGGCCACGGAGCAGGCAGAGAACAAAGGGGCTAACTGCTGGGAATGCGTTGCAGAGAGAGAGAGACCCCAAGTGGAAAGAGCACGGACCACAGGGTCACCTAGCCCTAGGCTTGGCCTCGCCAGTAGCTGGTGTCATCGCTGCGTCTCTCTCTGGGACTCAATTTCTTCATCTCTAAAATGAGTGACCTGATATTCTGACATCCTGGGAGTGTAGGTATGAGAGGCAGAGAATGGCCAGGAGTGTTACATGTGTCCCACGAGGCAGCATGACCTGGCTGGCCACTCCTTCCTCTTTCCTCCATTCCGGGGACAAGTGGGCTGAGAGGGAAGAGCAGTAAAAGGGAGCCATCTGCCAGGTGCTCACATGTGACATTCGAGCAGAACGGCCTCTGGAACCTGCAGTCCTGCCCGTGACAAACCGCTTCCTTTCCTCCCTGTGTCTTAAGGCTACTTGCCTCGCCCTGGACGCCGGGAGAGATGCCTTGTGCCACCTCAGGACCCTGCTCTGACTCAGGGGCCCTACTATGCTGAGTGGGGGCTTTGAGACCAGCTTCTACATGGTGGGGGACAAGAGGTTCTTCGTGCTGCCCCTGGAAGAGAAATTTCTGTGGGTGGCCCTGCAGGAGACAGGCTTGGAGACTGAGAAGCTGGAGAAGGCTCAGTGGGCAGCTGGGACCTGCTTTGATGACCACTCAGACTGCCTGGGGATGTTCTTCCTGGTGGCCCGGAGAAGGGACTGATGCGCCAGGCTGGGAAGGAGCCGGGAGCGTGCAGGGGGGATTTCCAACCGTCATTCTGCCCCCTCATTTGCCTTCCTCTCCACTTAGTCAGTTTTCCTTAGAACCCTCACTAGCAAATGCTTTCAGAGTCTTATTATACATGATTGCCAGGTAGATAGGAATGTTTATCTCAAACAGAGAGGTTTATAATACACTCCACTAATGGCCCAGGGTGAGGGGAAAAGAACTGGACCTGAGAAATAAAGCTGTGTTTCCCTTAATTTTGAGGGCTCTGCAGTGTTGCATGGGGAGAAGAGGGTAGAGTCCCCCACAATCTCCTATTTTAGGCAATTTGGCACCATACAACTTGTGAGCTCATTCACCTCCTCCATCCTCACCCCTGGTGATACTGCAGCCCCACCCTGTAGAATGAAAAGAACACAGGCTCTGCTGTCAGGAGACAAGGATTTTCATCTTTGGCTCACTGGCTCACTTGCTCTGTGACTTTGGGTGGGTCATTAACATCTCAGAGCCTCAGTTTCCTCGTCTCTGAAATGGAAATAATAATAATACCCCTCGCCAGGGTTACTGTGAGACCCCGAAGGTGTACTATGCATGCACTTGGTAAATAACCATGTGTGCGATGAGCTATGCGAGAGTTCCGGCTGACCGTATTTATATGCGTGGGACAAGTAGTTCTAAAGAGAGCTGGGGAAGCTGTCCTCTTTCTTGGTCCAATGCAACCCACCTAACCCAGTCTGGGGCAGGGAGGGGGTGCTTGGGGAAGACTTTTGAAAGGAAGTAGCCGCACACCAGTGAGATATAAATGACAGCTAGAGTGAGCCTGGTGAAGGAACAGGGGGCTGGGGGTGTGAGGTGCAGAGCAGGAATTCCCACGTGCCAGGACCCAGAGGGGAAATAACATACTATGTTTGGTGAACTTCAAGAAGCATTGAAGACACTTGGGTACAAAGATTGGGGCACTGTCCCTAAGAGGCACTACTAATACATTAGACCCCAGTGTGGCAGAACAGGCCAGTGCTCCAGGCGGGCAGAGGACTGCCCAGGGTGACTGCTGGTGGGGGTGGGAGGTGGGCAAGCAAGTGATCGACTCATTCGACAAATATTTGCTGAGTGCTACGTAAAGCTGGGCACTGCACTGGGTGTCAGAACCTTTGCCCAGGGCCGGTCCGCATGCCAGACATGGTTGCAACACGTAAGCCCTTGACCACATTCTACCCTACGGGCCTATTCTGCCTCTCTTCCCTCCGTTAGCGCAGACACGGGTGGTTTTGTCTTTATCCTTTACCCATTACTACAAGGTGAAATATGTTGGCCATGTCAAGAACTCTCTCTTTGCCTAATCCTCATATGTGTGTGTGGGGGGGTGTGTCTGTGTCTATTCATGTGTGCACAGGTGAGTGTGTATGTGTATGTGTGTGGTGACTCAGGTAGAGGAGGTAGGCTAGATGGATCAGCTGCATCACCACATGGGTGAAGGGTGAGGTTGAATCCCGGGAACTGGATCAGATCGGGAGTTGGCCACCAGGAGAGGCTTGAACCAGAGGCTGAGCGTTAACTCCGCATGCAAGGAGAGCTCCAAGTGTACACAGGCGTGTGCAGCCACACGGCTGCAATGCAATGGGAGTGTGTAAGGCAAAGAACAGGCGGCAGGCACATGGGAGGGTTTTCAGGGCAGAGGCTCTAGGCAGGACAGCGTTGCGTGAAGTTGGGTGGGCCAGCCTGGGCCACCCAGAATTAGAGTATGTGTCCTGGGGCAGGTTCTTCTAAGGTCCTGGTGTTAGTGACATGGACATTCACATTGGGAGGCTATTGGCCCCTTTGATCCTCAAGACAACAAACACACACGTCGTGGGACCTCTATGAGTAGGTATTGCGACTGGCCTCATGGAGAACACAGGGTGATCCTGAAATGTCTAGATTGTGGGTAGTGACCATGAAGAATTTAAAATTCCCTGAAATAACAAGCAACATGCTTTTATTAAGCCCCCATTGAGTAGGCATGGGACTCTACCACAAGGCCGGATTTGCTAATTCTAATACAAAGCAATGCCGGGAAACACAGAAGAGGGAAGGATTAGTTCCTGCTAGGGAGCCAAGGAAAGCTTCATGGAGGAAGTGGCAGCCAAGATGAGTCTTAAAGGAGGGTGATGGTTGGAAAGGCATTCCTGCTGGAGGAAACGATACTGCTGAAAACATGGGCTTAGGAAGATGCTGGGTGAATGACGTGCTGTTTCGCTTGGCTGGAGGGTGGGCTCCCTATGCCAGAGCAGAGGGAGACAAAGCTAGGAAGGCAGCTCGGGCTCTGGGCTCCAGGAGCCCCTCCAGGGGTAATCAGGTTCATCAGTAAATATTCATGCAGCATCCACCATCTGCCAGGCACCAGGAATGGGAGGATAAATACGACACAATTCTTGCCCTTGCTGGGCTGGCAGAGAGTAATGGCAGCTGTGTTACCGGAGGTGAGGGCACACAGAAAGAAATGACTATTTGGGGGGAGGTAAGGGAGGCTCTAACCCAAGTTAGGACTAACAGTAAGTACCAGGTTGCCGGGCAGACGGTGAGGTGGGGGCGGGCTGGGGTGTAGAAGGCATTTCAGGTAGAAGAGGCTGCATGGGAGCCATGGATGGGCCTGGGGCGTGTTTGGGGACCTCGATCAGCAAACAGGTGCTGAGCGTGTGCTGTGTGCTAGGCCCTGTTCTGTACTCTGGGGACACAGAGAACCAGTCAGAAAAGGCCCTGCTCTTATTCCAGTTGGGAAGGGCAGGCGAGGCAGACTAAAGAGTGGATAGATAAGGATGGGGGTTCTTTCTGAGTGTGGGAAGGCCTAAGAAGGAAGTCAACAAGGTGACACCACGGAGAGTGTGCTAGAGGGGTTGGGGGAGGGCTGCGTGCACGTGCCCACAGTGGGGTGGACGGGCCGGAGCTGGGACTCACACAGCCACACGTGACAGCAGGGAACACCTGGGGCAGGGGCGCCGAGCCCAGCAGTCTCCCTCCCTCTGGACCAGAGCTCTCCAAAAGTGGAGCAGAGAAGCTTCTAGAAACAGAATCTATAGGCAGACAGCAGCTGCTCCCCTGCCTGTCCCACACCCTGTCTGGGGGCCTCCCACGGAGAATTCCCTTATAGATTTTCAAGCTCTTTCCTTTTTGCTTCCAGAGGAGGGTCCCAGGCAGTCACACATTCAGCAGGACACCCTGCCTTGTCCCTAGCCACTGCCCGTTACTCCCCCGGAGGTCTGTCTCTGGTTGTGGACGTGCCCTTCAGAGGAGGCACAAAGACAGCGGACCAGACCCATCCTGCCTTGGATTGTTTCCCTCGCCATCCTTCGCTCTCTGGACACAAGGGGGCAGCCGAGTCTTGAGCTTGGCAGGCTTGCAGGGCCAGTAGGGTGGGAGGACTCTTCTCTCCTTCCTTGCTTTCTGCTGACTGCTCCTTTGCCTGCGGCCTGCTTTCCTGTCCCCCCACATCCCGACCACCGAAATGGGGGGAATCAGGAAGAGAAAGGCCGCAGCCAGCACAGAGCACACGACCTTCACTGAACCACATACAATAGGCAGAAGCTAAGGCCCAGGAAAGCGAGCCCAGATCTGCTGGCCCAGGATCCAGCAAGGCACAAGTAGCCCGGATGACAGACCAGGAGAGAAGCACAGCAGCTGGACCCTGGAGGGGAATTCTCCGGGCCCTCTCTGCTGTAGTGAAAACCTCCCCAAGGCCCGTGAGGCTGGGGCAGCAGGGCCGAGGGCAGGGGATGGAGCCTAGTTAGCTCGTTAGGTCCACTCAAATAGCAATTAAGGCCAGCGCGTACGCTGGGTCCCATGCAAGTGGTGGGAATACAAAGATGAGTCGGATTCAGGCTCTTCCAACCGATGTACCTTGTGGTGTGCAAAAGGCCACTACATTCGATGTGCTAAGCTTAGTGAGAGAGATGTTCACGGAATTGGGGAGGCAGAGAGTTACGTTAACTTAGCCCTAGGGGTGTGGCAGAGCGAGGTCAGAGAAGACTTCCTGGAATTAACGCCCAAGCTAAGTTTTAAAGATAAAAGGGTTTAGCCAACTAGAGGAAGGGAGGGTTTTTCCGGCAAGGGGACAGAGAGTGTGAGCAAGAGGTCAACATGGGAGTGATTAGAAATTCCAGTGCTTTTGAGAAAGTTCCAGTTTGGTAAACTTCAATGTTGCAACCAGTTTAATAGATATGTGCCCCATGAGCTGGCTCCTGCCTACCTCTTCAGCCAGTTGAAAGGGCTTCCTGAGCAGTTTTGTACATTTCCATAGGAGCTCTGGAGAACTGAGTTCTTCCAGCCTAGGGAATACAGGATGAGGGGAAGCTGGATGCTGAAGCAGAGAAGCGGAGGTGGGGAAATTAGTTTCAGGGTGGATCTTGGCCTCAGAACCTTCCTACCGGTGCCTAAACAAGCAACTCCTCTGCAAACTGGGGACTGACGGGGAAATTGACACAGGAGGTAATGTGACTAAAGATTCCTGTGCCCCGTACAGAGTACACTCAAGAGGAATCCAGAGGTTAAGAGTGTAAACAAATAACAAACACAATTTAGAAAAAAAAAAAACCATTAAGACTAAAAATTGATTAATCAGGTTACATACAAATTGGGTTCCTGATTGATTAAAAACATCACAGCCAAAGTGATCAGGCAGAGAGATTGGAAGAAATATTTACGACGGATAAAACCAACAGGAGACTCTGGTATCTTCTAGAATATACAAGAAACTACTGCAAATCAACAACAACAGGAAGAAGTCCAAAGACAAAAAGAAGCAAGGATATGGTCATGAAATTTACAGAAGCGTTAGCAAGCATTTTGTAGCAGAGATAGTCAAACTCTTCACCTATTTCCATGTCTTTCTTTTCTTTTTTTTTTTTTTTAGCACACAGGTAGACTGTATTTCTCAGCCCTCTAGCCTCAGGCCGTGTGATGGAGTTCTGACCCCAGGAATGTGGATGGGTCAGTGTATGGCCCTCAAGCCTCTCCTTCCACTCTCCTGTGTGGGCTCTCTCTCCCCTCCCCTGCTGGCTGGATGAATCCAGCGGAGGGCTCTGGGGCCACGGTTAATGGCAGAGCCACACAGTAGAAGTCTGAGTGCCTGGGTGACCTCCTGGAGCAGTACCCCTCTCTCACCCCCCACCACCCTTATCTGTAATGTGAACAAAAAATAAGCATTTATTTTGTTAAGCCACTGGGATTTAGGGACTGTTACATCACTTAGCTTACCTCACTAATACGCATGTTTAGGTGTAATCAAACTCATCAGAGAAAGGCAAAATTTTTAAAAAGCGTACAACCTGACTTATTCTCATTAGATTAGCGAAAACAAGTGAAGTAGATCATTCTAAAAATTGGTGGGAGGGGCTGCAGTGATATAGGAAATCCCACGCACTGCTGGTGGGGATAGCCTTGCTGGGGGCAATCTGGCGGTTCTTACTCAAATTAAATATGCGGCTATCTTATGACTCAGCAGCTCTGCTCCTGGGAATACACCCCATGGAAATCCTCACACTGGTCTATATGGAGGTGCTGTGGAATCATCGTGTTGGGGAGTAGGAAGCAATCTGGGTGTCCATCACGAAGGAATGGATTGCAAATGAAGGAGTACAAATCACGGAGGGCTAAGCAGCGGCAAGAAGGAATGAACCACCCACATGCACAGCACAGTGAGTGGGCCTTCGAAGCGTGCTGAAATGATGCAAATAAAAATACGTGCGTGCACAACAGCAGTGCACATTGTACAAAAATACACATAGAGAAAAGAATCTACACTAAACCCCTCAGAATGTTGCCCATGGAGGGGAAATGAGAGTGGAAAATAAAAGAGAAGAAAGAAAATAGAATCGAATGGATGAACTTACTTCCCCCATACATATTCTTGGTTCATTTCAAAAGCTTTCTGACAAGAGATCGAAGACAGACAATCACAACTTTTTACTTCCAAGGCTTGGTTTCCTTCACAGGGTCTGATTTCCATGAGGTTATTACATCTATCCTCAGTTTTTTAAAAAGCCCACGTTCAGCCTTCACTGCTCTTTTTCCAATTTAATAAACATTTTCTTTTACCCACCTGACCCCATGCTTTTTCAAAAACTAAACAAATCAAAACGCTAAAGAAGGAAGAGAATTGCAAGATCCAATCTTAGTCCTAGCATCTTTTACTCAGAGCATAAACCTATTTGCCTTTTACATAGGCAATAAACAGAGGGAGTAAAGAGTGCATCTATTACCCTTATATTTGTACAGCATTAGTAGTGATAGGACAGACATCCTAAATAGGTATCGCACCATTACGGTAATTAGTAGGAAGCAAGGAAAAATCAATAGAACAGAGCAGATAGCCCTAAATCAGATTCCAGTAAGTTTTGTAAGTAAATATGTAGCAAAGGAGCATCAACCAAGGAGGAAAGGAAACAAAACAAAATGATTCAAATAGCACAGAAGCCACTCACGTTCCAGCTTTTGCCAGCTGGGTGTTGGGAAGGCTCCACCCTCATTTCCAGCCTTCCTGGGCATTAGCCTCACATCTGCCAGGCACACGCTGATCTCCAGCGACTGGCCACAGCAAGGCCGCTGCTACCCAGCTTTGCTAAAGGCCCTGCTACCCTGACGCTATCTCCCTGCAGTTCACAAACCAGGCAGGGTGGGTGGGCTGGGGCTGGACGCTCTGTGGCTGGCTCATGGAAAGTGGCCCTAGCTGAGGCCCAGGAATCTCTTGTCCAAGTGGTCCTCAACCACCCCCACCTCAATATTTCTTTTCTCCCATCTCTTTTCTGCCTTTAGCCAAACAGGTTGCCACCTCATACCCTCCCTCTCCCTCCCCTCTTCAGCATCTTTCTCAACGCTTTCGGTAACTGGAGTGTTGGATTCAGTAGCCAGTTTAAAAACTTGAGACACGTGAGTGTTGACAACCAGATAACTAGATAACTAGAGTTTCTGGCTGAATCAGTATCACCGTGGCTGTGGATTTTCAACCCAAAGCTCTGAGAGGGTGCGCTGTGAGAACCAGGCAGAAAGCAGCCCTCTGTGTGCGTACAGTGCCCCCCGACCCCTGCCACTGTCCCACAGGTAGCCACGACTCTTAGCAAAAGAGGGAGGCAGAAAGGTGTGGATTCCAAGAAAGGGTTCCCTATCTCCTTGCAATTAAGGCTCAGGTTAATCATCCCTGGACTCACCATGTGTATTCATTAAAATCTAGACCAGACTCTTTGGGACCACATCAAACTTGATGAGTTATCATTTTGGTTGTAATTTTGTTTATTTATTATTAATTACCAAGCACATGAAAGACTCCCAAATTGCTGGTTCCTCTAACTCCAGGAGTTTCTTAATTTGGCTCTGCCTTGGAATTCTGACCTAGGGACTCACAGCTGGCACAAGGCATGGTTGGAGCAGAGAACAAGGGGAAGGCTCAGTAGATGCTTCTCTGCAACATAAGTGAACCCCCCGCCCCCCACTGCAGCGGGAAGAGGTGAAGGGAGCAGACTCCTAATTGCCGTGGTGTACCTGGGGTACATATCTTTCTTGGAGATAAGCAGAAGACATGGAGTGTCAAAAGAAAGATCACTGCCTGCAGGAGTCTGTGTCATCTCTGAAGCATCCTGGGGCCCTCTGATCTAAAGTAGACCTTGATGTTATCTGAAGCACAGAAGGACTTCCAGCATTGGAAAGAGAAGCGGGGAGGGAAAGCTTGAGCTGCGGTTTCTGTAACATTCCCCTCCATCCTTGCCCCATTTTCGTTGAGATAGTTGTGTATCCTTTAGCACTGTTGAGTGGTTGAACTGGGTAAAATGGAGTAAAAAGAAACACTCTGGGTCCTGCTTCAGCGAGGTAACCTGGGAAGACCTATA
>NW_012151951.1:13865861-13867286 GCF_000956105.1 Propithecus coquereli
AAATGAAAAAGTAGATCTTTTTTGTGGCTTTCTTCCTTTCACGCTACATCATTTGGCGAACCATCCATGTTGATGCCTATAGCCGTAATTTGTTCATTTTCATTGCTGTCTACTCCAGTTTATTCTACTGTTGCTGGACTTTTAGGTTGTTTCTGGTTGGGGGCTGTTTGGAACAAAGCTGCTAAGAACATGCATGTATATGTGCCAGATTTTCTCTGGATATGTATTCAGGAGTGCAAATGCTGGCCATAGGGAAGGGACAAACTACCAGTGAGTGCCAGCCTGTTTTCCATAACAGTGCACCAATTTCTATGCCACTAGAAATACATGAAAATATCTCTTGGTCAAGTTCCTCGGTGCCGGTCAGATGCTATCTTTGCCAGTTTGATGGCTGTGTAATCTCGTTGTGGTTTAATTTACGTTTCACTGACAAGTTTAAGCATCTTTTCATAGGTTTATTGGCCATTTGGATTTCCTTTCGTATGAAAGGTCTGTTCAGATTTTCTGCTTTCTTTATTTTCATTTTGATTCACAAAAGTTCTTTATAAACTCTGAAGCCCAGTCCTTTGTCAGTTTTATATGTTGCAGTATCTCTTCCCACTCTGCAGATTGTCTCTTCACTCTCTTAAGAGTGTCTTTGGCTGAACAGATGTTCTTAATTGTAACATATGAAAATCTATGAATCTTTTATTTACAATTAATGGCTTTTGTGTCTGGTTTAAGAAATCCTTCTCTACCCCCAAAATCATGAAGATATTCTCCTATATTACCTTCTAAATCTTTAGAGTTTTGCCCTTCATATTTAGTTTGTTAATTCACCCTAATTGATTTTTGTGTAGTGTGGGGGCGGTTCTAATTCCTTGTCTCTCCCTACAGATACTTAAGTATCTCAGCAAAATTTATTGGAAAGTCTATCTTTCCCCCATCACTGATCTAAAGCATCCCCTCTGTCATATATCAAAGGGCCATAAAGGTGTGGATCTGTTTATGGGCTCTCTGTTCCATCGGTCTATTTGTCAATCCTACTGCTAATACTACTCTGTCTTAATTACTATAGCTTTATAATAAGTATTTATATCTGGTAGAGCAAGTTCTTCCACCTTATTTTTCTTCTTTAAGAGTTGCTCTTCTTGGCCCTTGGCATTGCCATATAAATTTTAGAGCCAGCTTGTCAAGTTCCACAAAAAAACTGTTGGGATTTTAATTGGGATTTTACTGAGTCTATAAATCAATTTGGAGAGAAATGACATCTTTACCATGTTGAGTCCTCCAATCCATGAAGTGGCGTATTTCTCCATTTATTTAGGTCTTCTTTAATGTCTTTCGATAAAATTTTATTTTCTCCATTAATATCTTATACATATTTTGCTGGATTTATTACTAGGTACTTCATATTTTTTAATGCCATTGTGGTCAAAGCCTGTT
>NW_012151951.1:13877841-13880726 GCF_000956105.1 Propithecus coquereli
TCTGTTACATTTTGGATAATTTCTTTTAGCTTATCTTCCAATTTACAAATCTTTTCTTCAATTATGTTTAGCATTCTGTTACACTCCTCTGCTGCTATGTTAATATTTAAAACATTATATGTCTCCATATTAGCATTTTTAGTGGCTTTCAGGAAGAGGGTCTGTCTTGACAGCTAATCAGATATATTACTAGAAACTGATATGTGAGTATGTGGAAACGTTTTCCAACAAATGTAAACAATGCTGGTGTTTGTACTTTTAGTTTGTATAGTATATTCTAGCAACAGATTCAATCTAGTACCTATGGAGTCTGGAGTGTGGTATTTTGGAAGAAAATGCCCTAATATGTTTATTTTTGTACACTAAGTATTGTAGCACTATTTTCTCATGAGGTCATGGCCTGGGATAATGAACCAAATGCATAACCAGCAGACTAAATCAGAAGAGCAGCCACCAGTGAAACAAATGCTCGAACTACATGGAAATAGCATGCTTTCTTCCTTCCTCCTTCCTTTCTTTCTTCTTGCCCTTTTGTTTCTTCCTTTATATGTGTATCTGTATTTGTATATTCATAATTATAAAAAACATTTATATAAGAGTGAGTAGAGGGCCATTACAAGGGAGCAGATTCCTATCTATAGTAAAATCTGATTCTGACTATAAATCTTGAAAACTTCTGGAAAGGGTGGGAAAAAAAAATCAATGATGGAATAAGGGGCAAATGGTATAATATCAAGATCACATATAAGCTATAGAACCACTGTTTCTAAAGTGCCCTGGTAAATTGACCCATGAGTGGGAATAGGGTACGTTTCACAGGGTAAGGATTCAATGTAAGAGAAGCTATAACTTAAATTTCTTATTATCTTAGATTGAACAGTAAAATAGGGACTATTATCCTTATTTTGCATATCAAAAGTGAGGCTTAAGAGTCTCAACAGTTAGTTTTTCTAACTTCCTGTTTTACACATTATTGATGGCAAACCAGGATATCATCTTGTGTCTTTTGACTTTCTGGTTGCTTTCTTCTGTGCTCCATTACTGGGGCAGTCAGTGGAAGCAGGGAGTGTCTGTAGGGCAGTGGCAGTGCCTCCGGGTCAATTCTCGAAGACATCTTGCTTTGATGGTACATCCTTCCAGTCTGCGAATTGACTTTTCAAGATCCAACAGTTGCGGTAGTCTGAGACAATTTGCCTGCCCCATCTAAAACTTCTTGTGATGGGCAGTTGTAATACCATGCAGATTTCCTTTACTCTCCCTGCCCTACTGTAGTACCACTTAGCGGGCAAGTTCAGGTGCAGAAGCCACCACTTGAATGGCCAGAATGGAGCCATGTGCAGTGAATGAGCAAAAGACGAAGCCAGTTTGCAGAGAATAGAGCCCTCTAACCCTCTAAAGAGAGGCAAAAAGAAATAGAGAAAAAGAAAGATAAATAAGCTCCCTAACTATTTTTTGGTTCAAGGGACCCACTTAGATACCTTGAAATTTGTATCCATTATATTCTCCTATTAATAACTACATTTTTACTTGGGATTCTTTGAGTGCTTTCCTGTGCCTGTAACCCAATGGGCCCTTGCTAAGTCATCATCCATGAAATACAGGACACCCGCTGCAATTGCATTTGATGTAATATGACAACAGTCAATCAACAACCAATGTTTTGAACACCTACTAAGTGGACCAACCGTGAAGTAGAGCAGGGGATATAAAAAGAACTGATCTATAGTCCTTAATCTCAAGGAGATGGTGGTTTAGTTTATCATATATGTAAAATTTAGTTTGGGAAGAAAAATTGACACAGACGAAAAACCAGGAGCAAATATAGGACACTACAAAATCAAGCGCTTGGCTGGGTGGAGCAAATTGTAAGGGCAATATGAGTTTAGAGAAGGGGACTTAAAGAATTATTAAAAGAAGTAAAGCCTTAAAGTTAACTTGGAAAGAATTGTCAGGATTTTGGTTAACTGAAAGGAGTGGGGAGGCTTGGGGAGGAGGCGCTTGCCAGGTGCTGAGCAATGGCAGAGCCGGGTGAAGCTGCAGAGGCGTAGGGCAGGATAGAAGAGATGCCAGAGCTTGAGCAGAGGGTTTCAGGATTGTTGGCTGGACTAGACTTCACAGAAAGCCTCGTCCAGGTTTTTTAAATTACTCTTTCCAGACTTCATCTGAGATTCCTTCTTTAGCCAACATTCCTTAGCCCTTAACACATTTCCTGTCCTCATCTTTCCCTTCTTTTCTTTTCTTTCTTTTACTTGCTTAAATGTAAACCATTCTTTGTGACTCTCTTTCCTGGGGGAATCACTGCAAAAATGAAAACAATGACGGTGCTGTTGGGAGATGACGTATCTCTCTGAGCTGAGGGCTTCTTCCATGAGTTAAATAATTTTCCTGATGAGCCCAGGTGATTCCTCCTGCCTGCAACCCTGGCGTCTGACCTTCACCTCTTGGCTGAGCATTGCGTACAGTTCATGGCAACTCCCTGCATTACCCACCCCTTTCTCCTAGGCTCCCTTCCCCAGGAATTTCATCACTTCCCAGAACAGCCAGAATATTTGTGGTCTATTTCTCTCCGTTAGTGTTTAACCAAACATCTGTTATAAGGGGTGGGCTGCTGAAGTTATGGAAAGAGGATTGCTAGCCTGAAACTCAGGCAGACAACTTCTGCAGGGTGGGAAGAGAGGGAAGGAGGGTGGAGGCCAGTGGCACAGAAGGGAGACACAATGGAATCTGGCTTCACCTCCAAGGACACTTACCTAAGCCATTTTAACCCTCGAGATTACCTAGAAAAATATTACAGCTTTGGGTCCAGACACACTGCAGAAAACCAGATTCTCAAGCATCTTCTGAAAAATCTTTTCAGGATATTCTGCCTAGGTAAGTGTCTGTCT
>NW_012151951.1:13880776-13882071 GCF_000956105.1 Propithecus coquereli
TAAGTCTGAAACTTATAGGCTATTGTTATTATGCGTTTTTATTCCATATTGCTTATTTTTAACCACACATGACATTATTTTTTATGTCTATTAGAATCACGCACATATTAGCCTCCTTAGTTATTCTTCATTCCTTCTTGAATCTCAGACCTTTTATGGGGGCTCACATTCCTTCTGTCTGAAATATGACATTTAGGATTTCCTTTAGAGAGGATCTGCTAGTGGCAAACTTTTGGTTTTTATCTGCTAATTTCTTTATTTTGTCCCAATTCTTGAAAGACTTTTTCTGGTTATAGAATTCTAAGTTGATAGTTACTTTGTTTTAGCACCTTGACAATGTTCTCTTGTCTTCTGGCTTCCTTTGTTGTCCTGAAAAGTCAGCTCTTAGTGTAACTGCCACTTGTGAAGGCAATCTGTGTTTTTTTCTCTAGATGTTTTGAACATCTTCTCATAGTCTTTGGTGTTGCGGTTTTATCAGTAAAATGCCTAGGAGTGAATTGTTTTTCACATATCTTGCTTGGGATTCCCTGGAATTCTAAATGTTGTCCTTAATAGAATTGTTACAAGAATTAAATGAGTTAATATGTGTAAAGCACATAGAACAGTACCTGCACAAAATAAGTGCTCAATACATATTACCAATTATTGATTCCATGTATTGATATGTGTGCCAGTTATTAATTCATTGCTTCATAGCTCTAACCCACCTTTTGGTATTGTGTGATGTGAGAGCTACTCTATGTCTCTTAGCTTTCTCTTTTATATTTTCCAGTTCTCATTCTCCCTCTGCTACATTTTGGATAATTTTCTTAGCTCATCCTCCAATTACAAGTTGGGAAAATTTACAAACTGGACTTTGCTAACACAACTCTCCTTTGCCATCTGCCTGTATGTTAGGTTCTACCAATAAGGGATTCTGGAGGGACATGCAAGGTTTGAGGAGAAGGAAGAGACTTACTACTCCCTGGGTCTTTCCCCCTGAGGGTCTGGCTGTGGGCTTGCGATCCTGTGAGCAGTCTCTAGCAATGGTTATCTTCACCAAGGTAGTGGCTCAGAGCATGGCTAGTCCCTCGGTGCCAGGGCATTTCCTGGGTTCCTTAGGTGGCCAGCATTCCTGCAGCAGCTGTGCTTTTTCATCAGATTCTTTCGACACTCAGTTCTGTGGGCCCGTCCTCTAAGTTTCTAAGTCTTCCCCGGTTTCTGTGTTCTGTCAGCCCTAGAGACTTTCTACATTTGCCACCTCTGTTACACTTAAGAGTCCTCCTTTACCCTCTTAGTAGTTAACCACTTTTTAT
>NW_012151951.1:13882121-13884109 GCF_000956105.1 Propithecus coquereli
TTTTCATTAAGTATGATGTGCGTTGAGGTTTTTGTAGATAATCTTCCCCAATCCCCCAGACAGAGTCTCACTCCGTTGCCCTGAGTAGAGTACAAATGCACACCATGATGCCCAGCTAATTTTCTATTTTCAGTGGACACGGAGTCTCACTCTTGCTCACGCTGGTCTCAAACACCTGAGCTCAAGTGATCCTCCAGGCTCAGCCTCCTAGAGTGCTAAGATTACAGTCATGAGCCACCAAGCCTAGCCTTGTAGATAATCTTTATCAGATTAAAGAAGTCATATTCTATTCTCAGTTTGGCAAGAGCTACTTTTGTTGTGAATAGACACTGAATTCGAGCTTTTGTTTTTCTGTATCTATTTGAATGGATCAGAATGTATTTCTTCCTTTATATGTAAATGGGATGATTTATCTTATTTTGCTTTGACTGTTAAATCACCTCATATTCCTGGGATAAACTCACCTTGATTGTTGTGTAGTTACAACAAGAAAACACAAACCCAGCCTCTTGAGTTAGACTGCCTAGTCCTAGGCTTGGCACCATGGCTCACACCTGTAATCCTAGCAGTCTGGAAGGCTGAGGAGGGAAGATCACTTGAGGTCAAGAGTTCAAGACCAGCCTGAGCAAGAGCAAGACCCTATCTCTACCAAAAATAGAAAAAATTAGCCGGGCATGGTGGTGCATGCCTGTAGTCCCAATTACTCGGTAGACTGAGGCAGGAGGATCGCTTGAGCCCAGGAGTTTGAGGTTGCTGTGAGCTAGGCTGTTGCCATGGCACTGTATCCCAGGCAACAGAGCAAGACTCTGTCTCAAAAAAAAAGGAATAATATACCCTATCTCATTCCAGTCCTTTGAAATATTTTGAGGCTTGCTTTATAGGCTAGTGTACAGTAATTTATTAATGGCCTATGTGTTCTTGAAACAGATTTGTAGGTGTCTTAGTCTACTTGGATTACTATAACAAAATACCATAAACTGGGTGGCTTATAAACAACAGAGATTTGTTTCCTACAGTTCTAGAGGATGGAAAGTACAAGATCAAGGCACCAGCAGATTTGGTGTCTGGTGAGGGCCCATTTCCTTGTTCATAGATGATGTCTTTTCACTGTGTCCTCAAATGATAGAAGGGCAGAATGAGCTGCCTTGGGCCTGTTTTATAATAGCACTAATTCCATTCATGAGTATATACCATATACTGCACCCAATGCCTACTGCTGTTACCAAAGGTTCAGTACTTTTCCCTGAGGCTGAATCAGTAAAATGAAGAATGAGGACAAGTGGTTGGAGGAAAAGGAAAGGAAAGTTTATTAATTTTCCAGAAAATAATGAGGGTGGCAGACTAGCATTTCAAAGATTGCCATCCTGCCTTTAAGCAGAAATACAGAGCTTTTTAAAGGGGGTGGGTTTCTGTGCTTGGGTGCAGGTCTATGTGACCAGTATCACATGTTGTGGCTTCGGGCTCTTGTTCAACTATAGTTGTTGGTTTTGGTGGACCTTGTTTCTCCAGTAAAGATGATCTTGTGACCTTTGTCCACACAATTCTGTAGAGCCATCTCCTGTGGTTTACAATGCTAGAAAACAAACAGCAAAGAACATTTTCCTGCCCCTTTGATTACAGGCCTCGGGCAGGAATGCAGGTTTTAATTCCCAAAAATTGTGAGAGTTTTAAAGAAGCAAATTGTAAAATATTTTGCCCTTTTTCAGACCTGTACCTCTGTCACACTACTATGGTCTGAATGTCTGCGTTTCCCGCCCCCCCAAATGCATATGTTGAAATCCTAACTCTCAGCATGATGATATTAGGAAGTGGGGCATTTTGGAAGGTGATGAGGTCATGAGTATATTGTATATATCCATTAAATCAAGCTGATTAATCTTACCATTCAAGTTATCTATTTTTCTCATGTTTTTGTCTGTTTTTATTTCTCCAACAATTACCTTCTTATTTTATGGTTTTTATTTGTTCTTAAAAGGTCTGTTTCGGCC
>NW_012151951.1:13895924-13903067 GCF_000956105.1 Propithecus coquereli
CCTTTCTGGATCACTGGTCTGGACCCCAGATGTAAATCATTGTTTCTTTCTCCTAGACTTGAAAATAGCCCAGCAACATGCCTCCACCCCGGATTGGGGATTGCAAAATGAAAAGATGTTTTCTTTCTCTTCAACTTTTTGTCTTATGCATGTTCGAGGTTTTTTCAAACTGAGGGTCTTTATTTAATTCAAGTGAGCCATTTTTAGTATTTTTGGTATTTACGTTTTCTTTGATACACACTTCTGTATCACTGTGATGTAAATTGCAGGTTTTTTTTTTTTTAAGACGTTTTAAAAAAATATTTTGAGGGAAGAATTTTAAGTAGAGCGGCAGTCTGTCTTTGGGGATCTCCGGCACAATCCCGGTGAAGAGAAGGTAAACCGAGCTCTGTCCACCCCCCTAAGACACCTGACGCCCCTTCCTCATTGCCTCCGCCTACCCAGATGGTGTGAAGGGAGACCTCCTGATTGACATCGGCTCTGGCCCCACCATCTATCAGCTCCTCTCTGCGTGTGAGTCCTTCAAGGAGATCATCGTCTCTGACTACACGGACCAGAACCTGCAGGAGCTGGAGAAGTGGCTGAAGAAGGAGCCAGAGGCTTTCGACTGGTCCCCAGTGGTGACCTACGTGTGTGATCTCGAAGGGAACAGGTAGAGAAACTGGTGTCTACTTGGCTTTCTGAGGGTACCTGTGTGACAGTTGACAGTAAAAGTATATATTTGTAAAATGAATATATCTCAACATTTGTTAGGAAAGGGCTCTGATTTCCTAACAAGACAATCGCCCTCAAGAAATGAGTGCTAACACTTTTGGGGTCATGATTAACCAGCATTCATTCATTCAACAAACATATTGAGCACCTACGATGCACCAAGGTACTAGCCACTGGGATGAAACAGTGAACAAACCAGAGGAGGGCTCTTCTCTCCTAGAACTCACATCAGGAAAGACAAGTGAGCCCCAGATCATTTAGGACTTTCTAGGCCAAATTAAAGATTGTGGACTTCAAGTGTAATGAGAAGACATTAGAGCTATAACCAGGAGGGTGATCAGACCCTCAGTATACACTGACAAAGATCTCCCTGGCTGCTGTGCAGAGAATGGATTAGAGGGGTTTATAGCAGAACAAGAGATGCAGAAAGGAGACAATTTAGATCCAGGTGAGAGATGTTGGTGACTTGGACTATGGTGATGGAGAGAGATAGATGGTTTGAAGATTGATTTTTGAGCTAGAATGAATAATAATTGGTAATGATTGGTTATGGGGAGAGAGGAGAGGGAAATGTCAAGGGTGACCCTCATGTTCCTGAACTTGAACAACAGGAAAATTGAAGAACCATTCCTGAATCCCAGGTATCAATATAAAATCATGAGGATTTAACATCTTCCTAAAGAAGATGCCTCTTCTGCTCTCGTCTGGAAGTAACGGTCCATTCGTTTCTTTGTAATTGCACTCGTTGATACCCATCAACTTGCTAACTTTTGTTTATTTCTAGGAGTCAGTTTCTCTTCTGAAACTAACTCTAATGTCTGCTTCTATTTCTTTAACCTCCTGTTTTCTTTCAATGGTCTACTGACGGCTGGCATATTTCTTTCCCTCAAGGTTATTAGGAGTATTGTAACTTTATATTTATTTTCTTACATATTGTTGATACACTGTCTTACTGGTAGTAACATGGATTGTCAAATGTAAGTTATCAAGGTGACTCACTGGTGGCACAATTATTTATAAAATAGCAGTATGAATAAACTAGAGGTTTTATTTTTTTTTTTTCACAGTTAACATTTTGCTATCCTCCAGAGTTGCTTAATTTCCACTGGATTTCCACTAATCTTTTATCTCTATTAGCAGGCATAGTAAGTCTTGAAATCAGGTAGTGTAAGTCCTCCAGCTTGGTTTTTTTCAAGACTATTTTTGGCAATTATACTGCCATTATATTTTGATGTAAACTTTAGAACAATCTTGTCAATTTCTCAAAAAAAAAAAAAAAAAAACCAAAGCCTGCTGAGACTTAAAATAGGATTTCTTTGAATTTACAGATCAATTTAGGAGAATGGACATGTTAAATCTCCAGCCCATGAACATGGTTTATCTCTTCATTTATTTAGGACTTCTTTAATTTCTCTCACCCATATTTTATAGTTCTCATATTTTACATATGTTTCAGTAAAATTGTTCCGAATTGTTTCATGTTTTTAATGCCATTGTTAATTGTATTTTTAAAATTTCATTTTAGTAATTTCATTTTTATCCCATTTGGTAATATATTAAAATACGATTGATTTTTATTTATTAGCCTTGTGTCCTATGACTTTGCTGACTTCTCAGATCAATTTTAGTAGTGTTTTTTTGTAGACTGTATAGGGTTTTCTACGTGCACTATTATATCATCTGCAAATAAAAACAGATTTTTGGGTGGGTTCATTGGCTCACACCTGTAATCCTAGCACTCTGGGCTGCCAAGGTGGGAGGATCACTTAAGGTCAGGAGTTTGAGACCAGCCTGAGCAACAGCGACACCTGTCTCTACTACAAATAGAAAAAATTAGCTGGGCGTGGTAGTGCATGCCTGTAGTCCCAGCTACTCAGGAGGCTGAGGCAGGAGGATTGCTTGAGCCCAGGAGTTTGAGGTTGCAGTAAGCTATGATGCCATCACTGCACTGTAGCCTGGGTGATAGAGTGAGACTGTCTCAAAAAAAAAAAAGGAAATTTATCCTTTGTATTCCTAACCTCTTTGAAATTTTTAATCAAATGTTGAATTTTGTCAAATATTTTGCATTTACTGAGACGGTCATATGATTTTTCTCCTTTATTCTGAAAGTGTGAATTATATTGGGTAATTCTGAATGTTAAACCAAACTGGCATAACCCCTTGGTCACGAAGTATTATTCTTTTTATGTATTGCTGGGTGTGATTTGCTAATATTTTTTTTTTTTTTTGAAACAGAGTCTCGCTTTGTTGCCCGGGCTAGAGTGAGTGCCGTGGCGTCAGCCTAGCTCACAGCAACCTCAAACTCCTGGGCTCAAGCAATCCTTCTGCCTCAGCCTCCCGAGTAGCTGGGACTACAGGGATGCGCCACCATGCGCGGCTAATTTTTTCTATATATATTTTTAGTTGTCCAGATCATTTCTTTCTATTTTTTAGTAGAGATGGGGTCTCGCTCTTGCTCAGGCTGGTCTTGAACGCCTGACCTTGAGCGATCCACCCGCCTCGGCCTCCCAGAGTGCTAGGATTACAGGCGTGAGCCACCGCGCCCGGCCTTGCTAATATTTTGTTTAGGATTTTTACAACTATATTTATGAGGGATATTGAACTATATTTTTCTTTTCTTATAGTGCGCTTGGCAGGTTTTGATACCAGCGTGGTGCCAGAGTCATTAAATAAGTTGAGTGTGATTTCTCCCCTTCTATTTTCTGAAAGAATTTGTGTATAATTAGTATTATTTCCATCTTAAATGATTGATAGAATTCATCTGAACTTGAGGATTTTTTTCATGTTTGGAAAGGTGTTTATTAATTAGAATAGCATTTCTTTAATGGCTACTTGGATTTCCTGTTTCTTTTTTTGTCTGTTTTGATAAGTAATATTTTTCAAGAAATTTGTCCCTTTCATCCTGGTTTTCAACTTTATTCTCATAAAGATTTTTTACAATATCCTGTTTTTTTTTTTTTTTTTGCAGAAGCAAACACACATTTCATTTAAACAGGTAATTTCTCAAATCTTGGGTTTTCACCTGATGCATTTGCTCACATATCATCCACTCATCCAACCTCCCTGTAGTTATCATATCTTGATTCCCCTTTGAGAAACCATCTCGTCCCACTCCCATTCATGTATTTTAATTTGTACTCCAAAATAGGTATACAAAAGTGTACACTGCAGTAAAAATTTAGAAAAAAATCTAAGTGTTGGACATTTCATAGGGAATAGCTAAAGAAATTATGGGGGCACCCACTTAGCATAATGTCCTCCAGTTTTATCCATGTTGTCACACATGGCAGTATCTCCGTCTTTGTAAAGAATGAATAATATTCCATTGTATATACCACAATTTTTATATCCAATCATCTGTTGATGGACGCTTTTGTTGCTTCCATATCTTGGCTATTGTAAATAATGCTTCAATGAACGTGGGGATACAGATATCTCTATGATATGCTGTTTTCATTTCTTTTGGATATATACTCAGCAGAAGAATACACATATCATCATATAGTAGTTCGATTTTTAATTTTTGAGAAATCTCCTTTGTTTTCCATAATGGCCATACCGATTTACATTCCTACCAACAGTGTACAAGGGTTCCCTTTTCTCTATACCCCAACCAACACTTGCCTCTTGTCTTTTTCATAATAGTCATCCTAACAAGTGTGAGGTGCTATCTCATTGTGGTTTTTTAATACCTTTTTATGGCCACAAGATCTGTGGTGATCTCCTTCCTCTCTTTCATTCTTGATATTAGTAATTTGTCTTCTTTTTCTTAATCTTGAACAACTTTGCTAGAGATTGTGTTTTCGAAGAACCAACTTTTGGCTTTGTTGATTTTTCTTTATTTTCTGTCCATTTTCTACTTTCTCAGTTTCTGTTATTTTTTTAAAATTTCTTTCTTTCATGTACTTTAATTTTAATTTTTTCTAGTTTCTTTTTAATTTTTTTCTAGCTTTCTAAAATTTCTTATTTTTAATTCTTTCTCCAGCTTCTTAAGATGGAAGCTTAGATCATTGATTTCACGTATTTCTTTCTTCTAATGTAGGCATTTAGAACTGCAAATTTCCTTCAGCACTGTTTAACCACATCCCATGATTTTTGCATGTTGTATTTTTATTATTAACCAAACTCAGCGTATTTTCTCATTTTTTTGTAATTTCTGTTTTGACCATAAATTATTTAGAATGGTGTTAATTTCTAAAAATTTGGGGATTTTTTTTAGATATCTTATTGCTATTGGTTTCTAATTAAATTTTGTTGTAGTCAGAGATTTATTTTGTGGCCTAGCATATATTCTATCTTGCTGAATATTATATGTGCTTTCTACATTGAAAATAATGTACATTGTCCAATTGTAGATGTAGTTTCTATAAATATCAATTAAATCAGGTAGATTGATAGTATCGCTCAAATTTTCTACATCCTTACTGATTGTTTCCTTATTTAGTCTATCAATTACTGAGAGAGAAGCGTTAACATCTCAAACTACGATTGTTGATTTATCCCTTGCTTCCTATAGTTCTGTCGGCATTTGCTTTATGCACTTTGAAGCTTGTTATAGCTCTGTTATTTACCTTTTTAGGATTATTATGTCTTCTTGATGAATTGACCATTTTATCATTATGAAATCTCTCCCTTTATATCCAGTAATACACTTTGTCTTGAAGTCTACTTTTTCAGGTGTTAATGTAGCCACATCAGCCTTCCTATGCCTGGTGTGTGCACAGTGCGGTAGGCAGTGTCTCCCAATAATCTTTGTCTCACCCTGGTGTAATCCCTTCCCCTAGGATATCATTGGATTTAGTTACTCAATTCTGACAAATTCGGTAGAGTGCGGCATGGTGATGGAACATCGATTCTCCGATTAAGTTTAAAAAGACTACAGCACCACCACATGCCCATTAGAATGGCCAGAATCCAGAGCACAAACAACACCAAATGCTGGAGAGGATGTGGAGCAACAGAAACTCTCATTTATTGCTGATGGGAAGGCAGTTTGTTCCTTAAAAAACTCAACACACTCTTACCATTCAACCCAGCGATTGCACTCTGATATTTACCCCCAAACGTTGAAAATTTGTGTCCACGTGAAAAGCTGTACACAGATGTTTATAATAGCCTTATTCGTAATTTCCCCAAATTGGAAGCATCCAAGCTGTCTTTCAGTAGGTGAATGAATAAATCAACTGTGGTACAGTCAGATAATGGACAATTATTCAGTGATTTAAAAAAAGAAAAAACAGATGGGCTATCAAGCCATGAAAAGATATAAAAGAAACTTAAATTCATATTACTAAGTGAAATAAGCCAATATGAAAATTCTCCATACTATACGATTCCAACAATATGATATTCTGGAAAAGGCAAAACTGTGGAGGCAGTAAAAAGATCAGTGGTTGCCAGGGATTTGGAGGAGGACAGGAAGTATAGGTAGAATACAGAGGATTTTTAGGGCAGAGAGACTACTCTGTATGACACTATAATGGTGGACACATGTCAATGTGCATTTGTCCAAACCCATATAATGTACAATACCAAGAGTGAATCTTAATGTAAACTATGGACTTTGGGTGATGATAATGTGTCAATGTAGGCCTTCTGCTCAATTTTGCAGTGAACCTAATACTGCTGGAAAAATAAAATTGATTTAAAAAAAACTATAGCTTTTTACTGAATATTCTCTCTACTCTCACACACTTGTCCTGAGGAGTGAGCTTGGAAACAAACTTCTCCCCAGTTGAGCCATCAGATGAGTCTGAATACTTGACCAATGCTCTGTGTGCAACTTCCTGAGAAACTGACTGCATCAGAAGCACTCAGCTAATCTGTACCCAGATTTCTCACCCACAGAAACTGTGAGATAAATATTTGTGATTTTAAGCTGCTAAATTTGGGGGATAATTTGTTCTGCAACAATAGATAACTAATATACATGATGTATCTATAGATCTTTTCCCACTCTTTTGTTTTCCTACTGCCTGTGTTTTTATATTTTATTTTATTTTATTTTTTGCAAATCGTATATAGTAGGTATTGCTTTTTAATCCAGACTGATAATTTCTACTTTTTAACTGGATTGTTTAGTCCAGTTACATTTAATATAATTACTGGTATTATATGGTTGAGTTTAAATCTATCATCTTGGTATGTTTTCTATTTGTTCTATCTGATTGTTTTTCATCTGTGTCTTCCTTCCTGCTTCCTCTTGGCAAATGGAGTAATTTTTACTATTGCATTTAGTATAAGTGTACATATTTTTAGTATTTCTTTTTATCTCCCCTATTAACCTCTTCTGTGTTTTGTGTGAGTTTGTGTGATTTTTCTAGAAATTGCAATAAGCATCCTTAACATGTCTGTTACCTCAGAAATAATGCAAGATATTACAATAGTGTAATTTCCTTAACCCACTCTTCTACCCCTTATGATCTTGTC
>NW_012151951.1:13904181-13929971 GCF_000956105.1 Propithecus coquereli
GGCACGCTAGCCCGGGCAACAGAGCCAGACTCTGTCTCAAAAAAAAAAACAAACAAAAAACAACTATTGTAACTGAAAATATTATTTTTATATTTTCTTTCAAGATCGATTTAGACATTTGCTTTTGTTTTGTAATCATATTTACAATTACTTGGACATATTTTATGCTCATTTTATACACCTTTTCTTGTTACTGAGTTTTTAATTTTGATTCATCTCTTAATCAACTGAATAGGTCTTCAAATAATTTTTTCAAGAAGAACACCTAGTGACATATTTTCTAACTCCATGCATATATAAGAATGTATTTTTGTTGGCCTTACACATTAACAATATCATAAAATTGTTTAATATTGCTTAAATATTGAGCCATTTTTTTGGCGTTTAGGAAGAAGTTAAGAGAGGGTATTTTCATATGCCATTTTAATCTTTAAACCCTTTACTTAGAATTTTATGCTGGCTATAGCCTTCAAAGTAAAGTTATATTCTTAGAAATAAAAATAATTTGATACTTCTTTTTTCTGTTGACTATGTGATTCCACAGAATGAAACTGATATTAACTAGAAAACATACTGCAGCTATGAGGATGTGGACAATATCCAAAATTATTCAATAAATGAAAAATTTTCCAGGATTTGTAGAATTTCAGGGAAAGTTTATAAAAAAAAAACAAGTCCTCAGTCATTGTTAGACAACATACCTTTCCAAAGTCCACAGCATATGTCAAGAAGGCTTTCAAAACGTTGTTCTCAATCTCCCTAGCCGCCACAGGCCTTTCCATCTCATTCAAAAATAAACCCTTACAATCTACCAGGATACTAAAAGCATTACTTATCTCATGCCCGAATTGTCAGCTTGGAACAATTGGCTCTTGAGACACTGGCCCTTCTCAATTGCTCTGTTAGAATAAGGAACTGTATTTTTGGCAGTAAATTTCTGCATTCTTCCCCTTATCCTTGTGCTAGATCCTGTGGCTTTAACTATTTTAAGAACGATAGTGATCCCCATTCAACTTACATCTTTCTTGCATCTTCAGGTAACTCTATCAAGCTACAACCTATTTTCCCCAAGATGATTTCTTCTTTATCTGAAGCTCTTTCTTGTGCTGATGGCTGCCAAAGATATCGTGAGCTCTCTCCTGTTCCTCTGCCTTTACAGTGTGACTCATACATTTAAATATCACTCATTTTTAGAACTATCCGAAAAGTTGTAAGGCATCGCTACCAAATTCTTGCCTCATGCTGTTCATTTATTAAGTCAGAAAGTCAAATGCTAAGATATAACTACTCAAGCTTCTAACATGAACAGAGGAAAATGAGCTTTTTCCTTAAGAAACTGTAGAGACAGCATTAATTAACTTCCAGCCCCTGGAACGTGGAACATATGGCTTAGACTTGTGGCTCCCAGACTAACGGCTTTGATATCATGTGGGGCCTTTCAGAAATGCAGACTCCTGGGCCCCCCTGGCTACCCGCAGAATCAGAATTGCACTTTGACAAGATCTGTTGGTGGTTATGTGCCCATTACAGTTGGAGAAGCACTGGTGTCTAGAGCGGGCTTCCCACCAGGTGTGCTGGGGCACATAGGTGGGTGGGATTGGGTTACAGATGTGCTGTTCCAGCTGTTCTTCTCAGCCCTCTGGGCAGCCAGGTGAGACCTGGAGAGACTGGAGCCCCTCCTGGTTGCCTCTGTCAAGAACAACTCCTTTACTTAACCTCAGCATACCCAAGAGAAGAACGCTTGAGTACCTGTCGAGGTGGCAGTTCTCTGAAGTAAATGCTCTCTGTACTAAGATCTCCGTATCTATTTAAAAAGATGTTTGTATGTTGTCCAAAAGTAGACGCAGTTGTGCCAAATGTGTTCCACAAACTAATCAACCACGTTTATTCCTCAAAGCATCTCTGGATTTTTGTGGCTTGCAAAAGGATATTGATATTCTTTCTCAAATTCAAGCTCTTGATGATCATGATGATGGTTTCAGTGATGCCTAGGAAGTTTCTGCCTTTTATAAGGATGCCTCTCTCTTACACAGATGTGCTCACTGCATTATCTCTTGGGGAAAATTAACAGGGCAGGTTCAGAAACCCTCAACTAGCCATTTCCTTCAACTTGTAAATATTTCTACTCATATGTCTCAATGCATCGCAAACACAGTGTGTCCAAAAGAGAACCATGATCTACTACAGATCGGCTTCATTTCTGGTTCTCGTAGCTCCTTGAATGGCACCATCGTATAATTAATTGGACAAGCTAGGGCCCTAGAAGTCAATCTTGTCGTCTCCCTCTCTGTCGTGTTCCATGTCTGATCTAGCACCAAGTTCTCCCCATTTTACTTCCTGGATTCCCCTCCAACCGGCATCTTTCTTCCAGTGTGTACCGTCACCTGGTCCAAGCTACCCTCCTCTCTCCTAACTGTCCTCCCCTGACCCCGACTCAGTTCTTTTCCACTCTGTGGCCCAAGTGATCATCTCAAAATGTTAATTGGATCACGTCACTCCCTTCCTTATCATTCCTTAACGACTTCTCATGGCTTCCAGGATAAAAAGCAAAATTCCTAACATAGTCCACAAAGCCCTGCCTCGTCCAGCACCTGCTGACCTGTTCGCCTCACATTCCAGCCACACTGGCTTTCTCCTCTCCAGGAGAGGATTACAGGCAAGACTGTAATCTCCATGAGGATAGGATCCATCTCCCATTTGTGCATCCTGTGTCCCCAGTGCCCAGCACACTTCCTGTCACATAATAGAGGTTCAGAACATATTTGTAAAATAAATGAATGCATGCATTTTCCTTTTCAGACTCTTCCTCCCAGGAGGTCTATCACCTGATTCAGGTGTGGTCCACACCAGAGGTTTACCGATGATTATTCCTTGCTCTTAACAATTCTTACAATGTCAGCCAAGCTCATTGAGCTTTGATTTCCTTGACATGTTTTGATGGTTCTCTTTCAGGAGGGCCTGCGGGAACCTCTGGGGATGGGGCTTGGAGGAAGTGAGGGCAACTGAGAAAAGCTTGTCCGGGAGCTTCTAAGCCACCACCTGCCTTGCCGAGACAGGGCAGGAGGAGCGTCCTCTCAATCCCAGGCTAATTACCTGGAACAGGGAAGGCATTCACACAGAGCCTTCTTCCCAGCAGCCCGCCTCTTACTCTTTCATTCCTCCCCTCGCTCCCCACGTCCCTCAGGCTTTTATAGATAGCATATTTACAGAGGAAATGGCTGCCTTTTTCTTGCATATTGATTCATTTGAAAGAGTGGATCTTCAGAACCAGAGAAATGGCCACACTGCTGTTCGCTTTCTGTAAAACAGCATAGCACTTTTCTGGCGTGTGTGTATTACCTACCCCTTGAGCTAAACGTGAAGCTGAGTGGTAATCGCCGGGGCCTCCCACGAGCCCGTCTCCCTGCGATGCACCTGCAGGCCCAGAAGGGCTCTGAGGAGCAGCCTTTGCGTAGCTGCCCTGGCAACTGAGTCCCCCGCGTTTGCTGTGTGTCCAAGGACAAGCAGGCGTCTACGACAGTGGGTATTCTAACAAATTCCCCTCTCAAATTGTCACATTCTCTGTGAGCTTTCCAGACTTCACAGTGTGTCTCACAGTTTGGGAACAATCTCCATCATCATCTGTCTGGCAAGTACTAGCTCTGTGGGAACTTGTGTCTTTAAAATAGCTTAATACAGAACAGAGAACAGAGATCCGTTCTGCTTCTGACGTAACCAAATACGTATTTCCAAAATGTTGCCGATATAGAGGATCATTTTTGAACACATCCCAAAGAACACTATGTTGTCACTACTTTAGCTTTTGGTATATGATTAAGTTATCCGTAGGTGCAGATAGGTTATTTAAAATTTTATGTCCTAGATTAATTTACCTTTTCAAATCCATGTTTCTCACAGACTTCCAACGTGCTGAATTATTACTTTTATTTTTAAAATGTTCTATCAAATTATTCATGTTCTATCAAGGCTGAATGGCAGCTTTGTAACCAGTTTCCCTGCCTTTAGAATGGCTAACTGTCCCAGTTTGCCCAGGACTGCAAGGGGCACTCGGGATGTGGGATTTTCAGTGCTCAAACCAGAAAAGTCCAAGATAAATCAAGACAATTTTTTTTTTTTTTTGAGACAGGGTCTCACTCTGTTGCCTAGGCTGGAGTGCAGCAGCAGCATCATCATAGCTCACTGCAACTTCAGGGCTTAAGCGATCCTCCCGTTTCAGCCTCCCGAGTAGCTGGAACTACGGGCACATGCCACCATCCCTGGCTAATTTTTCTATTTTTTGTAGAGACAAGGTCTTGCTATGTTGCACAGACTGGTCTCAAACTTTTGACCTCAAGTGATCCTCCTGCCTCGGCCTCCCAAAGTGCTAGGATTCCAGGTGTGAGCCACCGTGCCTGGCCCAAGGGCACTTTTTATTCTCTATTTAGATAGCAGTTTAGTGGTTGGTCGGAATCCCCTGAAGCCAACACCCTGCGAAGTTTCTCTCTCTCTTTTTTAATATAATAGCTTATTGAGCTATAACTCACATACCGTACAATTAATGCACCCATTTAAAGTGTGCAATTCAATGGTTTTTAGTATGCTCACAGACTTATGCAACTTTCACCACAATTTTAGAACGTTTTCACAGTTCCCAAAAGAAACCTTGTACCCATCAGCAGTCACTCTCGTTTCCCCCTCAAATCCCTCAGCGCCTGGCAACCACTGGTCTGCTTTCAGTCTCTATAGTTTGCCTTTTCTGGACATTTCATATAAATGGAGTCATACAACACGAGGCCTTTTGGTTCTGGTTTTTTTGATTCAGTATAATGTCTTCAAGGTTCACCCGTGTTAGCATGTGTCAGAACTCCATTTCTTTTTGTTGCAGAATAATATTCCATTGTATGTATATACCACACTTTATTTACCTGTTCATAAATTGATGGACATTTGGATGTTTTTCACCTTTTGGCTATTTATGAACATTCACATACAGGTTTTTGTGTGGATATGTGTTTTCCATTTCTCTTGAGTATACCTCGGTGGAATTCCTGCATCATGTGGTCCCTCCATGCTTAACTTTTTGAGGAACTGCCAGACCATTTTCCAAATTAGCTGGACTGTTTTACATTCTCACCAGCAGGGTATGTAGGCTCCAGTTTCTGCGCATTCTTGCCAACATTTGTTATTATCTGTCTTTTTTTATTATAGCCATCGGGGTGGATGCGAAGTGGTAGCTCATGGTTTTGACTTGCATTTCTCTGATGGCCAGTGATATTGAGCATCTCTTCATGTGGTTATTGCTAAGCTTCTTAAACAGAAAATTATAGCAAACATGAAGGATGTTTGCAAATAACTGATCATGTGCACCAGGCTTAAGATTTTAGCTGAATATTTAAACTAGATGCCCACAGCTAATTTCCACTATCTCACATCATTTGACCTGGAGGTAAATCTGAAAATTTTATCTAAACCATTGCCTTTTCCTCATGACCAGGAATGGTCCCAGTGTAAGTGTCTCTCACATACTCTGAGACTGGGCCATCCTCTGCCATCTCCATCAAGCCTTGTTGCCCAAGTGGCCGTCTTCTCCTGGCGTCTGAGTGTGAGACCTGATCTGCTCCCCAGGGGTTTGCTGATTAACTTCCTCTATGGGTGCGATACCCAGCGGTCACTCCTGTTATTAGGTCTCTGTGGCCTGGGAGCTGGCCCTTTGCACACTCGAGGTTTCTTCCCTTTCTCTCACCTTTCAGATTTTCTCCAACTTCTTTCTCCTTTGTCTGTCCCCTCTCCAGTTTCTCTCGTGCACTCAGTGTCTATTTAATTTTGATCATTTGTTAGTTTGTTCCTTCATTCCTCACCTAACAAATTCAAATAGGATCTAAGCCACCGTATCCCAGCGCCTGTGCCACCTCTTCTCCTCTCATTAGCTGATTTTCTCTCAAGAAATGCCGTCGATGTGGCAGAAAAGGCAGGATTCCTGTTCCCAGCAAGGCTACCAAGAAAATGATCTCTGTCAGAAAACATATTCTCTCTCCGCAATACCTTTCGGAGCCTGAGAATGGAAACCTGTAGTCTTCTTCTCTCCAGGAGGGCCCTGTCCACAGCTGTGGGGTAGTGACCAACAGTTTCTAAAAACGTCTATGGGGGCCTCATGCCTCTACTGATCAGCAGCTACTATAAATACAAAGGTAATGTCTCCGCATCTCAAACCCATCAGTACCTACGGGTAATATTACGTATGGGTCAGATAGCCACGACCTTACAATTTGACAGAGCAGACAAGGACAACAATAATAATAATAACAAATAAACCATAATAAGCGAGCCAGGTACTATACTAAGCAGGGAGGAAGAGTAATTCCATGCAGGGCAGTCCATGGTAGATGCAGGCAGGAAGGTATTAATGTTATTATTATCATTTCTATGTTATGACTCACTTTACAAAGCACTTTAACCCAGCTCAGCAAAATAGGGTCACGATCAAATGCCACAAACGTCCCTCATTTCTTTCTCTGTTTTCTCAATAGAGGTGGCCCCAAGGACGCACATTTGGGGCACCACTGCCATTTTGAGTCTCAATCCAAGGGATCTGGGGCCTGGGGTAGCAAACGTTTGTGGGCTTGTGTTTTTCAGAGTCAAGGGGCCGGAGAAGGAGGAGAAGTTGAGGCAGGCGGTGACGCAGGTGCTGAAGTGCGACGTGACCCAGAGCCGGCCGCTGGGCGCCGTGCACCTGCCCGCGGCCGACTGCCTGCTCAGCACGCTGTGCCTGGACGCCGCCTGCCCCGACCTCCCCAGCTACCGCACCGCCCTCCGCAACCTCGGCACCCTGCTCAAGCCGGGGGGCTTCCTGGTGGTGGTGGACGTGCTGAAGTGCAACCAGTACATGATTGGCGAGCAGAGGTTCTCCAGCCTCTCCGTGGACCGCGAGGCGGTGGAGGCGGCGGTGAGAGAGGCCGGCTACGCGATCGAGCAGTTCGAGGTGATCTCTCAAAATTACTCTTCCACCATGGCCAACAACGAAGGACTTTTCATCCTGGTGGGGCGGAAGCTGAGCAGATCTACATGACACCTGTGATCTCAATTAAAGCAATTCCTTTGGCCTGCCCGGTGTTCTTCAGTCCTTGGTTCTAACTGCCACTGGTCATTGTGCTGAGTCAAGGTTAAGTGGCCGGGGCCAGGTAGTGCGTCTAGGATGGGGCTGGAGTGGTCGGTCAGTCTAGGAACAATTCAGTGACCACCTATTCAGTGCTCCACCCATGTGCTGGTGCTAGGGGACCCGTCTTTGCTGCCTGTGTTTACAGAAGAACACCTCGCTTCCCTAAACACCCAGTTATGGGGGCTCAAACCCACACCTGCCTACAGACGGGTGTCTGCAGTTATTGACTCTTAGTTTCCCAGGGGACCTTCTGCCTCCTCTCCTGGAAACAAGCTTCTCCTGCTCTTCAACTCTTGCCTTCTCCCTGGAGAAGGCTACCACACCCCAGTCTTTGCTGGTGACTGGGCTGGCCCCGCCATAGCCGTTCTCTGCTGGATCCACTCTGGCCTCAGAGGTCAGAAAACAGCTTTGCAGCATTTCTGTTAACCCCAGCAATCCAATTTTTTTTTTAAGCTGCAAAGATCATACCATTTTCAAATTCTGACTCTGCCATACATTAGCTGTTTCTCCTTAGGCAAGTTACATAACTGTGCTGTGCCTCAGTTTCCTCATCTGTAAAATGAGATTAAAATAGAACTTCTTAGTAAGAGAATCAGAATGATTTTCTGCCTGTATGGGACCTAGGATAATGCTTGGTACTGATAAGCATTCAGTAACTCTTAGCTATAATCAATACTATTATACTCATCACCTTTGATATTGGTTGCCAAAGCAGCTGCGAAAAGATACCTCAATCTCCAAGGAGCAGAGCCCAGTTGCTGTTCCTGGGCTCAGTCACCCAGGCTCTTTCCTGGCATTGCCTTCAAGAGGGGCTGTGATATAACTCAGTTCCTTTCTGATTTAAGAAACATCCAGCAAACATTTATTTAGCGTCCTCCATGTGTCTTTCATGCACCAGGCACTGAGAATGCAAATGAAACCCCAGTGTCGGCCGCTCATGAGTCCTCATCTTTGGATTACAGTCGCAGTAACAGCCCAAACGCTCCCAGGTACTTCCAAGCACAATAGGGCGCCCGCAGTAGCAGTCCCCACCCAGAACCCATCTTCCCAGACTCTCCTGCTCAGCTGCGCTGCTGCTGGCCCATGTGCCCAGCTGGGATGAGTGGCCTGTTTTGAGAAAGGTGCTGCCCGTCCCTGGGGTTCTGCTTTGGATGCCTCAGAGCCATGCTGGTTTCCTCCCCGAGAGGTAAGAACACTTTCCATCCATACCAGGAATTGGCAAACTTTTCCTGCCAAGGGTCAGATAGTAAACATTTTTGGCTTTGTGGTCATACAGTCCTGATTGCAACTACTCGACCCTGCAGTTGTCTCAGAAGCAGCCACAGACACTATAAAAACAAACATACGTGTTTGTGATCCCGTTAAGACTGTATTTACAGAAACAGGTGGGTGAGTGGATTTGGCCTAGGGGTTGTGGTTTGCAGACCCCTGATCTAGACCCTGAAGCAGCCTTGTTTGTGCCCAAAGTTTTACTGATGATCCCCAACTTATATTTGACTTACATTTTTCGACTTTACAATGCTGTGAAAGTGATATGCACGCAGCAGAAACTGTACTTTGAATTTTGATCTCTTATTTAAGTAAGCGTTCTGAGCACTTTTAAGGTAGGCTAGGCTAAGCTATGATGTTCGGTAGATTAGATGCATTAAATTTATGCATTTATCTATTAGAAGTCAAACGACTTATACTATTTTCAACTTACGATGGGTTTATGGCACATGACCCCATTGTAAATCAAAGACCACCTGTATACATTTTCTCCTGAGCAGTCTGGTTAATGTCTAACACTTAGTCCTGTTTACCGGAGCTCCAATCCAGTCCAAGGGGATGGACAGAAAATAGGCAGAATATTGTTTGCTTTGAGCTCCATTCATGCTCTATTGCTCTCTTTCCTGCTGCACCCCCCAGTCAAAACTCCTTCTTCCTCCCTGAGTCAGAGGCATTCGATAGGTACAGCAGAATATCAAAATACAGGAGGAGGGGCAGCAGATGAAGTGTCACCTACACTAATATTTTTCACACTGCAAGTTGCTATTCATTAGTGTTTCATAAAATCAATTTGGTATACCACAATAAACATTTTTAAAAATAATAGAGAGTAAACTAGAAAACAAAATCCCAGAGAATAGCACGTCAAGTAGTATAATTTTGTGAAGTTTTGTTTCAATTTTACAAACATCTATGTATCTATCCATCTGCACACATGTATATTTATTACCAGATCATGACATAACATGTATTTACTTCTGTAGGTTGTGATTTGAAAAAGTTTGAAAACCATTGGACTGTACTCTGGGCTTCTGGGAGTCCTCTCTGATAGCCAAAATGATTCTTTCAGCCTTGTTCTTAAAGAACTCTAAGTCATTGGGGGAAATTGACATGCAGACAGTTAAAACGCAGTGAGATAAGGGCTCTGGGATGAGTAGCACAGGGTGCTAATGGGGAGGATGGCAAGAAGGGTGGCATTTGCTCTGGGTCTTACAGGCTGAATAGGGGTGTGTTTGGCAACCAGGAAGAAAAGAGCAATCTGGGGAACAACATGTGCAAAAACTAAGAATGACCCCTCCGCTTGCTCTCCAACTCCTCACAGGTTTGTTCTCTGAGTGAAGCCAGGACCTAAGCAAACATTTGGCATCTGCTTTTTTGTTTGATTTCCCTGAAATCAAACAGACCAACTGAGTCATGAGCAAACACGGACTAGGGTCACTCTGGTCCTAACTTGTAAATCTCTTTGGCTGCTGAGCCAGCTCAGGGTTTTTTGGGTCCACTTTCTGGGGAAATGTTCAACAGCCTCACCCCGAGCAAACTTTTATGATGCAGGAAGCTGCAAGTCTGTGTGTACTATCCTGGGGGAAAAGAAAGCGATTAAAAAGGTTGTTAACCCATTTGGTGTCATGCAGCCCAGCTGTTGTAATTCCTATCAGCTGGCTGTCAGGAGTAATAAAAGATGTCCATGGTATGACTTCCTAGGCTGAGCTTTAAAGCTGTAACTGCCCTCTCTAATTTTAGCCCCAGCCATCTCGGAGAAAGTGAGGTGACCACGGAGGACAGGAGGAGGTGGAGCACGTGTGAATCTTAGCTTGATCACGTGACTGCCATGACAGCATCATTGCACCCCTCTCATGTTCAGGGCCCCTCTGGAAACCAGAGGTAATAATCATCTCTTGGGACTATATTGAGATCAAAGGAGATACCTCTAAAGGCATTTTGTAACCTGTTCCGTGACAGATATTAGATACGTTTGATATTATTAACCCCTTCTAGGACAGCCATTAAGCTCCGCGTTGTTGCGTTCATTAAGATTTCCTTAATGAACTGAGTATGGCCTTGTCTAAATCAGCACCACAGGCAGCTTGAATCCAGAGCCTTCTTCACAGCTATTCATTCATTCGAAAGATATTTATCGCATCCCTGTTATGTACTAGGCAGTGGGCCCGGGAGCTGAGGATCCTACAGGGGAGATGACACAGCCTCCGGCCTCGTGGGACTTATGTCCCTGTGAGACCAGGAAGTAATGCGCTCTTACACAGCCTGAGCATAACTACTAGATGTTTGGGTCCTCAAGTCAGCCAGTCAGGACCTCTTGCCTTTGCTGACAAAGCCTACCAAAATAAGACAAACCCTACCAAAATAAGACAAACCAGGCCTTTCTTACGGCTGTCCCTTCTCATGTATGGATCAGCTTTGCTCAAAAAAATTTTGAGCTAGGATGAGATGTTTAAGGAAGATTATCGCAATGAAAAACGTCGGTGTGAGTGGAATCACCGAAGCCTCCTATTTCATATCTTCCCATGGAAGTAGTGATTTAAGCTTCCTGAGTCTATCCTTGCCCGCCACGGTTTTACGCTGAATAGAGATGCTGCCCTTGGCCCTCAGATGGCCAGTAGAGGGCGCATGTGGCTTTTGTTGAAGCCCTCCATTCCTGAATTTGCCCAATTATACAAGGAATTTAAATTGAGTCAAACCTTCCAAAACAAGAAGCCTTTCCAAAGTATTTCCTTTTGTACGCTTTACTTATGAAGCTGCTAGGGAAAGGGGAAGGAGAATTCAGCATATTTTTCTTTAACAAAAAATATGTATAAATATTTTTATAGATGCATACATTAAAAATCTTCCCTTTTGGGTCTATACACAAAATGCAGATTTTAATAAACTGTACAGAGGTTCTTGGCCAGATTAGCATGAGAAATGTTAAATATTAGATTATGCAGTTAACTCACCAACACCTTCTATTTCCTGTTTATTCAAAAAGGGAAAGACGTTTTTGTGCTTTTTCAAACCCCAGGTTTTTAATATTTAAAACATGATGAAGTCTTTCTATGGCTATAGTTGCTGGCCAAACTACTATGCTAAAAACTTTAATTTCTCCTTTAATAGTGTCTGATGAATTCGGGGGAAGGGTTGGAGTTGAATTTCAAACTCTCAACAAATAATTACGAGTTAATAGTGCCTTTGCTCTGGCTTCAGTGTTGAAAACCAGGAAATAATTTCTTTCCTGGTAGGTTATTGTCTCTATTCCTTTCAGAGAAAAGTTTTCAAATGTTTAAACAGGAGAGGAGTTAAAGAACTGTAAACAGCAGTCAGGCTGCTCTTTAGAAAGATCAATAATAGCAAGAACAACTCTCTTTGAAGCCTTCCACCTGAGTGACTGGCATTCTACTAACAGCACAGATGTAAGCACTCCATGTGCAACAGGAAGCTGAAGAGGTTTCTAGAAAGAGGAGCGTAAGCTGTCAGTTTATTGCCCTTTTACCTCTCCAGGGTCAGTTTCTGCCCGCTTCTCACCACCCTCTAATATTTGTTAAACGTTATAGAAAGCCCAGTTGTTTAATGTGACCCTTGCCCTTGAAGAATCTGTAATCTCGCTGGTGAATTAAGATTTGCAAAATTAAAAGTCAAAGCCTCCTATCTTATAGGCAGGGAAATTGAGACTATGATGGGAACATGGAATTTCACCTTTTTATGCTTGGTCTCTACTGTAAAATGAGAAGCTGAATTAGGTATCTATGAGGTCCAATGTTTTATGATTTATACATTAGAGAACAATATTTGCTAAAATAGAGTTCTAACACAAGTCCCACCTGCATTAATCCCATCCTTTAAGATTCAAGCAAACTTGGCTCAAGTTCCCATCCTTCACACAGCCCATAATTCCTCTCATCTTTCAGGGAATTGGGGGCGGGGAACAGGGGCTTGTATTTCTCCTGGTGACCCTTGGGTTGGAGCTCCTGCCTTCTCTGCGTTCCCATTTGTGGATCATCTCACTGAGAGCACATGCTGATCCATGGTCATGACCACAGGACCTTTAACCAGACCCATCCTGCTGCCTTCACTTTCTGAAACTCCCATGGCCCTAGTATATACGAGCAGCAGACTTTACTGAAGCTCCAAGACAATGGAAGGGGTCATGCTTAGGACCACAGCAATTTTAAATACTTGGCATCTTTGCTCTTAATCTCATGGGGAATGTCTCAGGGACTCACCTGCTTCAATGGCCCCTTGCCATGCTGCTCTGCCCTCTGCCCTCCCCTCTCTAGTCCCCAGACCCTTCCTCTTTGCTCGCCCATCCTCTCAAATTCCTACACTCATCTCTTCACTGCACTTACTTCTTCAAGTCTAGACCACACCCCTGCGGCCTCATTTCCCTCAAGCCTTCGAGGTGTCTTCCTTAAAAGGAACTTTGGTGTCCAAATTTAAAATTAGAGAATTCACCCCTTTACCTAATCGAGGGCTCAGGCTCTGAGCTTCCTAGCATCCAAAGCAAAGAGAAGAAATATTAATATCAGTGACAAGGTTTGCTGTGCTCATAAATGCAAAACGAACCAGCTATTGTTCAGCAGAAGCACAACTTTTCCCTGAAAACTTTCCCATAATCCATGATAATGGGGACATAGTGTTTGTCTTGGTCTCACCTACCTGCCTCTACTGTGGTTTACCTGGCTTACCTCAATTAGTGATTGTAACTTGACTTTTTTCCAAGTTTAGAAGAGCATTATGAATCCTGTGTACCAAAAGCATTTGTTGAGTGCCAGGAAGGGTTCTACGTGTTAGATAGAGAGGGACATAAGGCAGACATCATCCCTGGCCTCCTGGAGCTCACAGTCAAGGTGGACACAGATAAGCAGGTGGGCAGTTTAATATGTGATGCAGGGTAGGTGGGAAAACCCGGGAGAGTCTAGGCTAGTCTTGAAAGGTTGGCAAAGCCTTTCTGGAGGAAGGGATATCTAAGATGAATTAAGATTTATCTGAGAAAAAGCGAGGAAGACAAGTTCCAGATAGAGAGAAGAGCTTGTACAACAATGCCCGAAGTGAGAGGGACAGTACACAAGACTGATGACACTAGTGGTGGCTGTGGTGCCACACCCAGACCCCCTTCTCCGGGTCAGCACAGCCCGCCCTGGCTGCTCTGAGCTGGCTGCTCAGGGCTCACAGCTGTCCTCTTCTTGGGAGAATTGCTCTTAGCTAATAGCAGCCACCTCGTCTGGGAAGTCACAGGCCACTGTCCTCTCCTCCACCGCCAGAAGCAGCCCACAGCCCATGACTGATAGGGAGATTCAAAAGGCTTGTCCTCCTGCGACAAGGGGGACACTTGTCAATGTGGTTTGTGCTCCTGCACCTCCTGCCTCATGGATCAGACCAGGATTAGATTTTACCTGAGACCATGTCTTCGCTTGGCTTCCTCCCTGCTCCCTAACCAGCTTTGCCTTACGAGCGCTCCCTCGATAAATTACCTCTTCCAAAACCTGTCTCAGATTCTATTTCTAGGGAACCCTAGCAAAGACAGTGACAGCGGGAAAACTACTGAGATTGAAGTCTCCATATTCGCTTGATTCCATGTGAACTCCACACATTAGCAGGTTAAGGCTTTACTGACTTAAGTTACTACTGTTCTCAGTACAAGTTCTTATGTGATATTAATACATCCATTTAGATTTCTGATTATTAGGATCGTGATAATTAAACTTAACTCCGACGTGCTCCAACCTCCTAAATTTATAAATAACAGTGCTGACACCCAGCAAATTGTGACATTTGGGTAAAACATCAGTTTCTTTTAAAAGTAGAAACAATAATCTATGTTCTTTCTGCTTCATCAGGGTATAGGCTAGAATAAAACATACCTCGAGAGCATCTAACATCCTTTGACCTTTTGGGATATAAAGATAGGAATGCTCTGGATCACAACCAACATTCCAAACTCTGGAAATAAATACTCCTCACAACAAGTGCAAAGAGTCTGCTTTCTGGCCATGACTCAGTCTCTTATGAGTCTGACTAATGTTAATCAGTGACCAGACCAGCCATGGATGTAATGACAAATTATGTTTCTGAACCTACCAGACCAGACACTGAAATAAGACACTCTGGGACAAATAAGATGCTCTCTGGGACAACCTGAAATGTTAAGTTTTCCTCTCCCCTTTTATCTCTAGAAATCAAGGTGAACAATCTCCCATAGTGGGGTGGGTTGGGAGCTGGACCTTGAAGTGTGAGTAGAAAGAACTCCAACAACACCCCGTGTGAGGCAAAGAAGCAGAACACCTCCCCACCAATGCAAGGTACTTTTTAGTTTCTTGCTCCCAGGCAGTAAGTATAAGCCATGAATTAAAGAGAATTAGCTGCCTTTCTCTTTTGATGCCTTAAAATTTTAAAAAACATAAAAAATAAATAATTTTTTTAAAAAAGTATAAAAGATAGTGTCCTTTTAGAAAATGCAACTGTAATTGTAAACATTGTAGTACACTTAGTGCATTTGAGAAGAGTCGATTGTTTCACAGTTCACTGAGGGTCCTACTGGCTCGAGGGTAAACTCAGCCCCCTTAGTAACTTCATAATCATTGGAAGAGCACATGGCTCCAGGAAACCTGGACCTGGGGGATAGTCCCCACGGTGGAGAATGGAACATCGAACCTTTACCATAATGGAAATCCCCCACTAATTCATAGGCTAGGTGAGCTAAATGCCCAGGTCTGCAGAGATGAACTTGCTCTTTCCCCTTCCTGTGGGCTCACAACACCTACTAAGTGCCAGGCACTAGGTACTGGGGACAAACAGTATAGCAGACATACATGGTCCCCACCCTCTCAGAGCTTGTGGTCTATTGGCAGGCGCTAGGGAGTGTTTGGTCCCTCCAAAGTTCACACGTTAAAACCTAGCACCCAATTCGGCGGTATTAGAAGGTGGGACATTGAGGAGGCGATTGGGTCTGGAAAGTGGAGCCCTCGTGAGTGGGACTGAACCAAGCAAAGCAATTAATTCAGCGTGAAAAGTGTCCTATAGAAAGGTGTGTGGCATGATTTCCCCGAAAAAGTGACCGCTAAGCTGAGACCTAGAGAACGAACAGAGTTAGCAGGGTTCGTGTTGCAGGTCAAGGGTCGGGGAGGCAGAACCACGTTCCAGGTGAAACCCAGCAAAGACCTAGAGACAGAGAGCGTGGCTCATCTGAAGAACTGGAAGGAGTTCCATGTGGCTGGTCTGCAGGGTTTGAGTGAGAAAGTGGCTAGAGATGGACTAAAGAGAGAAACTGAGGCTGAGTCAGAAAGGCTGACGGTGTTTGTACTAAATTCTAAGCACACTGAGAGGCCCTGAAGGTGATAAGGAAGGAACAAAACTTGGCCACGAGAAAGAAACATAGAGACTTCCACTGTTCTTCCGTATTTCCGGGGAAGGAACCCATAGCTTCTTTGGGTTGTTTATTCTACTGGTAACTGAAAGAAAATGTTTAGTTTTTCCTAAGCCTTTTGCTCCCTGGCCACGTTGGATCTCTCCATACACCTGCCTAAAAGCCTTTGGTAACTCTCCAAGGCACAGGGAATCAAGTCCAAACCCCTTAGCGTGGCATCGGGGCTTTTCTCAATGGCCCCTGTGTCTACCTACCTCTGCCCCTGCCTCTCAGTCCTCACTCCTACCTGCCCCATACTGAGAATGAATTCAGTAACTATTTGGTAAATGGGAGAATGATGGGTTGCTTTGGGGAGTCTATCTCAGCAGTTCACAAATGTGCCTCCAGACTTTCGTGCTTTGCACACGTTGCCCCACCTCCCGGCATCCACCAGGAAGCTCCCCCTCTTCCTTTACCGAGTGAGCGCACAATCCCTCTGCTGAGAAGCTCCTGCCCCTGGCAGAGCTGATAGAGCCTTCTCTGCGTTCTTTCTGCATACAGTTGCTTCTCTGCATTCGTGGTTGTTAAAGTCACCGCAACACTGAATTAGCGAACATGGGACCACTGCTCCTAGGAAAAATGCAGGGTTAATTTCCTGTGAACCTCTGGCCACAATATTTTCATCAACTGATTGGTGCATAACCTGGTTTTATGTGTGTTTCTGTTTTAAAACACCTTATTTACTGTATATTGTTGATTCATTACATCAAACTTATGGCCACCAGCACTGTGACTCATGCCCAAACAAAGCTTATCTAACACGCGTATTTTCCCGTAAGGCACATCACAGCCTTCCTGCAATTAGGAACAGAAGACTGCAATTCAGCACTATGCTTTGGGGCCATTTTAAACAGGGAAATGGCCAACCAAAACCATAAAACTATGAGAAACGTGGCACCAAATAGACCATGAAAGGGACCCTTGTCTCCAGTATGAGAGCTGAGACAGGAAGGCAGAGCGTTGCCTTGTTCGACCTCAGCTAAGAATAAGTGTGTTGGGCAACTCAAATTGTTTGTGGTTTCTGTGCCTGTCCGTGAGTGACCACAAAAGTGATGCAAATATTGATTTGAGGGTTACAAATTTTCGTAAGTAGGCAAATCCTAAAATCCAGGATCCGTGAGTAATGAAAATCTATTTCTATTATAGCATTTATTACTCTGAATTGAAGTTAGCAATTTATGAGTCTTTTCTTCCACTACAGTCTGGTGACGACAGTGTGAGCTCCTTGAAGAGTTAGCGTACAGTAAAAAATAATGCCACCGATGAACGAACATGGAGATCTTACTCTGCAGTTTTCCATATGTATTTTCTCATTCAGTGCTCACAAGGATTCTCAGAGTTATGTAGTATTATAATTATTCCCACTTTAAAGATGGGGAAACCAAGGCTTAGCAGTGATACTAATGCTTGCCTATAGTAATGTAGTTAGTAGTGGTAGAGCATTTTCCCATAGGCTAACTCAGAAGCCCACGCGCTTAATTGCTGTGAATTTAAGCCCTTTTGGAGAAATGTCTAGAAAGGAAATACAAGACCTTCAGCATATGAACCCATCAACCTCTGAGAGTCGCAGTTGGTCCAACTGGAGAGAGAGGAAGGAGGAGTGGCTTCTAGGAGGACGTGGAATTGATGGCAAGAGCTCCTCTGCACGGTCCCCTCAAAGACTGCATTCGTTCATCAGTTTGCAAAGGCGAATGGTCGAAGCTATTGTGCGGAAGGAAGGATTTTCTGTTTATGGGTGAAACAAGGAAGGTATGTGCTTAGCTGTGACAAGTGAATCGTCCAAGTTGGACCTAAATGCTGAAGGCAGGGGCGTGGGCATTGCTGGGCACTGGCAGAGGCTCCCCAGCAGCTGAGTGACAAGGCTGGTACCAAGACAGCAAAGTTTGCGGCCCAGAGGGGACCCAGACCTGGATTTGTGACATGAGGGCCTTTCAGGGACCTACTTATGCTGAGAAAAATAAGGATCTAGGAGACCACGTGTAGCATGAGAGAATCCCCTGTAGGCAAGACACCTTGGTGCTGGTTTCCCACACTCTCAGGGGTACTTGGACCAGGCCAAAGCTCGAGCCGTTGAGTTTTCTACCATTATCTGGCTGGCAGCGTGCCCAGGCTGCTTAACCTTGAGGAAAGGGCTGTGTGCTCAGGGAATAAATGAGCATAAAAAGAAATGTCACCTTGGGTACAGGGACATCCATAATTCCTCTGGCCAGAGAAGAGCTCCTTCCTCCTCTGAGGGAACTGAGAATTAAAAAGTCCTATTTGTGGCCGAGATATTTTGATTCAGAACATAACTGCACTCAGTTCTCAAAAACCACTGTCGCCATTCACATCCTGAGCTGCTCACAGTCCTCATTTGAGTCCTTTAAATGGTCGCACGAGATTAAGGGAGCCGACTGGGAATGTCTGCGGCTGGAAGGAGGCTCTGGAACGTGTCCAGTGAGAGCAATTGCCATACTTCAGAGCAAGTTGTCAGACCTTTCCAGGAACAGAAAGGCCAAGATCTCTGGAGAAGGGATGACCACTGCCTGTGCACAAATCCTATTTCTGCCAGAAGGAGCGCTGGGCATTTCTCTCAATCCCCCATGTAAGATGAATAAAGAAGCAGTTCCACGCAGTTTGTCCCTCACGGCCTACCTGCCTGGCATTGCTCTAATGATCTCATCTTGGGGATCCAATCCCATCCCGGAATCTCTATTAATCAATATCCTTTCCAAGGAACAGGACCATTCGTCCACTCCCTCCCACATTCTAAGGGTGCGGCTAAGGATAGTGACAGTCTTAACACAGCCCCAACACTGTGGGTGACGTTTCTGCCTTTGACACATTCTTCCTTGATCACAATGTGTATCTTGCAGGTCTCAGCTAATGCCTGCAAGGCCTTGTGATCATCTGTACGAGACTGGATCTGGCCAAAATGATGAAGTGGATGAAATTTACCCATGTAATGACCCCACACCATGCAGTCCTCTTCCTCCTCTAGTTACTTACTGCCCTTGAGCTGCTGCCGGCTGCTCATTCTCTCTTTCTTGTGCAGCGATAGGCTCATTTTCCAATTATGGGTACCATACCCTTGGGATTTTCACTATTGGGAAACAGTGTATTAACACATAACCTGTATAAAACTGGGCCTCCTTCTGGTCAACTTCCACCACCATCACTCTCAAATGAAACAAAAATCTAACTCCAAAAGCACTGAAAAGAAACAGGGGTCTTTTCTGAGGTATCCTAGGCAGCGATGTGTTATATTATACAACATGGAGAAACACTTCTCCAAAATCCTCTTCTAGAATGTCTTTCTAGAGCCTCATTCCTCACAATAGAAGATTTTTTTTTTTCTGTCTTCCATTCTCTCCTCAAAACTTTTCTGCCCCAAGCCAAGCTCATTGGTGCACGCCTGGAGTCCCAGCAATTCGGGAGGCCGATGTGGGAGGGTTTCTTGAGCCCAGGAGTTCGAGCCTAGTCTAGGCAATGTAGCAAGACCTGGTTTCTTTAAAAAAATGCAAAAGAAACTTTATTGCCCCAAGCACCTGGCTGTCCTGTACTCCTGATGGCCCAGCCACCTTCCTGCCGCCCCCTTTCCTGCCTCTGGGATATTCTTCCCGCTGTAGCCCCATACTCTGCCCCATTTTTCTTCTTCAGTTTTGCATTTTACCCATTTTTCCACATGTCACAATAAAAGCCAGGTAGTGGAGCAATATGAAGAAAAGTTCCAAGATGGTAAGGGAGGCAACATGTCACAGAGAAGAGGAACCCGTCCCAGCAACGGTGCCACCTGCCAATGTGCTCGTCTCGTGTGCGTGTGCGCGTGCGCATGCGCTGGGGAGAGACAGGCAAAATGTTTTGTCCAAGTCAAAATCCGTGGCTCTCTAGAGCTGTGCTGGTCTTTCAGATAGGTGAGCGGGGCAGGGATTGGTTTTTAGGAAAGCTTTATTCCTATTCTTAAAATCATCCAGTGAGCATGTTGCTTCTAGGTTTCAAGCTATTTTTCGGATGAGTTAGTTCATCCGAACTAACTGGTGCTAGTACTACCTCTAGCTACTTGGCCACACGCTTCCTCCACTCTAACCTTACTTAACAGTTAGCATCTTTTTGAATGTGTTATGTCATTTTATGTCAGAATGCCCTCAATCCCTTCTATCTTCAGTACTGTGCCCTCTGTAGTAATTGCCAGCAACTTCCCTGATTTCCCACTAGATTGTAAACTCTCAGTTCCCAAGAAGGAATGTGACATACATATAGTGGGTTCTTAAAAATATTTCTTGTATGGATGAATGAAAGAAAGAATGAATTAAGAGTTAGAAAAAGATGGCAGTGTATTCCTAAGCTTTGGTCAATTTGTTTGTTTTTTGGAATAATTTTGGTGAAATTTACTACTGCAAATAAACCAGAACACTGAATGCCTTTTTTTTCCCCCCAATCTAAGGATTTGTGTCTTCCTTTAATTCTGGAAAATTCTCAGTATAATTTGTAATATTTTCTCTCCCACATTTTAGCTATTCTCACCATCTGGAACACCAATCATACATATGCTGGAGCTTCTCCACTGATCCTCTATAACTTCATTTTTGTTTTTCTATATATTTGTCTTGTTTTTTGCATTCAGGGAGATTTCCTGTATATTCAGGTAGGATAGGCTATCCTATGCTACATAACAAATAAACCCAGAAAGCAAAAAGAAAGTTTATTTCTTGCCTATGTCACGTTTTGATGCAGCTTGAGGGGGCTCTTTCGGCAGGTGTTTTCTCATGACTTGGAGATCTAACTTCCTTCCATATTCTGATGCTGCCAATGTATGGTCTTCATGATCTCCAAGGAAGGAGATGATCACCCAGGGTGTTTGTGACCAGGCCTAAAAGTTAAACACATTACTTTGATCCATATTCCAATCACATGGCTCCAATTTCATTGCAAGGGAATCTAGGAAATATGGTTTTCTTACAGCCCCAAAAAACGAAATGAAATTGGCGAGTATTTAGTCAGCCTCTGCCACATTTATTTAGTTCTCTTTTCCAATATACTGATTCTCCGTTACCTTATTTAGCACACTATTTAATCATACCTACTAAGTTTTTTACTTAATTTTTTATTTTCAATAATTTTTGATTATTTTTTTGTGTCTTTTCCAATTTAATAATTTATTGTCAATTTAAGAATGCTATTTTTCCATTTATCTCTTTGAGTATTCTAAACAAACTTGTTTTAAATGCCTTGGCAAATTACCACTCTATTGTCTTAGGTATGATTTGTCCTATTTGTTGGACAACCAGCTCTTGTTATATGGATGTCATCATGTGCTTTATAATTTTTATATGAAAACTGATCATGCATAGGAATTTTTTCCCATGCTTGCTCTTCCCTGTTGAATGATTTCGTTGTTGCCTCAGGCTGGTCCTCTGAGATGCACATCTCTGAACCAAGTCTTTCTTTTTTTCAGACAGAGTCCAGCTCTGTTGCCCAGGCTAGAGTGCAGTGGCATCATCATAGCTCACTACAACCTCCAACTCCTGACCTCAAGTGATCCTCCTACCTCAGCCTCCCAGAGCATTAGCATTATAGGCATGAGCCACCATGCCTAGCCTCCAAATCTTCATATAAGTTAAGGGTTTAGGCAATTTACTCTATTACATAACAACATTTTTGGATGTGATATTTATGTACAACATAGATCCAGTTTCTGTTTTCACATAAGAACCACTGCTTCCTGTTACTCCTAGTACAAATGTTCTGGAAATTTAATTAGAACTATCTTAGCCCCAGTTCACTGTGGAGATCTTTGGCACAGCCCCAGGCTTCAGACAGGGACCTGGTTCTGATTCTCATCCACTCCCAAGGAGCTGTTGGTCACTTTTCTCACAGAATAATTGAAGACCTAGCCTCCACATCCTCTACCTGGTCTCAGTTTTGTTTTTTTGTTTTGTTGTTGTTGTTGTTTTGTACTGCATGGCTTCAGTTCCTACCTACTTCTTTGTAAAGCCTTCCTGCATCTTTTCAAACAGAATTAAATATGCCATCTTCTATGTTATCCAGCACACATTACATTATAGTTATTTGTGTATACCTTTGTCTTCTTAACGAGACTGTAAGCGCACTGAAGGTAGACATTATGCCCAGTTTATCTTGCAGCCCTGGTGCCCAGCACGATGGCTGCAGATTAGAGGTACTCAACAGTGATGAAACTGAATTTGAGATGTTTTAGGGCCTCTTGAGAAATCCAATTTTTATCGTAACTCAGAAATGAGTCTCCAGAGATATAACATGATGTTTGTGGAAGATAATTTACAGACATAACCAAAAGGCATGTATTTGGACTCTGTAAATGATGTTCTGATCTGCCTGTTTGTATGCTAACTTGTGCAAGGCCTTTTATTTGCTCTCATTTTGCTCCTTTGAAGATATAATTGCTTCTTGGTTCCATATTTCTATTGCTCATTACACTGTTCCATACCATTTCATTCTGAAAATAAAACAAAATAGGATATTTAAAATTAATGATGTGGGGCACAGCTTTTTTTCTTTCCCTCTACCTCTAGGCAGAATTTGCAAATGGCTTGAACACCAGCCATTCTTTTTATCGGAAGCATCTGGGTTTCATTAGGGTAAGAAAAATCACTGATTACAAGGGGAGAGGCCCCAGACCTTGTTTGAAAAGGATCACTAAGATGTTTATCTACTTCTACTGCCTCCTCCCCAAACCTGGCAAGCTTGTGGTGGCTGCTTCTGTTTCAACGCAAGTTGAACAGTCATCCCGACTGGTTTTAGAATTTGAAGATTTCAAATATAGGAGTTTCCTCATTGGCTTCATTTTCAAAGATTCAAAACATTAGCAGTTTCTTGGATTACACACAACACTATGTGGCAGAGCTCTTTATCTTTTGCAAACCATCCCTGTCCCTATAGAAACTACAGTACCAGGAAGTTCAAGCAGTCATGTTTTCTAATTTGTGAGGATAGTTGAAGGTTTGTTCCTTCCTCTGAGCAGTACAACTAGGTTAAAATGGAATTTGCAAAGACACACAATGGAACCATCATGGCAGCAGATAGAACATTGAGTGAGAGGTGTTAAAAAAGAAATAATAGCTGGTCCAGCATGTGAGAAGTTTGCAAATCACCACTCTATCCTAATAACAAGTAAAAAATTGGAAGAAACTAAAATATCAGCAACTCTTCTTAGATTCATAAGAAAAGTCAAGTCACAGGACATATTTCTCTCCAAAATTGAAGAGACAGTCAAATAAATACAAAGAATCATAACTTACGGAGCAAAAATCCACAAGTAGAAATCTCCATAGGAACCAGTGCTGGGGTTGGAAAATCTGAACTGTAATTGACAAATTGCTGGAGGCTCAGTGTGGACAACTCTGAGAGTTAAAAGCTCCAGGGGGACATACTCACAGCCCCCCCCACCCATTCTGTAAGTTTTACCTCCAGCAGCTCGACTTGATTCTCATGGTGAATACTGGAGAAAACTAACTATTTTGAAATATGCCATAGCATTTTGTTCTTCTTAACACAGTCTGTCCTCAGGATAAACTATTCAATCAGAGCCTAATCTGCTGGGGTTTTATCAGAGCCTAACTGACCTGGGGAAAGGGAACTAGCCAACAACAGCCCACTCTAGCCATCCTACCCCACTTAAGGGGGCAAGTGTGGGAAACTGAGAAGCACTTGTGAAGTTCACAGTCCAGAGGCACAGGCTTACTAAAAGCCGAGACCTACTCATAGGACAATGGAATGCTTCCCCTGCCTCCACACCTTACCATCACATAACTAAAGGCCCATTTAGAGCAGTTCGTTTGACTCAGTACATTATATATGGCTATCAAGAAAAAATTACAAGGCATACTAAAAGGCAAAAAACACAGTTTGAAGAGGCAGAGCAAGTATCAGAACCAGACTCAGCTATGGCAGGGATGTTGGCATTATCAGACTGGGATTTCAAAACAAACATGATTAAGATGCTAAGGGCCATAACGGATAAAGTAGACAGCATGCAAGAACATACAAGCAATGTAGGCAGAGAGATGGCGAGTCTAAGAGAGAACCAAAAAGAAATGTTAGAGATCAAAAATACCATAACAGAAATGAAAAATGCCTTCAATGGGCTTACTAATAGACCGGACGTGGCTGAGAAAAGACTCTCTGAGCTTGAGGATACCTCAACAGAAACTGCCAAAACTAAAAACAAAGGGAAAAAAAGGCTTAAAAAGACCGTTGTAGAATCTCCAAGAACTGTGAGACAACTACAAAAGGTATAACATGCACATAATGGAATATCAGACAAAGAAAGAGAGAAATATTTGAAACAATAATGAATGAAAATTTCCCCAAATTAATTTCAGATGCCAAACCAGAGATCCAGAAAGCTCAGGGAACACCAAGCAGGATAAACACCAAAAAACTACACCTAGACATATCTTATTCAAACTATAGAAAGTCAAAGATAAAGAAAATATCTTGAAAGAAGCCAGATGGGAAAAAAACACCTTGCGTGGAGAGGAGCAAAGATAAGAATTATGACTTCTCTTCAGAAATCATGCAAGTAAGAAGAGAATAAAGTGAAATCTTTAAAGTGTTGAGAAAAAAAACCCCACCAACCTATAATTCTGTAAACAGTAAAATTATCCCTCAAAAGTGAAGGAGAAATAAAGACATTCTTAGACAAACAGAAAATTAGCTAATTGATTACCAGTAGACCCACCTTGCAAGCAATGTTAAAAGAAATTATTTAGAGAGAGGGAAAATTATAGGTCAGAAACTCAAATCTACATGAAGACAGGGAGATATTTAAGAAGAAATAAATGAAGGTAAAATAAACACTTTTGTTTTTATTCGTAATTGATCTAATAGATAACCATCTATTCAAGATAATAATAGCAACAGTGTACTTGCTTGTATATGCTTATGTATAAGTGAAATGAATGACAGCAATGACATAAAAGAGAGGGAAAAGAATTAGGATTATTTTGTTATTGTAAGGGACTTTCACCAACCACGAAGCAGTACAGTGTTATTTGAAAGTGGACTTGGATTAGTTGTAAATGTATATTGCAAACTCTAGGATAACCACTAAAAAAAGTAAAAAGTATAACTACTAAGAAAGGAGAGAAAATGGAGTTATATTAAATGCTCAATTAAAACCACAAAAGGCAGAACAAGAGCAGAAGACAAAAACAGGAACAAAGAAAAAGAGCAATAAATAAAAATGGTAACAAATATGGTAGCTATCAATCTAACCATATTAATAATCCCTTTGAATATCAATGGTCTAAATACATCAATTAAAAGACAGAGATCGTGAGAGTGGATCAAGAAACAAGACCCAACTATATGCTGTCTAAAAGAAACTCACTTTAAATATACAGACACATGTAGGTTAAAAGTAAATGGATGAAGAAAGATATGCCATGCTAAAACTAATCAAAATAGAGTGGAAGAAGCTACATAAAAAGACAGAGCAGACTTTTGACCAAGGAAGTCTTATCAGGGATAAATAGGGACATTGCATAATGATAAAGGGGTTAATTCTCCAAGAAGACATAACAATCCTTAATGTATGTGTACCTGGCACCTGAGCATCAAAATACCTGTAGTAAAGACCGATGGAACTGCAAGGAGAAATAGATGAATCCACTGGTATAGCGGGAGAATTTAACACCCCTCTGTCAGAAATGGACAGATTCAGCAGGCAGAAAATCAGTAAAAAAAATAGTCAAACTAAAAAATGCCATCAATCAACTGAATGTAATGGATAGCTATAGACTACTTTATCCAACAGCAGCAGAACACCCTAAAAATTCTTCTCAAGTTTGTATGGAATATTTGCCAAGATAGACCACATTCTGGACCATAAAACACACCTCAACAAATTTAAAAGATTAGAAATCATACAATGTCTACTCTCAGACCACAGTGGAATTAAACTAGAATCTATAACAGAAAGATAGCTGGAAAATCCCCAAATACTTGGAGATTAAACAACACACTTCTAAATAA
>NW_012151951.1:13931827-13945708 GCF_000956105.1 Propithecus coquereli
AAGTCTATTTAAAAAGTAATAATAATAGCACTATTTGGTTTTGATTGTGATATTATATGCCAGGCCCTTTACTTTTTTCACTTGGATATGTGTGTGTTGGAGGAGTGACATCGAAAATATTTTTGTTTTCTTAAGCTTGGTTCTTTCTTCCCTCCCATGTGGCTGATATAGGAAAATCTAACTTCCTACTCTGGCTATCACTTTGTCTTTGGAAAACTCTGGCAAGACTAGAGGACACAGTGAACAGTCTCCCTAAACTACTATGCTTATGTATTATAGAATATGTTAATTAGAAATCTGCAGTTACCAAAAATGTCGCTCTAATTGGCTTATGCATTAAAGGAAATTTATTGGCTCACATGCCTGAAAAGCCTGGAGATACCAGGCTTCAGTCATGGCTTGATCCAGCAGCTCTCTGAGAACACCAAAGACCCAGTTGCTTTTCGTTTCTCCTCCCTGCCGCCTACAACACGCATTTCCCCAAATGGCCACAAGATGGCTGCAAGTAGCTGTCAGTGCTAAGTAGTTTCTAAGGAAGCCAGAAGTCCTTTCTCCACAATCCTCCAGAAGATGTGTCTTTGTCTTTGAGTGACGCTAATTAGGTCATATGTCCATCTCTGACCAGTCACACGGTGGGGTGAGTGTACGGATTGCCTCAAGTCGGTCAAGGCCCATCCCTGGAACTGTGTGTGAGGGCAGCTTCCCTTCAAGCACACGGGCTGTGCGAGGGAGGGGTGAACAGACTGAAATCAGGGTGCTGAGTCAGAGGGACTGGAAGGCACTTGCTCCAGAACAGTACATTTCCTCAGGAGAGAAGTGCCTTCCCTTTCTTTGCCCTGGCCTTGGAGGGGAAGACTCAGGGGCTCAGTTAGGAGAGGGTGGGGCCGCAGGGAAGTGAAGCGGGTGAAGCCTGTCTCTAGTCTAGCCCTGGGGCTGTCCCTGGTCCCAGCTCACCTGGATAGGAGACCAGGTTTGAAAGCAAGACCCTACTAGAAACAGACGGGGTGCATCGACCAGAATCCCTTGTCTATGTGTGCTTTAGGGATCCCGTGCAGTAGCACCAGCGGGCAGCAGAGAAGCAGGTGGTGTCGCAGGGGTTGAGATTTAGGACGCTGGGCATCTTCTCACCATTAGCACCACTGACTGTGAAACACGCGCCCGCAGACCAATATTAATATTCACCAGCTCTACGACAATAACTAAATAATTTAACTTTTCTGTTCCTTCTTTTCTTCATCTGTAAAATGGGGATACTGTGACAATAATAACCTCTTTGCCTATTTTGTGTTGAAAAAAGAAGAAATGCCTCTGTTCTTTGTCTCATGTTTTTGGCATGGCCCATACAAGCGCGTGCTTCCATCCCCAGACTTCTGGTGTCCCTTTCTTCCCCCTTATTGCTCCTCCCAAAGGAGGGAGGATTTCCACATTTTATTGGTAGCCACTTATCACTGACGTAGTCACCCTAGAGGGCACGGTTGGTAGGAAGTGTTGAAGGTCCGCACTCCTGCTTGGCACAGCCCCCTGCACCTTCTTCCTTTCCAGTGGCTGTGGGTCAGCAGACCAGGCAGGACCCACATGTCCTTCCACCTCACTTCTTGTAGTGAAATTGGTAAACTGAGCCAGAGCTTCTTGTGGCATCGCTCAACTCTCTGACCACAGGTAACCCTGAGAGTGCAGCTTCCAAATTTAGATGTGGGATTGGAGAGAGGAGCCCCCACTTTGACATGGGCTCGCCACCCCCAATTCAGCTTTAACCAGACCTTTGCATTAGAATATTGGGTTCTTGTCCTGCCGTGTTTAATAAAGCGAATTTTCTTTCCCAAGTGACTACTGATCTTTGTGTATGGGCTCCTTTGGGGGGGACTTGGGTGAGGACTTGGGGATGAGGGGAGGAGAGAAGAAGGAAATAGATACCAAGGCCTAGCCTACTCCACTAATACCCTGCTGAGTTGTAGAGACGAGAAGAAATTACATACATGAAAGTATTTTAGAAGTTAAAACTGAGCACAAAGCTAGGGCACTGCTATCCTCCCCACTGTTGATGTAAGGAGTGACACACTCTCCTGGGAATTGACCCTTACAGATGTCAGTCTGTAAGGAACATTCTCATCTCAGACACCAGAACCTTGATTGGTAGCTAGGAGATTTTTCTCCTCCCAGCTGTGGTCTAAGAAAACGTGTGTCTTGACATAAGACATTGAGCTGGCACTGCCCAAAAGTTGACTGATGTTCCCAACTTGGAGGAATTATTAGTAGCAGATCCTTCCTTCTTCCTCCTCTACAAGATAACATATCTTCTTGTTAAGGCTGCTTCCTTCCAATGTTCTTTGAATTTCAGCATCTCCTGGGACTTCGATCTCTCTACTAAGGGGTCTTCTAGCTTAGAAGATATCTTGTCTTAACTCTGCCTTTTTCCCTTTAACTACACTCATTCTTCCTTTCACTTCCCTTTACCATCCACCCACTTATTCCTCAGCCCCAAAATGATTTTCATGCCCATGGCTATACTAAGTTACTTTCTCTATTGTCACCAATGATGCCATAATCATTGAATTCAAATTCAAAGGTCTATTCTTAGTTCTCATCCTACTTGCTGTCCCTGCCGTTGTTGTTCATCATATTTTTTTTAATGAAAACTAAGTGGTGTGTTTATGTCACGATTCTATTAAAATGTACTGGAGAATGCTGAAAACAAGCTCTGGCCAAATTGTGCATCAATCAAATTAAGGCGTCAATGCAGAACAATGGCCTTCCTCCATGGAAAGACATCCTATCCACTTTAGGGAAGAGCTGGACTGGGGGTTAGGAAGAAGAAGACCCTCACCTAGAGAACACAAGACCTGAGGCCCATTTGTTGTTCAGTTATTAAAGTCACCCAATCTCTTAGTCATCCTCTTGACTTTTGCATCTCTAAAATCTCCTCCAAGATAATTTTAGCATCATCAGCCTCTGTATCAGTGAAAATCATATATACTAAATAAGTTTTCAAATACTAGGAGATTGTATTATAAATAAGGAGATTCTAAAATAAGATTTAAAAAATTAAATCCATCCCATGGTCTTTTCTGTAAAACTATCATCGTTCACAGATAAGGAGAGTGTCAAGGACTTGGTGTAGCTCTTGATCCCCTGCACAGGGGTACCAAGATTCTGGGCAGTCTCTTCTGTGGATTTATCATCTAAACCAAAATGACTCTGGTAAAGCTTCAAGTACTTCTCCTGTTCTGACACATCAAAACCATGGAAGGGGATGGAGGACAAAGATGTTGACTTTGGAGCATCCAGATCTTCTCCTTGAGCATCTCTCTCTTCATCTCAGTAGAAGCATCAGACCAGTGGGGAAACTGGAGCACAAAAGTTTGGCACTTGTGGGCAGGGAGCTCTTTCAGCAGCATCTCCTCCAGTCTTGGGAAATCAAAGTCATCCAGGTCAAAGTTGGAGACTGAGAAGACACACAGTTCAGGCACTCCAATGTCACTGAGATTAGCCAAGAAGTTGCCTCAAATGTGCTGAACGACTCTCTCTTTTTTGAAGGACCTGGGTTTTCTTTTCTTTTCATTATGGAAAATCATTGTCCACCTTGGTTCTAACAAAGTAGAACTTCTTCCTCATCTCCTGGATTTTCTGGGCCAAAAGAGCATCATTTAGGCTGAACCAGGAAGAAGAAATGATAAAGAAGTTATAGTTAGCAAACACACCATTTCCAGGTAAGTGTCTAGAAGAAAACTTGGGGTCCCAGTTTTAGGCAGGTCCCAGAAGGTCACATTGGGATATTTTGGATGTTGATAGAGACTTTTCTTCACAGTGGTCTCCACAGCCCCAACACTAGCTGACCCCTTCTCTTTATGGCTAAGCCCTCGCCGTGCATTGATGAAACTGGACTTCCCAGTCCCAGACTGTCTGGTCACAGCCACATGCAGAGAATCATTCTCAGTTTCTGCAAGTGATTCCTCAGTCTTGTCTACCATGTCTTTTACCTTCCCGTTCTTAAGGGCTGCGCAATACCAGTGAGGGTTTCCAGAGCGAGGATGCCTCTTGTCTTACTGGTTAATGTGGAGGAGGGACAGACAAAGTTGATAGCCAATTGCTGAAAATTATTTCCTGACAGGATGGCTGGGATGAACTGATCCATCTCAGATAACTGTGCAAGGTCATCTGCAGGTTTTTCCTTGCTACCATGCCAAACGTGGGCTTTCCGGTGATCATGTGAACCTGAACTTTCGAAAGGTCTAAGACAGTATCAGAAGTCTTCTCCCATTGGTGTCCAGAGGTGGCCTTGGTGCTGCTTGGTCAGGTCCAGAGCTCTCTCAGTGCCCTCTTGCTGCCAGACTGGTTCACGGCCTTCTGCTGTCTCCAGGCAATAGTATTCCCGTGGTACTACCCTGCCTGGACTTCTCAGGACCTGCCTGGTTACTAAGACTGCCTCTGGATACCACCAGGAAAGGGCTTGCCATCAAGGGGCAGACCCAGCAGGTGATGGACCTGTGATTGGACCTCGCCTTGGCCAATCATTCCCTTGATAAGCAGATCCCGGTATCACCAGTAGCTTTGCGGGGGGAGGGGCAGTGAAGGTGACAGTTGACAGCACTCAGTGTTGGAGTGCTCTGCTGCTCCCACACCCTTCATCTCCTCTACTCCTCACTTTTTGTCTGTTTTAGGAGGTTTTAAAAATTTCTGGAGCTTTATCTGGAAACGTCTCCCCATGTCTTCTTCAGGTGATGTATTGGGGTGCTCTCCCGAGCAGAATGGACTGAAAGGTTCCTGAGGATGGAGCACTCCCTGGCCACCTTGATCCAGGGCTCCACCAGCCTGGCTCTGTTCTGGGCCTTCAAGCTGTGGTACCCAAAGCAGGTGATGATGACACAGCACAGTTAGCCACAACTGTGAGAGTGGCACAGACTGCGGGTGCGAGGCACCCCTTGTCCTTCTTCTCTTACTGACTCCGGGTGGAGCCCTGGCGTCATAGGGTCCCACCTTCCTGAGCAGCTCCTTGGAAATCACTTAAATTTGTTTCTTCCAAATCCTGCAGTAAAACCAATGCTCCAAAAAGATGTACGATGAATATTCTGCTCTTCTGCATCTTCCCTGTCCAGAACTGAGGCTACTCCAGTTTCAGAAGCATACAGTAGTGTAGTACTTATTCTGAAAAACTGAGCACACTGTGAGACACCCCTGGCCCCTTGTTGGTTTGTGAAGCATCAAACTTCAGGCAAGACAAGGTCAGAAGCCGGCATCTCCTGGAGACACGGTGTCACCCTGACCACGCTCGCTCCCCACAGGTAGGAGAGGTTTGGGAACAGCCAAGCTCCCCTCAGCATGGCCAAACTGCTCTCTGTTCACCATTTACTTCAAAACAAAAGTATTTAATATTTCAATTGCTTATTTTTTACAGTACACCCACGGTTTCACCGTAATGCCACTACATATGTATCTTTTTCATATCTTCCAATCTTCAGTCATATTTATAGTTTTTTAAAAAATGTAGGTGGAAACAATAAACAAAAGACTGCTTTTCCTTTCATTGAATATTATTTATAAACACATCACACAAGAATAGAGCTGAAGGAGGCCTATAGAGAATATACACATCTAGCACATCATCTATATTTTATAGACGAGAAAACTAAATACGATTTGTTGGAAATTCTTGGTGGAAAGCAGCAGTGGCCAGTACAAACAGTACGCAAATCCCAGTCAGCCCTCTACCTTGGCTCTGGGACCCACAAGAGGGTTTCTCCAAATTTGGAGAAAGCACTTGGGGTGATTGTTAAAAATGTAATTTCCTGGACCCTACTGTATCACTGAATCGGACTCTTCACTACTGGGACATACATATTTGAAATTTGAACAAACACCAGGGTGATTCTTCAGCATATTAAAATTTGAGAACCACTGTTTTGAACAGCTTAAGTCATAGAAGACACACAGGCAAGTGTTCAGTGCTATGAGGTAGGGCATCTGAGCTAGACCACCACAGACTTTGCCAAGACTAGTTGCTATATAAACAGCCAGCTCCTTGCCTAGGCACAAGACACCTTCAGGCCTGTCCTACCACAACCAAGCCACTAGAAGTAGCTTATTCATGTAAACTTTATGAGTAAATCATGGTTTCTGGGTTTTTGAGCTATAGAAGAGAAGAGAGAAGGAAGAAATAGCCTGAGAAAGGTTCAAGAGAGTGGTTGACACTATCTAAGAAACAAGTTAACCCAGTCCAATTGTATTAACAATCACTTTATTGCTCCTGACACATATTCCCTATATGTTGTAGGGCATAAAAGTTGCATGTCCACTGCAATTACTGCCATCTATGGCTCCATTTTGGCCGTAGCCTTTATTAGAGCTCTCTGGGGGTATTGTGTAAGTGTGTGTCTGGTGGGTGGCATTGTTTTCAGGGGCCACAGAGTGTTGGAGAGAGGTAGGAGAAGGGATGGCAGTAATCCTCGAGCATGTAACCTTTGAGAAATGGCTTGAAAAAATAGCAAAAATATTTTATCTCTTTAAAACATCCCCCACTCCGTTTGGAGAGCTAGGACCTGCATCCCTGCCTCAGGCCAGTGGTTGGGAGGAGGGGCAGGAGAATGTCTTTTGTTCTTTGTGCCACAGGAGATGGCTCAAGGGAATTGTTTGGACAGAGTTTATAAGATCATCTTAGCCAAAGATGGGATTGATCAGAACCTTTAAAAGCTCTGTATTTCTGCTCAGAAGCAGGACATTGGTACTTTGAGATGGGAGTCTGCCAGCCTCCTCTTTGCTGGCAAATTAATAAACTCCTCTTTCCTTCTCCTTAAACCACTTGTCCTTGTTCTTTTGATGAGGCCTCAGGGACAAATTCTGAACTTTCGGTAACAAGCACTTCTATAATAAATCAGTCTGGTGTGTATGAACTGCCGGTTGTGATTTATTAGTGGTTTTGAAATCAATTTAGTGACCACCATTTTTATATGGAGTGGAAAGGAATGAAACAGAGAATAGAACAGATCGTCATGTAGTACCTTTAGTGAGGGTGATTGTGTATGTGTGTGTGTGTGTGTGTATGTGTTTGTTTATAGTAGACCAAAGTAAAATTTTCTTTTCTTTTAAAACCACTTCATTGAGGTATGACGACTCTCACTTACATGTGGAATCTAAAATAGTCAAACTCGTAGAGGCAGAAAGTAGAATGGGGGTTGCCAGGAGCTGGGGGGAGGGAGAAATGGGGATGTGTTGGTCAAAGGGTACAAAGTTTAAGTCAGGCAAGATAAATAAGTTCTGGAGATTACTGGACAACATAAGGCATATGATTAACAGTACTGTTATTATATACTTAAAAATTTGCTAAGAGGATAGAACTTATGTTAAGTGCTCTTACCACAAAAGGAAAAAAAAAACAAAAGAAAAATTAAAATTTTTTAAGTAGTGGTCAAAATGTTTGAAAATTTCTGGGTTAGAGGAAAACTGCTTTGTTAAAAGATGAACAAAGTTCAGAGAGGTTGAATCCTTAGCCAAAGATTACGTAATTTTAGGTCTCCTGACTCCAAATTCAGTACTTTTCCTCCTAACATTTCCATGCTGCATACACTTCCCTTTGCAAGCAGAATCTTCATATTTTTACTTTTCTAATGAATGAATATTAGGTTTATATAGCATTATTTCTTTTATTATTTTCCTAGTATTATTTTGGTAATTTCATTTTTTAGCTATTACGAATAATTTTGCTATAAATAATTTTATAATTACAGTTTTATTCTTCTTAAGAATTACTTATATGGGCTACATTTTCTGGTATAATCATTTTTATGGCTCTTAACTCCAAAAAACAACCAATTTACTCTTTCACTAGCAACCATTTCCCAACAGTCTCTCGCTAGTGCTGAATTTTATCATTTATTCTTACACTTGTTTATACGATATGTGTTAAATGGCCCCTTAAAATTGCTTCATTTGAATTTCTTTAATTAACTTTGTAGGTTTAGTGTTTCAAATGTTGGTTTAATGTTGGCTTTCCTGGCATATGAACTGTCTGTGTGTGTCCTGGTCCCAGTGGGAACCTGATTTGGATAAACTCAATATATTTTAAATATTAAACTGTAAATATGCAGCCATCTTTATAGCAAACATTTTTTTTCTTATTCTCTTACATCTTTTTTTGTCTTGGCTTTGTGGATTTCATTATTCCACAGTTGTACATTTTTACATTATTCTACTCATCATTATTTTATACTTGGAATTTCTTCCATTCTTTAAATCATAAAAAGAAATGTATGCTTTACTAATTGTAGTTAGAAAAAGTATTTCATTTCATTTTATATAGCATGAGTTTTCACTCTCGGATACACATGCACAAAATGAAAAAAATCCCCCCGTAGTATGAAATGTGAGTCTCTAAATCACAAACCGAGTTGTTATAAGTCTTTTTGCTATTCTTCGAAGTCAGTAGTTCTCAAGGAGTGACCCCAGCCCAGCGGCATCTAGGAACTTATTAGAAATATAAATTCTCAAGCCCCACTCCATACCTGCTGAATCAGAAACTCTGAGGGTGGGCCCCAGTAATTGATGTTTTAACAAGCTCTCCAGGTAATTCTAATGCACGCTCAAGTTTGCATACCTGGGTACAAACTCAACAGCCACAATTATGTTCACTTCCAACTTTTAATTAACTGCTAGTAGAAATCATCTGCCTTTACTAGGTAATTCCCTTGGGGCCCACACAGTATCGTTTATTCCATTTATCAGAATGCCTAACTATAATGTTCCTCCACCCTTATTGCTGTAACCAATTATATGCCCATACCTTCAATTTATAGTTTCGTTTGTAGCCACCCTCCACCTGTCACCTCCACCACTACTTTATACTTGTTAAAACTTGCATGAAGATATTCTTCCAGTTACCCTCCTGGGTGATTAGCTTTGAGATATTATGTGTATTTTTACCTTTGCTTATGGAGAATTTCTCAGCTACGCTTTCTGATTATTTTCTACTCTCTTGGATCTTTCCTTAGTGGCTTCATTGGTGATCTTTTTCCTTCTCCCAAGGTCAGTTTTGAAGCACCTTTCGAGAATAATTACAAGACTGGCAAAAGATAACAATCTTAAAATACTGAATTTTAAAATATCAGAGGAAAATTCAGAAATTTTGAGGGAAAAGGTAGGAAATATCAATGTTGCTAACTAGGAAAATCTTTAGCTGTACAGGAGGACTTTCACAGGTTAGGATGTTGTTGGTGAGGGCTGGGGAGTCACAGGAAGTTGGCCACATATGGTCCCAGCTCCAGATACACACACAAGTGGATTTTATCAGTTTACCAAGAGTTATCAGGACCCCAAAAAACTGACAAGTAAAAGTGGGCTTCAAACATTCCAATACTATTTGGGACAATCTTCTGGACCCTTCTTTTTCTGATCCATTTCTTGTCTATCCCCATCTATGGAGGCTCACCCTATCCAGTAAGCCTTTCCTGCTACTCCTGGTCTAAATAGGTGCCACACTCCGTAACTCAGCTGGCCTTTACAATCTGAGATGGGTGCAATGGAGTAGGAACTTTATTCCTACTAGAGCAAGCACCAGCCATCACCTAATGCAATGCGGAGGACTTTACCCAAAGAGTGACCCTGGGAACCAACAACTACCTTGAGACTGTCCCATAAAGCATCATAAATATCTACTAAGAGAGCCCAGGGGTATCTCAAAACAGCCTTGCTAAGCAGAGGGTGTTTAAGAATACTTGACTGGACTTGGATCTATAGGGGGGACAAGCACGCTCATACCCCATGCCTCAGCAACCAATGAAGTTAAGCTGTAGACACCCAGTGCTTTTTGCAGCAATGATCCAGGCCTCTTATTACTGTTTCCCACCTTGCTGCTGTTCTAATCACCTCAAAGATAATGGCTCAGACTCCACCCTAGGCCTCCCTGTTCTAGACCTTCTCAGGTAGAATCTTATTCTCATATGTACCTTTGGATGCAACCCACACAACAAGCCTCAGATGTCTTCCCAAATTTCCAGGAGATTGCAGTGCAGAGTTATCACACATACCAGTTCTAGAGCCATATCTGCAAGGAAGCATTAAAAGATTTAGGTGTTCTGCAGTCCCTATGCATGAAAAACAGGGTACATTGGAGCAAGACAAGTCTGGGCAGGTGGCCACCTTAGCAGATGATCAGCAGAAGTGAGGACAGGGCCATTGCACACACAGGCCCTGCCCCTTGCTCCAGTAATGGAGGCTTCAGGACAATCTCAATTCCCAAAATATTTTAAGATAATTTAGAATAATTTCCTAGCCTCCTCATACAGCTACAAGTCATAAATATTTGAAGCCAAGATCTATGATTTGGGGAGAAAGTAAAAAATAGCAACATTTCATGTTCGAGATGTGGCAAAGGCCCATTGATACATTACGTAGGACTTTTGACTTTCATCTGATCTGAGAGTTCCAAGAAGGGAACTTAGTTAACTTGTCATCCAGCAGTTCACTCAGGGATGGGTCCAGGTAACTAGAGGCACCGGATTTGGGCTGCTCTCCCAGCTGTTGTCTTGGAAAATAGCACCCACGGGGAATAGTTCTGATTCACACACAGGAGGCTTCTGAGAGTTCAGAACCCTGACTGTATCAGCCCCCTTCTTCACTGGCACTACAGACAGGCCTTCTCTGGCCTTCCCCACAAAATTAGAGATTTGGGCATTCACGTGATATATTTTATATACCACAGAATGCCAACTTATTAACTGATAGTGGTGGCTATACTTTTCTGGTGACTGGAAGTGACTTCTTTCCAAGGAACCCACTTGTAGCATTGAGTACTTGGACATCCAGACCAGTGGTCACAAGGTTGCTTTGTGGGCAAACTGGAGTTTACGATTTGGACAGTCTGGGGGATTTCATTTACCCATGAGAGCCTACTGAAGCCATCACTACTCTGTAGAAAGAAGAGTAATGAGGATGTTTGTGCCCACCAGATCTCTCTCTCTCCCCCCGACTTTGTAATGTTTTGGATAAACACTGACACATGCTCACTATTGATTCGCCTTTCTTATATAAGCTAACCACATTATTTTAATAATGATAGAATGATTCAATAAAGATGAAATACTAATTGATTTGGATTAATGATGCCTATATTATTAACAGCTTTATTCCATTTATATTAATTTATTCATTCATTTAGCAAGTATTTATTGAACTTCTTCTATATGTCAAGTGCTATTCTAGGCACTGAAGATAATGGTTATAGAAAAGATAAGAAAGATCCCTGCACCCGTGAAGGCTTATGTCCCACCTTCTCTATTTTCCAGGATACACACTATTCACTTTAATTGGATGTGGGTTTTTGCCAGCATATCACACTTTTTGAGAATGACTATCCTGGCTTTGAGATCACCTATATATGGACCACACTTGTGGAAAAGAAATATAGTTTCTTTTGGTAATAGCCACTAATATCTGACATTAATGTAGCATTTTTTGGTTAAACAAACATTTAGCTTTGGCAGCAAACAGCAATCAATAAACAAAAGATTATCAACAACATATAGGCAAATGTGGCAGAAAACAAAAGACTATGTTTTTATTTTTCAGTGACACATGGGAAGCACAGGACTTAAATTTAAGGGAATACTCTTGAGTTTTTAAATGTGATTTGACAGTGTTTGGAAATTCTTCCCTGATACAGTTTGGATATTTGGCCCCTCCAAATCTCATGTTGAATTTTGATCCCCAGCCCTGGAGGTGGGGCCTAGTGGGAGGTATGTGGGTCACCAGGGCAGATCCTTTATGAGAGGCTTGGTGCCCTCCCCCTGGTAATGAGTGAGTTTTCCCCTTGTTAGTTCACCTGAGAGCTGGCTGTTTAAAAGAGCCTGGCACGTCCTCCTCTCTCTCATGTTCCTTCTCCTGCCATGTGACTCACCTGCTGTCCCTTTACTGTCTGCCTTGGTTGAAAGCTCCCTGAAGCCCTCACCAAAAGCCAGATGCTGGTGCCATGCTTCTGAAATCACCCTTTATAAAATTAATAAAGGGCCACAAGGTGGAAACTGTGGTGGGGGAAATATACACATAACCAGCGATTGTTCCCTAGCTTGCTTCCCTATAATTGCTTACTACTCAGGAGTCATATAGCTGAAGTCATAAAGACTCTCAGCTTTCTTCAGTGCTCCCATAGATAACACCACCCTTGTGAAACCTAAGGCTAGTTTTTGAGATGTCTTCTAGGTTCTGCATTCTGGTGGAACAGCTGACCCACCCAGACCAGTGGCCCATACCAAGGAACTGACTCAATTGGTCTTGTGACCCCCACTGAAGAAGTGACTCAGTGAAGAAGACAATTTCTACACCCCTATGGTTCCACTCCAAACCCAGCCAATCAGCAGACCCAGTTGCCTAGCCTTTTGCCCACCAAACTATCTTCAAAAACCCTTTCTGCGAAATTCTTGGGGGTCAGGGGGTGACAGATTTGAGAACTTCCTCCCATCTCCTCACATGGCGCCTGTGATGTTAAACTCTTTCTCTGCTGAAACACCTGCTGTCTCAGTGTATTGGCTTCCTCTTAAGCAGTAGGCAATGAACCTGGTGCGGCTGTAATACTTCTTGTACAGCCTGCAGAACTGTGAGCCAAATAAACCCCTCTTCTTTATAAATTACCCCATCTCCGATACTCTTTTACAGCAATGCAAAATGGACTAATCCAAAAATGCTTATTGAAATAAATGTACCTTTCACCTTGATATGTGTTCTATGAGCATGAATAAAAAGAAAATAATGATTTCATAATTTCACATGAGACCCAGTGTTTTCCTTCATTGTAAAGAAGACATCAGCATTAAACAAGCGGTATTGCGTTACCTGAGCACTATTCCATTTGTTAACGTGTGCAGTCCCTTTGTGATAATACCATATCTGCATCATGCTTGTGTCAGACACTTGGTTCTCTACTTGATTACATTCCCTTCTTTGTTCCTTGCTAGCAAACTTGTTATTTTATTTAAGTAGTGTAGGGAGGAAGACCTCCTTTTGAACCTGGAAGATGAATCATAGTTAGTCTATGATCTCATCCTCCTTGCCAGTGATTGGTAGGTGTGAAAATTTGATGTGATCTGGCCAATGAGAGAGGAGGAGGAATCTGCCTGGCAGCCTCTGGGAAGAGTTTCCTCACTCATAAAAAGAGGTGGACAAATAGAAAGTGACATGTTTCCTGCCTTTGGATATTTTGGGAGGAGGATGAGATGTTTGAAGTTGCCATCTTGCAGCAGTGAGGGGACAGATCTGAGAACAAAAAATAAAACCATACAGACGATGGCAGAGCATAAAAATAAAAAGAACTTGAGTCTGATGTCTTTTAGCCACTGAATTAATCATCCTGGAATCACTCTGAACTTATTACACGTAACAAAGCCTTGTAATTTGAGTTAGTGGTCTCCAAAATGGGAAAAAAAAATAATAGAATATCAATTTCTTTTTAGGTTTTCACATACTAATTTTTTAAAACATATTTAAAATACAGATTGAAATCAGTAGCTTCACTTAGTCCATTATTTGTCAGACAGCTGTGTCCCCAGACAGACCTGGGAGATAGGAGGGGGAGTTTCATAAGGCAGAATGGGGCTTCCCTCAACTTTTTTGTTTGCTTTCAGTATTACAGTTCACACATGCCCACTTAATAAGTGGATTCAAAGATTATATTACCCTAAATAATGTAATTCATAAAATTTTAAGAGAGCATTTAAAAAAATGGATGTTTGGAAATGTTTGAATTAGTATATATTTTGTTGCTAAAATGTATGTCAGTGTTCCGTCACCCATAAGACCACAAAGTTACTCAATTTTTCAAAAATCTTCCTAGCAGCATTTCAATAGTTTTGAACCCACTTATTAAAAATAAAAACTAAAATTCCAAGAACAATTTTCAAGAAT
>NW_012151951.1:13946453-13966046 GCF_000956105.1 Propithecus coquereli
CAAAATTTACATTAGGATTCACTCTTGGTATTGTGCATTCATGGGTTTTGACAAATGTGTAATGACTGTATTCATCAGTATAGTATCATACAGAACAGTTACACTGTCCTAAATATCCTCTGTGTTCCACCTGTTCATTCCTCCCTTCCTCCAACCCCTGATAACCACTGATATTTTTACTGTCTTCATAATTTTGCCTTTTCTAGAATATCATAGATGGATTCATACAGTACATAGCTTTTCAGATTGGCTTTTTGCGTATAGCAATATGCATTTAAGTTTCTCTATGTTTTTTCGTAGCTTGATAGCCCATTTTTTTCTAGCTGATGCCGTTTTATCATTGAATAATATTCCATTATATAGATGTACAACAGTTTATTTATTCATTCATCTATTGAAAGGCACCTTGGTTTGTTTCCAAGTTTTGGCTATGAATAAAGCTGCAATAAACATTTGTATACAGGTTTTTATATAGACATATGTTTTCAGCTCATTTGGATAAATACAAAGGAGCATGACTGCTGGATTGTATGGTAAGTGTGTGTTTAGTGTTGTAAGAAACTGTTAGACTGTCTTCCAAAGTGGCTGTACCATTTTGCATTTCCACCAGCAACGAATGAGAGTTCCCATTGCTCTACAAGCATTTGATTGTCAGTGTTTTGGATTTCAGCCATTCTAATAAACTGAAATTCTAACAGGCTTTATGTAGTCTTGTTTTAATTTACATTTCATTGATGACATAATGTTGAACATGTTTTCAAATGCTTATTTATTTATCATCTATATATATTCTTTGGTAAAATGTCTGTTCAGATCTTTTGGCCATTTTTAAATTGGGTTGTTTATTTTCTTATTGTTAAGTTTTACAAGTTCTTTGTATATTTTAGATATTAGACCTTTACCAGATACATGATTTATCAATATTTTCTCCCAGTTTGAGGCTCCTCTTTCATTCTCTTAACAGCATCTTTTGCACAGTATAAGTTTTTAATTTTAATGAAGCCCAATTTACCAATATTTTTTTAATGTATCTTGCTTTGGCGTTGTAGCTGAAAAGTCATCAAACCCAAGATCACCCAGATTTTCCCCTATGTTATCTTCTAGGGAGTTTTATATTCTCATGTTTCGCATTTAGGTCTATGATCCATTTTGAATCCATTTTTGTGAAAGGTGTAGGGTCTGTGTCAGAATTCATTTTTTTTTATATGTTGATATCTAGTTGTTCCAGCACCATTTGTTGAAAAGGCTATCATCTTTCCATTGAATTGCCTTTGCTCCTTTGTCAAAGATCCCCTGACTATATTTGTATGGGTCTATTTCCGGGCTCTCTATTCTGTTCTAATGATCTATTTGCCTATTCTTTCGCTAATATCACAACTGCCTTTGATTACAGTAGTTTTACACTAAGTCTTGAAGTCAGGTAGTGTCAGTCCTCCAAGTTTGTTCTTCTTTAATATTGAGTTGGAAACTCTGGTTTTTTTTTTGTTTTTTTTTTTTGCCTTTCCATATAAACTTTAGAATCGGTTTGTAGACATCACACATAAACTCTTTGAAATTCACAACTCTCTGATACAGTGGTGTGGAAAAGGTCACTTAATTTACCTGTTGACAGATGAGCTGAGGCCCAAAGCAGTTAAGAATTTGTCCAATGTCACGAAAAGACTCAAATCCAGGTCTTCCATTGCCAAGTCCTCAGCATTTTCCACTCTACTGTATCTCTAGATAGAAGGATTAAACATGTATATGGACTGGCTTCAAAATTAGTTGATTGCCTAATATACCTGGCCTATATGCAAAATAGAACCCAGTATTTATCAGAGACACAGGTCTACTGCACAGCAACCTGCTTGCAAAGCTACGAACAGCTCAGAGTGACGCGGAAGATGACAGCTTGTGGTGTTAAGAGGACTGGGAGTGAGGAAGTTGGCAGCCCCACATGCCAGAAAGGAGAGTGGTCAAGCTGTTAGGATGTGGCTGCCTCAACTATCTTTCTAAAATCAAACTTGGCTCACTGAAACTATCAGTAAAATATTAAGAGATCAAGTAAATTGTCTGTACTAAAATAAGCCATCCCTTGATCTTAAATTCCTTGCTATTTCACAAGTACATCTCTAAAGTTGATTGGAAAATTATTCTCTTGTATCATATGTAACATGTGACAGTCACTGGTAAAGAAGCCAAACTCTGTAAAATAATTTAAAGAGGTTTATTCTGAGCCAATTTGAGAACCATGGCCCAAGAAGTCTTGGGCAAGTGGACTCGCAGTGGTTGGGCTACAATTTGGTTTTATACATTTCAGGGAGACCGGAATTTCAGGTAAAGTCATAAATCAATACATGGAAAGCCCAAAAAGGTGGGACATCTCGAAGCGGGGGTGGGGGGGTGGGGGGGTTATAGGTTATAAGTGGGTTTAAAGATTCTTTGATTTGTAATTGGTTAAAGAAATGAAGTTTTGTCTAAAGGTTTGGAATGTTTTCAGTTAAGATAAGGAAATTTGTTAATCAGAGACAAACCAGCTGACATATACCCAGATTCAAGTGATTTGTTATATAAATTGAGGACCTGCAGGTTTATCTTGCATAGCCTTAGGCCTGTTAATGAGTTACAAAGGATATCTACAAGAAGAGAAGGGAGCATGATGAGGCAGGTCTGGTCTCCCTTCTCATGGCCAGTAACTTAGCTTTAGGGTATTTCTAGGATCCCCTTGGCCAAGAGGGGGTCCATTCAGTGAACTGGGGGGAGCTTAAGATTTTATTTAAGTTCACAAGTCACACTTCTTCCAAAACCAAGTCTAAAAAAAAATCTATTTTTCCATTTTTTTTCTTATTAGAAAAATAATACAGGTTTTAGGAAAGAATTCAAAAGTACAGAAAACCATAAGAAGAAAAACAAAATTATATATATTCTTATCACACAGAGATAAGCACCATTACTAGCTTAGTATTTTCTTTCTAGTATTTGTTTCATGCTTATATCTAATGTCTGAGGGTTGTTCTTTTTAATTACTTTTAGTTAATTATTTTTCACTTGGGCCATCATATTTGGATATGTGTATGTATATCTGGGGTTTTTCTGTTACATTATCATGAGCATTTCCTATGACATTGCATATACTTCATGAATATGACTTTTAATGGTTGCATTATATTCTATTATATGGCTCTACAATTATTCATTTAATAATGCTACTATTATTAGAAAATTTGCTATTATAATTATATTCTCAAAGCACAGCCTTGTACATGTCTTCATCCATATCTTTGACTTCAAAATTGTCCTTCTTAAGTAAGGACAAGGATGCTTTTTCTTAGGAGGCAGAGCTCCTCAAAAGATTTTGTTGTCAGTTTTGTCAGAACATGTGTGTTTTTAACACATTAGTGCCATATTCTTCCCACTTTCTTCACATCTGAAAACAATGTGAGCCACTTATCTTGTCTCTTTTCCATCAATTTGTTTGTTTTTACCCTTTTGGTAGCTCTTAGGCAGATATAAATATCTTTTTTTTTTCATGTTAAGATAAAGATGTAGGACAGTAACCTCTCAAAGGAGGTCCTCAAATGAAAACTAAACCAAAAACTGTCAAAAAAGAAAACCCATACAGACTTGTCATTAATCAGGACCTGCCAGCCAGAATTTGCCAATGGTTTAGATGCTCCTCTGCATAAGGATTACTGAGATCACCTGAAAAACTTTCTCCTCCAATTCCAATAAGTTGAATTTTCTCACTTTTGAAATTTACAGATTTAAATGGAGGAAAATGATAATGAAATGGAAAAAAAAAGTTCTCTCTCACTTTCTTCCAGAATATGTAAAAGCTAAATGTCTGAATCCTCTTTTTTTTTCCATATTAATGACATTATTTTCTTCCCATTTTATTAAATCTGCTGTGCGATCAATTGGATTGAGACATTGAAATCATCTAAGGCACTATACCAACTATATTTTTATAGCAATGTTTAAACCATATATGTAAAGTATCTAGGGCAGAGTGGGCAATTGATTGTCTACTGCTATAATTTTAGAGTCACCAAAGAGCACACCAACCTCAATATCGTATTGCTTATTCATCAAAATGTAGCCCTTATTACAAGAAAACTATAGACTAAAATTTCTTTTAGATAAATGCGAAACTCCTCAACAAAATATTAGTAAATCAAACCAGAAATATATATAAATGATGACAAAGTGGGTTTATTCTAGAAGTAGAAGATTAGTTTAGCATTTTAACTCAGTAAGTATAATTCATCACATTAACAGAATAAAGGAAAAACACAGTATGACCATCTCAGTAGATGAAGAAAAAGCAACCAGCAAAATTGCTAATTCATTTATGATAAAAATTCTCAGAAAACTGGGAATAGAAGGAAACTTTCTCAATGTGATGAAAGGCATCTATGAAAAATCTACAGCTAACATCAAATTAGCTGAAATCTGAACATTCTCCCACTAAGATTGGGAAGAGGCAAGAATGTCTGCTCTCACCACTTCTATTAAACATTGTACCAGAAGTCCTAACCAGTGCAAGAAGGAAGGAAGAAGAAAAAAAAGACATACAGATTGGAAAAGAAATAAAGCATTCTCTATGTGTAGACAACATTGTATTTTTTATGTAGAAAGTCCTAAGGAATTGAAACAAACAAACAAACAAAAACTACTAGAAGTAAAACATATGTTTAGCAAGGTCTCAGGATAGAAGGTCAACATGCGAAAGTCAATTATACAGTATTTCTATAATACTAATAGCAAACAATTGGAAAAAAATTTAATGCATTTACAATAATGTCAAAAATAATGAGAACACTCAGGAATAAATTTAACAAAAGATATGAAAAATATCTATGTTGAGAATTATAAAACATTACTGAGAAAAATTAAGGAACACTTAAATAAATGGAGAGATATACCATTTTCATGGAACAGAAGGCTCAATATTGTTAAGATGTCAGTTCTTCCCAAATTGATTTATGGAGCCAATATAATGATCAAGTTCTAATCCCATTAGGCTGTTTTTATTCAACATTGTGCCAAAAGTATAATACAATAGAAGTAAAATAGAAATTGACAAATTCATTCCAAAATGTATATGGAAATGTAAGGGATCTACAATAGCAAAAACAGTTTTAGAAAAGAACAAGTCCAGAAGGTTTATACTCCCTGACTTCAAGACTTATTATAAAGCTCCAGTAATCATACCCAAGGATAGGTGAAACGATCAATGGAAAAGACCAGTGGAACAGAGTCCTTGAATAGACCTATACCTACATAATAAATTGATTTTAAACAAAAATGCCAAATAAATTCAATGTAAAAGAAAAGTTTGTTCAATGGAAAAAGGAAAATTTGTTTAGAAAATGGTACTGGAACAATTGAATATTCATATTAAAAAAAGATAAACTTTTACCCCTCATACCATAGGCAAAAATTAATTCAAGGTTAATTATAGACCTAAATATAAGAGCTAAAGTGATGACAGTTTTAGTAGAAAACACAGGATAATATCTTGTGATATAATAAGAAATATACATTTGGTCTCTGCCCTGGTTTCCTGGCACACCACTCCTAAAACCACTGGAATCTCCAAAGTGATGTGTCTTTTTGTAGGCTAATGAGATAACCATGACTGGGGGTACCTGGATAGGGCCTGGTTGCCAGGGGAACCAATCACATGATTAGAGGGTTGGAACTTTCAACATTCCCCCATCTCCAGGAGGGGAGGAGAACTAAAGATTGAGTTGATCATCAATGGCCAATGATTTAACACATTAACTGCCCTGTGAGTTGTATTTAACTCACACTGGTTTTGAGCCCAGAGCCTTGTGGTGAAGCATATGTAACTCACATGCATCTTCAGCTTGGGAGCCAGGAGAACTATTTTTCAAGTTGCATATAACTCATGCACAGAAAACAATAAAAAAATAACAAATTTTTCATTAAATTAGAAAGGATTGTTTTGTTTTTGAAGTTTTTATTCTATTTTTGTAATAAAACACCATGGCTCCAACGAAAAAAATTTTTTTTCTAGTGTGGCAGATCAATACCTACAGCGAAGTCACTGTAAAAACCCAAAAAGACAGGTTTGGAGAGCCTCCTGGTTGTTGAACACACCCAAGTACAGGGAGGGTGATGCACCCCAACTCTTCAAGGACAGAAGCTTCTGCGCTCAGGACTTTGCCCCATGTATCTCTTCATCTGCTTCTTCATTTTTATCCTTTAAAATATTATTTGTAATAAATTGGCAATAATAAGTAAAGTGTTTTCCTGAGTTCTGTGAACTACTCTAACAAAGATCAACCCAAAGAAGGGGCTATGGGAATTCCCAAATTATAGTCAGTTGATCAGAAGTTCAGGAGGACAGAAGTGGGGGGCAGTCTTTTGAGCCCTTAACCTGTGGGATCTGACACTAACTCCAGGTAGATAGTGATAGAATTCAGTTAAATTGTAGGACCCCCAGCTGGTATTGGGGAATTGCTTGTTGGGGAAGAAACCCCTACACATTTGGTCACAGAAGTGTTCTGTGTTGAGTGTTGACAGTATAACAAGATTGTCCTATACAATTTTCATGGCCTGGAGGTAGGCAGGTAAACAGGACAAGAAAGCAAATAATCGTATATATGTATATATGTGTGTGTGTGTATATATATAGATATATGTATATATCTATATATATAGAGAGAGAGGAAGTGGTAACTAAGACTTCAAACAGAAAAAATTATGTTCATCAAGACATTGTTAAGAAAATCAGGCCAGGCGCGGTGGCTCACGCCTGGATTGTTTGAGCTCAGGAGTTCAAAACCAGCCTGAGCAAGAGCGAGACCCCGTCTCTACTAAAAATAGAAAGAAATTAATTGGACAACTAAAATATATAGAAAAAATTAGCCGGGCATGGTGGCGCATGCCTGTAGTCCCAGCTACTCGGGAGGCTGAGGCAGGAGGATCGCTTGAGCCCAGGAGTTTGAGGTTGCTGTGAGCTAAGCTGACGCCACGGCACTCTAGCCCCAGCAACACAGTGAGACTCTGTTCTCAAAAAAAAAAAGAAAATCAAAAGGCAAGCTACAGACTAGGAGAAAATATTTGCAAAAGACTTGTGTCTAGAATACCTACTACAATGGAATAAATGTGTCTAACAACCCAATTTTTTAAACGGGCAAGGCTAAAGCAGGCACTTCACAAAGCAAAATAAATGGACCAATAAACACATAAAAATGTTCAACATCATAAGTCATTAGGGAGCTGCAAACTAAAACCACAATTGGATATAACTACATGCCCACTACAATGACAAAATTTTAAAAGGTTGACAATACAACATATGGAAATGAAGTGGAGTAACTGGTACTCTCATATATTGCTGGTGAGAATGCAATGGTATAACCACACTGGAAAAGTTTTAACTACTTTATATACATATTGTTAAAATATACCCCAGAAACAGACAAAATGGACTCCCTGTGGCTAAAATGAAACACACGCACACACATACAAACACCCAGAATCTCAGGGCTAGCGGGATGGAGGAATAGTTGTGTCTTCCGGTGTTATTAATTGCCAAGAGGTTTCTTTCCTGTAACTAAGCAGAAACCAGCTCCTGAAAGCACTGCCGAAACAACTGCAGGTGGAAATTTCCCGACTAACCTTGATAGACCACCAGACGCCAACCGACAACCCCCTTCCCCCACCTTGCAGTACTGCCACGACTCTGACTGGAGAGGACCGGTCTTACAAACATTCTTTATTGATAAATGGCCACAGATCTTAAGCCAGTTTCAGTCGGCTTGTGGATACTGTGCACGAATCGTCTTTGCGCCCTGTAGTTCACGTCAGGGACAGAGTCCAATTCCACATCATTTTAATGCTAGAACCCCACCCGAAAGGGTTACACGCATGTTACATATATGTTTACCCACTGCGCTCACACCTGACTTCCCTCGTGGACAGAATTTCCCCCAACATGTATGTTAGGCTGTCTGTAAGACATATACACCAGCTCCTGCCCCCTGTCTGAAGGGCTGCACTTTTGGTTTTCCCCAGAAGTTGTGTTCCCTGATTCTCAAATTGTTTCTCCCCTGAAAGTAGTCTTCTCCTTTCCTTCCTTTGTGGGTGTCATGATCATTTGTTAACAATATATCTACAAAGTTAAATATACGCCTACCCCTTAACCCAGTAATTCTACTCCTTTTTATTCAAGAGAAATGAAATATATATATGTTCACAACGATTTGTTTATAGAAACTTAATTCACAATAGTCAATAAGTGGAAAACACAAATGCTGGTGACAGTGAATGGATAAACAAATTGAGCTATATTCATGCAATCAAATCCTACTTAACAATACAAGGGAATGAACTGCTGATACCCACAGCAACATGGATGAATCTCAGAGACATTTTGTTGAGTGAGAGAAACCAGTCACAAAAGAGTACATATTGTATAATTTCATTTATATGATATTCTAGAAAAGGCAAAATAAAGAGGAAAAAAAATCATCATAGTGGTTGCCAGATTTTGGGGGGGGTCAGGGATTGACGGGGAAGGGACACAAAAGAAACCTGGGGAGGCTGAGATTGCGATGTGGGTGTGGGTTTCATAGGTGTAACCTTTTGTCAAAATCGTAGTTAAGAATTTTGCATTTCAATGTATGTAAATTTTATTTAAAAAAGAACTGTAATAAAAAGTATATTATTTAATTGGGGGCAGGAGGTGTTCGGCCGTATAGATTAAAAAACAATGGCAAAAAGTGGGTAATTGCCAAAGCTGGATGATGGTTACATGGGGTTCATTACACACATATAATGTTCTGTGATTTCCATAATAAAAAAATGAAAAGATATAGTCCTTGCTTTCTCCAGACTATAGGATTCTAAGAAGAATAATCAAGGGAAATTAAATTATAACAATAGGTTTTGGTCTGGAGCTACCTGTGACTGTGTAGGTAAGTCTGTCTTGTGCTGAAATTCTGTCTTAGGAATCCCACCTGCCTCCCAATAACCTACCTTCCTCAATATAAACTTGAACAGGAATAAAGGTGATCACTTGCTCTTCATCTGCCTGATTCTTGTGTCCTCTTTTTCAATTGGTTCAGAAAGTAGTTGGGAGAGAAGGATGCAATTTACTGGGCCTGTTTGGTTTCCTTACAATGTTATCACCTCTGCCTCCTGGATGGACCTTAGTATCGCCATGGAGCTTCGTCTTGTCAATATCATGCCTCCTGAGATGGGGAAGGACTCTCTCCTCAGCAGTGTTGCTACTACTTACGAGGATTCTCTAAAGGGTAGTTTTGTTTCCCCATTTTTTTCATAGCCTCCTACATCAAAAAACTTGTGACCAACTCCCTTTGATCTGATCAGAGGACAGCTGGGAGAACCAGCGCAGCATCACATTCAAGAGCATCTTCCTCCCCTGCCAATCAACCAGTGTCCTGGGGCCTGCTAACCTCTGGGTGAGTTCTTTGCTATCCTAGAGGAACACAATGATCTTCTTTCAGCTGAGTCTTAATTTAGGTGCCCTAAGGCCCAACCACTTGTCTGGAGGTCCTCTTGATCACTTCTCCCAGAGTTTAAATACATTAAGTCTTTATGCAAATAGGCCTCCAAATGGCCCATCCCAGAAGGTCAGAATTTCTTGACTGAATATGTAGATTAGGCTTCCTCAGTGTTAAGAGTTTTAGGTCTGTCAGAAATGGACTCTCTCAGGCAAAACGCTGTGTCAGAGAGGTTGGGTGATTGGTGAAGATCCCCAACCGGGAAGTAGCAGAAAAGAACTAGAATGTGGATGTACTAACTCCCAATCCATGATTAAAAGGCTTATCTGTAAAGATATGCTGTAACTAAGGTATCTTTTGCTTAAAAGAAAGAAACCTGATGCAAACTATTTTAAGCCCAAAATGGAATTTGTTGGAAGCATACTGAGCTAGCTCACAAAATCAAAGGAGAAAATGCTAGAATTAAGGAGGTACTGAAAATTTCAGGGACTAGAATTGTGGACACAAATACAATTGACAACTTTTTCTCTCTCATTTTTTAAATTTTCTTTCAGGTACTTCCTCAGAAATTTCATAATAGTAATAAATTTCACGCTAACAAAGATTGCAGATATGTTTTAAAACTAGAGAATGAGAAATAAAAATAAAATCCTAAGCCCCCTAACAGAATGAATGGACTCCCACTTGGCCAAGGGGACTCCATAGAAACCTTAAAATTGAGTTCCCAGACATGGTGGGATGGGAGATCAGACATCCCCTTAGCTCACTAGTCACCATTACACTTTCTTCCTAAGGGTTAAAACATAACCACCTCTTTAGAAAGACTTGCCCCATGACGATTTCAACCGACTACCTAAAGCTACTCCTCCCTTTTTGTGGTCTCGGTTTGGACAAGACTAACCGGCACTCCTTCTTGATAAGATACCACCCACCGTGGGGTTGTTCTGATCAGTCTACAAAGGCTGTGCACAGAGGATTGTCATGTCCTCTGCTTCACCTCTTGATATCAGAGGGCTGAAAACTCCACCCTGGGATCATGCTAACACCACCATTTTTTGAACACGGGACCCATGAATCAGCATAAAGCTCAATGGCACATGCACATGTTTCTCTTTTCATAAATATTCATGACTCCTCCTATAGCTTATTAACTATGTATATTCAGCCTCTTAGCTCAGCATAAATTCCTGCCCCCCTCACCCCTCTCTCGAATGGAAGCTCTTACTCTTGATTTCTGCCCAAGGCTATGCTTCCCAGCCTGAACGGCCAACCTGTAGGCTGCAACCCTTTATGAGAAATAAAGCTCTCCTTTCCAAATTTATGAACCTCATCATTTTTCAGCTGACAAGAGGATTCATGATTATTCTTATAAGCTCATCAGAATTACTTATATTTATATTATAGTGCACAGAATTTTTTTTCTTCTTTTTTCCTTGTGAGAATTACACTTAGAAAATTTACTATTAAAAAACACTTCAAAAGGCAATTCCTGATGCTTACTTGAACATTCTTCCTGAAGCAAGTTCTCACACTTAGGCTGCCTTGCATAGGTCTGTTTATGCGTTGGGTTCCTCCACCTTACAGTCTCCCTTTCACCTTCAGAGACGCCACTCCTCGTGAGTGTCACTGTGTTTTATTCTCATCCTCACCAGCCAAGAAGCTTACATTGAACTTCACTTTCTGTTGTTTATATTAAGAAACAAGAGGTATTTCTTCATACACACCCTGCTCCGCCAACCCGCCACTCTCTTGCTATTGGGAAAGACAGTCATGGGCAGCTCGCTTAACCACTGTAGGCTACATAAAAATGCACGTTAGGGTTGGAATGTTTCCTTTCATGGAGATAAGGTCCCCTCCTGGCCTGTGCTGGGAGAATCTTTCCCTGTTCCTGGCTTGATGTGTACTTCTTTGTTCTGCTTAAGTTAACATGTGTGGCATATGGCACCTGGCCAACCCCACTGCTGGGGAGGGAAGTGGGGTCCTTTGTCTGTAGCTCAAGAGGGGTGCATGCAGACCGTCTCCCTGCATCGTCTGCAGGATGGGACCTGCTGGCCATGGGACCCTTGCTTACTATTAAAGCTGGCCTTGTTTTGTCTCTTCTCTGTGTGAGTAAAGCCCTGTTCCATCCAGTACTTACACAAGTCATGTCTTTCTTGGCAACCTTAACACCTGCAAACCAAGCAGTGAGTTGACATCTGGGTACTGCTGCTCCTAGTGGTAGGCATCATTATGCTCTTTCCTATCTTCCCTCAGTGGATCTCTCCCCTGGAGGTCATGACAGGTGTCACTTGCTCAACAGAGGAAGGAGGCTGTTTGGAGTGTGTGGGATATGCCCTCCCTCCATACCACCTGAGAATCGCTTATCTATAGAACATACTTATTATTTTAATCCCTCACCATTCCTACCCCATAACAGATGCCCAATGCATGTTTACTGAAAAAAATTGGCCTGTAATAAACACCACCTTAAAGATCCAGTAGTTGGCCTGTAATCCCAGCACTTAGGGAGGCCAAGGTGGGAGGATTACTTGAGGCCAGGAGCTCCAGATGAGCCTGGTCAACACGCAGAGTCCATGCCCCCATCTTTATAAAAAATAGAAAAATCAGCCAGTTGCACTCACCTGTATAGTCCCAGCTACTTGGGAGACTAAGGTGGGAAGAAGCTTGAGCCCAGGAGGTCGCGGTTACAGTGAGTTACGTTCACACCACTGCACTGTAGACCGGCGACAGAGCAAGACCCTGTCTCTTAAAAAAAAAAACAAGAAGGCAGCCCCTGAAGAGCAGCAGCTGCTGTCCTAGAGCCATTTCTGTGGCATCTTCTCTAGGGAAGAGGAGGTTGCTCCCTCACCGCGGCCCTGTGACCCAGGGACAAAAGAGGCTCACCTGAGGCAGCCAGCCCACCGCCTGACCACTGCCGCTGCCCCGGAGAGGGAGCCACTCACCTAAAGAGAGCAAGAGCTGAGCTTCCCAAACCCCTCACCTCCACGACACTTTCTCTGACAAACAGGACTGGATTTTGTCCAGTACTTGCCAGGTTCTGATCTAGTGGTGTTGTCAAAACTGCAAGGGAATTTTGGTCTAGGTCCAGTTGCTCATTGTACAAAGATCCAATTATTGAGATCACGAGGATTGCCAAGGAAGAAAGGAATTTTTAATACAACAGACGCCTTGCCAGGAGAAAGTGAGAAGCTGCCTCAAATCTGTCTCCCAGACTGAAGGAGATCTCAAGCATTTTAAGGAGGGGCCACGTGCCTTGGGGCAGGTGGAAAGGGATGGTTGAGTCCTGGCCTCAGGAAGTCTGCCCTGGGGCCTTCAGAATCTCAACTCCTTTGTCTTGCAGAAAATAAATTGGATCATTTCAGGCTGGGTGTGGTAGCTCACACTATAATCCCAGCACTTTGGGAGGCCAAGGCGGGAGGATGGCTTAAGGCCAGGAATTCCAGCCCATCATTTCCAGGAAAAAACTTAAAGGGTCAAGTAATTAGTTAAGGGAGGGGATTATAAAAAATATCTAGGGGTTCATGGAGTGGTTACAGTAGCACATCCAGAAACCAGGCTGGGCAGGCCACCTATAGTTAAGACGATAAAATCAATCAATGACCTGCAATCCTTACTTGCTCTTCCAGTAAATTAAAGTGAGGGGATCTGAAAATGCCTGGGGTAGAGTGGAGCCTACATTTATTGATAGTTCCAGGCCTTCAGGTACATGGAGGGCAAACAGAGAGGGAAGATGCATGCCTTAGGCTTTGTTACGTGGCTGGGGGCGGGGGGTGGCGGGGTTATGCCCATAAAACCCCCGTTTTCTAGCTCAAAACTATCTTCCTTCTTCCTCCCACAGAAGCACGTCTTACTCTACAGAACAAATCCCGGAGTCCCTATATAAATGCATTGCTAGAGATTTCTACAGGAAGAAAACCAAAAAAAGCTGTTTTCCTTGCGCAGAGCAGATGTCAGTCAGCACCCAAGCATTCGGGGAATGTGACGAAAATTGCATATACAGAAAAGTATGCTGTTAGTGTATTAGCAAGGGTGACCTATTCTTTTAGGCTATTCAGAGAAATCACTGTCATTTGCAGTGATTTTAGTCAACTGCTCTCTCTATCATTTTGTGTAATTAGGGACGGCCATTTTCTCAAGGGTGGCAAAACATCAGGCTTTTTTGTGCCCCCCACTTCCCAGAGAACAGCTCCATTTCTGTAGCCTTCGGAACATTAATGGTCTTTGAGCAGAACAAGTCATTGAGGCAGCAGCGGCGTCAACACGGAACATGCGGGTAACCAGGCAGAGACAGGCACAGCTGACACATGCCATCAGCTCCCTGGACAGAGGAGGGATGAGTGACAGGGCTGTTTGCTGAATGTCCTACCTGCCCATCACCTGGCGCCAACATGCCCCCTTGGATATCGGCCTCTCATTTTTTTCTCCGAAGATCAGAGCCCCTAAGGACTCCAAAGCTTGTGTCTTTTAACATGTCAGAGGAGAAAGTGATAAAATAAAATTTCCCTGCCACAGGAGGTGAGAGGGGATTTAAATGTGTAATTGTTTTCAGCAGTTGCTTTGTTCTAGCATTACCCTTTTATCTACTGCTCTGAGAAATGACTTCATTTAGCCAAACTCTTCCCCTCCTGCCTCCACAGCCGGCTCTCTCAAAGCATGAGCCACACAGCTCCGCTTCATTAGCGTCTTTGTTTGTGTACCAGCGTCATTGATGGTATCGGTTATAGCTCTGGGAGGACGGTTTGTTCATACATTAACCGTCATTAGGAACAAACAGCAAACAGCTTCTCTAACGAGCAAAGCCTGTTCCCCGAGCTGACACTTAGAGCCTAAGAAATGGGTCTCCTTCTAGGTACTGCTCCTGTGTGATACCTGAGCTTTGTCTTACACTAGCTCTGGTGTATTCTCCCGAGTTTAGACAGCTAATCCCTCGTACTAGTGCAGAAAGGGCTGTTGTTTCATAAGACTCACAAACACTATCCTTGCCACTGCCGGTACCCAGGAAGTCCCAGAGCCTTCATTTTTCATGCTTTCTAGCTGTTTCATGTGGCTGTGAAGTCATGGGTGATCTTATTTGTGGCATATTGAGACTAAGTGAAGTCTTGGCTCTCGACATTTCAATTTATACAGATAAATTTTTTAAAAGAACAAGAATACATACGTTAAAAAATATTTCTTTTGTTGTAGATCCACTATCTAATAAATGATGGGTTTGGACAATAAAAATCAAACCATCGTGTTGCTAACATCAGAGGGATATGATTAAGAACAATTCCAATAACGGTTACTTTCTCAAGTGAATTTCCTGTGGTTGGTTTTATTTATCTAAGTGCTGAAAGACCTACTTCTGAGGAGTTATAGACTGTGGATATGGCGTCAATGAATTAAATCCTTCAGCGGATTCATTTTCCCAGTCACCTAAAGGTCACAAAGCCAAGCAATCTGTCGATGACTGAATTTTCAATACTTTTTATCAACTAACTCATATTTGCTTTATGTTTGATTGATTTCTTAGGTCAAGGCTATCAATAAAATAAAAAGGAGTCTAAAACAGTAGATTCCAGGAAGCACACACAGATATGGCCAAAAATCTTACTTCTTATCTTTCCAGCTTATGTTTGATGATATGTGAATGATGGTACACACTTTATCTGTGATCTGAACTCTCCTATTATTAAATGACCAAATGGAGTAGCCATTTTTTTTTTTTTTTTGGTCTGATGCCTCAGGTAAAACGTATCATGAACAACGATGATAGGAAAAAACCTTCCTTCTGCCAACAAACCATATCTGCTTGAACTCTTCCTTCCATGTGATCCAGTGGAAAATCACCCTACTATGGCTGACAGCCTGCAGGCCAATGTGAGAGGGTCCTTTGGGAGCAACTCCCAGACCTCAGGGAAAATCCCAGGGCTGTGCCCAACTCTGCAAGTTACTAGTTGCTGGAACAGCTCTCCTCCCCACGGAGAAGCTGGTAGTTGGGGACAAGCAATGTTTGTGTTCTCTGCCAGAGTGTCACAGATGTAACCTGAGGCACATGTGATGTCCGCCATAAACGTGCAGGTTTATCCATGCAAAGCTTGATTTTCTGAGGTTATCTGGCTCATTCTGGATATGATGTCTGCAATTCAGCTAAGCTCCCATGGGCAACAAATGGTCTAGATCAGGGGTTAGCAAATTCTTTCTGTCAAGGGAAAACATAGTAAATATTTTCAGCTTTGTAGGACACAACAATTTCTCTTGCAAATGCTCAATTCTTTCAATCTGCACAAAAGTGGCTATCAGCAATACATAAAAGAATGAGCGTAGGTGTGTTGAAATTAATTTTATTTAGAAAAACAAGCAGTGAGCTAGCTTTAGCTGGTGGGCCACAGTTTGCCAACCCCTGCTCTAGAGGAGTTGTCTTAAATGTTTTTTGATTGTACATGCTGTCAGTATAAACAAAACCAAACAACACACGAACACACATACAAACCCACAACGCATTTAAGTACATACCCCAATACTGTAGATGTTTATTTATGTATAAATTACACACAAGAACAAATATGCTAATAATATACTGTTTTCATTATAAAACATACACAAAAATGGAACCTTTAAAAAATGAGATATAGATGAGTAATGCTTTCAAGTGTAAATTTAATTGTTGTGACTTCATACTCTCATTGCCCAAGATCTAAAACACGATATACACAGAGAGCTAGGTTCACAGTCAATGGCAGTGGCTTTAAATCCGTAATTTGAATAGTCTTCTTGATAACTTAAAACACAATTTTGGGTTTTTATTTGACCTAAATAGATCTTTGTTTTTGTCTTATAGTGTCACTAGCAAAGAATTCAACTATTTATTATAATATTATAACAAACTTATATTATTTGCTCTACATTAGGCACAGTCCTAAGAGTTTCAAAAATATTAACTTATGTTACATGAGGAATGGCCTCATGTCCTGTCATATTATACTAAGTCCCCAATAAAATACTGACCTCGTTTATAGTAATAAACATAATAAAGACTAATCTATATTAACTATGATTAGCATTATATTAAAATAAGCTTAACTACAAAGGTACAGTCAGATGCTATTACACTAATCTTCAGCTGTTATTGATCATTGTGTTAACTTAATACCCTGCTCCTCTCTTCTGGACTTAGTGAGGAAATAATCTTCAAAGCCCTGGACTTGAGCACAGGGCAGCAGAGCATCTTGTTGTGAAACGGCCCACCCAGCAGTGTTGCTCCTACTTTGGATCTCTCGGTTTGCGGGCTGGTACTGAACACTCTCTACAGCAGCGGTTCTCACACTCGCCTGCACATCAGAATCACGTGGTGGGCTTGTTATAACACAGATGGCTTAGGACCCTGGCGCAGAGTTTCCTATGGGATTTCTGACATGCTCCCAGGTGATGGTGCCACTGCTGGTCCAGGGGCCACACTTTGAGAACCTCTGCTCCAGATAACTATCTGGTCCTATTCTTTCCAGGAAGTAGAAATGGGCGTTTTGATGTTTACGTGGTTTTTGATTCCATGTGACTTTGTTTTTACCCACCAATTTTGATCCCCCATCCACCCCCATGCTTCAGATGGACCACTTGGAGCTCATCCTGCTGTCAGCCTTCATCCTGTGCCGATGCTGGCTCAGTCTGTGCTCAGCAACTACCCACTACCAAATCTATCCTCAGCAGTAATTCTTGGCCTGTTGTAGGACAGAGGCTGATGCACTTATGAGAGGAATCACACAAGGTTGTATCCGTTTCCTTCTTTTCACTCTATATTCTTTCTCTGTCCAATTTCATATAGTCACTCCCATGTTTCAGCTATCACCTTAAGGTGATGATTCTTAACCTTGCACCCAGAGCTCTGACCACTCTCCTGAGCTCCACACCTACACATCTCAACTGCCCACTGTGGACATCTCTACCTTGATGGGCCATAGGTATCTGAAACATAATGTTATGGGTTGAATTGAGTTCCTCAAAAATATATATTGAAGCCTGAGCAACATAGCAAGACTCATCTCTACAAGAAATAAAAAAATCAGCCATGTGTGGTGGTATGTACCTGTAGTCCCAGCTACTTAGGTGGCTGAGGCAGGAGGCTCACTTGAGCCCAGGAGTTGGAGGTTGCAGCAAGCTATGATGATGCCATTGTACTCCAGCCTGGGTGACAGGGTGAGACCTTGTCTCAAAAAAAAAAAAAAAAAAGATGTCGAAGTCCTAACCCCCAGTGCCTATGAATGTCACCTTACTTGGAAATAGGATTGACACAGATGTACTTTAAGATGAGGTCATACCGGAGTAGGGTGGCCCTTAATCTAAACTGACGGGTGTCTTTATAAGAGAAGAGACACGCATATGGAGAAGATGGCTACGTGATGATGGAGGCAAAGATTGGAGTGATGAAACTATGAGCCAAGGACTACTCAGGATTGCCAGCAAACACCAGAAGATAGAAGAGGTGAGGAAAAATTCTCCCCTGCAGGTTTCAGAGGAAGCAGGGCCCTGCTGACATTTTGATTCTAGACTTCTACACTCAAGAACTACAAGACAATACATTTCTGTGGTTTTAATCCACGTAGTTTGTGGTATTTGTTACAGCAGCCCTAGGAAACTAACATGCTCATCACGTCCAGAACTGATCTGAACAACCCCTTTCCTCACCAATAACCCTAAATTGTTTCTTCTCCAAAGTTCTTTGTTCAAATAATAGCATTACAGTCTACAGTTTTCTCAATCAGACAAGCTAGAAACTTGGATTCATTTTATACTCTTCTTTGTACTTTACACGCTATAAGCCACCAAATTGTTAACTCTATCTCCTATCCAACTTTCCCTTTAACAACGTTCCCTTGATCATTGCAATAACTTCCAAAGCTTTTCTTCTCCTTTTTTTTTCTTTGCCTTTCTTGTATTTCCAATTAATTCTTAATATTTGCTACAACGATATGTCCACTGAAAGGACGGTAGGAGCTAAATAAGTCAGCTCTGCTCCCTCTCCATCCAGCTAACAGGTGCCCTGTGGAGCTCTGAACATCTCAAAGGAGCCCAGCAGACAAAAAGAAATGTAAATTTTTTTACAGTGCTAGACCTATTGACTAAAGCTGCCTTTTAGCATCTGTTTCTACAGCCTGGAGTAGTTCCTGAGAAGTTCCTGGAAAACAGCATGGGGGACGATCTCCAGACATACCTTGAGGGCAAGGTCACTTTATCCCTAAAGCAAAGGGGACCCATGCAGCAGTTTCACACAGCAGATTCCATTATCTGCTTGCAGTTAAGAGTAAGAGAAGCAGCTGATATGGCAACTCACAACAATTAACTATTTTTCTCTTCCTCCCCATAAAAGCAGCCAGCCACTTGGCCTAGCTGCTGGCATCGCCCTTCTCTTTCTTTGGGATGCCACACCGTCTCTCTGCTCTCTTCCCCTCCCCTCCCTTATTCTCTCTGTCCTTCTAAAGGGTAAAATAAATTTTACTTTTGTATCTTAATCTCTGCATGAGAAATCTTTCTCTACCCACGCCGTGAGCACCTACCACCAGCCTTTCCGCCCTAACGTCTACAGTGTTAAAGTACTTACAATAATAATAGCTACCCTTTACTGAGAGCTTACTTTGTGGCTGAAAATATGCTAAGTTCTTTCACATGTATTTGATCTTCGCAACAATTTTAGGCAGTAACTACTATTAATTATTTTCATGTTATGAATCAAAAAACTTGTGCCCAAGTTCACAAGTTGTGAGCTACCAAATGTCAGAGTTGGGATTGGAAGTCTTATTCACTCTTGTCATATTCTTTGTAGCACATCCTGTCACCTCCATGAAATACAAAGTACTGGCACGGCACTCAGGACAACCCTAAGCTATGCTTCCAGCCTTGTTACCCTACACCTTCCTTCACACCCTCTGTTCTTGGCACTTGAGTGTAAGGTTTTTGGATGGTCGGTGCCAGAGAAAGAAAGACGAGCAGAGTATAAAGTTTTTCTAGCGGCGAGGAGAGAGAAAGACAGAGTGCGGGGAGGGGGGCAAACAACGTGGCTTTATTGAGCGCTCCCGGGCGAGGTTCACGAGGTCCCGAGAAGTGGGGCCTGAGAAGTCGCGCCGCCCGGAAATCTTGAGTG
>NW_012151951.1:13966096-13971293 GCF_000956105.1 Propithecus coquereli
ACAACGATGATAGGAAAAAACCTTCCTTCTGCCAACAAACCATATCTGCTTGAACTCTTCCTTCCATGTGATCCAGTGGAAAATCACCCTACTATGGCTGACAGCCTGCAGGCCAATGTGAGAGGGTCCTTTGGGAGCAACTCCCAGACCTCAGGGAAAATCCCAGGGCTGTGCCCAACTCTGCAAGTTACTAGTTGCTGGAACAGCTCTCCTCCCCACGGAGAAGCTGGTAGTTGGGGACAAGCAATGTTTGTGTTCTCTGCCAGAGTGTCACAGATGTAACCTGAGGCACATGTGATGTCCGCCATAAACGTGCAGGTTTATCCATGCAAAGCTTGATTTTCTGAGGTTATCTGGCTCATTCTGGATATGATGTCTGCAATTCAGCTAAGCTCCCATGGGCAACAAATGGTCTAGATCAGGGGTTAGCAAATTCTTTCTGTCAAGGGAAAACATAGTAAATATTTTCAGCTTTGTAGGACACAACAATTTCTCTTGCAAATGCTCAATTCTTTCAATCTGCACAAAAGTGGCTATCAGCAATACATAAAAGAATGAGCGTAGGTGTGTTGAAATTAATTTTATTTAGAAAAACAAGCAGTGAGCTAGCTTTAGCTGGTGGGCCACAGTTTGCCAACCCCTGCTCTAGAGGAGTTGTCTTAAATGTTTTTTGATTGTACATGCTGTCAGTATAAACAAAACCAAACAACACACGAACACACATACAAACCCACAACGCATTTAAGTACATACCCCAATACTGTAGATGTTTATTTATGTATAAATTACACACAAGAACAAATATGCTAATAATATACTGTTTTCATTATAAAACATACACAAAAATGGAACCTTTAAAAAATGAGATATAGATGAGTAATGCTTTCAAGTGTAAATTTAATTGTTGTGACTTCATACTCTCATTGCCCAAGATCTAAAACACGATATACACAGAGAGCTAGGTTCACAGTCAATGGCAGTGGCTTTAAATCCGTAATTTGAATAGTCTTCTTGATAACTTAAAACACAATTTTGGGTTTTTATTTGACCTAAATAGATCTTTGTTTTTGTCTTATAGTGTCACTAGCAAAGAATTCAACTATTTATTATAATATTATAACAAACTTATATTATTTGCTCTACATTAGGCACAGTCCTAAGAGTTTCAAAAATATTAACTTATGTTACATGAGGAATGGCCTCATGTCCTGTCATATTATACTAAGTCCCCAATAAAATACTGACCTCGTTTATAGTAATAAACATAATAAAGACTAATCTATATTAACTATGATTAGCATTATATTAAAATAAGCTTAACTACAAAGGTACAGTCAGATGCTATTACACTAATCTTCAGCTGTTATTGATCATTGTGTTAACTTAATACCCTGCTCCTCTCTTCTGGACTTAGTGAGGAAATAATCTTCAAAGCCCTGGACTTGAGCACAGGGCAGCAGAGCATCTTGTTGTGAAACGGCCCACCCAGCAGTGTTGCTCCTACTTTGGATCTCTCGGTTTGCGGGCTGGTACTGAACACTCTCTACAGCAGCGGTTCTCACACTCGCCTGCACATCAGAATCACGTGGTGGGCTTGTTATAACACAGATGGCTTAGGACCCTGGCCCAGAGTTTCCTATGGGATTTCTGACATGCTCCCAGGTGATGGTGCCACTGCTGGTCCAGGGGCCACACTTTGAGAACCTCTGCTCCAGATAACTATCTGGTCCTATTCTTTCCAGGAAGTAGAAATGGGCGTTTTGATGTTTACGTGGTTTTTGATTCCATGTGACTTTGTTTTTACCCACCAATTTTGATCCCCCATCCACCCCCATGCTTCAGATGGACCACTTGGAGCTCATCCTGCTGTCAGCCTTCATCCTGTGCCGATGCTGGCTCAGTCTGTGCTCAGCAACTACCCACTACCAAATCTATCCTCAGCAGTAATTCTTGGCCTGTTGTAGGACAGAGGCTGATGCACTTATGAGAGGAATCACACAAGGTTGTACCCGTTTCCTTCTTTTCACTCTATATTCTTTCTCTGTCCAATTTCATATAGTCACTCCCATGTTTCAGCTATCACCTTAAGGTGATGATTCTTAACCTTGCACCCAGAGCTCTGACCACTCTCCTGAGCTCCACACCTACACATCTCAACTGCCCACTGTGGACATCTCTACCTTGATGGGCCATAGGTATCTGAAACATAATGTTATGGGTTGAATTGAGTTCCTCAAAAATATATATTGAAGCCTGAGCAACATAGCAAGACTCATCTCTACAAGAAATAAAAAAATCAGCCATGTGTGGTGGTATGTACCTGTAGTCCCAGCTACTTAGGTGGCTGAGGCAGGAGGCTCACTTGAGCCCAGGAGTTGGAGGTTGCAGCAAGCTATGATGATGCCATTGTACTCCAGCCTGGGTGACAGGGTGAGACCTTGTCTCAAAAAAAAAAAAAAAAAAGATGTCGAAGTCCTAACCCCCAGTGCCTATGAATGTCACCTTACTTGGAAATAGGATTGACACAGATGTACTTTAAGATGAGGTCATACCGGAGTAGGGTGGCCCTTAATCTAAACTGACGGGTGTCTTTATAAGAGAAGAGACACGCATATGGAGAAGATGGCTACGTGATGATGGAGGCAAAGATTGGAGTGATGAAACTATGAGCCAAGGACTACTCAGGATTGCCAGCAAACACCAGAAGATAGAAGAGGTGAGGAAAAATTCTCCCCTGCAGGTTTCAGAGGAAGCAGGGCCCTGCTGACATTTTGATTCTAGACTTCTACACTCAAGAACTACAAGACAATACATTTCTGTGGTTTTAATCCACGTAGTTTGTGGTATTTGTTACAGCAGCCCTAGGAAACTAACATGCTCATCACGTCCAGAACTGATCTGAACAACCCCTTTCCTCACCAATAACCCTAAATTGTTTCTTCTCCAAAGTTCTTTGTTCAAATAATAGCATTACAGTCTACAGTTTTCTCAATCAGACAAGCTAGAAACTTGGATTCATTTTATACTCTTCTTTGTACTTTACACGCTATAAGCCACCAAATTGTTAACTCTATCTCCTATCCAACTTTCCCTTTAACAACGTTCCCTTGATCATTGCAATAACTTCCAAAGCTTTTCTTCTCCTTTTTTTTTCTTTGCCTTTCTTGTATTTCCAATTAATTCTTAATATTTGCTACAACGATATGTCCACTGAAAGGACGGTAGGAGCTAAATAAGTCAGCTCTGCTCCCTCTCCATCCAGCTAACAGGTGCCCTGTGGAGCTCTGAACATCTCAAAGGAGCCCAGCAGACAAAAAGAAATGTAAATTTTTTTACAGTGCTAGACCTATTGACTAAAGCTGCCTTTTAGCATCTGTTTCTACAGCCTGGAGTAGTTCCTGAGAAGTTCCTGGAAAACAGCATGGGGGACGATCTCCAGACATACCTTGAGGGCAAGGTCACTTTATCCCTAAAGCAAAGGGGACCCATGCAGCAGTTTCACACAGCAGATTCCATTATCTGCTTGCAGTTAAGAGTAAGAGAAGCAGCTGATATGGCAACTCACAACAATTAACTATTTTTCTCTTCCTCCCCATAAAAGCAGCCAGCCACTTGGCCTAGCTGCTGGCATCGCCCTTCTCTTTCTTTGGGATGCCACACCGTCTCTCTGCTCTCTTCCCCTCCCCTCCCTTATTCTCTCTGTCCTTCTAAAGGGTAAAATAAATTTTACTTTTGTATCTTAATCTCTGCATGAGAAATCTTTCTCTACCCACGCCGTGAGCACCTACCACCAGCCTTTCCGCCCTAACGTCTACAGTGTTAAAGTACTTACAATAATAATAGCTACCCTTTACTGAGAGCTTACTTTGTGGCTGAAAATATGCTAAGTTCTTTCACATGTATTTGATCTTCGCAACAATTTTAGGCAGTAACTACTATTAATTATTTTCATGTTATGAATCAAAAAACTTGTGCCCAAGTTCACAAGTTGTGAGCTACCAAATGTCAGAGTTGGGATTGGAAGTCTTATTCACTCTTGTCATATTCTTTGTAGCACATCCTGTCACCTCCATGAAATACAAAGTACTGGCACGGCACTCAGGACAACCCTAAGCTATGCTTCCAGCCTTGTTATCCTACACCTTCCTTCACACCCTCTGTTCTTGGCACTTGAGTGTAAGGTTTTTGGATGGTCGGTGCCAGAGAAAGAAAGATGAGCTGAGTATAAAGTTTTTCTAGCGGCGAGGAGAGAGAAAGACAGAGTGAGGGGAGGGGGGCAAACAACGTGGCTTTATTGAGCGCTCCCGGGCGAGGTTCACGAGGTCCCGAGAAGTGGGGCCTGAGAAGTCGCGCCGCTCGGAAGTCTTGAGTGGGCTTATATACGTTTTAGAGTTGGGGTATGGGGGTTTTTTGGTGTGGAGAGTTTTTTGTTCCAGTTTTTGGGCGGGTCTTGTGGGCTTTTCTTTTTTTTTCTTTAGGGAGGGGAGGGGTGTCGCCACCAGCCTTACAGTGAGAATACCCATCATTCCCTGCACATGCGGGCTCACTTTCCCGCCCTGTGGCTTTGGATGTGTAGTTCCTTCAATCCAGAAAGCCAGCAAGTTTTTACTGCCTGAACCCCTTCATATACTTCAATGCCAGGCTTCCCTACCCTCTTTCGCCAGCACCCCAAGTCAGAATGATCTTTTCCTTCCTTCTTGAGAATTGAGGCCATTCCACCTTGCTTTAATAGCTAGTCGTTTGCACATTTATTTCTACCATTGTCTTACCAGCTCTTTAATTCAAGGGCCATCGTTTAATTTTGTCACTTAGTTTCTTCCCGCCTTTTATAACAATGCCTCAATAAATGGTTGTTGATTTGAATTGCTAATAACAGTGATAGTAATTGCGATAATAATGCCAGCAAGCCTTTGCTAGGCATTCGTACTTAACAGTTTCAGTAATATTTGAAAAATAAACTTTTTTATTTAAAAACATTGTGTCAGTTTTTCTTTTCCCACAACTGAAAGGAAATTTCTTAATTTATTTACAAATTTTGATGTAATACAAGAAGTTTCCTTTGAAATATCTATCCATTGCCATTCAATTTGATGCTTCTGTGTGGTGGAAACTCATTTATTGTGTGGTAACATCCAAATCTGTTCATTATTCTTTAGAAATAAAATGCTCGCTCTCTATGAGAAGGGAAGTCAAAAAA
>NW_012151951.1:13971343-13971990 GCF_000956105.1 Propithecus coquereli
GGAGAGTTTTTTGTTCCAGTTTTTGGGCGGGTCTTGTGGGCTTTTCTTTTTTTTTCTTTAGGGAGGGGAGGGGTGTCGCCACCAGCCTTACAGTCAGAATACCCATCATTCCCTGCACATGCGGGCTCACTTTCCCACCCTGTGGCTTTGAATGTGCAGTTCCTTCAATCCAGAAAGCCAGCAAGTTTTTACTGCCTGAACCCCTTCATATACTTCAATGCCAGGCTTCCTTGCCCTCTTTCGCCAGCACCCCAAGTCAGAATGATCTTTTCCTTCCTTCTTGAGAATTGAGGCCATTCCACCTTGCTTTAATAGCTAGTCGTTTGCATGTTTATTTCTACCATTGTCTTACCAGCTCTTTAATTCAAGGGCCATCATTTAATTTTGTCACTTAGTTTCTTCCCGCCTTTTATAACAGTGTCTCCATAAATGGTTGTTGATTTGAATTGCTAATAACAGTGATAGTAATTGCGATAATAATACCAGCAAGCCTTTGCTAGGCATTCGTACTTAACAGTTTCAGTAATATTTGAAAAATAAACTTTTTTATTGTGTCAGTTTTTCTTTTCCCACAACTCAAAGGAAATTTCTTAATCTATTTACAAATTTTGATGTAATACAAGAAGTTTCCTTTGAAATATCTATCC
>NW_012151951.1:13972875-13983604 GCF_000956105.1 Propithecus coquereli
TACTCCCAACTGGAAAAATATCCCTATTTCTGCCCATCATTTGAAATATCTAGAACTCTGGATTTATTGACAGGAAGTATATTTACCATCTAATCAGACAAATCCTAAAGGGAAAAGAGTGCTGTACACATCAGAGGTACCCTAGAGACTCAGCTGTTCATAACTCTGCGTGAACAGGGGGGAAAGTGCCATATTCCCATTAAAGAGCAACACAGTTGGTTAAAGAATGAACAAAAGGCAGCATTTCTTCATTAGTGTCATTGCAGGAAGCTGATGCTATGAAAGCTGGAGGCCATCAAATGGGATATTGCAGCAATAAAACAGAATGAAAAAATGAAATGCTCCGTTCTCTTGTCAATCTCATATCTTTGTCTCTTTCTTTTTAATATACTAGGCACTACCCTGATAAGCTAATGCATATTTGAGGTTTCCTTTTGTGCTTGGTAATTGTGCTATGGGCACTTATTCATTTGACAGAATTTGCTTTAAATGAAGGAAACTGGCAGGTTGGAAGGAAAAACCCAATGTTGCCAAATCACCAATTAAGGAAACTGCCAGAGGGAAAACTGGACCTGGAATTGGTATCAGTAAAAATGATTTAATGATGCTGCACTTCAAAAGGCATTTTGAAGAGACCCTTAATGAAGGAGATAAGAGAGGGGGATTACAGGGTGGCTAATATATACGATCGCCAAATTTGGACCATGATGATAGACACGATGGGGTACAGTCATTTTTGCAAAGTTCTGGACATCTAAACAACAAATGTGTCCATTTGTGCTGCAGCTGACAGAAAGGCCGACTCTCCCTCTGTAAATGGAGGAAGTCGACCTCATGATCAATTCTGTTCAAAAGTCCTCATCGTGAAGGGATGCTACCTTGGCAGGCACTCAAGATGCAAAGACGAAAAAGCCACCGGCCTGGCCCTCCCTCATGGATCTCATACTCTAGCAAAGGAACAGGGAGGAACACGGAGGCACACAAACTAATTATATGTAGCTCCAAAGAATGAAGCTGAATATTCCTCTACTTTTTCCATTGAGTCTCTGATCAATCACCTAACGGTATCAGGGTGGCCTTTCTTTCTCTAGCTTCCCTCCCTCTTCTTCCCTACAGGAGCCCTGATTTTGCTCAATTTCCTCCATTCTCCCCCATCCCAAGATCCAGCTCCATCTGGAGGGACAGCATCAAAGCCTGCATGTCTTGGAATTGCTCAACAGGCTTTAGTTCCTTTATATTCACAATTAATAAATTCTTTCCCTCTTGTCTCTTTACATTATTTTACCAAAGATTCCCCTTTCAAGAAAATGTAAAGGAGAAAAAGATGAGGGAAGAAAGCTCTATCTTGCCGTAGATAATACCCACCAAAACAGTGGTGTGAAAAAAGTCATGTGAAATTACTAAGCACGTGGAGGTGGCATTATGAAAGACTTCATGGAGGAGATGACATTTATTGGGTAAGATGCTAGTGCACAGCACGGTGCTATCTACTGTCAAATTACAAAATGTAAGCTATGACTCCTGTCCTGAAGAAGCTTTGAATCTAGCCAAGGAGAAAATATAAACACACATGTCATAAAAAATACAAGACACCCTATCATTACAAGCGTAGTACCAATACATTGAAATTTTTGGAACCGAAATTTATTTTTCTGTTTCTGTGCTAAATAAGACTAGAACCAGGCAAAAGTAATTTAGCTGCTTGTTCCTGGAAAGATTTGTTTCTGGAAGTTAAGACTGTGAACCAGCTAAAATACCTTACTTATCAAGACTAACAGCTTGCTTGTCGAGACTCAGTTTAAGACCCTTGCTTTGTGTGGCCACCAATCCAAAGCTCTCATGTCATCAACTCTGCTCAATCCCAACCAGTCCTCTGCCTTGCAAGACCTGCCTTAAGTCTCGCAACTATGGCCCCAAAATACTAAAAATATCGTCCCCTAACTCCCCCCCTCTGAGACAATACTCTTCTTTATTACAGTGAGTCTAATAAGCTTTGCTTGATCAAAAGTTTTTTTCTAGTGGTCTTTTTGGGGATTGACAGAACAATGTAACAAGGTTTCATAAAGACAGATGTCTGGGCTACCTGGCAATCTCTGTAGCCATATAGTTTGCGCATAAATACTTCCTTTATTTCTTAATGGGTCTGAGGGTAGAGCCCGGAAAGAAAGCAATAACATGACCATGACTGAAAGCTCATCTAAAACACTAATAAAGTGCTGGAGCAAAGGGAAGCATTAATAGTCGAGGTGCCTGGAGACCTGTAGCGGTGGCGCTTTTGTTTCCTGGTGGCGCCAATGATGTGATGGCCTGGAGCTGAGATTTGGATAGGGCTTTGTGTAAGGCTTTGTAATCTCACCTAATTTCCTGGGCTGTATTAGCCAAAGTTCCTCCTGGAAAAAGTCCGTAAATCATGTCAGTGCCTGGGGATCAGATACACACTGAATTGTGACAAACTAGGGGTGGAGGAACACTCTAAGGGAGCTAATCTACAGAGAGAAAATTAAGCATAAGGTGAGAGAACACATGGGACAAGGGTTGGCACCTCGGGTCAGTGCACCTGCAGGTATTTGCAGCCCTGGGTCCTTGTCCTTACACAGGCCCAGTCACCCTGGGGGCACGCACAAGCTCTGGGAAGTGTGCAGAACTCAAAGAGCCATCTCACTGGACTCGGCAACACCTCGGCCCAAGCAGCCCTGCTGCGGGAGTCCCCTAAGGCAGTGAAACAATGGAGGAAGGGCGCATTGTGTCCAGTGGAATGTGGCAGGAGGGACACCTTAAGACCAGATCAGGAAAGGTCAGATGCTTTCCCCATTCCACTGGTTGTGACCCACTCAAAACTGGACAAAGAAACAAGTTGGTGGGGACCCAGATCCCTGAACAACTGTGGGGAGGAGAGCTGCCTGCCGAGCCGGTCAGTTTACAAGAGAAACAAAGTCTTTTCCTTGAGCTGTTGCATTTTTGGGGTCCCTGAAGTTTAACCTTATCCCCTTATAAACTGTAAAGTGTCTTACAAATGTATTATAGCTGTCACATAACCGAATAAACCATCAATAGGAAGCAACGATTCTGAAAAATTAAAATTCCCCGACTGTCCAGCTGAATTACATACCCTAACCTCACCACTCGGAGCAAATTAAAGGAGGATGGTAGACGCATGTTGCTATGTGGGTGTTTGGTATCAACCTCTCTTCCTGCTGACACCCCTTCTCCTCTCTGGGGAGTCCTGAGAGGTAGTGACCGTAAAGCCTGGGGGCCACATCCCTCTCTCCCTGCTTCTCTCCATGTCCGTTCCGCTGCAGACTGGCAGAGGCAGGCTGGGCCCTGCCTGGGGCCTGCCCTTTGCTCCAGAACAAGAACCTTGACTGACGCCCCGGGCAGCTGTCAGCTCTGCACATCTGAGCTTACTCATAGACACAACCTAAGCAATTAAACAGTATCCATCTCGAGAAGCTCCCAATTCCCTTCACTACAGCCCTTCACGAGTCCTCTCAACAACCCCGAGAAAGTGGAAAGCAGGTGTAGCTTTGACAGCCAGCAGATGTTTGGGGAAAGAATCAGCCAGCTCACGAGCGCACACAGGAACAGAACTGGACCCGGCCTGGCACAGCTGCCCTGGGCACCTGTGTCTGACCAGGGCTGCTAAGCCCACTCTCTACCTAAAAATAGCGTCCTCCCTGCCCCCTGGGGGGCCCAAATATTGGTATTTTCACTGTTGGAAGTTAGAGACTCATTTCTTTGTATTTCCTAGGAATTATCTTTTTTAAAATGCAAAAAGCCTTGGAAGAGGGGTCTCCCACACGTCTCATTGTCACCTAAGCCTAGAGTCACAATGGAGGCACTGAGTCCTGGGGGGAGGGGCCCACGGAACACCTGCTTGTAAATGACAGAACTGGAGCTGTTTCTCTCTCCTGTAAAGTCGAGACATTCCCTTTCTGTTGACCGCGCTTGGTCCAGAGCCGAGAAGGACACAAGTCAAGAGCATTAATTGGATCCCCTCTCTGAAACTCCCTCCATTTATTGCAACTTAACCTCCGGAGAGAGCAGATTTTTGCTTCAGGTGCTTTTCTGCTAGTCAACATTTCCTGTTTTATTGTCTCCTCATCAAGACTTTCTGTCATTGAGCAGTGCAAATGACAAAACCTTTCCTAGCAGCTTCAGCAGTGTGAGGCAGCTGAAGGACAAAAGGAGGGCAGACCCCCGTGCAGTAAAGGACAGACACACTCTCATCTCTGACACTGCTGTGCCCTCCAAAGAGAGTTGCACACCCTTCGCCTCCGATGCAAGCCCAGCCCACCTACTCACAAGTTTATGCAAAAGAAGGCGCGGTCTCCCTGTGCTTTAGCCCAGTTTTGGAAACAGAAATCTTTTCCTTGTCCCTCAACTTTCTATTTGACACACTTATTTCAGCTTCTGATCTTTCTCGAAACTCCCCCTGCAGCCGTAGGCCTTGATTCTCCAGAAGATCAGTTTCTCCTCCCAGCTTATCATCATTTGATCTTTCTTTTGAGAGTGTCATTTACTTCTTTAGAGGGGAAAGGAAGATCTGAAAAAACTTGTTTCGAACTCACACTTTCACTTTGTTCTCTATCAAGACGGAAATTTCCTTACTAAAGGACAACACTCATCACACAGGCTGCTGCCTTGACTGCAGGCAGGTGCCAGGAAGAAGGCATTTTGGGGAGGTAGAACCAGAAACGAGCTCCGTAACAGGTAGACCTGGATCTGGAGCCCAGTTCGGCTACTCACTAGCTGCGACAACATGGGTTAATTACTTAATAACTCAGTTTCCTGCTCTGTAAAATGGAGATAAAGGCCCCTTTCTCACAGGCTTGCTGTAATAATTAAAATATATAATACACATTAAGTACCTGGAGCTCAATAACTATAGTTTCCCTCATTCTAACATCCTATAGACAAAGCATTTGGAGGATGTAGCAGCACTGAGACAAACAATACTGTGGTTTAGTTGCCTGAGATGTGGTCCAGGACTGCTTCTGTTGTGAAATATAAAGAAACATTACAGAAGAGATTGCACCCTGCCCTTTGGCTCTTGGCTCTCAGGCAGCTAGAGATGCCATCCTCCTAGTGGGATCTCATCAAATGAAAACAACGACAATGACAGCCTATTTCAAATTCACTACAACTGATGTGCTAAGTTACTCCTGCAGTTATTCAAAAAACTTAAACTATAAAATGTGAAGCTGGAGAAGAGAATAGAATGTGATGATTTACTTGTTTATTTTTTTGAATTAAAAAAACCTTCTGGATAACTGTATTTGAACTCTCCTAAATTAAAATACACTTGAATTTTTATTCTGGTCTTACCTTCAAGATAAACTATGTGTTTCCAAACAGTCCAACATTTGTCACTAGTTTGGGCCACTTGGCTATATTTTGTTTGACTAAGGAAGATATCAATGTCAAAAGATGGGACAAAGTATGAACAGGACTATGTGTGACAGCAAGCATGTGTCTTACTCTTCAATCTATACCTTCAAAATAAATAACACCATCATTGAAAGAGCAAGTTTTATTAAATTACCTATAAAGCAAAAACTGAAATACTCATATGTACCATATGCATGAGGTTATTTCTTTTGTTTGGTTTTAAAACGGCCTTTGAATTTGATTCCTAGGGAAGGGGTTCTGTGTTAAAACAGGAGCTCTTATGTCACCCCCAGACTCCCTGAAATTATTTGCCAAATTTTTCATGCATTTGACTATGTACATTTTTTATTCTGGGAAGAGAGTTCATTTCTTGCAGCAGATTCTCAAAGCAGTTCTCCGCCCCAGAAAAGTTTAAAAGCCTCTGGTTTGAAGGAGATTGCACAATGCCAACAGATAGCTCATTCTTAAAGTGCCTGATTAGTATATGGAGGCCAGGCCATCAATTCTACCCTCTCCCTCTTGCCACCTTCTCCTTTCTCCCTGCTGCAACCTCGAGGAGACGGTAACTGCCAATCTGATTGTTCTTCTGCTCTATTTTCTTTTTTTCCCACTAACATTCACTGTATGTAAAATCTGCTCTATTTTATCACAGAAGCTACAGTTCACCAAAACTCCCCAACCTGTTTGGCTAATTACCTCCTCCCAGAAAGATTTCTCTTCCTGATGCCATCAGAGCAAAACATTAGGTGTCAACCAGAAGTGATCTATTCTCCAACAGACATTGAGCACTGGTTCTTTTCCGGGAACTTTGCTACAATTAAATTCTTCTCCTAAATTGATCCTCACTACAATTCCATGAGTTGGCTCTTTTTATTACTATTTTAAAGAGGAAATAAAAATATTAAATAGTTCAGTAACTTGTCCAGGTTCATGCATCTGGTATATTCAAAAGGAAATCACTGAAGGGTATTTAAGTTGGAGAGCAGTATAATCGATTTGGTTTTTTAAAGGTTGTTGATGTCTCTGTAGATAATAAGTTGAAGTAGCACAAGAGTAGGGTAAGAGAGAACACTTCAGAGGCTATTGCAGGGCTGTAGACAAAAGATGATGTTGACTTGGAGTAGAGTGGTCACAGTAGAGCCAAAGCACAGATGAGTAAGTTGGACCTGGTACTGACTGAAGGTGATAAAGAGAGGGGGTGTCAAAGATGACTGTTAGGTATCTGGTATGAGCCACTAAATAGACAGTGGTGGTAACCAGCCTCCAAGATGGCCCCAGTGATCCTCATCTCCCAGCCTTCACTCCTTTATGTACTACCCTTCCACATTAAATCATGGCTAACCAGCCGGGCATGGTGGCTCACGCCTGTAATCCTAGCACTCTGGGAGGCCGAGGTGGGAGGATGGTTTGAGCTCAGGAGTTTGAGACCAGCCTGAGCAAGAGCGAGACCCCGTCTCTACTAAAAATAGAAAGATAATTAGCTGGACAACTAAAAATATATTTAGAAAAAATTAGCCAGGCATGGTGGCGCATGCCTGTAGTCCCAGCTACTCGGGAGGCTGAGGCAGAAGGATTGCTTGAGCCCAGGAATTTGAGGTTGCCGTGAGCTAAGCTGACGCTACAGCACTCTAGCCCGGGCAACAGAGTGAGACTCTGTCTCAAAAAAAATAAATAAATAAAAATAAATCATGGCTAGCCTGTGTGACTAAAACAATACTGAGAAAGTGACAGTGTTTGCCTTCTGAGGCTGGGTTATGAAAGATACTGCAGCTTCCTCCTTGCTCTCTCTTGGGTCATCTGCTCTGGAGGAAGCCAGCCACCATCTTGTGGGGACACTCAAGCAGCCCTTTGGAGAGGTCTGTGTGAAGAAGAACTGAGGTCTCCCACCAAAGATAGTACCGACCTGTCAGCCACATGAGTGGGCCATCCTGGCAGGGGATCTTCCATCCCCATTTGAACCATCAGATGACTGCAGCCCTGGCCAACAACTTACTGCAACCTCACGAGAGACTTTGAGCTAGAACCACCTACCTAAGCTACTCCCAAATTCCTGACCCACAGAAACTGTGAGGTAATAAATGTTTATTATTGTTTTAGGCCACTGGATTTTGTGGCAATTTGTTTCATAGTATTAGATAACTATAAAAATTCAAGATCAGAACCAGGTTTGGGTTTTCTGAAGGAGGGGTGAGGAGTTTGGTCTGGGCATATTCGGTTTGAGGTGCCATCTAAATGGAGATACTAAGTAAATGGTTACACAGAAACGTCTGAACCTCAGAGGAGAGCCGGACTGGAGATTTAATCTGGAGTCTTCAGCATACGGATGCTATTTAAAACAAGAAAGAATGTAAACAATCAGAAGAGAAGAGAGCATGAAAGGCTTCTGGGAGGAAGTGACAGCTGACCTAAATATTTGCACATGACTAGAAGTTAGCCTGGAAAGGGAGCTGGGGATGTGAGCAGGAAGAGAATTCCAGGCCTTCAGGAAGTTAGGATATACATAAACTTCTTGTTAAAAAGTAATATTCATTTGGTTTGAGGCTATGTGCATTTCTAAGTATTTCCTAGCTGGATGATAAAGTTCTCAGGCCATACATGCACCCTCCAAAGGCCATCCCTGGTATCGTGATAAAGGATAAATGAAATCACTACATAAATACAAACAAAATATTTGTGGTTAATAAAGGACACATATGCAGCAAAAAATCCATTTTGCAGATAGAAAAATTAAAAGTACCAATAACGAAGTAATTGGTAACATACTCTGTGCCTCCTCAAGCCCTTGCTCACAACCCAAGTGGTTTGAGAAATAGGTGTTTCCACTCAGCTAACTCTTTCATTTCTCTTTATGTGTCCTGGTTGCTATAGCGAATCTATATTATAAATAAAGCCTTGATATTTATATGTGGAATGCTGTATTTAAAAGTAGCATAGAGAATACCTGGAAAGATTTCAGATATGAGTTATATTCTAAGAATCAAATCAGAAATACAGAGGTAGTAATCAGAAAAAAAAAAAAGTATAGATATTTACAGGTATTCTCTGCTATTAGATTAACCAAAATGGCAAGGGTCTATGCGCACAATTCCTGTGTTCAATAGAAAAATGGAATATGTTTTCTTCTCTGGCTACAGTCATGTGAGAAAGGATTAACTCAGCTACCTGACTTTTGAAATTTAATGAATGTATTTATGGAAGAATATTAGAGGTGACTGGTCTTGATTCAAAAACGCTAAATTTCCTAAACCTGGACTATGTTTTCAAAAATTCAAGATGCATTTAGCAAAGCAAGGAAAAATAAATTCAGGCTGCTAGCTTGGCAGCTGGTCTGGATACAGTATTTTGCTCTGTTTACTCTGTCAGGAAGCCAGTTCCATTTGATTAAATTCTGAAATTAGAATGCATGCACACTGGAAGATACCAAGCAGCTTCATGCTTTTACCCGTATGGAAAATGTGATTAAGGAAATGAACTCAACGGCTGTAGCATCAGAAGAGATCAATGCAACAGCTGTATTCAACTAGGCTCAATGGGCTAGACCTTTACTTTATTAAAATGGATGGCTTTAGCATAGAAACTGTGTCCACATCACAGAACTGCCGTATTGCTCTGAACTCAGGCCTAGAAAGGAGCCAAGGGGAACTGCCATCAAATATTATGGCAGCAGTGCAAATGCAGATCCACTCTCACACCACAAAGCTAAAATTCAGCCAAGATGAGAGATAATTAAAGAGATTATATGCATAGTCTTCCCACACCAACATATTGGATTATTTTCAAAATTGCTGGTATGTACTAATTTGGTAGGTTTTCTAGAATTCGCCCACAAAAATCTTGAAATTTCCTATGGGGTGGCAACATCTTTTGCTTTGCCCAAAGTGAAGTAGGCTATGAATAATAATCTATATGTGAAAATATTGTCAGAGGCCAGATATAATCAGATAACCCAGAAAAAAACACCTTACTGTGTTTATTTACCCAGTTAACAGAGAGAAAGGTAGGATTTTATTACAAAATACTTAAATAGTTGACCTATGATTGCTAACTCTTTTCTTTGGCCACATAGACTTGTTAATGAGTTGAGAAATGAAACAACTGAGGTATTGCACCTGTGAAGTGCAGAGGATGTGAAGGTGTATGGCCTAAGAGATGCTGAACTGGAGGATGGTCTAGATAAGACTTTCTAGAACAGAAGTACATTGCTATGGATGCCATGTTCCAGGGTCTGATTCTCAGACTCCAGGCATTAAGAAACTCTTTGAAAGGGCATCCCAATATGATCAGATTCTCTGGAACTGTTTCATGCTAACCAAACTCATAAGAAGCTGGTATATAAAGCAGAATGCCAATAATCACGTGCTATAGTTTGAATGTCACCTCCAAAACATATGTTGAAATTTAATAATTGCCATTGTGATGGTATTAAGAGGTGGGTCCTTTAAGAAATGAATTAATGCCCTTATCACAGAAGTGGTTAGTTACCATGGGAGTTTGGCCCCCTTTTGCTCTCTGTCTCAGCTCTCACTTGCCCTTCTGCCTTCTGTCACAGGATAAGGCTGCATGCAGCATGAAAGCACTCACCAGATGCAGTGCCATGTTCTTGGACTTCCCAGCCTCTGGAACTGTGAGCCAAATAAACATCTCTTTATAAATTACCCAGTCTGTGGTATTCTGTTATAGCAGCAGAAAATAAGTTAAGACACCATGGGACTTGGAATGCTCAGGTGAGCTGAATTCAGTCTTTCCCTTAAGATGTGCTGGATAGATATTTGCTTGCTCAGCTTGGAGCTAGAGCAAGGAAAGCTGATGGATCTCACTTGGCAATTTTATCTGGCTACGCATCCATCTCTACAGATTAAATGTTGGTGTTCTCACATTGGGGCACACTCTTCCCTCAAGGGGAGAAAACCCGGCAAATACTTGCTTATAGGATTATCTTTTTAGAAATGTCATGTAGACTATCCCTTTCATTAATAAAATCTTTCTTTTTTTGGTAGTTTCTCAACTATATTGAAATATGACTTATATGCAATAAATGCATCCATTTTAAGTGTACAATTTGGTAAGTTTTGACTGTTATATATACCCATGTAATGACCATGACAATCAAATATAGATTTTCATCACCCTCCAAAAAATTCCTTTGTGCCCCTACTTCTCAATCAATCCCCACCCCCAAGCAACCCCTGATCAACTTCTGTCAATATAAATTAGATTTATCTTTTCTGGAGTTTCATCTAAATCAAATCATATAGTATATACTCTTTTGTGTCTGGCTTCTTTCACTCAGCATGCTTTTGAGATTCATCTATGTTGTGTATATATCAATAGATAATTCCTT
>NW_012151951.1:13985234-13987225 GCF_000956105.1 Propithecus coquereli
GATTAAATCATATAATACATAAATACAATTTCATATCCAGTTTTTATCATATGTAACATAAATGTCTTTATATCACAAATAAATACACATTACCAAAATTTCAAAAATATTTGAATCACTACATATTGAAAGCCATCTTAAATCAAGCGTTGTAGACTCAAATGGCTTCAGGGGCCATGTAAGTAACTAAAACATACAAAATGGACGAGTATAAGACAGTACAGGGTGGTGGTAACTGAAAAATGCATGTCCCACCAAAAGGCATTCAAATTTAGTTTTATTTTTAAACATGTTCTGGCAAAATTGAGTGGAGAAAATAAGCAAGTCACAGACAAATACGTGCAGTATAATACCATTTATATTGTTTTAAAACAGGTAAAACAATTCGATATTATACTCGGGAATCCACTAGGGATACACATGTAATAAAAGTAGTTTTAAACAAATAACACACCAAATTTTTGTTGCAAAATACCAAATTCAGGACAATGATATGCCTGGCAGAGGAAAGTGATGTGAGCAGGTTTTCAAAGTGAGTTAAACAGAAGGGATTTAAAGTGTGGAGCAATATTTTATTTGAGCGGTAAGGATATGGATATTGGTTGCATTTTACTTATACTGTTTTGTACATATTAAATATTGTATAGTGCATCTTTGTAAGGAAAAAACCTGTTAGCCAAAGAAAACCCCATGCTGCATTTGGCCACTGGCTATTCTAGCGTGATAAATAGTATTGCATACTCACCAAGTGAATTAGCTCTGAGGCCAGGCTCCCTGATCAAATTTGAATCTCCCCTCTACCACTAAATAGTTTTGTGCCCTTGGGCGGTTACTAAAATTCTCTGCAAGCTAAGGCCTGAAGGTTAAACTCAATCCTTTGCCAGTTTTTGTATAGCCCTCCAGCTAAGAATGGTTTGTACATTTCTAAATAGTTGGAAGAACCGCCCTCAACCATTGTTACTGAACTGTGAATGGCTTTGGAAATTAGCTTTTGTTACAGACTTGATACTATTTCTCAAAACTAAAATTATAAAGCAGAACAATGCTTACACGTCACACTAATACAGTGGTAAAGTCATTTCAACAACTAACATTATTTGAATCACAAGCAATCTCAAGCTGCTCTGTATACTTCCTAGGCTGTTAAAAGTTTAAATAAGAAGCTAGATCTCCACATCCACACAAATTTGCAGTAGATATATTTTCAGAGCTCAAAGTACAGTTCTACCAGCATCTTTTAGACCTGGATGTAAGTACAAAGAAAATGTTCATAATTCAATATCCATTTAACTATGCAATTGAGGAGCTTCCACCTAAATTTCAATTGGAAACAATTAATCTGTAATGTAATGACATGCTAAAAGGTAAATATCAAGAGAAGAATGTAATAGAATTGTATAAATACCTTCCAAATGATGAATATGCTCAATTAAATATGCTTGTGGATTCATATCAGTATTTGTCAGTACCTATCTGGATAAAAAGACATTTTCAAAAATGAAATACATAAAATTCTCATTAAAAATCAGCATTAGCAGTTGAGCATTTGCTATTGATTTTGATGATAAAGAACACTTTGTACTCCAGTTAAGTGAAATGTTATCCCCTCAAAAAAGAATTCCATCTTTTCCTTGATAGCATTAGCATTACAAAAAATTGTATTCAATTATTATTATACCTTGAATTTCATCAGTATAAATTTTGAGAAAGTTTGTTTCCTCTCTTGTTTTTGTAAGTACCTACATAAGAGCTTCAATTTTACCAGTTAGATCACAAAGTTGAAAATATTTACTGTTAATACCTGGCTTTTTAATGAAAAAGGTTGTCAATCCCTGTCATAGAATGATTGTGAGGATTAAATAAAATAATCCTTGTGAAAGTGGGCAGTAGCAACCAAGCACAGAGTAAGTACTGATTTTTTTCTTTACCTGTCATCCTTTTCGGACATATGTTTCAATGGGTTTTTAAAATTATAAGTAGGGAAAATGTTA
>NW_012151951.1:13988280-13989711 GCF_000956105.1 Propithecus coquereli
ATGCCAGTCTTGATCCTCAGTGTCCAGGGAATCTGCAGCCGCATGCTTGCCCCCCCTCCCACCCACCAGCCAAAAACATTGATAGGGACGGGTCATGATGTGCAAGAAAGATGGGGTTGAACCTTATCAAACCGTGAATGAGAAAACCAACCAATCTGCCTAACTAATAACATTCTGGAAACTTACTGAAATCTGTCACACTATATAAAAACCTATTTCTAATATCTGAAAAATTAGGTCCAGTGGGGAGCCAATGGAGCTTTTAAAGGCAGGCAGTATTTCTAATTCTGTTTCTGTAGAAGAGAGGCTCCTCAGGAAGACAGTAGTATACAAAAATTTTAAATTTATGGACGAATCTGTGAAACACTAGTAAAAACAAAGTTAAATAGGTTTCCTTTTCTGAAACGTTAACATGCTATTTCACATTATGACTCCCTAAGAGAGTGACAAAAAATGCACCACTTGCCAAATTTATTGTGAAAAACAGGAATTGATAGTAGGAGAATATACTTTGCTTTGTGTGAGACGAATTGTTTAAGATTAGAGATTAGAGAAAAATGTGCTCTCTCTGATTCTAACTGATGCTATTTGCTTCTGTGACCGTGCTTGCTTTTAGTTGTTTGTTAAATGTAGTTCATCAGGAACAGGAATAAGAGCAGGAGTGACTCCATGACAGGCTGAACTTCCTGAAGTAGGCCTAAGTTTCGGTTTTCCCGAAACGACACCACCCTTTCCCCGAAATGACGCTGACCAAAATTGGCGCTGGCGCGAAAATCCCGAGGCTTGGAGCCACTTTTAAAGGAACCAGTCAGGAGCCAACACGATCAGCCGCTTTTAAAGGAACCAATGAACTAAGGAGGGGAGGGGGGAAGGTGTGCCCAGCGTGTCGTGTGAAACTTGTGTGTCGTGCGTAAAACAGAAAAAGGTATAAAAGGTTAACCTCTACCCCAAGGCGGGGTCCTAGCCCTTAGAAGAGGCCACTGCGTTGGTGCTCTGGGACTTGGACCCTAGCTCGAGCTAGCCAATAAACTCCTTTGCCATTTGCAGCCTAAGTGACTCTGCCTCTCTGTTCCTGGGGCCGAGGGGAACCGGCTCTAACATTTTATCTCATGTCTTTTTTCAAAGGAGTACCTTGTATTTCTAGTGGAGGTTCTGTAGAACATACTTTCAGAAACACTGGAGTAGTAGCTATGTGACCAGAGATATGCTTTAGGAATATTAGTCTGAGGCTATATACATTTAGGATGAAGTAGATAGAGGCAAAGAAAACAGGCTACATGTCCAGGTGACACAGTCCAGTTGATAAGAGTGATTATAGAAACATAACATAATTGCAAATTTAAATTGGGTAGGACTTTAAAATTAAATGAAAAGAGACAATAAGTACAGGACATGAGTGGTTTGGATTCATAGGTAGTCAAACATACATTT
>NW_012151951.1:14001261-14003090 GCF_000956105.1 Propithecus coquereli
CCGAGGTCCCGGCCCAAGGGCTGTCCCCGCTTTCTTCGCGCGAGCTTGGCAGTCAGGCAGTGGGCTGTTGGGGCTGAAGGGCGCGCTTGGGAAGTGAGGCGCTCGCTGGGTTTTGGTTTATTAGAGGAACCCTAATTAGTTCAGGCTAGAAATGACAACACTTAAGGGTGGTGGAGGGATCCTCAATCAAGCATTCCCGAGGTAAAGATTCGGGGGTCCTACGGGACACAACGCGTGTGGGATCTTCGTTGAGCAGTGCTTTTTCCTCATCTTCCTCTTATGACGTGTTTGGTTTACCTGACTGGGAAGTTACATTTCAGTTTCTTTGTCAGCATCTCTTTTCCACTTAAGTTGCTTAATAGAATCGTAGCGTTATTCAGATACTTAAAATAGACTCAAATACTCGATAGCAACGCAGCATTTTAATGCTTCTTTATTAAAATATGCGAAAAATTCTAAGTATCTTGTTTCCCCCAGCCCTATCCCCTAATAACTGGTATGGTGTCATTAGCAATACAAAAGTGAATTTTTAGTCCGAGAAAATCATTCTCTTGCTCTTGATAAACGTTCTTTTCCTTGGAGTGGGAAAATGATGGGTGTTTGTCACCTCGTTGAAAAGTCTTGAAGTGCTGTGAATTGTGAAAGTGATTGTGTTTCCAATTCCTTATGGGCTCCCTTCCCCAAATAAATTAATCTAATTTTCAGTCATAACTAATATTTTTACTCTAACGAAAATGGAAATCTATGTGCATCACTTTTTAAAAAAGTTTTTGATTACATTTCTGTTTTTTAACTTCGTAATCTCTTTTGATTGTAAAATTTGAATATTTTCTTGAAATTGCCCTATTTAAATTCTAAACAATTGTTTGTAGGCTGGGCCAGTAATAAAGGTGAAAATTCCGAAAGATAAGGATGGTAAACCAAAGCAGTTTGCATTTGTGAATTTCAAACATGAAGTATCAGTTCCTTATGCAATGAATCTACTTAATGGAATCAAACTTTTTGGAAGGCCCATCAAAATTCAGTTTAGATCAGGTAACTAACTGTTCAATGATATTGTTGGGGGAGGGCAGGTTGCTTGCTGCTTGTTTTTGTTTTAAAATTTATTGTTGAGTTTTAAAGAATTTCTTGTTTGGTTGAAAATACTTTCTTAAGCTTTCTAAATAGCAAACTTTGTATGTCCCTGATGGGTAATATTGACACATGGATTTTGAAAATTGTGATTTTAAAACTGAGTTTAAAATTTCATTTTGGATTAGTGAAAAAGAACGTAAACTATATTGCTAAGAGAGTTGGGTTTGGGTGCTCTGAAACAAGCAAGGATTAATGCTGAAAATACTTCTGGCTGCTTTGTAATTTACTTTTACGTATTTTGATTCTTGATCATGTGAGGACGAATCTTTCCATGTATCCAGTCTTAGAATTTAGTGTGGGGATCAGAATATTATGACCAGATTGGATATTTATACACTGGATAGTACCTTGTTTGGAATGCTTTGTTTTGCATATCTCATATTATATACACGTACAGTTTCACTCTGATGAAACTGTAAAGCAGTCTACAACAATTGGAAATTTTTCTCTTTTAGACTGCGTTTAACTTTTTGGAGTGATTTAGGGTACAGGAGATAAACTTTCAAATTAACTTTTCTATCAAGAAGAATATTTCACATTATTCCGTTTTAGGAAGTAGTCATGCCTCGCAGGATGCCAGTTTGTCATATCCCCAGCATCATGTTGGAAATTCAAGTCCTACCTCTACATCCCCTAGCAGGTAATATTTCTTACATATTGTTAAAATAATTTATCTTGGATAATGATTTCAAAAC
>NW_012151951.1:14003140-14007394 GCF_000956105.1 Propithecus coquereli
GATATTAAATAAAAATTCATTTTGTGCAATAATATATGGATTTTTAATAATGTGGTCTGCTCTTGGGAAAACTTAGTTGACCCTTCAATTTCACTGAAAGACATCTATACTGATTTTTGCTTCTACAATAAAGTCTTTGTAACTTGAGGGACATGTTTTAACTTGGATGCTACTGCAGATACTAAGAACAAGGAGAATGTAGATATCCATGGACTCAGATTTAAAATAACAGAGCATTTGTGAACAAGGTTCTCCTTCTGCCAAACGGAACAAAACACAATAAGCCATTTTCTTTTTTTCTGGCACGTACATTATTATTTAACTAAAGCCCTACTCCTGATGACCCTATGCCAGAACAGAAATGAAGTCACTCCCACTTGGTCCTCCCTTGCTCTTACGCACTTTTGTGTACTCTTATGTCAGACTTTTGTTTACAAATCTCCTCCTCTGTTCCCTGATAAGCTAAGGAATATGCTACAAAGGAATATTTAAAACTGAATCATCTCATAGGTGATGATTTTATGAACCAACTGGTCTGCCTAAGACAGCCCCGATTTATGCCTGTCACCTCGGCATAATTGACAGCATCCTCTTCCACTCTCAAGCGCCCTGGTTTGCTGATGGTCACCCTCTGTATCATACCTAATTTTTCTCTTTGCATCCCCTAACTCCCCATTTCCAATTTTAACCAAGTTTATTTTTTAAAGCATAGAATTATAGATTAAATGGGAAAGAACCAAAGAGGTCATCTAGTCCTATTTCACATTTTGACAAAATCCTTTACATGATTCGGCCTCGATTCGAACTTTCTGACAGCAATTCATTACCTTTTGAGATAGTATTTTCCACTATTAGGCATCTCCAAATTTAAAGAAAGTTCTCCTTAGCCTCAGTCTTAATTTTATTCTTCTTCCCCAGCCTAAAACTCATAGTATACAGCTTGGAATTCCTTTTTCAACTGGGCGTTTTTGTAATGTCCAGGCTAAGGCATCCGTTGTATAATATGAACTAACTTTTTAGATATCTGAAATAGTAGTGGCTATAGATTATCCTTGGGAAAACTGAGAAAATAGTTACTCAAATCATTTTTTATGTTCAGATGAGGAAACTCATTTGAAAGGCTGCAAAGCTCTATCGTTCACTAGCTGTATGACATTTGTTAAGTTTACTTCATCTCCTTCAGGCTCACTTTCTCAGCAACAAAATGAAAGTACACCTCTCTTATGAGCTGCTGTGAGAATCAACACAAACAAGGCTCTATAAGAACAGAGATCTTATCTATCATGTTTACCACTTTATTCTAAATGCCTAATGCAGGCACAGAATAAGTCTCAATAAACAATGAATAAAGCCCTAGTGGTGCATTGACTTACGTACAGTATTCAATAAAAGATAGCTATTATTATTCTTTCAACCATTCTTCCTATGACCTGGTTTCTAGACCTTTCACTATATTAATCATTCTCCTATAGGAAGCTATCTGGTTTATCAACATTCTTAAGATGTGATTCTCACAATTCAGTGCTGTGTGGTGTGGCAATTTTGCTTTATCTGAACATAAACATTTTAAGAAAGTCCAAAGAGTCCACTGGGAAAAAACTAGTCTAACTGCTTACAATAAGAGCTGGCACTTACAAAACCCGCTAACTTTCCCTTAATGCCACCCCTTAAACCTCAGGGAATGTACAGTTATGAGAACAAAATTATCAGCAAATAAGGAGTGATAAACTAGCTAGGGGAACCAAGATAGTGCAGTATTATGGAAAGCTACTGCAACCCCGTACTTATTTTTATTATTGTACCTAATGAAGAACCTCCCCATCTAGAACATACTCCTTGATGGCAGGACTGTGTCAAGTGTTATCCAAAGAGAAGACCCCCAAATATTGTTGAATAGTTGAATGAGTAAAGACAAGAAATTACAAGGGAAATGCTACAGTGAGTAGATGAACTGTTTTCTGAAAGAAGACTGTAGGTCTAATGTTTCAACCAATGTATTTTGGGACAGCAAATTCAGATTAAGAAGGTGGGATTGAATGCAAATAGAAAAATTACAAATATAAAGTAAAAATTTATTTGGAGACTTCGGCGAAGAAAGGAATGAATGTAAAGTGGTTTAACAATTTGAAAGAACTGTAAGGTTTCAGGGTTTTTTGTGTTTTTTTTTCTTGTTTTTAGTGTGATGGAGACTGGAGTCTGAAGATATTCCTGGAAAAAAGTGAAGGGCGAGATGGAAGACGGTAAGTGCTGGGTAAAAGATGGAAGGATAAGCCAGTGTAATAAAAAGGAGCATTTCTTTTTCACCAACAGAAGGTAAGGGGAAGAGTGTGAGATAAAGAGGGGAGGCAGTTAAGGAAGCTGGAATTACAAGTCTCAGAGTGAGAGAGTAGGCTGAGGAGGGGAGATAAGACTTGAGGAAATTGGGATAAATTTGGATTTCTTGTTGTAAAGATGTCAACAAAAGGTGAGCCCCTGGGGAGGGTGGTCCCATCAACTCAGCTTTGTTAATAACTACTTAAGAAAATCCCTTTTACCTCCTTCCTAATCCAATCATTCTGGCCGCCTAAAACCACCTGAATGAATCAACAGTAAAATTCCCCTTTGTGCCAAGATATACTGACAGTACTCCTATGTATTATATAAAATAGAAATACATCCCTCTAAAAATAAGACTGCTGTTACACCAAGAAAGGATTTTTAGAAAGGCCTTGTTCACAAGCTAATTGAGGGGCGGAGAGAGAGCGTTCCTTTTAAACTGAAATGCGAGCTGCGATGACACCTCCCAATGCAATCAAACGCTGTTGCAGCACACTTCTTAGGAGATCGAGTTTAAGCCCAGGGACTGGGTACGGCGAGAATCTGGCTTGGCGGCTTCGGTTCCGACTATCTGGTTCCCGCCCCTTTATAAAGCGGGTCAGGCTCCGGCCGCCACCAGTCAGTCGACGACTCTCGGTTCGAACAATCTGTCGCACCGCCTCCCGAAGTCCCAGATGAATCGCCCCAGGCCTGGCAACTAGGAAACCGTCTCCAGAGACCATCGCCAGCGCTGAAGCCGAGCGGATGAGGTCGCCGTGGGAAGCGCGGTAGGCCATCCTGTTCTTTTGATCGCCGGCACACAGGAACACATTGCTCAGGGCCATCTTCCAACACTGCCCGCAGTACTTGCGTTACGTCCCTCAGTCAAGATAGGCCCTTCGCGGCTCCACAGATCAGTGCTGCCCGTTTGGGACGCCACAAATACCTACGCTAGAAGCCATAACTAAAGTTGCGGCAGATGGAGAAGCCGCCTTTAACGAGCGCTCCGCCCACGCACGTCGACGCGGGCCGAGAGCGAGCGCGAGAGACGTTTACGCCGGTGACGCCTGGGAGCGCGAGGACGTGGGGTTTCCGAGAGTGCGCAGTGGGTGCGTCGGCCACGACCCTTCGGCCCGGTTAGGGAGGGGGCGACGCTGAGATGGGGGCGGCGGCAGCGGAAGCGGACCGCACTCTCTTTGTCGGCAACCTTGAGACTAAAGTGACTGAGGAGCTCCTCTTCGAGCTTTTCCACCAGGTAAGCGGCTGGGGTCAGCCCTTTTGCCTTTCGTTTTTCTGCTCGCCGAGGTCCCGGCCCAAGGGCTGTCCCCGCTTTCTTCGCGCGAGCTTGGCAGTCAGGCAGTGGGCTGTTGGGGCTGAAGGGCGCGCTTGGGAAGTGAGGCGCTCGCTGGGTTTTGGTTTATTAGAGGAACCCTAATTAGTTCAGGCTAGAAATGACAACACTTAAGGGTGGTGGAGGGATCCTCAATCAAGCATTCCCGAGGTAAAGATTCGGGGGTCCTACGGGACACAACGCGTGTGGGATCTTCGTTGAGCAGTGCTTTTTCCTCATCTTCCTCTTATGACGTGTTTGGTTTACCTGACTGGGAAGTTACATTTCAGTTTCTTTGTCAGCATCTCTTTTCCACTTAAGTTGCTTAATAGAATCGTAGCGTTATTCAGATACTTAAAATAGACTCAAATACTCGATAGCAACGCAGCATTTTAATGCTTCTTTATTAAAATATGCGAAAAATTCTAAGTATCTTGTTTCCCCCAGCCCTATCCCCTAATAACTGGTATGGTGTCATTAGCAATACAAAAGTGAATTTTTAGTCCGAGAAAATCATTCTCTTGCTCTTGATAAACGTTCTTTTCCTTGGAGTGGGAAAATGATGGGTGTTTGTCACCTCGTTGAAAAGTCTTGAAGTGCTGTGAATTGTGAAAGTGATTGTGTTTCCA
>NW_012151951.1:14010609-14011115 GCF_000956105.1 Propithecus coquereli
CCTTACCCAGGCTAGAGTACAGTGGCATCATCATGGCATCATCATAGCTTACTGCAACCTTAAACTCCTGAGCTCAAGAGATCCCCCTGCCTCAGCCTCTGGAGTAGGTGGGACTATAGGTCCATGCCACCATGCCCTGCTAATTTTTTCTATTGTTTATAGAAACGAAGTCTCCTTGTTCAGGCTTGTCTCAAACTCCTGGCCTCAAGCAATCCTCCTGCCTTGGCTTCCCAAAATGCTAGGATTACAGGTGTGAGTCACCGCACCCAGCCTTATATTAAATTTAATTATTAAATTAACTTTTCTTCATTTTTGTTAGACAAGCATGACCTTTGTAGTTTGAGCACTCATTTTAGTTTTCATTGAGCTGAAATATATACTTAAAAGACTGAAGATAAATAGAAATAAAACTGTTTTATATTTCTCTCTTTACCCATCGTTGGTGTGTTTGTGTGTATACAAGTACTGGAGATTCATTCTCTGCTCTTGCAACCTATTCTGAGTGA
>NW_012151951.1:14013720-14015932 GCF_000956105.1 Propithecus coquereli
AATCTAAACATACTGTTTCATTCTAAAATTTTAGAATTTGTTCATTATGTTTGTATGATTGAAGTCACTCAGGAAGTTAAATATCTCTGTGTGTATATTTTTACATTGAAAATACAGTGTTAGTATAAATCCCCCTTTTCAGGAAAAACAAAAAAGTCAATGTATGGTCAGACAAAATGGTAAAATGTTTTACTGGAAGTATACTTTTTTGGAAAAAAGATTCATGAAGCCTGTAGGTGCTGCCTCTGTCACTCAAACTTTAAAAATTTTAACATTTTCAAAGTGCCCACCACGTATATATAAGAACACGTTTTATGGAGATTGTACAGGTTGCTTTTTTGTTTAAATCTTTGAAAGAATTTAGTCTTAACATTTTCTGATTTTAAAATTTTAAAATCTTGTTTAAGGAAACTTTTGTGTATCAAGATACTGTTCTCCTTTCATTGCAGAGTTTATAAAAATTCATTCCTTGAAAAATATGGATCCTTTTTAATACTACAACATTTGTACTATGTTACTTTTTAATATATTAAAAACATAAAAGGAGGAGTGTGTCTTATTTTTGTAACATCACTACAGAGACATTGCATACAAAAAAAAATTAGCAACATACTTTATTCCATGATTGCTAGGTGTTAAGAATGGTAGTTCTTTAACTTAGAGCATCCTGACATACATCTTTTGTACATATCAAACCTGATGTTTCAGAATTAGATTTTCAGTGATTCTGAATTATAGTTTTATAGATTCCTGATTATAGTTTGGTGCACTGTAAACTAATTTAGTCACCTCCCCTGGTCTCTAGTAGGAGTTTACATTCACTCAGATTTTGTTTCTAAATGCATCTAGTTTTTCTTTAGGTAAATGGAGCTATTCAGCTACTCAGCATAGAGTTAGGAAAAAAGTTCTATTTGCTCAAGCAGTTTAGTAGTAGGATTTGTTTCTGATGAGTCTTATTTTAAGTTACCTATGAAAACTTAGGTTTGTAGATACTAACAAAGTTTAATACTACTTTATTATAACTTATCTACAGGTGAGCTTCTTTCATACTGCTTCGCAGGTTATCTTAACTCAGAATAATCTTTCTAGGGGGAACCTTGTGAAAGTCCCAGTGAATTTTTTCCACGTTAGCTTCACTCAGTTGAAAGTAACCAAACTAAATCCATGTATTGTGTAAAGGAATAGAACAGCACAGCCTTAAAAAATTGAATACAGTTGGTGAGACAACTCAGATATCTAAGTACAGGTTGAATATCCGTTACCCAAAATAGTTGGGACCAACAGTGTTTTGGATTTTGGAATATTTGCATTATACTTACTTGTTAAACATCCCAAGCCCAGAAATCCAAAATGCTTCAATGACCATTTCCTTTTCTTAGAGCATTTTGGATTTCTGGATTTGGGATGCTCAACCTGTACTGAGAGCTACAAGAAAAGAAAGGAATAAGAAATTACTGTTGCGAGAGAGCAGTTTCTCTTAGAGCAGCAGTCCCCAGCCTTTCTGGCTTCAGGGACCCGTTTCATGGAAGACAATTTTTCCACGGATCAGAGATTGGGGGGATGGTTTCAGGATGATTCAAGCACATTACATTTATTGTGCAATCAAACGTCTCTGCTAATGTTAATCTGTATTTGCAGCCTCTCCCCAGCGCTGGCATCACCACCTCAGCTCCACCTCAGGTTATCAGGCATTAGATTCTCGTAAGGAGTGAGCAACCTAGATCCCTCGCATGCACGGTTTGCAGTAGGGTTCGAGCTCCTATGAGAATCTGATGCCCCCACTAATCTGACAGGAGGCAGGGCTTATGCGGTGATGTGAGCAATGGGGAGCAGATGTAAATACAGATGAAGCTTTGCTCGCTCACCTGCTGTGTGTCCCGATTTTCTAACAGGCCTTGGACCAGTACTGGCTCTGGGATTGGGGACCACAGTCCTAGAGTGTTTTCCATGGAACGCTAGTCTTATAAAATAAGAATTCTTTAATTAAATGCTTGGAAGACATTGTGTATTAATAATGTGTGACTTTCTCTTTGAGAGTCAACAGCACTATTAAGTTTTGACAAGTACTACGGCAAAGAAATCTCTTTATACTTAATATGTTCCACTGTTCCCCATCCAAAATAAAAAATTTTTATACTACTAATTATGTTGTGTATGCCCACTTTCCCCGTAGTCACTGCTGCCATCCTAGAGTGTGCAATTTATCTTGAGG
>NW_012151951.1:14015982-14019992 GCF_000956105.1 Propithecus coquereli
TGATACTGAGCTCCTGGGTCTTTATATGTTTATTACACAGTGATTAGTATTATAATCATTTTGTATGACTTCTTCCCTTCTAAGTTGTATTCTTGAGGGCAAGGAGTATTATTTATGTACCAACATCTTGTAGGTATTTATTGGAATGAATGAAGGTATTTTATTTTACTACATTAGTTGTGTTTAACTTAGGATTCATCTAGGCAAGAAGGATTTTGCTTTTCCTTTATTATCCATTTGGTTAACTGACCAAATATATATTGGCTTTGATATCTAAAAGTATTAACATTTCCTTGTTTTTCTCTTTCTTCAGATGAACAATGTTTTGAGACAGATGTCATATGGTGGAAAATTTGGTTCTCCGCCTCTGGATCAGTCAGGATTTTCACCATCAGTTCAATCACATAATCATACTTTTAACCAGTCTTCAAGCTCTCAATGGCGCCAAGATACAACATCATCACAGCGTAAAGTCAGACAGAATTCTCATCCCTACCTAACAGATAGACATTATAGCCGGGAACAGCGTTACAGTGATCATGGGTCTGACCATCATTACAGAGGAAGCAGAGAAGATTTCTTCTATGAAGATAGGAATCACGATGGCCGGAGCCATGACTATGATAACAGAAGAGACAGTAGTAGAGATGGAAAATGGCGTTCATCTCGACACTAACAAGTGTTAAAAAGACACTCCTTGTAGCGTCGTTTTAGGCCCTTTGACTCAGTTGATCCGAAAATAATTTTGTTGAAAAACTGTACAGAGCAGCTTCAGAAGCTGACACATTTCTTTATAAATTTTTTAAAACATAGTTACAATTTAATGCAGAAATGAGAAGGATTGTGGTTCCAGTTTTATTAATAACCTTTCACCTCAGGGTTTTATAAAGAGGAATGAGTTTTATGCAAAAGAAAATCATTTTAGACACTTTAGGAAGGGGTGAATTATATAGATTCATTGTATGATAAAGCAAATATTTTAATTATTTGTTATCTTTTTGTATTGCAGGAAATTTCTTGTTAGTCAGATTTTGGTGTATATAATAGTAAACGTACAAGCTGATACTCTGAAATGGCTATTGGTATTTTGTTAATAGAAAATACAACTTTTCAGTGATTCATTTTACTAACATTTGAAAAATGTTATTTGGTGAACTTATTGGTAATCTTTGGGGATAAATCATATTGCTTAACTTCTTAGAGAATTTAAGTATAAATTCTGTGACATTCTATTGAGTTTTACCCTAGTTAAACATACAAGTGTAAATCTAAACATACTGTTTCATTCTAAAATTTTAGAATTTGTTCATTATGTTTGTATGATTGAAGTCACTCAGGAAGTTAAATATCTCTGTGTGTACATTTTTACATTGAAAATACAGTGTTAGTATAAATCCCCCTTTTCAGGAAAAACAAAAATGTCAATGTATGGTCAGACAAAATGGTAAAATGTTTTACTGGAAGTATACTTTTTTGGAAAAAAGATTCATGAAGCCTGTAGGTGCTGCCTCTGTCACTCAAACTTTAAAAATTTTAACATTTTCAAAGTGCCCACCACGTATATATAAGAACACATTTTATGGAGATTGTACAGGTTGCTTTTTTGTTTAAATCTTTGAAAGAATTTAGTCTTAACATTTTCTGATTTTAAAATTTTAAAATCTTGTTTAAGGAAACTTTTGTGTATCAAGATACTGTTCTCCTTTCATTGCAGAGTTTATAAAAATTCATTCCTTGAAAAATATGGATCCTTTTTAATACTACAACATTTGTACTATGTTACTTTTTAATATATTAAAAACATAAAAGGAGGAGTGTGTCTTATTTTTGTAACATCACTACAGAGACATTGCATACAAAAAAAAATTAGCAACATACTTTATTCCATGATTGCTAGGTGTTAAGAATGGTAGTTCTTTAACTTAGAGCATCCTGACATACATCTTTTGTACATATCAAACCTGATGTTTCAGAATTAGATTTTCAGTGATTCTGAATTATAGTTTTATAGATTCCTGATTATAGTTTGGTGCACTGTAAACTAATTTAGTCACCTCCCCTGGTCTCTAGTAGGAGTTTACATTCACTCAGATTTTGTTTCTAAATGCATCTAGTTTTTCTTTAGGTAAATGGAGCTATTCAGCTACTCAGCATAGAGTTAGGAAAAAAGTTCTATTTGCTCAAGCAGTTTAGTAGTAGGATTTGTTTCTGATGAGTCTTATTTTAAGTTACCTATGAAAACTTAGGTTTGTAGATACTAACAAAGTTTAATACTACTTTATTATAACTTATCTATAGGTGAGCTTCTTTCATACTGGTTCGCAGGTGATCTTAACTCAGAATAATCTTTCTAGGGGGAACCTTGTGAAAGTCCCAGTGAATTTTTTCCACGTTAGCTTCACTCAGTTGAAAGTAACCAAACTAAATCCATGTATTGTGTAAATGAATAGAACAGCACAGCCTTAAAAAATTGAATACAGTTGGTGAGACAACTCAGATATCTAAGTACAGGTTGAATATCCGTTACCCAAAATAGTTGGAACCAACAGTGTTTTGGATTTTGGAATATTTGCATTATACTTACTTGTTAAACATCCCAAGCCCAGAAATCCAAAATGCTTCAATGACCATTTCCTTTTCTTAGAGCATTTTGGATTTCTGGATTTGGGATGCTCAACCTGTACTGAGAGCTACAAGAAAAGAAAGGAATAAGAAATTACTGTTGCGAGAGAGCAGTTTCTCTTAGAGCAGCAGTCCCCAGCCTTTCTGGCTTCAGGGACCCGTTTCATGGAAGACAATTTTTCCACGGATCAGAGATTGGGGGGATGGTTTCAGGATGATTCAAGCACATTACATTTATTGTGCAATCAAACGTCTCTGCTAATGTTAATCTGTATTTGCAGCCTCTCCCCAGCGCTGGCATCACCACCTCAGCTCCACCTCAGGTTATCAGGCATTAGATTCTCGTAAGGAGTGAGCAACCTAGATCCCTCGCATGCACGGTTTGCAGTAGGGTTCGAGCTCCTATGAGAATCTGATGCCCCCACTAATCTGACAGGAGGCAGGGCTTATGCGGTGATGTGAGCAATGGGGAGCAGATGTAAATACAGATGAAGCTTTGCTCGCTCACCTGCTGTGTGTCCCGATTTTCTAACAGGCCTTGGACCAGTACTGGCTCTGGGATTGGGGACCACAGTCCTAGAGTGTTTTCCATGGAACGCTAGTCTTATAAAATAAGAATTCTTTAATTAAATGCTTGGAAGACATTGTGTATTAATAATGTGTGACTTTCTCTTTGAGAGTCAACAGCACTATTAAGTTTTGACAAGTACCACGGCAAAGAAATCTCTTTATACTTAATATGTTCCACTGTTCCCCATCCAAAATAAAAAATTTTTATACTACTAATTATGTTGTGTATGCCCACTTTCCCCGTAGTCACTGCTGCCATCCTAGAGTGTGCAATTTATCTTGAGGGGATTACTCCATCACCCTGCTTCCAGTCTTCATTCTTCAAATTTCATTCCACAATGCAAGAATTGCCAATGTTAATCTGCTATGACTCACGTGAATTAAAGCTTCAATGGCCTCTGGCTTCCTCTTGATGAAAGACAAAATTCTTAACCTAATATGACCCCTCACTATTGCTTCAGTCTCCTCTCATCACTTTACCCCCTCTTTAGCCCTGGTCATAACTCTCCTTCACTCCATCATCCTTGGCTGACATTTCTGCCTATGAGTTCCCATCCTATGAGCTCCACCCTGCATGGCATCACATTAATTACCTGGCATTTGCCAGAGGATTTCTTTTCCCAACTTTTATAACAGTTTCATGAATGTTTGAAGAAAACTTGTTTTCTCTGTGCCAAAATTGTGTCTTTACAAAATGCTTTCTTACCTGACAAGATTTGTAAGTCAGAAAGATTGAGGAGTCCTTTAAAAAAATTACAATTAAAATTATATGCATTTTCTTTTAATACATATAAATAGACGTTCATTTACCAGTCTTT
>NW_012151951.1:14020144-14022663 GCF_000956105.1 Propithecus coquereli
TGATATCAGTATTTTTTAAAAGATTCTTATATTCACTCAGGGCTGAAAACTCAAATGTCATACTATTTCTATTTCCATAATGTTTCCCCTTAAATTCTCAACAATCACAAATTTATAGTTTTCTACCAATAGATAGACTAAAACAATTGTATCAGTCAAGGTAAAATCAGAGAAGCAGAACTGAGAATGATCCAGACTAAGGGACCTTAGTCAACCCTATGCAGCTGTGCTTGGTAGAGGAGCAATCTGTTGGCCTGCATCTGGAATTGGGCGTGATGTTACCATAGATCAGCCAGATCAGTAGTTGGGAAGGAAAGCTGAACAAGAACAAGAGCAGGGACGAACTAGAAACTTCTAGAAAAAAATGGAGATTGCATCTGTCTCTCATTACTCCAATTTATGTGACTTGGATGGCCTGAGGCCTGCAGGAGTAGCTGGCACACTTAGCTATAGAGCTGTATGTATCTTTGGCCCAGGACTCAGAAAAGCTCGAGGAGATGTTGCAGAAGCTGGAGGAGCTGCAGGCTGGGTGCTACCCCACGCCAACAATGCGAGCCAGGAGATCAGCAACAATGTGCATGAGGTACCACAGCGCTGGCACCCTGCAGTGGTGTTCCAGATTGTAAAAATTACAGCTGCTGCTTCCCTTATGACTTTCAAACCTCAAGCAAATTTCTCTGTGGTCAACTGCATTGCAATTCAGACACTGAGTGCCTGGAGTTAGGCCAAACTTCAGAGGTTAATGGCTCAGTTCTCTATGAGATCTACTCTCAATTTAGATACCAGCCACAAGCTCAGGGATTCCCAGGTCACCCACATGTCTGACCAACTGGCTACAAATTCAGAGGTTCCCACTACACCTCAGGTTTGATAATTTGCTAGAAAGACTCACAGAACTCCGGAAAAAGTTATATTTAAGATTACAGATTTATTATAGCAAAAGGATACACATCAAAACCAGCCAAAAGATGAGATGCACAGGGTGAGACCTAGGAGGGTCCCAAATGTGAAGCTTCCATGTCCTCTCCCCATGAAGTCAGGAGGAATTACCCTCCTAGCACATCAGTGTGTATTACCAGCAAGAACCTTATCTGAGTGTCAATGTCAAGTGTTTTTATTGGGGTTTCATTACATAGGCACCATTGATTGAATCCTTGGCCACATGATTGAACTTAATTCAATCTCCAGCTCCCTCCCCTCCCAGCAGGTCAGACTGATACCACATGGCTTAAAGCCCCAACCCTGGGATCACATGATCGAACTTTCCAGCATGGCCAGGCCTCATCCTGAAACCATCTTGACACCTGCCCTGAGTCATCTCAGAAGCATAAATGATCAGGGCCTACCAGGAATAATAAACACACTCCTACCACGTGGGAAATTCCAACAATTTGGATACTCTCTCCCAGGAACCAGGAACAAAGGCAAGTCAAATTCTTCATTATACGATTCTTTATTATACAACTAAATGGGAACTGGACAGAGAGGGGAATTCTGGGAACCACAGTTCCGCCTTAGCTAAGCTTACACAGTAAAAGGCCACCGCAACAGTGTTGTACCTGTCTTCCCTGCCCCACACCTTCGCACACCTCATGCTCCTTGCTGCTTCTCCCACTGCTAGCGTACAGACCACCTCCAGTGCTGTATCGCAATCACTTGGATTTTAGTTTCAGATCGCCATCAATATTTTAAAATATTACCCCTTCTCATTTAAAAAAGTTGAATTTATAGAAGTAGAGAGTAGAATGGTGGTTACCAGAGGCTGGGAGGGGTGAGAGAGGGGAAAGGGGAGATATTGATCAAAGGGCACAAAGTTGCAGTCAGATAGGAGGAATAAGTCCTGGTGATCTAGTGCACAGAATGGTGGTCGTAGTTAATAATAATGCATACTTTTAAATAGCTAAAAGAGAGGATTTTAAATTTTCTCACCCCCACAAAAAAATGATCAATATTTGAGGTGCCGGATATGCAAATTACTCTGATTAGATCATTCCACAATGTATACATGTAATGAAACATCACATTGTATTTCATAAATATATTCAATTGTTATTTGTCAATTAAAGATAAAACAAAAAAATCAAAAATCAAAAAATTATCCCTTCTCTCTCTCTCTCTTTTTTTTTTTTAAAGACAGAGTCTTACTCTGTTTCCCCAGGCTAGAGTGCAGTGTGATCATCATAGCTTACAGCAACCTCAAATTTTCAGGCTCAAGTGATCCTCCTGCCTTAGCCTCCCAAGTAGCTGGGACTACAGGTGCACGCCACCACACCTGGCTAATTTTTAAATTTTTCTGTAGAGACAGAGTCTCGCTATGTTGCTCAGGCTGGTCTCAAACTCCTGATCTCAAGAGATCCTCTCACCTTGGTCTCCCAAAGTGCTAGATTTACAGGCATAAACCACTGTACCTGGCCTTAAATTATCCCTTTTCTTACTGCCTTAAGCTTTACAATTATGTGATTCTTTAGATTTAATTATTAACTAAGTTTTCCTCTTAGCTCATCACTCTTTGCTATATC
>NW_012151951.1:14024373-14024945 GCF_000956105.1 Propithecus coquereli
GAGAGGAGTTTCAGAGTCATTTTGTAAGAGAAGAGTATGGGACAGAAACTATTGTTGTGACCATCTTTTAAAAATTCAGTCTGCCACACCATTGTTCCAGAACATGGATCCTGCAAACACCACCACCAAATCCAATTACTATTGTTTTCTTCTAGCAATTTTATTTTTAATTTTTCCTGTGTAGGTGTTAATCCATCTATACTTTATTTTGGTGTAAATTGTGAAGTCAGGAGCCAATTAAATTTTTTCCAGATAACTACCCAGTTGCTAACAAAATTTATTATAAATCCACCCTTTCCTTATGCTACATTTGGGGAATGTTTGTCCCCTCCAAAACTGACGTTGAAATTTAATTGCCAATGTAACAGTATTGGGAAGTGAGGCCTTTAAGAGGTGATTAGGCCAGGACGGCTTCACCTTCATGGGTGGATTTAACCCCTTAATGAATGAGCTTTCGGGAATGGGCTCTTTCTCTCAGTCCTCCACCTTCTGCCATGCGAGGATCCAGTCTTTCCTTCCCTGGGAGGACGGAGTCTGCAAGGCTCCATCTCAGAGGAAGAGAATGTCATTAC
>NW_012151951.1:14025668-14026496 GCF_000956105.1 Propithecus coquereli
AGATTTTGCTTATTGTACTATAGAAGCTCTTTGTATTTAAGAGTATCAGAACTTTGTTTGAAATATTTCTTGTAAATGTTTTCCCCAGTTAGTTAATGTTGCTTCTAATCTTTTTAAAGTCTTGAAATAAATAGTAAACATGTGTGTGTGTGTGTGTGTGTGAGTGTGTGTGTGTGTTTGTGAATGTGGTTGTGCATGTGTATGGGTAGCAGGTGAAAGCTAACCATGTTTTCTTCTGGGTTTCTTCTGCTATTTTGAGATTTATACATTCTTTCTCACCCAAAAACAAATAAAATGTTCAGTCATCTTTTTAGGTTTTTTTATGACTGTTTTTATATTTAGCTATTTAATCCATCTGAAATTTATTTTAGTATATTGTATAAAGTTCTGGTTGAAGTAGCTTTTTTCCCCTACTCAATTTCTCCAACATTGTTAAATAAATGCTTTTTATTTATCTATTCTTCTCAGAACACAAAATAAGATTAAAAAAACACTACCTTTCAAGTTCGAAGAAAAATTCAATTATAATTTTGACTGTGATTGTGTGAAGCCTCAGACTAATACAGGAAGAACTGGCAATATAGTCTGAACGTGAATTTAAGGTCCTTTAGTTTATATTTTAAGAAGAAGGTAGGCCTTTTCCCAAATTTGATGATCTGTAAGTTCTAAATTAAAATATATAATTTCTGTTCATAAGGAAATAATTCTATTAAAAATTTTTTTCTTTTCGTTCTTATTTATTTTAATTTCAGGATATTATGGGGGTACAAACATTTTGGTTACATATAATGCCTTTGCCTCGTCCAAGCTAGAGCTACAAGTGTGCCC
>NW_012151951.1:14026546-14027594 GCF_000956105.1 Propithecus coquereli
CTATGTATTTCTAAAACTTTTTCATCACCCTCAAACAAACTCTGAACCCATTAAGCAGTAACATCCCATCGCTCCTCCCCCAGCCTCTGGTTACCTCTAATCTACTTCCTGTCTCTATAAATTTGCCTATTCTAGTTATTTCATATATGTGAAATCATGTAATACAGTCACGTGCCACATAACAATGTTTCAGTCAACAATGGACTGCATATACAACGATGGTTCTGTAAGATAATAACACCATATTTTTACTGTACCTTTCTATATTTCAGTGTGTTTAGATACAAAAATACTTACCATTATGTTGCTATTGCCTAGAGTAGTCACAATAATAACATGCTATATGGGTTTGTAGGCTATGCCATACAGCCTACATGTATAATAGGTATACCACATAGGTTGTATGAGTACACTCTATGTTTGTACAAATATGAAATTGCATTTCTCAGAATGAATTTTCATCATTAAGCAACAGATGACTATGTTTGTCCATAATGTTTTCAAGTGTCATCCATATTGAATTTTAATAACATGCATCAGAGCTTCATGTCTTTTCATGGCTGACTAATATTTCATTGTACGTGTATACCACATCTTGTTTATCTATTCATGTGCTGATGGACACTTAGGTTGTTTCCACCCTTTGGCTATTGTGAATAGAAATAATTCTGTTTTAATCACTTGATTAGCATCTATCACCAAAGCTTTCACATTGTTTTCTAAAGAAATAAATAGGTGATTAGTTTTTGAGCAGCCCTTAAAATCAACTATGCTAAAAAACAAAGAGTCAACTTATTTATTTATTTATTTATTTTTGAGACAGAGTCTCACTCTGTTGCCCAGAGTAGAGTGCTGTGGCGTCATCCTAGCTCACAGCAACCTCAAATTCCTGGGCTCAAGTGATCCTCCTGCCTCAGCCTCCCGAGTAGCTGGGACTATAGGCACGCGCCACCATGCTCGGCTAATTTTTTCTATATATTTTCAGTTGTCCAGATGATTTCTTTCTATTATTTAGTAGAGACGGGGTCTCGCTCTTGCTCAGGCTGGT
>NW_012151951.1:14027644-14039311 GCF_000956105.1 Propithecus coquereli
TGGAGAATTTTAAGAAGAGCCTAAAAGAAGAAAAAATAGTTTCTGTGAAAACAAATAGAATATTCTCAAATATCTGCCAAAATATATTTTCTGAGGGAGAAGAAAATACAATAAAATAGTTATTTACTGAGAGCTTATGATGTGGTTGGCACATGAGCTAATATAATCTTCACAGCAACTTTAAAAAGTGGGGGATAGGTTTTAAAAAAAAATTTCATAAATGAGGAAAAGCAATTTAGATAGGTTTCATTACTAGTCCAAGGTCACACAGATAGTGATTGGTAGAGTCAGGATTTGAATGCAGGTCTTTCTAACTCCTAAACCCATGTTCTTAAACACTGTAGTACCACAAACTATCTCCTCCCTCACCATGAAGTGTTTTGCTTTGGAAATATTAATAACTGTTTAGATGTGGCAAAAAAGAAAACAAGAATTAAAATAATTTATTAATTTTTGTCTGTAATTTTTTAGTCCATATCTTTTCCCCTTAGAATGAAATTGAAGGATCACCTTGAGGTCAGTGTGGAATTAGAAGACAGGCAATAGAAGATGTCTTCCTGTTTAGAATATGTAGAATTAGTAACCAAAGTGTTCTCTAAAGTGAAATATATTTCCCATTGCTTTCATGGGAAGCAAAATAGATACAATAAACTCCAAGAATGGTACTGAAGAGTTTGTGGGGTTCACATTTATGGCAATGCCTAAGTTTAGCAGCTTCACCTTTATAACTTTTGTAAAATAAAATGAGATGTGCACAATTAGATGAAACAAAAATAGATCATTAAAAATTTTAGTGGTAGCACACAATGAGAACTAAAATTCAATGGTAAATGATAAGCTATGAAGAGTGTTTGATTTCCTCAACATGCTTCTGCTATATTAGTTTATTCTCAGTCTTTTCTTTGTTCATGACAATTTAAAAAAATAGACAGCCCCTTTGATTTAAGCTAATTATGCAATTTCCCCAACAATTATGTTTCTACATGATGGTTTTTTTTGTTGTGTTGTTGCAAGATCTCTCCCCTTCAAAATTAAATACCAAGTGTTGTTATGCTTATTTAAAATTTAATGCAAGTGTTTGAAGTTGGTAGTTAATTTTATCATGTAGAAATAAAATTACTCTTGTCAGCACCTATATGTGAAAAATTCTGTTAGGACAATTTAATTATTTTAAAAAACAGTTCATTCAAAGGAAAAGATTGATTTGTTAAAATGATAAATCTAAGGCTTGTCCCATTAGCTGTGCTTCTGCGCCTATGGTTTTGTTCTCTCAGAACCTTTTGCACATATCCCTGTCTAAGTTTCATTCATCTCTCCACCTCTTTCCCTTTCATTTCTGGAGTTTTTCCTTTTGGTTGCAGTGTACTCTTTACTCTTAGCAAACTTTGCTCCTTTACTGCTTTCCTTTTATTCTCTTCAAGATATCAAGAAAGAACCTTCATTACCTGTGTTGTCAACTCACAATTTTCTTGTTTCTCAAGGGGCAGTAGAATTTTGCGTTCTAGTGACAAATACAATGATATCTTTTCAGATCTCATCCTGAATTTGATACCAATGACTTAACATCTTCATTCAAACTTTCTCTTCCTTAAGTTCAGTAACGTTGTATTTTTAAAACCTCTTTCTACCATTTTGAACAATTATTTGTCTCTTTTTATGAATTCATTTCTTCGTTCACCATGTAAATACAGGCAATCTCCAAAGTGAGTTCTGTATGAGTTAGGAGTTTTTAGTTAGGTTGTAAAATTAGGGGCTGAAAATAGTGGCTTACCCTTCTAGAGATTCTTCTTTCCCAGAAACCAAGTTTCTAGTTAGTCTGGAAACTCCCCTATGTCATCACAGGAGACAGGTCTTTGAGCTTCACCATCCTCACCACTGGTTAGTGAAGAAAGAGGTGTATTTGATGGGCAATGATCAAGTTTCTGTCACAATCTGTTTGTTCGAATGCTGGCTACATGATCAGAAATGATCACTGTTTATAATTGGTGAGTGGAGTGGGCCTATTATACAATAAAAACAGTGATTTATTTGTACTATTTATTAAGGACCTACCATGTGTCAATCATTATGTTGTTTTCACATATATTATCACAAGTAGTGCTATGACTGTTTTAAAGAGGAGGAAAATGAGTCAAAGAGATTAGAGTCAACCTGTTTAAGGGAAATCAGATAAAAAGTAGCCAAGGTAGGGTTTGAATTCAGCTTCATCTCCAAAGCCTATTGTCTTTTTCATTATACATGGCCCATACTGACTCTTCATTTACACCCATATTCTTTTGTCCAATAATCATTTAGACTGCTCTAGTTTGATGTCATAATTTCTTATGGCATTAACATTGGACTATTTAAAATGATAAAGTTGTCTAAATTTAAATTTGGCTGCAGTGAGAATTACTAATTGATTCAAACTTGTTATCAAGACACCTGGAGATCACCAGGTAAGTTGGTAGTGTGGGAGGTGGTTAAATCTCAACAACGTGTAGGAGTAATAGTAATAGTGACAGAAATAACTCAGACTTAACTCTCTGATGTCCCCCACCTGAATAACATAGGATCTCAGCTCTCTCCAGAGCCTCCTGCCCAAGTATTTCTAGGATTCCTAAACAAGTCCACCCCACAGGACATTGTCTTTGCTTTGGTAGGAACCACTGCAAGTACACTAGACTTCTCGCAATGCCAAAGTTTTAGAGTGGTTTCTGGTGAAGTGAGCAAGGATGTAGTTGGATTTTTCTTTTAGGAATGAGTGATGAGAAAAATAAAGGGATCTCCCATTTCTAATTTCTGTCCCAAATCTTGAAATTTACTCCACCTTTTTACAGAGGAATAAGAGAGGCCAGATATGCTATGTTAGCTTCTTCCTTATGGAAAGAAACATCAAAAGTGAAGAGGAAACATTCCTTTGTTCCCCTTCCCTGCTACTGCCTTGCTTCGGTTTTGTCCGTTTAATTTTATTGTGCTACTGGAGAACTCAAGCAGTGTGTGTGATACATTATCATATATGCTTTTTCTTGAAAAGCTCTTTTAGAATACCTGCAGCCTCTCTGTTCTCCATAGGACTTAGGCAGGAGTCCAATAAGGACTAAGCTAGGAGAAAAATTAATGTGATAGTTGCTGTGCTGTCAGAATTAATCTTTTCCTTCTTCCGACTTAGCTTTTGTGCTGCATTGTGCTCTTTGTTTCTGGATGCTGCTTCCTTAGTTGGATTCTCTACCAGGGCACTCATTGCTCTTCCAAGAATTAGACTTCAGGTGGGCTTGTCTCGCCAGTTTGTTCTACATGTGCCCATGTGTACGAATTACGTTGACAATCTCCTTGATGTGCTGATTAGGTTTAAAAATTTGCAAACAATAAAATGCTCAAGGTTGGGACGGGCCTATAGCTGTACTTTTTAGACAACTTGCAATCATTTTCACTCCCATAGCTTCAGCTATCTTCTCTATGTAGATGACTTCTAAGCTCAAGTCTCTATCCCCGCCCTCTTTCCAGCTCCCTGCAGGATATCTCCACACAGCTGTCCCTCTGTGCTAGCTGCCTCCAAGCAGAGGGTTTTCCAGCACAATTTCAGCCTTTCCAAAACTGAACTCATCAACTCTTACCTGTTCTTCCGGCAACATGTTATTTCCATTGGGATTCTCTTTTATTAATACTTAAAGATATAATCATCCTAGTTGCTTAGGTCCAAGGCATTCTGTTTATCTGGGATATTGTTACCCACGATATTTGTTGTCAAAGTTTTCCTTTCAGGAGCTAACTCAATTTCATCCTCCTGTATCTCTTCAGTCAAAATGAATTCCCTTTCCTATATTCCTACAGCACTCTATGCTTCTTTAAGGTATTGACACAATCTCTTTTATATTGTTTTGTACCTCCTGATTTGCTTACGGAAGTAAATCAAATGAGTACCTACTATATATTCAGTGTTCTATATGTTTTTATTTAATCAGCATACAATCTAGTTTACAGATGGGAAAATTAAGACTGTTTCCTTATCTGTAAAAGAAACAACTCCAAAATCTTAAATTCTTAAATACCTGTAGTGTCAAGTATAATGAATACCAGTGTAATAAATGTATTTTTATTTCTGTATTCTAGCATAGTGTTTCATATACACTAAGTACTCAGTGTTTGTTGAACTGAAATAAAATGCAATTCAAATTTCATAAAAATCTTTAGAGTGCCCATTTTGTACAAAGTGCATTTTAGAGATTACAATTTTGGCTGCTATTTTTATCCTGCATTTTTATAGTCATAGAGGGTAAAGGCAAAAGATTTATCATCCTTTATTCCTCCCCAGACCACTGGAGGGAAGTAAACAGCAGTTATCAGTTATCAGCAATATACCCTGATATCATTTGTCAAGATGAAGTTCCACAAAACAGGAAGAGAAGAGATATCATTATCAACCAGTAAAGTATCCATTGGGTACCTATTGCCTATTTAAACATGCCTTATAAACTGTAGGACAATTTATAGGTATGTGATAGTCTCTTTACTTTGGTGACTATTAACTAGTACCACCGCCATTACTATATGACTCTATGCTAGTCCTATAAAAGTGCAAAAATAAATGTATTCTGTAAATTAAAGTCTACTTTCTATTAAAGTAGACTCTATTAAAGTGGTGACAAAGTATATCAGATAAATCTCCCAAGGAACATAATTGTAACAATGTTAGGTTTATTGACTTGCTGTAACAACAGAGGAACCAGGGGCCTCTCCTAAGAGAAAGTAGGGAAGGACTTTTTAAAATATGGTATTTGGGATGATTCTAAAGAGGAACTAGGGGAGTGGAGATCAGCTCTGGATTGATTATCACAGCCATCTTTGTTCAGGATGTGGGAGGAACAAAGCTGGGCTGGGGAAGTCACTGGTAAGAAGGCAGCGATAAAAAAAAAAATTAAAAACCATGTAAATATTCACAATAGATAAGGCGTAGAAGCAATCCAAGTGTCCATGGATGGATGAATGGTTAAATAATTGTGGTATATACATATAATGGAATATCATTCAGCCTTCAAAAGGAAGGAAATTCTGACATATACTACAATATGGATGAAACTGGAAGACACTACGCTAAGTGAAATAAGCCAGATACAAAGAGACAAATACTTCATGAATTTACTTACATAAGGTACCTAGAGTAGTCAAATTCATAGAGACAGAAATGCCAGGGGTCAGAGGTGGTGGGTGGATGGAGATAGCAAGTTCGTGTTTAATGGGTATGAAGTTTCAGTTTGGGAAGATGAAAAAGTTCTGGAGATGAATGGTGATGATGGTTGCACAACAGTGTGAATGTACCTAATACCACCATGCTGCACACGGAAAACGGTTAAAATGGTAAATTTCATATTATGTATATTTTACCACAATTAAAAAAATAAAAAATATGTAAAAAAGCAGTGATCTCTCAAAAACGAGAGGGTTTATGTGTCTTTGGCTATGTCCTATTAGAAACATTGTCTTATTATTTGTGGAGGGAAAGATTAAAAAAAAAAAATAGATACATTGTCTTAGATTCTGTTAGAAACATCACAGTGTGATTACCAGCAGTGCTGAGAAGCAGATTCAGAAGATTGTTTTCTTGAAAACTACAAAATTAGGATAAATGTGTAATGTGTCTGAAAACCCTTTATCTGAATCTCTGCATCTGAGTTGGAAATTGAAGCTGCTCTTCTGTGTCAAAGTGACCCACAAACTCAGCTTCTTTAGGCAAGAGATGTTCCATTTTCACTGAAATGACTTCAAACAGCAAAGTTTCTGATAGCCTATAGAGAACAAGATTTCTTGGTACTATGTCCTTGATGTTAATTAACATAAGTAGTTTTTATAGATTCACAACAAAATTGACAAAGCAAAGTTTCTGAACAGAGTAATGTGGCTTTGAAATAAAACCAGTTAAGAAAGGAAAAGGGACAGAATGATTGAGTCCATTGTGGGATCAGGCTGCTTTCAGATTCTGGGGCCCCATACTTTTGTATCTGTCCTCCCTCTTATATACTTGGTTTGGATTTGTGAATTTGATTTATATATTACTGTACTTTGGGACATTAATCTTTAAGATTATCAGTACAATGATCTCGCACACAAAACAAACTACAAATCTCCTTACATTATAACACTATTTACTTAAAAGTTATGTTTATTGTTATAAGTACATCACTATATTTGAATAAAAGTTGGTTTCCAAAATGTCCACACATAATTTTAACTACCCATTATTTAAAAATTGTGATCATAAATTTTCAGGATATAAGTTTTTAAATATAAACACTATCGTTGAAGTTGTAATTTGTAATTTTAAAACTAGTCAATGTTCCAGTAGTAAAGTTGAAAACAAAAGGTGTTCTTTGAGAATGGAGAATACTGAAAAGTCCAATTGATGAAAGTTTTATACTTTAACTGCTTCTACTTCCTATGAATCAAATTTAAAACTGAGAAAAAACTAAAGAAGAAATACCATTTCTTATAAAGTAGGCTACAAATGAGTAAAAAGCTATTAGCAAAACAATGTGACTCATCAGGCAATGCAGTTACATTACATACACATTGTGCATAATAAAACTCTTTTAACACATTTTGATGAACCTTCAAGGAGAGTTTCTCTGGGCCCTAGCGAGGTGGTGGGTTGGGTACATCAAAGAAGTAAAAGGTGAAATCCAATACACTACAGTATCCTTAAAGCTCTGATAAGGCAACAAACTTTCTCTCCCACAAAACCAGCTCACCAGGTAGGCATTACTAAACGATGGACTACAAGCTGTGTAATTAGTGGCAATATAGCTTTCGGCAAAATATATCGAGAAGGCTGAATCAACATTTGTGACAAAGTTGCACTCTGCACACAAATTTGCTACTGAATAGCCAAGATTTAAGAGACTCAGGAAATCTGACACTCCTGAGCCCATGGTCCCCGGTTGGTGGTGGCCACCTCCACTCCTGGATTGGAAGAGAATAAAGATTTTTTTTTCTTTCTATTTTTTAGAGAGAGTCTAGCTCTGTCACCCAGGCAGGAGTGCAGTGGAGCCACCATAGCTCACTGTAACCTGTTCTCCTGGGCTCAGGCGATCCTCACCCGCAACCCCCCACTCCCTCAGCCCTTGAGTAGCCAGGACTGCAGGCATCGCCACCCTGCAGGGCTAATTTTTATTTTACTTACTTATTTATCTTTAGTAGAGACAGGGTCTTGTCTTGCTATATTGTCTAGGCTGGTCTGGAATTCCTGGCCTCAGCGATCCTCCTGCCTTGGTCTCTCAAAGTGCTGGGATTACAGCATGAGACACCACCCCTAGTCAAAAGATACTTTGATCAAAACCAAAGCAGACGACAAAGTAGACAGAGCTGTTTTAGTTCATTTTAATGTAGTTTGCTCCACAGATCTGTTATACCAGGATGAGACTTAACTATGAGAACTTTTAAGGCTAGAGTAGAAAATTATTACCACTGACACCTAATAGCTGAACTGAAACACAGACCACATTCCATAAGAAATAAGGGATAACCCTTTGCCAAATGAAGGGAAGTAACCAATTCTGAACACCTAATACGTGCTAAGTGATCTTTCAGACATCTCCTTTAAAGATTTCTACATGATCTGATGATACTGGAAGTGGTCTTCTAGCCTGAAAAAAGCAAAACACACCGCCTTTCGGTGCCGAGTAAAAAAAATACCCGGTGTGTGGAAGAGAGGGCCAGGTAAGTAAACAAGAGGAAAAAGAAGTAAAAAAGGAAGGATATATTTGAAAAAAAAATCATAAATAGATAAATCTATCTTTTTCGATCAACCAGAGTAAGAATTCTTTTTCCATTGCGCAGCTCGCTACTAACTGAAACTCAGGAAGTAACTCCTGGAAGCAAACTAACTTAGCAGTGAAAAACATGCGCGTCCAGTAACATCCGAAAAACACGTGGCGGGGGTGGGGATCCGGTGGCAACAGCAGGTGAGACTCTAAGTCCCATCATCCCATTCGGCAGCCAAGCCGGGCTGCTCAGAGCGAGCCGGCGCACAGGATGCTGGGACCTGTGGTTTCCGCTGCTGCGCCTCCCCGCGGGTTTGCGACGTTTAGCGACTATCGCGCCTGCGCCAGCGCCGGCTGCGAGCCTGGGGCCGTGGCCGCTCGTGTCGGGTGATGCTAGGCGGCTCCCTGAGCTCCAGGCTGTTGCGAGGTGTAGGTGGGAGTCGCGGACAGTTCCGGGTGCGCGGTGTCCGCCAAGGTGGCGCAGCCATGGCGGCAGGGGAGAGCATGGCTCAGCGGATGGTCTGGGTGGACCTGGAGGTGAGTGAGGTCGGCGAGGGGTGAGGGAAGGAGAGTGAAGTTTCGCGCGTGAGACCGAGTAGCAGAGCCTGGCCTGGGAGAGCTGTAGGTGTCTGGGTCTCAGGTGTGGCAGGTGAGCGCGGCCCGACAATCGGCGGCGGCGCTGGGCAAGTCCGGAGGCAGGAGTTCTGCGGGTGTTGGGGACCGTGCGGGGCTGTGGGGTTTCTTTTCAAAAGGAAGGAGTCATCCTTGTGGCTCCCTCTCCTGCCTACCTCCTCTGCCCAGGTGTGGACTTCCTAACGCTCTGATGTCTGGGGGCTTAGGGTCACAGCGGTGGGGGTGGGGACAGCGGCTCTGCTCCCCTCCTCCACCCTACAAAACCTTAAAGAGCCCTAGATTGTTGGGGCTAGACAGGACTCCGGAGATGACTCAGCCTTACTCCTCATTCCAAAAGTGACAAAATTGCTGCCCAAAGGAGGGTTCAACTCATTCAAGGTCATGCTGTTAGTGAGGGTCTGAGTTGGGACCGGACCCCAGTTTTGATCTCTCCAGGTTTTCCATAGTAAAACCAAGGGCTCCCCTTCCTTTGAGCCTCTGTTTTCTCCTATATGAAATGAAAGTAATAGCAGCACTTTCTCCATTAGATTCTGATGAAGATCAAGTGGTGTCATTAATATGAAAACTTCGTAAACTCTCTAGAGATACAGTGTTGTTCGAGTAAACTCTCTAGAGCTACAGTGTTGTTCGATATCTAACTTCCAAAATTGAGTGCTCTCAGCACTCAATTTTACTTGCTTTGCATCTGTCCCAGAGGAGACTCACAGTGCTTGACAAATAGCAGGCTCTTGGTAAATATTTGTTGAATAAATGAGGACTCAAGTTTAGTATTAATACTTTGAGTAGTTGCCCAAGGAGCATTATTGTCTCTTCTATTTTGGCTATGGGATATAAACTGAATATGCTTGAGGGAATTCCTGTTAAATAAACTTGGGTAAAATAGGCCAGAAAGGTGGTTTTGTGTGTATTATCTATTTATTTTTATTGCAGATGACAGGATTGGACATTGAGAAGGACCAGATTATTGAGATGGCCTGTCTAATAACTGATTCTGATCTCAACATTTTGGCTGAAGTAGGTGATGCCATGTAATACGGTTATACTGTTTAGAGGGCTTTGGGAATCTAAAAGTCATTTTTTCCAGTCTATTTATTTAGAAAATAAGAAAACTGAAGTCTATATATGTAGATTAAGGTCCAAAGTAATGTGCTAGGTTGTGGTCGGGTTGGTACTAGAACCAAAGTAATATATCTCACAGCCTAGTTAATTTTTCAGTTAACCATGCCAGAAATGTACTCTGGCATTTACTGAGAGCTTACTGTGTGCCTGGTACAATTCTGAGTGCTTTACATGTTTTTGTTCTTTATCCTCACAACAACTATAAGTTAGGTACTGTTACAGTGCTCATTTTATAGATGAGGACATTTGAGCATAGAGATGTTGGGTCATTTGCCCAAGGCCACCTGGCTAATGTAGTTTAACTAAGGCAGTCTCAGTAAAGTGCTTCTAACCATTAGGACAGCCAACTGTTGTCCCATCAGATTTGGTGACTCATGCTGAAGTTTACATCTTTATGTCGTTATGTCGTAACTTTGACTTCAGCTTGACGGCATATATACAATTCTGCCTTTTCAGCTAGGGCATGTGATTCTTCTAGATCTATATTAAAATTTTAGAATTTCTGTTGATATGCATCCACAAAGTGTTTTCTTATTGACAGATTGGGCATGATTAAGGTTTTTACATGCTACTTTTGACTGAAACATTTAGCAAAACAAATAAAACACACTTGTTGCATTTCAGCCGCTCATGAAACATTTAATAAGTATGTGACACTATCAGATTGGTAGGGGATGAAATCCCCGACCTTGAATAATTCTGTTTTATACTGTCAGCAGTATTCAGAGTCATTAAGAAACTCTAGAATAGAAACAAAGTAGGGATGTTTGTGGAAAAGAAAGTCTTGTTACGTTAAGTTCCGAAAGGGTATGGCTGATGTGTTATTGGCACTGGGATAAATTTCATAAATCCACAGTTAAGACTTGCATTTATTTTGCTATGTACGTAAAATAGGTGAGAAGGTATTTACAGATGAATTGCTGCGTTTGTGGAGTACCAGGCTTATCTCTCTGACACATCAGCTGGAGGAAAATTCCGAGACTTTGTATTTGTCATCATAACAACTTTTTTTTAGACTTTATATAAATAAAGCGCTGAGTTTTAGTTTTGGTTGTTCTTTCTGTTACTTGGAATTTATTGGAGATGAATAGTGAAGAGAAGCGTCTTTATTTTACCAGCCCTACTTACCCTTGGCTGAAGAAGAGTTTTTCCTTTGGACTGTTGATATAATGTGAAATACTGACAGTTTAATGGATCAGTAGGTTGATATGTACCCTGGAGGAAATTTGGGTATGTATTCACACAGCTGCAGATGAGTGCAGCATTTGTAAATACACTAAGTCAGACGAGGATAAAGATGTTAAAAAAAATGCTTAAGGGCTGTCAGTTTTGTGGTAAATATGTTTTATTCTTGTATACGAGTATAAGGAAATGTTTTATCCTGGTAGAAGAACAAACATCCTACTCCGAAAATTTTTCTGTAGGTATAGTTCCTTGGTTTGCCAAACTGGGATCTAGAGTAGATTATATAGTATTAGATTTATAGTAGTAGTTTGCTTTTTTCCCATAATTGTTAGACCTTTTTTTTTTTCTACAGTAGGAGGTTTTTTTTTTTTTTTTTTTTTTTTTTTAAGTATGTCATCAGAGCACATTTTTTGTTTATCCACAGAGATTGCCAGCACCAGGTATCTTTGGCTAAACCTCCTTTTTAGTTGTGGGATGTCAGGCATATTTTAGTCAAATTCTAGGCATTCCTTTCAGTGATGCAAGCTATTTTTACCACCTTAGTTGTAATAATACCTTGGATTTATAGAGTTTGTTCCAGAGAGTTCAAACAACTTTCATATCTATAATGTCTTTTATCCTGTTAACATCCCTGGTGAAGGAAGGGGGACAGTTTATTATTATTATCACCATTTTACAGAAGGAGAAACTAAGACGACTGTATCAGTGACACAGGTCAGGCTACTGTTTACTGCTGGAACTTTATCTGAAAGATTCACAGTATTTGAATGTTCTATGCAGTGGAGCTGAGACTTTGAGGGCTACTTTTTTGGTTTTTTTTTTTCAGTTGTCACTAATTACCTCTTTAAAAATGTGTTTTTTTAAATATAAAAACATTGTTTAAATTAAATGATATAAATTTATCCAAGGTATATGTATAGTAAGCTATTGGGTTTTTTTAGTAGGGTACATGTGATATTTTGGTACAGAATACAATGTGTATTAATCAAATCAG
>NW_012151951.1:14039476-14045608 GCF_000956105.1 Propithecus coquereli
ATATATGTATTTTTTAAACAAGTGTAAATGAAATCATATGCATGTATGTACTGTTTTGCAGTTTGCTTTTCACTTGATAATGTGCACACTTTTCAAAATGAACTCATAATCAAGGTTGACAGACTTTATGGAAAGGGCCAGATAGTTTAGGCTTTGAGTGTGATATACCTCTCATCATGTGTTCTTCTTTTGTTTTTTTTTCTTACAATCCTTTACAAATGTAAAAATCATTCTTAGCTTTCTGGCTATAAAAAATTAGCTGAGGGCTGGATCCATAATTTACTGACCCTTGATAGATATCTGTGTCCTCTATTAATAGATATTTTGGTCTTCAGTTGTGGATGTATGTTCTATTTCATCATCATAAACAGTGCTGGAGTGAACATGACCACTTTTAGAGTTAACAAAGTATCCTTTTACTTTCTCTGATACGTATATGTAGTCCATAAAGCAGCTTAAACTTTACCTCTGAAAACAAAGTTATTCCTGTTGATTCTTGATGACTAATGACTTTTCCCCTCCACAGGGTCCTAACCTGATTATAAAACAGCCAGATGAGTTGCTGGACAGCATGTCAGATTGGTGTAAGGAGCATCACGGGAAGGTAACATTACCAAATAACAGGATTGCTGCTTTGGGGATCAGTAACAAGCTTGTTGCTCTCACATCCGAATCCTATACCATTGTTGGATGGTATTTAAAAAAGGGTTAGAGGAAGATTGCTTGACAAGCCTGGGAAACTGCTTGCTTGTTTACTTTTCATCTTTGGGACCTCTCGAGATCATCTTCTCCTGAATGTCCTGTTTTTTTCTCTTCTACATTCAGTCTGTCGCGAACGCATTGTGGATTGTCAAGTATTACTCAAGTCAGTCTTTTGGATAAGGTTAGACATCAACTTTCAGAGAAGGGGGAATGCTGCTCTCCTGTTAATAGTTGTTTCTTCCTAAAGGTTATATCCTTGGACTTTGAGCACCGTCTTTTTTGACTGTGTGGAAATGCTATTAACAATCAGGAACATAACTTATTTGGCTTGGATTCGTTAAGGAAAAATTGGTGCAAAGATGGCAGTTTCAATTTGAACTTGAGCTCTAAGAATGATCCATCTCTGGTTATATTTTCCCATTTTAGAAGTGAAGTTTCATTTCTGGATGCCTTTGAAAACTGACTTCATGTGTTTCTGGTGGGGGGCTGGGGATTCTCTCTTGCAGTCTGGTCTTACCAAGGCAGTGAAGGAGAGTACAATTACATTGCAGCAGGCAGAGTATGAATTTCTGTCCTTTGTACGACAGCAGACTCCTCCGGGGCTCTGTCCACTTGCAGGTAAAATCCAATCCTATGTGTATATCTTGTAGATAGTCTTTCATTGTAGTGGTTCACGAGACTGCAATTCCAAAAAGACCAGCCAAGGCCATCCATGTCTTCCACTTACCCTGCTTTGGGTTATACATCTCAATTTTGTGTTCAAATTTCTTTGTATAGTTTATAACATGAGTATTGTGAAAATACCCTGAAACCTGATATGAGATCTGGGAAACACAAGAGTAACACAATCAAATTTTCCCTCATAATTTTATTATGGAAAAATTTCAAATGCACAGAAAAGTTGATTTTAATAATTGTTAACCTTGTGCCATGTTTGGTTTTCTTATTTTTTCTTGGACATTTGAAAGTAAATTGCAGGCACCATGACACTTCATTCCTAAATACTTCAAACATCTCATAAGAATAAGGACGTTTTCGGCCGGGTGCGGTGGCTCACGCCTGTAATCCTAGCACTCTGGGAGGCCGAGGCGGGCGGATTGTTTGAGCTCAGGAGTTCGAAACCAGCCTGAGCAAGAGCGAGACCCTGTCTCTACTAAAAATAGAAAGAAATTAATCGGACAACTAAAAAATATATAGAAAAAATTAGCCGGGCATGGTGGCACATGCCTGTAGTCCCAGCTACTCGGGAGGCTGAGGCAGGAGGATCACTTGAGCCCAGGAGTTTGAGGTTGCTGTGAGCTAGGACGCCACGGCACTCTAGCCCGGGCAACACAGTGAGACTCTGTCTCAAAAAAAAAAAAAAAAAGGAATAAGGACATTTTCTTATGTAACACAGTATTATTATTGCACTGAAGAAAATTAAAAATCATTCAATATCATGTGATAGCTAGTTCACATTCGAAGTTCCCTGAATTGTCTAATTGTTTTTGAACCAGGATTCAATCAAGGCTTGTACATTTCATTTTGTTATTATGTCTCTTAATCTAAAACCGTCCACCTATTTTTTTTTTTTCCCCTTTGACATTGACTTAGACCAGGCCAGTTCTACCAGGATTTTTAAAGGGCTGACATTGACAGAGGGAAGTTAATGTTCTCTGAAGGTGTATTTGTATGTGTAAATTGATGTGGTAACTAACATATTCCATAAACATTCATAAAAAAAATTTTGGCATTGAGTACTATAGCATGTATTGTATAAGTGTTTCCCCCAGCCAATGTGGCTGATGTCTATTTTAAAGTTCTCATTTAAAATTTAGTGTTTTTAATATAAACTACTGTATGAAAACATGAGTATGGATATGATTTGTTAAAGAATTTGGAATGTAAATAAAAGTTTATCTACTTACGTGATTTAGTTAAATTTTTAGTGTTAGTGGTGTGGATTTTGTGACACTGGGAGAAAGTTTGTGGATCTGGTATGGTCTTAAAAAGTGACAAAGAGATGTGTGCATTGTTTTAAGCATGTGGAATGATAGATATATCCTTTTGTTCATGAGAGGCCATAAACACATTTATTATGAGCTAGACTGACTAAATACTTGGTAATCTATACTTGTGAGCTAATCAGCTTCATTCAAACCCACATAGAAATTTAGAGGTGCTTTTAGGAATTGTTTGAGTTTTAAAAAAATCATCTCCATTTCAACTACAATTTATGAATTTTGATATCCTGTTGTATACTACTAGAAATACAGAGATGCAGTATGCTTCATGTCTTTCTAGGAAATTCAGTTCATGCAGATAAGAAGTTTCTTGACAAATACATGCCCCAGTTCATGAAACATCTTCATTATAGAATAATTGATGTGAGCACTGTTAAAGAACTGTGCAGGTAAGGGCTATATTTAGGATCCATTAAATTACCTCATTTAACATGTTTTAATTGAGAATTTGTGGAAAGTAATTGAATAGAGCTGTAGAAATGAGGGTGCCAAGTGGGTTTAAAGCTTCCTTATCCCATTCTCGCTTGTACAGGACCTTAATTTATCCTGGACTGGTGAAAATTGGGAAAAACAATGTGAAAAATCTTTCATACAAATTTCCTTAATTTGTAAAATTTATTGAGCACCTATTCCATGCCAGGCATTGGCCTATCTGCTCCGCACACGTAGATGAAAAACCCATAAGTAGCTTGGAATCTAGTGGGTTGATGTGTAAAAAAACACATCCTAAAAATGTGTTCTGTGATGACTTCTGTTACAGAACTGTGCCTATAGAATATTGTGGGCACAAGGGAAGCAGCACCTTACTGCTGGAGCAGGAGGAATGAGAAGTCAGGAAAGCTTTATAGAGGAAACAGCTTTTAAATTGAGATTTGAAAAAGAATAGAAGTTTTCCAGGCATTTAATTGAGAGAGCATTCCAGAGAGCGGTCAAAGGTCTGAAGATGTGAGGGAGCAGGAAGCTAAGCAAAATGTGTTCAAGGAATCACAAACCATTCATTAATGCTGGAGTGCAAAACATGAGGTTGGCAAAGGTGGGAGGCAAGGTTAGTGTATGAATGGCTTGTATTCTATGCTAATGAAGTTCAGTTTTATCTCATAAGGGTTGGGGGTTCCTCTGAGAAAGTATAAGTAGAAGAGTGAGTGATATGATTAGATCATTCTGATTAGAGGATGGCAAGAAAAGAGGAGGGAGATAAGAAAGGAGACCTTGCATCATCTTGGAGAGAGAAGAATGAGCTGGAGAAATGGCAATAGGGTGGTGGTGAGGGGCATGGAGATAAATGTTTGAGAGGGTCAGCTGGCAGGCACTGAATGCTTGAATAAGGAAATGAGGAAAAGGAAGAGGTATAAAGTGATTCATACGTTTCTAGTCTGGACAGCTAGGTGGATGATGGAACTGTTCAAAGAAAAGGGGAAACTAAGAGGAAGAGTAGCTTTGGTGGATGGGGGAGGGGAGTTGTTGAGAATGATGGGTGTGGTTTTTATATATCTTGAATTAGAAGTACTTGGTAGATTTTTAGGTGGGGAGGTCCAGTAGGTAGTTGGATATCCATGACAGAAACTCTAAAAAGGGCTAGGCTGGAGTTAGAGAGTCATTTATGAGCTTGCTCAAAGGGAATATATAAAGAGAGGACAAGTTGGAAAATAGAGTCCCCTGGCAAAGAGGCAACTTGAGAATCACAACCCAAATGCCTTTTCCAATGTTAATGTATTACTTGAAGGAGGTAATTATTCAGTGTATTTGAGACAGCTTCCTTTGAGAGTTCCATTTCTGCTGTGTATAGACGCTGGTATCCAGAAGAATATGAATTTGCACCAAAGAAGGCTGCTTCTCACAGGTAAGTTTGGGTCCTACCAAGTGCTTGCCAGTCTGACGCAAACATAACCCCCAAGTTCCTGAGTGCTTTAAATAATGTCTTTTTTCCACTCTTTCCTTGGGGGAAAGATAAAGGTCAACTAGCATAAAGATAACATTCTTTTACTAAGATTATCGGGAATTCTGGTCAGGATTCCAGTAATCCATTTTGAGGAGGGTCATATAGTCTTTATTACAGGTTTAAAACTCTTAGATAACTTGGTTTATAGGTCTGATGAAACAATCTGTAATCTTTCTAGTAATGAGCAGTATTAGCTTTCTTCCCATAGAGGATATGGACTTGTAGCCATTTGAAGTTAGAACACTTTGTGTACAGTTGTATGATACAGTTGTCCTACTTTGACACTTTTTTAGTTTTTCAGATTGTTTCTTTTATGTCTGCAGCCTTAGACACAAATACACAAAGAATTTAAAGATCTTGTGTATCAAGTGTCCTGTGATGGTGGTTCTACTTTTCTTTTTGATTTTGTATTCTTTCAGGAGAAGCATAATATAGGCCTAGAATACTTTGTCTGAAATAATTGGGGTTTGGTATGTTTTGGAGTTCAGAATTTTTCAGATGTTATTATAGACAGCAAATAGTAAACCTATATTGTTTATTATTATATAACATTCCTAATAGGTTTGAGGAAGCAGTTCATAATAAAACAGAGATATTTCTACAATGAAACATATTGATAGTCACACCAACTGGCATAACTAATGACTATAAATAGTCTCACATCAAGATTGCTCAGATTTTACCACACAATGGGTCATGAAAGTACTTTGGGTTTTCAGGTCTGTTTTAGATTTCAATATTGGAGATAAGAGGTTGTGTACCTTTATTTAGGCAGAGGTTGTAATTTTGACGATTTCAGGTCTCTGCCGTATATCCAAGACCTGGGAAGAAAGCGTGTTGTTGCCTTAGCCGCAGAAATAACTCATAAAACTCTTGCACTGAAGTTTGTGCAGTGTATTCTCTAGAAGAGGCCCTTGGCCCATCATTCGGAGCTTATTGATTTACTTGCACACTGTTCTAATAATCTTGGTTACCTGATTTCTCAGACTACAACAGATGAGAAACAGCATGTTGGAGGAGAAGAAAGGCTCTTAGCTTGGAGGCAGGCTGCCACTGATTATAGCACAGATCACCATGAGAGAGGAGGTAGATCCTCTTGTATGGTTAGGTACTGTCTGATAATTGATATTTATTATGATGACTGAGTTACGAGTTACGTTCGAGTATATCAGTATATTTTGTTTAGGGACGTCATTAAGTATTATGCAGTGTTTCCTAAACTATGTTCCATGAGCTGTTAATAAGTGTTCCACAAATATGGTCGATTAAGTTTTAGAACTACTGTATATATAGTACATCCTCCTTTTGGGAATTCATAGTACACATTAGTATATTAAATACTTTGCAAAGAACTTCAGAAAAAGATGTTTAATCTAGTTTTTCCTAAACTTATTTGACCTTGGAATTTTTTCTCCCTGTGGAACACATTATCATCTTATAGAACAGTTTGGGAAATTTTAATCTTTTATATTTTACAAATTTTTTTTT
>NW_012151951.1:14048843-14050083 GCF_000956105.1 Propithecus coquereli
TATATTCTTAGGATCATCCAGGTGTATTTCCCTCACATTAAACTCAAGAGGTGAATAAATCAGTACAGATGCCCTTTGACTTATGATGGTGTTACATCCCAATAAACTCGTCGTAAGTTGAAAATATCATTAAGTCAAAAATGCATATATCTAACCTTCCAAACATCATAGCTTAGCCTAGCCTGCCTTAAATATGCTCAGAACACTTACAGTAGCCTACCGTTGAGTAAAATCTAACACAAAGCCTATTTTATAATAAAGTGTTGACTAGGTCATATAATTTATCAAATACAGTACAGAAAGTGAAAAACAGAATGGTGGTATGGGTACTCAATGTATGTTTTCTACTGAATGCATATCCCTTTTGCACTATTGTGAAGTCAAAAAATTGTAAGTCTAACTATAAATTGGGGACCACCTACCTTTGACGATAGTCTCCAGTCAGTATTCCTTGAATGCTCTAGCTGGAGTACTGAGTATGTGGGCATGGATGAGAAAAACCCCCATTTTCCAGCAGGTTAGCTATCAGAGGTAAGAATGAAACCTGAGACATCTATGTTTTCTCATTTACAAAACAATCTATCTCTTTGTTAAAAAACCAGCTGACAAACTTATAAGGAAATTGATAGTTTCCTTTGGCAGAACTGGTGTTCTTATGTGTGTAAGCCTTAAAGAAAAATTAATAGCTAGTTATAATGTTCAAGTGCAATTTTGTCATATTGATTGCTTTGTGGTAGTGTGTGAATGTCCCAGGTTCACTCAAATGCTTTAACATTTTGAAAAATTAATAAGCAGCAGGGACAGTGGAAAATTGGTTGTCTCCAGGATAAGCGATATGTAGCATATTGATGAGCACACAAGCTGTTATATTCCATATTTATTGATGAGGGCAAAAGCTGTTATGTTCTATATCTGTTGATGAGGACAAAAGCTATTATGCCATGTAGCTATCAATACACAATCGTCCCTCGGTATTTGTGGGAGATTGGTTCCAGGATCTCCCACAGATAACAAAATTTGCTGGTGCTCAAGTCCTTGATATGAAACCGTGTAGTATTTCATATAACCTATGTATATCCTCCTGTATACTTTAAATCATCTCTAGATTACTTATAATACCTAATACAGTGTAAATGCTATGTAAATACTTATTGTACTGTATTGTTTAGGGAATAATGATATGACAAGAAAAAAGACTACTTGATCAGTACAGACACAATTTTTTAAAAAAATATTGTCA
>NW_012151951.1:14050133-14051366 GCF_000956105.1 Propithecus coquereli
AAGCAGATTTGAGCTCATTGTTCTAGGTGTTGAACTAACTGCACTGGAATAGGCTGCTCTTTGCTGCATTGAGGAAATTCAAATAAGCCATCAGACAGGGATTCAGTAAGTAAGAACTAAGGTTTGTTGATAATTAAGTAATAATTAAGGCTTAATTATGTGCAAGACAATCATGCTACTAAGTTTATAGAATGTTAATAGCTTGCTGCCCTAGGTGTAATGGTCAGTAAGTAGCTGAGAAAGGATTTCAGTTTGAATATATTAACTCCTAAGTTTATGTATTCTAGACCACAGTACTAAGGCGAGTCCTCAGCCAGAGGGTACAGTAGAATCATCTGTAGAACACATCTCATTTTTTGTGCACCTCATTCTGACAGATGCCCCTTTAAGACAAGAAATGAGAATTGGGAAAGGCTCACAGGTGACCTGCCTCTCCTTGAGAACCACTGGATGAGAAGATTTCTGTGGTGGTCTCAAATTACATTCCTATTTGATTATAGTCATATGAACACAGTAGTGTGATCCTAATGTGTGATAGTTATCGACAGATACAGAGGCCGCTAGACTGTAGATCTGAATAATCTCATTTTCATTTGAGTAACGCTTTAGCACATACTAAGTTGTGTTACCCATACAGCAACTGTATGAGTAGAGAGATTTTAGTTAACTTTTTTCAAATGAGTGAATTAAGGCTGAAATTCACAAAGCTAGTAACTGTGAGTTGGTGAAAACATCAATCTGCTAATTTTTCTGACCACTGTTCTTTCTACTTTCTGAGATAGCGTGGGTTTTAACTCATGCACCAACTTCAGTGCTTTGGAAGGCAGGATTGGGTAGTATGGTTGACCCTTGAACAGCCCGGATTTGAACTGCGCAGATCCACTTTATGTGCAGATTTTCTTCCCCTTCTGCCACCCCTGAGACAGTAAGACCAACCCCTCTTCTTCCTCCTTCTCGGCCTACTCAATGTGAAGATGATGAGGGTGAGGATCTTTATGATGATCTACCTAATAGGAAATATATTTTCTCTTTCTTATGATTTTCTTAATAACATTTTCTTTTCTCTAGCTTACTTTATTGTAAGAGTACAAAATATGTGTTAATTGTTTGTTATCGGTAAGGCTTCTGATCAAGAGTGGGCTATTAGCAGTTAAGTTTTCACAAGGATCAGAAGTTATACATGGATTTTCAACTGTGTCAGGGTTTGGGACCCGTAGCCCCCGTGTTCTTCAG
>NW_012151951.1:14052256-14052555 GCF_000956105.1 Propithecus coquereli
GGGGAAAATGAGAAGACTGTGAGTTGATGCCAGTTCTCATGCTGCCACTACATAGTTCTCTGGAAGCAACCTCTGGTGGTTCTTTTTTTTTTTTTTCATGCTGATTGCTTGGCAGAGCACCTTCTTTCAGTTAACTTGCGTCTCCAGAATATTCAACCAAACAGTACCTACAACACTAGTTTTCTCCTAATATGCTGTTTCCATTATGACACAGCAGCTCCTTTGTAAGTACCAGGTCATGTCCATTCCTTGGTACATATCTGCATTTGCTTTTAGACCATTTCTTTTGTTTAATAAAT
>NW_012151951.1:14064557-14066853 GCF_000956105.1 Propithecus coquereli
TATCCAGGAGAATACAAGAGGTGCTATATCACCATTGGTTCTTGTGGTGTGTTATTGATCAGAGTATCAAATGAAGATGCGTGTTTTATTCTACTGTTGACTTTATACAGTCTTTCCAAATGATTCTAGGAATGCTGCAAGTTCCTTGGTTATTTGAACTTCGTTTTTCTAATTTTGACATTCTGAAATTGTTAATTGTGATCTTTAGCCATGAAGTCTGATATTCAAATGTTGGCTTTCTGAGGATTGGTGGGGGGAGGGACAGGTATGAGTTTTAAAATTATTTTAGAGTTTCAGATATTACCTGGAAAATGTTAAAATAATTTAATTTGAATTAAATCCTAAATCTAGTTTGGGTTTGAAGAATATAGATGTGTTTCCTGTGGTTAATACCAGTTTCTGAGAAAAGCATGACATACGCTTTTATATATTGAGTTACTGAAAGAGCGTTGGGAATAAGGTGTTGTAGATCATTGATAAAAACAGTTCTAAAGTTATATAGGAGAATAGTCCATTCTTTGGAAATTTCTTCTTTGAAAATACATAGCTTAAAGTATTTAAATATGATAGCACATGTCCATATTTCTAGAGAATTAAATTAGGTATTATTTACTTGCCAGTGAGAAGATAATGTATGATTAAGAATTCACTGTTTTACTTAATTTGAATTTATTGAGGATTCTAATTTGTATTGAGTTCTAAAAACTGGGGATCTAGCAAGGATTTAGACATATCCCTGCCCTCACAGAGTTTATGTTCTAGTGAGCAAGCTGGACACTACGTAAGTAAAGAAGGAATTGTGATATTAAATAAAAAGGTGCTCTGATAAAGACAAATGATTGTGGGGGCTGAGGAGGAGGAAAGGCTCCTTTTAAATAGGATGGTTAATGCAGGTTGCCTTAATTAGGTGACTTTTTAGTCCAGAAAGATAGGATGGAGGCTGTAGGAAGCACAGAGAACAGTGGCTTTGAGGTAGCAAAGAACTTAGTGTATACTTGGAACTGTCAGAAAGTCAACTTGAATGGAGCATAGTGAACTTAAGGAGTTCATTCATCCCCTAGTAAATGTTTGCTTAATGAATGAAAGAATGAGTGAGTGTAAGGTTTTTACAGCCTTAATTCTGGCAAGTCCTTATTACAGACTGAGAAAAAGTAATAACAAATGAGGGTGGATATCACTGGGGATGATGGGCCAACTGGTCAACTCAGACCTCAGTTGGGTGCCCAAATTTTAGGTTTCATGTTTCCATGTCAAGAAATATTTCATCAGTACATCAACAGTGGATTAATCCCTTAAGGAGGAACATTTTCAAACCAAACACACAAACTACTGTGTAATTCAGAATGCTGATCAATTTACATTGAGGTCTTTTTTTCTAATGACCAAACTACCATATTAATGTGTGCTGAATGGAGCATTCCTTTTTCCAGCATCTGGGCACTGGGAAATTGAGTTAGTAATCAGAAGCCCACTCAGTAAATTTAAAATAGGATCAAGAAGATCTTGAGGAATATTCTATATGGGTCAAGTTGAGGCTTGATGAAATATCCTTGCTCTACCGTAAAGAATACTTTAATGTTATGAATTCTCTCATTATCATTTTAGGTTAGGACTGACTTTATGGGTACTTTTAGGTTACTAGTCTGCTTTTTTTAGGCTTCCTTTCTAATTATCTTCTTTTGACAATCTTTCATTTTTGTTTTATATGTACTTTTTGTTTTGTATATCAATTTTTTTCTGATTATGAAATAATAGGTAAATATTATAGAGAATAACTATGTTATACAGAGAAGACTGTTGTTAATATTTTGATGCCTGTTCTTTTTTCTATGTATCTTTATAATGTAGCAGGGTGCTCAGTGAGGGAGAACTTTAAAATGTAGTTCTCATGCCATAAATATTTAAAGTTGACAGCAGATTGTATCAGAGGTGATAGCAAATCATCTTGGAACAGACCTTTAGTGTGCTTTAATAAGGTTATCAAAATGCATCTTTAGTTATACATTTATAATACAAATGTTCTTGTATGTTTTAATAATGTAAATGATCAGAATGCAAATAAGTCATGGAGATTTTAAGTAATCTGTTCAATAATGTAAATGGTTCTTATTGAGGGAGGGTACATCTCAGCAGAGATTTATTTATTTAAAAATTTTTTGTAAGAATTTAAGACATATGCGAATTGCTAAGAGACTAGTATAATAAACTTCATAGACCTTCACCCAGCATGCACTGTTCTCTCTCTACTTGTGTCATTTATATCTCCATCTATTCTATTCTTCTACAGATTACTTTG
>NW_012151951.1:14066903-14068067 GCF_000956105.1 Propithecus coquereli
GCTCCATGTTTATTAGGTTATTGTGAATGGAGACAGGTAGTCTAGAGTGGTTTAAACAAAAGCTTTGCTTTTAGCCATTCGGGAAGCTGTCCTTTCCGGGAAGCTGTTTGTTCCGGAGGGCACTCCATTGTCAGCTCTCAGCCTATAGTTTTTAACAGATTCTCTTGTGCTTTACAAAGCAAATCCAAACCTTTAGGTCTGAGAAACGGGGCGCCTCGTGGGATACAGCCGCTACTGCCTTTCAGAGACGCCCTTCCGAGTGTAACAGCATTCGAAATGCAAACCAACATGTTCACATATTCTTTCAGGGCAAAGCTCTGCAAAACTCCTAAGACAAATCCTGTCCCCAAGCATGTTTAATACTAATTCATGGAGCAACACACAGATGTTAAGGGTAACACTGAAGAAAAATTCTAGCCCTCACCAAAGAGGAATAGGGGCAAAGGTTGCTACTGTTCAACTATTTTTGCTGTAATATAAGCTTCTGGAAATGTGGGGTTGACATTACATGCCCCAGTGCCAATTCTTTGTAGAAAACCTTGTTCCCTCTTCAGACCATCAATATTTGTTTTACACAGCTTTGAGTTTTATGAATGGTAAAATTTTTACATTATTTGGGTATTCTCTAGAGAGTGCCAACTTTAATTAATATTTTGCCAAATAAGGATGTTAAAAATACTATCTGCTATCACCATCATTTCATAATAGAAAAGACATTTTAAAACACAGAAAGGAAGTACATAATTTCACAATAAAGGACAAGCACTTTAAATTGAATACATTTAAATTTGTGAAAAATCCGATTATGTCTTTATCTTCTTAATTGTACTTTAAATTGATTAAAAAGCACACAAACTTCATCCTGGGCACCTATCGTTCCCAGGTTGGAGTTTGGGAATCACTGGTGTATTTATACCTGTGACTTTTGTCCAAAACACTTTCTTGGAGCAGAAGGGAGAGAGAGAAGTTACATGCTATACTACTAAACTTATTCTTTTTTGCAAGTTATTAAATGAAAGAACTTCAAAAATATCCCAAAATTCAATGTTGCAGTGAGCTATGATCATTCCACTGAACACTCTGTCTCAAAAAACAAAACTCCCAAATATCACAAAAGCCTTGCCATAGTCTAGTGTAAATGAAATTTTGTGATGTGTTATTATT
>NW_012151951.1:14072457-14074255 GCF_000956105.1 Propithecus coquereli
ATTGCAATCTAGATTTCTTCTTTTGTAAATTGTTCGTGTCCCTTGTCCATTTTTATGTGGACCGTCTGAGTTTTTCTTGATGATTTTCATTTCAGTTATCTACTCCCAATTTGTTGTCCATCTCTTGACTTTGTATGTGGTGACTTTCTATAAACACGGATCTTTAATGTTTGTCACTTTTCCTCAAGATTTGTTCTTTTTTTGGCTGGGTGGTGTGCAGGCAGGGGGCTTGGAGCGCACCTCGGGCTCATTCCCAGCCCCACTTAAATGTCCCCCAGTGTCCTCACAGGACCCCACCACCGCCACCACCATCATGGATCCCTCCGCAATCAGCGGCGCCATCTGCTTCCTGACCCGGCCCAAGGCCTTCGTGGTGTCTGTGGATAAGGACGCCACACTCAGCTGCCAGTTTGTGGGCAACCCCATGTCGGAGGTGAGCTGGAAGAAGGACCAGCTGCCGGTGGAGGCGGGCGCGCGCTTCTACCTGGCCCAGCACTGCGACCTGTACCGCCTCTCTGGGTGGCGCTGGCAGAACGTGTGCCGTGCGCGACGCCCTCGGGGCGGTGGACGCCGAGGCCGCGTGCACAGAGCAGGCCCCGCACTTCCTGCTGCGCCCCGCGTCCCTCCGTGCGCCAGGGCTGCGAGGCCCCGTTCCGCGGGCGCGTGGGCGGCCCCCCAGCCAGGACTGGGGCTCCTGTGAGCCCGGCACCCCTCGTGTGCCTGTGGGCAAGCTACGTTCTTTTAGAGTGTTCCCTAAGAAGTAGTTCTCCACCTCAAGGTCATGGATAATCTCCTACGTAAACTTTTATTAGCTTTTTATTTTAATTTTGCCTTTCATGTTTTGGTTTTTAATACATCTGGAGTCCACATCTGGAGATTATGTGAGGTAAAGGATCCGGTTTAATTTTTTCTGTCGAATGCACCACTTTTCCCATCCTCGTTTGCTCTTTTCTCACTAAATGGTGATAACACCTCTGTCATACATACCCCAGGTTTTCATATACAGATGCATCTGTTTCTGGGCTTTTAAATTTTATTCCATTAGTCTCTGATCCTGTGCCACTGTTTTTCAAACAATGGTTTTGTACTGTCTTAATTTTTTATAATACCTTTTAGTTGGATGGTGATTATCCTGGGTTTTCTATGTGGATTATCAAGTCACCTTCAAATAATGAACACTTATCTCTTCTAATTGTTTTTGCCTGCTATTTCTCTTTCTTGCCTTATTATATTAGCCAGGATGTCATGTAGTATGTTGAATAGTAGCTGTGGTGGTGGCATTTTTATCTTATCAACCTTAAAAGCAGTACCTCAAAAGTTTCTCCATTAATTATGATGTTTTCTATAGGGCATTAATAAATAGCCTTAAAGAAGTTAAGAAAATTCTACCCCTAGTTTTTTATTTAAAAAATTATAATCGAATGTTGAACTTTATCGGATGCCTTTCTTCTGTCTGTTGAGGTAATCATGTATTTTCTTCTTTAATCCGTTCCTGTGCTGAAATATGTTAATAGATTTTCTGATATTAAATTATTTTCGCATTTCTAGAATAAACTCTAATAAGTATTATTAGGGTTATTTTTTCAAATACCCGGTTGGATTCTGTTAGCTGATATTTTAGGGAGTTTCCTTCTAAGTTTTCTGGTTAGTGAAATTGCCCTATAATTTTCTTTTCTGTACTGTCCTCATCTCATTGTTATTAAGATTTGTACCAACCTGAAAAATGAATTGGGCAGTTTTCACAATTTTTCTAATTTTGGGTAAATATATATAACATATAAATGATCTACTCTAGTTC
>NW_012151951.1:14074305-14087284 GCF_000956105.1 Propithecus coquereli
GGCAATCCCCAAACATCATATCATTTTTTTCTGTAAATATTTCAGTATGTATTTTAAAAGATTAAGGATGCTAAAAAAGGACATAAAAACAACCATGATAGGATTGTTATACTTGAAAAAATTAACAATGATTTCTTAATATCATTGTATAATTAAGTGTATACATTTTCCTGTTCTATATTTCTCACGTATAATTTGCCGTTTTATCTGGTGAATCAACCAGAATTAGGTTTGATTTTTACTGTGTTTCCTTGCCCATATTCAATTCTTTAAAGTGATTCACTAAGTGTAACCCATATTCCAGCAGAGGGGGAGAGTTGGGAGGATCCAGAGTTATTCTGATGTCAAATAGTTTTTTTTTTTTTTTCTGGTAATCTCCTTGGGGTTGGTGAAAAGTGGAAGATGGAAGAAAAGACTCATATCTGAGTAGATGCTTCAGAAGCATGTAAAGAAAAAGGTGGCCAAAGGAAGCTCCTTTGGCTGATGACCCGTAGGAGCTGAGCTGTGATACCTAGTGTAAATTTTAGGTTTTCTTTTTATGTGTTAATCATGACTTTAATGAAATTTATTAAATGCCTCCTATCCAGCATCACCATTACTTAGCAAAGCAAAATTAAAAACAAGTAGAGCATGTACAGCTGTAGTAGTAAACTGGCCAGTGGTTTTCAGAGAGCAGCCACAGAACAGCAGTCATCAATGTAAAGTAACAAGTGGCAGCTAAGACATATAAGCCCCTCATAGGAATCCTAAAACACTCAAGAGGGAATCGAATTTCCTATAGTAAAAGCAGAGCCTTAGTTTCTTTTAATTATATATTAAAGAAGAAGGTGACCCCATAAGGTTGGATAAGGGTTAAAAAGAATATAGCATTATTAGTTAATCAGAGAATACAGTGTGAAACAGTTTTACTACATCTTATAAAGTGATAGCATTTGGGATATAATGTAGAACCCAATAGGAAAATAGCTATTAGGAGTAAAGGAACATACAACTCTTCTATTTGAATGGTTGACCACTTATTATTTTTTTATTGCTCTTATGTTTACTCTTAGTGGTAGTGAACTGCTACAAACAAAATTGCTAGGTCAAGGCCAACAGTGAGAGAATTAAGAAGCTCATGAGTACATACATTTAAAGGCTTGTGAGGTTTGTTTTTTCCTCAGCTTTTATCAAATATTTTTTCTTTCCTAAAATTGGTCTTTGCATTTACTGAATTGATTTAATTATATTCCTTAGTTCATTCATGAAATATTATCATTGGTCAATGCAAAATCCTTCTTTTGTTTCATATTATATTATTACATTCCCCATCCGTACTTCTATTTCCAACTTCTCAGTCCCTATCATATTTAGTATATTTCTTCCATTCTACCTTTCTTAATAAATGTGATATTGTGTTTTAGCTTAATATAAATGGTCTTGATATAAATATTTATTTTTTTATTACACCATACTGTGTTTATAAGTTATACATATTTCTAACTGGACATTTAGCTTAGTAAATCTCACTTCTTTCAAGTATTTCTTTATATGCATATTCCCCATTTTACTTATTGGTACCATAACTAGTACCACCATGAATATTTTTGTACATGTGTTCTTTTGGACCTGTGTAAGAGTTTCTCTGCAGTATATAGCTAGGAGTAGGATTTCCGGGTTGTTGGACATTCCTACACTTAATTTCTCTAAATACTAACAATATTTCTTCATAATGGCTGTAACAGTTTGTGACTAGAAATACAATATTACCATTTCTCTAGATCTTTGTCAGTATTTGGAATTATATGAATTAATAATTTTTCCCATTTTTATACATATAAAATAATATTTTCCTGTTTAATCTGCACTTCTCTGAATACCAGTAAGTTTGACCATGTCATCGTTAAGTGATTGCAATCTAGATTTCTTCTTTTGTAAATTGTTCGTGTCCCTTGTCCATTTTTATGTGGACCGTCTGAGTTTTTCTTGATGATTTTCATTTCAGTTATCTACTCCCAATTTGTTGTCCATCTCTTGACTTTGTATGTGGTGACTTTCTATAAACACGGATCTTTAATGTTTGTCACTTTTCCTCAAGATTTGTTCTTTTTTTGGCTGGGTGGTGTGCAGGCAGGGGGCTTGGAGCGCACCTCGGGCTCATTCCCAGCCCCACTTAAATGTCCCCCAGTGCCCTCACAGGACCCCACCACCGCCACCACCATCATGGATCCCTCCGCAATCAGCGGCGCCATCTGCTTCCTGACCCGGCCCAAGGCCTTCGTGGTGTCTGTGGATAAGGACGCCACACTCAGCTGCCAGTTTGTGGGCAACCCCATGTCGGAGGTGAGCTGGAAGAAGGACCAGCTGCCGGTGGAGGCGGGCGCGCGCTTCTACCTGGCCCAGCACTGCGACCTGTACCGCCTCTCTGGGTGGCGCTGGCAGAACGTGTGCCGTGCGCGACGCCCTCGGGGCGGTGGACGCCGAGGCCGCGTGCACAGAGCAGGCCCCGCACTTCCTGCTGCGCCCCGCGTCCCTCCGTGCGCCAGGGCTGCGAGGCCCCGTTCCGCGGGCGCGTGGGCGGCCCCCCAGCCAGGACTGGGGCTCCTGTGAGCCCGGCACCCCTCGTGTGCCTGTGGGCAAGCTACGTTCTTTTAGAGTGTTCCCTAAGAAGTAGTTCTCCACCTCAAGGTCATGGATAATCTCCTACGTAAACTTTTATTAGCTTTTTATTTTAATTTTGCCTTTCATGTTTTGGTTTTTAATACATCTGGAGTCCACATCTGGAGATTATGTGAGGTAAAGGATCCGGTTTAATTTTTTCTGTCGAATGCACCAATTTTCCCATCCTCGTTTGCTCTTTTCTCACTAAATGGTGATAACACCTCTGTCATACATACCCCAGGTTTTCATATACAGATGCATCTGTTTCTGGGCTTTTAAATTTTATTCCATTAGTCTCTGATCCTGTGCCACTGTTTTTCAAACAATGGTTTTGTACTGTCTTAATTTTTTATAATACCTTTTAGTTGGATGGTGATTATCCTGGGTTTTCTATGTGGATTATCAAGTCACCTTCAAATAATGAACACTTATCTCTTCTAATTGTTTTTGCCTGCTATTTCTCTTTCTTGCCTTATTATATTAGCCAGGATGTCATGTAGTATGTTGAATAGTAGCTGTGGTGGTGGCATTTTTATCTTATCAACCTTAAAAGCAGTACCTCAAAAGTTTCTCCATTAATTATGATGTTTTCTATAGGGCATTAATAAATAGCCTTAAAGAAGTTAAGAAAATTCTACCCCTAGTTTTTTATTTAAAAAATTATAATCGAATGTTGAACTTTATCGGATGCCTTTCTTCTGTCTGTTGAGGTAATCATGTATTTTCTTCTTTAATCCGTTCCTGTGCTGAAATATGTTAATAGATTTTCTGATATTAAATTATTTTCGCATTTCTAGAATAAACTCTAATAAGTATTATTAGGGTTATTTTTTCAAATACCCGGTTGGATTCTGTTAGCTGATATTTTAGGGAGTTTCCTTCTAAGTTTTCTGGTTAGTGAAATTGCCCTATAATTTTCTTTTCTGTACTGTCCTCATCTCATTGTTATTAAGATTTGTACCAACCTGAAAAATGAATTGGGCAGTTTTCACAATTTTTCTAATTTTGGGTAAATATATATAACATATAAATGATCTACTCTAGTTCGGTGGAACACCCCTGTAAGACCACTTGGGCACTTTTTTAAAAATAGGTTTTCATATTACTATTTTAATTTTTTTAATCATTATTGGCCTATTCAAGTTTTCTGTTTTCTGTTGTGCTAATTTTGTTGTTAATGTATTTTCCCGTTCTCTTCATTGTTGGTTTTCAAAAATATTTGGATATAATTTTTTATAGATCTTTACTTTTAAAATGTTTATTTTAGCTATTTGTCCCTTTTATTATGTATATTTTGTTTACTTGTATTTTATTATTATTTTGTTGAACTGTTCTTTCCTGAGGTTATATATAATAGTCTTTTTAAAGAAGCTGCTTCTGGTAGTATTAACCTTTTTTTCAATACCATTTAATTGTTTTTTATTCTTTATTATTTTCTTCCTTTTTGTTTCTTTGGGTATACTCTTTTATGCCTTCAGTTGTGCTGATTTTTCAACTTTTCCTATATTCTAATAAATATATTGAGAGCCACAAATTTCCCTAACAAATTTGTCCTAGATAGAACACTGTTTGTCCACAATTTGTCCACATAGAACACTGTTCCCGACAACTCTAGGATAAACCTTCTTTTCAGTCACACAATAAAGAGTTAATTATTAGAAGACTGGAATCATTCAGAGAATGTTATGAAAACAATGCAATTAAGCTGTGAATCAATAACTCAAGAGTAACTGGAAAAATTTTACATAGTTTCAAGTAACTGAAGTCACAGAAAAATTCAGATAAAAATTAGAAAACAGGCCAGGCGTGGTGCCTAACGCCTGTAATCCTAGCACTCGGGGAGGCCAAGGTGGGAGGATCATTTGAGGTCAGGGGTTCCAGACCAGCCTGAGCAAGAGTGAGACCATGTCTATACTAAAAATAGAAAAAATTAGCTAGGTGTGGTGGTGCATGCCTGTAGTCCCAGCTACTTGGGAGGCTGAGGCAGGAGGATTGCTTGAGCCCAGGAGTTTGAGGTTGCCGTGAGCTAGGCTGATGCCACGGCACTCTACCCAGAACAACAGAGCAAGACTCTTGTCTCCAAAAAAAAAAAAAAAAAATTAGAAAATATTTGAAACTGAAGGATCATGGAAACACTGCAGATGAAAACTTTAATGGTGCAGCTAACCAGTACTTTGAGGGAAAATTATAGCTGTAAATCATTATATTAGGACAGAATAAAGATGAAGAGAACAATAAAGTTATGGGAAAAAATGAAATAGAAAATGAATAGTCAGTAGAGAATATTGAGTATAGTATCAAGTAAGTTAAAAGGAATAATAAAACTCACAAACTTTTGGCAAGATGGTTCAAGAAAAAAGAAGACATATAACCATTATCAGGAATGAAAAGACTGAAGATGCTACAGACAGGGAAAAGATAAGAAAATAATGTGAACAATATATAACATGGGAATGTACATTGGTGCAGCCATTTCATGAAACAATTTGGCATTATCTTAATAGATAAACATTTATGTACTCATCTGCTGGCACTTCCACTTCTAGGTTCAGGAGAAACTTATATACTAGGAGAAATGCACAAAAAGTTCACAGCAGCATTACAAGTTAAAGCAAAATTCTGAAAGCAATCCAGATGCCCATGCCCATGGACAGGAGAATAGATAAATAAAGCATATTCTCAAGTTAATATTATATGGCTATCAAAATGATTGAACTACATCCAAATGCAAAAATTCTGCTACATAAAATTGAGTGAAATCATTATTAGGTTGGTGCAAAAGTAATTGTGGTTTTAGCATTGTTGAAATTTGCTATTTGGTATCAGAATACATTCTTAAATGTGGTCATATTATACATCATTTTAATGTACATTTCTCGCTTTATGTTTTTTGCTAACAACTTATTATTTGCTGTTTATATTTATTTTAGACTATGGAAATGATGTTAGATAAAAAGCAAATTTGAATGATTTTCTTATTTGAGTTGAAAATGGGTCATAAAGCAGCGGAGACAACTTGCAACATCAACAATGCATTTGGCCCAGGAACTGCTAAGGAACGCACAGTGCAGTGGTGGTTCAAGAAGTTTTGCAAAGGAGATGAAAGCCTTGAAGATGAGAGTGCAATGGCTGGACATTGGAAGTTGACAACGACCAGTTGAGAGCAATCATCAAAGCTGATGCTCTTACAACTACAGGAGAAGTTGCCGAAGAATTCAACATTTGTTTGCATTTGAAGCAAATTGGAAAGGTGAAAAAGCTCTATAAGTGGGTGCCTCATGAGCTGACTGAAAATAAAAAAAATTGTCATTTAGAAGTGTTGTTTTTTCTCTTCTCATACGCAACAACAGCCAACCATTTCATGATTGGATTATGACATGCGATGAAAAGTGGATTTTATACGACAACCTGTGATAACCAGCTCAGTGGTTGGACCGAGAAGAAGTTCCAAAGCACTTCCCATAGCCAAACTTACACCAAAAAAAGGTCCTGGTCACTGTTCGGTGGTCTGCTGCTGGTCTAATCCACTGCAGCTTTCTGAATCCTGGTGAAACCATTACATCTGAGAAGTATGCTCAGCAAACCAATGAGATGCACTGGAAACTGCAATGCCTGCAGCCGGCATTGGTCAGCAGAAAGGACCTAATTCTTCTCCACGCATAACTAACCACACAACCAATGCTTCAAAAGTTGAAGGAATTGGGCTACGAAGTTTTGCCTCGTCCGTCATATTCTCTGGACCTCTTGCCAACCGACTACCACTTCTTCAAGCATCTGGACAACTTTTGGCAGGGAAAACACTTCCACAACCAGCAGGATGCAGAAAATGCTTTGCAAGAGTTCATCGAATCCCGAAGCATGGATTTTTATGTTACAAGAATGAACAAAGTTATTTCTTGTTGGCAAAAATGTGTTGATTGTAATGGTTCCTATTTTAATAACTAAAGATGTGTTGGAGCCTAGTTACAATGATTTGAAATTCACGGTCTGAAACCACAATTACTTTTGCACCAACCTAAATAAGTTCCAAAAGGTAAAATGTACTTAATTCTCAAAGTTAGAGTAACTTAAATTAAGCAATAGACTCTTTAGGAATATGTGTGTGTGTGTAGAGATATGTACCAGAAATGATTACAAGATTCAGGAAATATTTCTAGTGAGGGAGGTGGGGAGATGACATGGAGGAATGTCACTTAGCTGTATAAAAATGTCAGTTTTCTAGTTTTTGTGTTGGTTCACAGTATTTATCTTATTATTAAAAAATAAAATATGGCTTGTATGAGCCAATGATCAAAGTGTTATGAAGCAAGGATTTTGAGCTCAAACATTAAAATATCAAATAATTTAGCATATTAACATACTAAGGGAGAAAAGTCGTATGATCATCTTAATAGATGCAGAATATCACTTGTTAGAAGTCAACATCCATTCATGATTAAAGGAAAAAAATAAAACAAACTAGGAATACAAGGCAATTTACTTAAACTGGCAAAGAGTATTTACAGACAACACTACTACAGACTTCAAACATCATTCTAAATGGTGAAAGTTCAAAGCATTCCTGATACTGGGAACTTGTCAAGTATGCTCACTACCAATTCTATTGATCATCATGCTGGATCTTGCCAACATAGTCAATAAAAAGAAATAAAAGATGTTAAGATTGGGAGGCAAGTAATGACACTCATTAGCCATAGATGATTTGATAATCTATATGGAAAACCCAAAAGAATGTACAAAATATTTTTTAGAAATAAGAATTTAGCAAGTTAATTGGTTATAAAAGCCTACTACAATCTCCAACTTCTGATGGTTCAGCTTACAATTTTTCAGTTTTACAGTGGATTTATTGGAGTATTAAATGCATTTCTGACATAATATTTTAAAATTACAATGGGTTTATCAGGACATAACCCCATTGTAATTTGAGGGGCATCTGTGTATAAAAATCAGTTAGAAATGAAAATTTAAAAACATACCATTTATAATAGCATAAAAAAATATGAAATACATAGGAATAAATTTAACAAAAGCTGCACACATGGGCACACATGTACAGAACATATTGGAAATGATTGATAAATTTAGTTGCATTAAAATTAAGAATTTCTTTTCTCTGAATCTACTATAAAGAAGACACAAGGCTGGGTGCGATGTGCGTTTTTAGTCCCAGCTACTAGGGAGGCTGAGACAGGAGGATTGCTTGTGCCCAGGAGTTTGAGGTTGTGGTGAGCTATGATCCTATGATGGTGCCACTGCCCCTCCAGTCTGTCAGCCTTCATGACCGAGCAAGACCCCATTTCTTAAAAAAAAAAAAGCCACAAACTAGGTGAAGATAATTACAAATCATATAATTGACAAAAACTGATACCCAATATACATAAAGAATGCTTACCAAAAAACAAACAAAAAAAAGAAACCTGGAAACCTAATAGACAAATGGAGACAATGTGAGAACAGGTATTTCATAAAAGAAACTTGAATGTCCAATAAATATTATTAGGAAAAAATGGTCACCTCACTATTAGGAAATTGTGTTTAAACTACAAGAAACTTACATTCCCAGCAGACTGGCAATTATAGAATCTGATAACAACTGGGGTTAAGTGTGTGAACCATCTCAAGCACTTACTGGTGAGAATGTAAATTGGGTCAACCATTAGGTCATTAAATATGAAATGTCCGATTTGAATCAAAAATTTAGTTCATTATATCTCAAACAAGAAGCAGTACAATTAATCAAAGTATGTCCCTAAACTGTCCACACAGTTTTGCCATCTTAACGGTAGCTTGCTTATGCCAGCAGAGAAGAAGCCTGGAGAGCAAATGGCCATGAAATCATGAAAGGCATTTTCCACAGCTTGTTGAGAATTGAATATTTTTTCTTGCAAGTTGTGATCCACAGCCTGGAAGAAGTGGTAGTCAGTTGGTGCAAAGTCTGGTGATTATGGTGGGTGACAGAGTTTCCAAGTCTAGCCTCTGTAGTTTGAGCAGCATTGTTTTTTACAACGTGGTCTTGCAAGAGCATTGGTCTGTCTCCTATTGACCAATCTCGGCTACTTAATCACAAGCATCCTCATCATTTCGTTCAGTTGGTACAGCTGCAGTAGACATCAGCTGTAGTTGATTGACCAGGTTTCACGAAGCTGTAGTGGATAACGCCAGCGCTGGACCACCAAACAGACACCATTAGCTTTTTTTGATGAATATTTGGTTTTGGACTGTGTTTCAGCACTTCACCTTTCCAACTGTTGTACTGAATCCTCGTGATTTTTAAGAATCCATTTTTCATCACATGTAATAATATGGTGTAGAAATGGTTTGCTTTTATGTTGTGACAGCAAAGAAAGGCAAACTTCAAGATGATTTCTCTTCTGACTCTTGTTTAATTCATGTGGTACCCATCTATCCAGCTTCTTTACCTTGACAGTTTGTTTCAAATGGTCCAATATTGTTGGGATAGTAACGTCAAACCTTGGTGCTAATTCACACGTAGGTTGAGATGGATTCACTTCCACTGCGGCTTTCCGCTCATCATTATTCATCTTGGTCTCAGGTCACCCACATGGCTCAAGGTTAAAATCACCAAATTTATCAAACCATTGACATACTGTGCGTTTATTAGCCACATCCTTCCCAAACACTTTGAAACTCATATTTGAAAATAACACAAATTTTTGACTTATCCATGGTTTCACAAAAATTGCTTTAAAAAAAATTTCAAAGATAATCACAAGCCAAAATATGCGTTTGAAGGAATGAGGTTACCTTCACAATAAAAAGCAAACAAAAAAACAAGAAGTGTCAAAGTGAAACGTCAGAGATCTCAACTGTCAAACTTAGTACTTGAGATCAGACATTCCATGCTTAAGAACCTGATACTTCAGAGATTAATTTGTCATTAGTTAGTAAATTTAAATGTGTGGCTATCCTGATATCCAATGATTCTACTTCTAGATATTTAACCTAGAGAAAGTCTTGCATGTATGTACAGGAAGACAAGTGTAAATATAGTCATAGTAGCCATAAAATGAGAATAACCCAAGTATTTCAGATCAGTAGAATTCATAATTAATGGTAGCGTGTTTAGATGATACTGCAGTGAAAACATCTGTAGCTACATGCAGCAACATGGATGAATTTTATAGACAATTGTTGAGCAAAATAAGCAAGCTACTAAAGAATACATATAATATGATTTGGTTTAAGCTAAAAGAACAGACAAAACTAAGCAGTGTATTTTTAGGAATGTATAAATAAATGGAATAACTGTGAATAAGGCATCAAAGTCAGGTTAGTGGCTTACCTTTGTGAGGGACGCAGAGTATGTGATTGGAACAGAAACAGGAAGTTTCTAAGGTTTTGGCACTATTTTCCTCCCACTAAATATGTTTGCCCATGTTTGCTTTCTTTTTCTTCTTCTTATATATACGTATGTTTTATTTTCATAGATATATATTATATATTTTACAATAAAAATACCATTATGTAGTTCTGGCTACTTGGGAGGCTAAGCTGGGAGGATTGCTTGAGCCCAGGAATTTGAGACCAATCTGGGCAATATAATGAGACCCCGTCTTCAAAAAAAAAAAAAAATTTAAAAATGTAAATGTGATAATGTATGAAGACCTTAACAACTGCATGGTGTATAGAAAACACTCAATAAATGTTTATTATTGTTCATTGTTTTATTATTGATTATATCAAAATACTTTTCTCTAATAATAGTTGTAGCTATATCCCACAAATTTTTCAAATTCTGCTTTTATTTAGCTTGAAGTCTTTTAAAAATTTCCCTCATGCTTTTCTGTTTAAAACAAGTGTTATTTAGTAGACCATTTTAGTTTTCAGCATATAGGATTGTTCAATCTCTTTCTTTTTTTAAATAATAGTGCTGCATTAGACTTAGAAAACATAGTCTGTATGAAGGTAATTTTTATGACAGTTATTGAATAAATTTATTTGTAGCTTGAAATAAGAAAAGGTACTTAGACGAATAAAAATACCTTTATTGAAATTCCTGCAGTGAAAATAATTTTGGTGTTGCAATTCTGAAACTCTCTACTTCATTTTTCCTTTCTCTATTATAGTCTTGATCTTAATATCTCTGTTTTTGACAACCCAAGGCTTTTTAGTACTATAATTTTAATGATATTACAAAATAGACTATGATTTTGTGTTTATTGTTTGGTATTAATTTAGATTACCACCAACAGTGTATGAGAGGGCCCATTTCCTTGTCCCTGGGTAAGCAGTATTGTCTAACACTCAAAAATAATTTTTGGCAATTTGAAAATATATATGTATGTATATATATATTCTGTTATATTTATTCCTTTACCTGTAAGTAAAGTTTAACTTTTTTATACACACACTGCCCAATTTTCATTCTATGTGAATTGTTTATGCCCTTTGCTACTTGTCTATTGTCGAAGCAGCGTTTTTATTTTTTTTTTAATTAATTTGTAAAACCTGTTTATATATTGAGGGTGGTATCATCTGCCGTTGCAATTATTTTCTACCCAATTTGGTATTTGCTTTTTTATTTCAACTTACTCTTTTTATTTTTCTTCTTTTCTTCCTCTTCTTCAGGAGCAAATATCCCCAGCCTTTTCTTCTTATTTCATGTAGAGCAGTTTAGTCTTCTTTTATTGCAGGGAGAAGATGATCATTTGGCAGTGATGATGTAGCCCAGATTGCAGAATCAAGTTGGAGGTTGAAGTATGTGAGCTCTGATCCTCGCCAGTTCCGTAAGTCAATAAATAGCACATCTATTCAGACAGCTTCTGGATAAGAGATAACTCTGAAATATAATCTTCCTTGTAATACAATAGTGACCTCAAATTTAAGCATGTCGAGAATCTATAACCTTCTGACTCCTTGCAAAATTTTACCTCCAGTGAGTTCAATATACTGTGCATACTTTATCAAGTAATCCAGGGGAAAACATCTATCTATAGCGAAAGCATTGCATTGACATTTGTCAAAGGTCAGAGCTTCAGAAATTTAACTTAATAATAAATCTATAAACTGCTAGTATTTTTATATTGTGATGGTAAAAAAATTTTGCAGTTTTTCTTTTTTACATGTTTTAGTTCCTACCAAGAGTTTCTAAGCACATTGTTTTTCTACTAAAATCCAATCTGTTCCACATTTTTGTCTGAGAAAAGCTAAATCTTTTCTTTTTTGGTGAAAAAAGGTCTTTTTAAAGGAGATCTATTCTAATGCTAAAAATGTGTAGGAGAAAGGTGTAGGATATATGAAAGCCTGCACAGGCTTCCTCACATTCCCAAAACGACTTAAAATGATCCCAAAATAGGACAAATCCTACATGGGCTCTGGAAACGGGGAGGAAGGCCATCCACATGCCTCAATACTTGAGACCATCTATGAACTGTAGAGCAGGAGGAGCCATGGTGAAAGAAGACATTAGAAGTAGCCTGCAATACTGCTTTCCGAAGACCCATCAGACTCCCAGGAAATAAGCAGAGGAAATTATGGGAGAACACCACTGATACCCCTCATTTAGAGGGATGAGAGCTAAAGGTGGGGGTGGGCTCCGGGACAGAAAGTGAGCTCTCTGTGCAGTGAATCAACAGCATCTGAAACAGTGGGCTGAGAGGCCACATCAAGGTGTCATCTGTGGGGAATGGGGCTTCTCACTGACACCACTGGGCTGTTGCATGGTCCAGTGGCCAGTGGCCCTAGAAAGGAGAAAGAGCCCCATAATAATCACCGCAGAACAATTATTTAACAAATGCTTATCTAGCCTTTATTATAGCCCAGGCATTGTTTTCAATTAGTGGTTCTTGACTGGAGGTGGTTTTGTTGTCCCCCCTCAGGGGATGTTTGGAAATGTCTGGAGACATTTTGGCTGGTTCAAGTGGGAGGGGGCTGCTACTGGAATCTAGTGGGTTAGAGACCAAGGATTCTGCTAAACATTCTAAAATGCAGAGGATAGACACCACAACAGAGAATTGTCCGCAAATACAATGTCAAGATTGTAACACCCAGTTTTATGTATTTAACAAGTATTAACACATTTACTTCTCATAGCAACCTCATGGAAGGTGCTCATTTTTCAGGTGAGGAAATTGAGGTAGATAGGTAACTTGCCCAATGTCATACATCTAATGGAGAGGCCAAGTCAAAGGGAAACGTGCATGCTAGACAAATGCAGGTGTTACAGATAGGAGCTATGGCATTACTACAAGCCTAAGTAAAATTTAAGGTAAAATGATTTACAGGGAGGATACATTTTTTAATGGAAAAGTATAATTCACAATGAAAATATTTTAGTTACAAAACCTTGGACACTAAATAATATAACCTTGAAACA
>NW_012151951.1:14089219-14089853 GCF_000956105.1 Propithecus coquereli
TTTTAGTTAATTTTTTGTGATGGTGTGAGGTATGAATTGAAGTTCACTTGTTGCATATGGATATTCAATTGTTCCAGCACCATTTGTTGAAAAACGGTAGTAGTTTTTTTCAGACTAAGTATGCAAAACACATATAATGGTATAAATATTAGAATTAATAGTATGTCCTCATTGAAAGGGTATAGATTCTTTAAATGTTTATTGGACATTTGCAAAAATTGATCATTAGCCATATATAAACCCTTGATTTGGGTCATAGAACAATAAAACTGGAAATTAATAATCAAGTGCAAACAACAACCACAAGCAGAGAAAACCCCATGTCCTCATCTCATTTCTAATATGGTCAAGAAAGCCCTTTCAATCAGGACACCGGAGCAGCTGCTGCTGTTGTTCAATTCCCATTGGTTCGTCTTGAGCCTTGCCTTATGTCTTTCAATATGTTGTCAGTAATTAATGCCAGCCTTGGTAAACAATTTATATGATATGATCATCAGCCTGTAGAAAAACTTGGCTAAATTACCAGGGCATGATACCTCTTCGGAAAATTGTATTTCCTGGGCTGGGCGTGGTAGCTCACACCTATAATCCTAGTACTTTCGGAGGCAGAGGCAGGAGGATCACTTGAGGCACA
>NW_012151951.1:14089903-14091111 GCF_000956105.1 Propithecus coquereli
CAGACCTCAGTAATACAATCAATAGAAGCCCTCTCTCTTACAGCTTTGCCCAAATTAGGGATAACTCCCACTTTTTGGTCTTAGACTGACTTTGGTCCTTTTAATCCTCCATTATTTGGAAATTTTAAGACACCAAGAAAAATCAAAGGGTTTAGTACTTTTGATTCTCAATAAAAGGCAATGCTGAGCTTGCTATAGCAAGAAAGTCTAACCTACTCTGGTATTCTCTCTTGGTGTGAGACAAGCCGTTGTGTAGACTTAAAACAGTGTAAAAAAAAAAAAAAAGGCAATGCTGAGCAACATTTGGCTTCTAGGCCCATGGCTACTTCTAGCACATGCAGAGTCTGTGTGCAGGTTACAAAAAGGCACCTCTTCTTGTGGGCTGAAGCAGCCCCACACTAGTATGCACAGGCTCGGAAGACAGAACACACACTCAACACAAACTGCAGAATTGTATGTCATGGCTCTAACTAGCCCTCTCTCACTTTTTTAATTGCGCTAGGTCTTCTAAAGAGTAGTGGGGTACGTCAAAGTCTGTTTAGGCTGTTATAGCAATATGTAGTAGACTGGTTGGCTTATAAGTAACAGAAACTTATTTTTCACAGTCCTGGAGCCTCAGAAGTCCAAGAGCAAAGTGCTGGCAGATTTGGTGTCTGGTGAGGGCCCACTTTGTAGTTCATAGATGACACCTTCTTGCTGTGTCCTCTTATGGTGGGAAAGTGAGCTAGCTCTGTGTTCTCTTTTGTAAGGGCACTAATCCCAATCCTGGAGGCTCTGCCTAATGGCAGACAACTGTTTCAAATGGAGCAAGTAAAGACTTTTCTTGTCTTCTCATGGCAGGCACATGGGTCCATGATGTCATTCTATCATAACTGGCTTTCTTTGTTTGGGAAATGAGGGGCAAGTTTTTTTTTTTTTAAACCCCCTCCCACCCCCTCGCCCTTCTGAATCTCCACTGTCCATCGTTCCACACTCTGCTTCCATGTGTACATATTATTTAGCTCCCACTTATGAGTGAGAACATGCTTTGTCTTTCTGTGTCTGAGTTGTTACACTTACGATAATGGCCTCCAGTTCTACCCATGTTGCTGCAAAAGACATGATTTCATTTTTTTTATAGCTGTATATTTTCTTTATCCAGTCGTCCATTGATGGATACTTAGGTTGATTTCATATCTTCGCTATTATGAATAGTGCCATGATAAATA
>NW_012151951.1:14091161-14092594 GCF_000956105.1 Propithecus coquereli
CCCCCCATCCCCCTAATCCCTAGAGAGTATTTCTGCCATGTGATCAACCTAAAAAGAAAAAAAATCCAGCCTTATTGAAGTATAATCAACATACAATAAAGTTCACAAATGTAAAGTGTATAATTTCTTAAATTTTGATACGTTTATACCTGTGAAATAATGCCACAGTCAAGATAATGCACATGTCTACGAATCCAGAAGTTTTCTCGTGCTTGTTTATAATCCTTCCATCCACCCAATCCCTGCCTTCCCTCCAGTTCCTAGTCAACCACTGATCTGCTTTTCTGTCACTATGGATGGATTTGCATATTCTGGTGTTTTATGTAAATAAAATCATACAGCATGTACTCTTTGCTTTGTATGTCTTCTTTCACACAGAATATTTGTGATGTCCATGTTGTTGCAAGTAACAATAATTCCTTCCTTTTTGATGCTAAGTAGCATTTCATTGTATGGCTATATCACGATTTGTTTATCCATTCACCTTTTGACGGACATTTGAGTTGTTTCCAGTTTTTGGCTATTACAAAGAAACATACTATGAACATTCATAAACAAGTCTTTGCATGGACGTATGCTTTTGTTTCTCTTGGCAAAATACCTAGGAATGGAATATTGGGTCATATGGTAAATATATGTTTGACATTTCCAGAAATTGCTAAGTCGTTATTATTCCATTTTACATTCCCACCAGCTATGTGAGTGAGTTCCAGTTGCTCCGTATCCTCACCAACATTTAGTATGGTTAGTCATTAGTTTTAGACATTTTTATAGGTGTATAGTGGTATCTCATTGTAGTTTTAACTTGCATTTTCCTAATGTGAAAGACTAATGATGTTGGGTATCTTTTCATGTATTTATTTGTCATCTCTATGTGTTCTTTGGTGAAATTTCTGTTCAGATATTTTGCCTATTTAGAAACAGAAACAATAGAATGTGTGCATGTATGTGCATGTGCGTATGTATACAGAGAGAGGGAGGTATTTATTTTAAGGAATTGGCTCACATTATTGTGGGGGCTAGAAAGTCCAAAATCTGTAGGGCAGGCTGAGGGCCCTGGTAAGAGTTGATGCAGTCTCAAAGGCAGTCTGGAAACTGAATTCCTTCTTCCTGTGGAACCTCACTTTTTTCCTTTTGGGACCTCACTTTTTTCTCTTAGGGCCTTCCTTCACCTGAGTGCATGAGACCCAACTACATTGTGGAGAGTAATCTGCTTTACTCAAAGTCTACTGTCTTAAATGTTAATTACATCTAAAAAATACCTTTATAGCAACATCTAAACTGGTGTTTAACCAAAAACAGAGTATCATGGCCTAGCCAAGTTGACACTTAAAATTAACCATCACAAGTTGTTTGTTCTCTGAGTTTTGAGAGTTCTTTTTATATTTTGGATTCAAGTCCTTTATCAAATATGTGATTGGCAAGTATTTTCT
>NW_012151951.1:14095654-14096987 GCF_000956105.1 Propithecus coquereli
AATCTATTTTCTAATAAAATAGAAATACAGTCTTCAAAGAGGTTTTTGAGTAAGTGATTTTTAAAGTGGCATTTTTTTCATCCTTCAAGTGTAGAACATCTGGGAAAGAGGCAGATAGGCATTGCTATAACTGAAGAATAAGAGATAATCATAATCTGCTAATTTCATCTCTTTCTCTAAGAAAAGAAATATTAGATGATGATGAGGGTGTCAGGATTTTTCTGAGGGTTTTCCCAAATACTACTTTCCCCAAGTCAGTCTTGGGACAGTGATTAAATCAGATTAGATTATATCAAGCGTATATAGTTTTCTTGCTTCTTTGCTGAGCAGTTTTAGTTTTTGATTGTCTCAACATTGCCTTCTTCAGAATAGGTTACGTTGACTAAAGGGAAAAAAATAGAGCTTTTAAGGAATTAAAGTTAGTTTTAATCAGAAGTGTTACTGAGGACCATAGACTGAGGCCTGCAGCCGGGGAGCAGCCCTTTAGAGAGGTTCCACCACATTGCTCTCGCCCAGTGTTTCAGCCACTGCTTATGTATACAGGTGGGGGAGGTTCAGCACACCATCAGTCTCATCAGAGTTTGGGTGCAGGAAAACATGTGGTTTAGAGTACAGAGGCATAATCACTAACTCCATCAGATGTCACTTTATGTGTAGGAAAAGGCAGGGGCTAGGGTCATTTATCTTTGAAGAGATACAGTGACTCAAGATAGATACGTGGGGGCCCATGCGCCCTATCCTGTTTTGTCTTCAAAGTATCTTTCCAGAGAGCTGCAGGTTTGTCACACAGTTGGGGGCTTTGTGAAAGTACGTTGGCAAGTAGAAATGAGCAAACATGGATTCTTACCTTTGTTACTTTGCCTCACAGTTTTTTTGCCTCGTCTTTGCAACACCAAAGAATGTTTCGTAAAAACAAGCAGCGTGTTAAAAGGTGAATTCAATCCTCTATATCTAGAGAAATAGGAAAACTACATAGAGCTTTAAAATGGCAAATTTCCTTACTTCTAATCCTCAAGGTTTCAAAAACATTGAAGTTTAATTTTAACTAAGGAACTCCATTATAATGGATAAAGGGTTATGATACATTGTTAATTTAAAAACAAATTAAAAAACAAAAAAGTATGATCCCAATTTTCAAGAATTCTGTATACAAACAGAGGTTATAAAATTGAGTAGAAAATTCTGTTACAGACTATGTTTTGGTTTACAAAGCTGTTTTGTATTTAGTGTACATTGAATTGTTTAATTGGAAGAAACTTTCAGAAATTGTTTATGTTTATCTTTATAAAAAGCATTTTTGAAATTAGACCTCAATTTTTTTGGAAATTTTGAT
>NW_012151951.1:14099593-14101754 GCF_000956105.1 Propithecus coquereli
GTGAAAAAATAGAAATACTAATATTTATAGTACACTGTAATTTAAGACATTAGAAACATTGAAAATTAAAGTTGCATTTCATTTTAAAAAACTCAAGAGTAGTTTGAACAGTGCTTGCCCTCTCATCGTATAACTTACCATATGAAGCAAGCATCATTTCTGTTTGTCATTCTCCTTTCTGCGTTTGGATCAGCTTCCAACATCTTATCCTTTCCTCTCTCAATCTTGTGAAGTATCTCCGAGAGTTCATTACTGTGAACTTTTTTGCTGGTGTCACTTCCCCTGGAACCTTTTTGTCACAGCCAGTTTTATTGTTTATGTCCATTAAGTTCACCTTCATGACATCTCTCAGGTGTCATATCTGGAGTCTTTCAAACAGTGGCAGTGTCAGCGCTCCCATGGTCAGCTCTTTCTTCTGTAACTCCATCTATATTCAATTAGCATTTCACTTTCAGTGGCATCCCTTTTTGTTTCTTTGCTGCAGTTTCATTTTGGCTGGCCAATTCCCTCTTTTGATTATCTCGTTTAGTAAAATGTCACTGAGATTTATCAGTGGGAGACAAGGAAGCGACACAACTGCACACTTTGCTGTCTCTGCCTGAACTGAATGACACTGCCAGTGAGTCTGCCAGTCACTGACAGACTTGGAAAGAGTGATGTGATTGGTCCCTGCCCACAAAGCCTATCTGTTATTTATGCAGTGGTTTGTGCACTGAGGGGCTAGCAGTGCAGTTTGTACTTTATGCAATTACTCGTATTTAATATACATGGTAACTGAAACTTGAACCATGTTGTTGAGGGACCGGTGCTCTTTACCTAAATTATGGCAACTAAAATTCCTGTGTATCAGAATTGTGCAAAAGGAGGACTTCTAATTATAGCTTCAAAGTAAAATATTCATTAATAAAAAGATGTACATGTTTTTAAAAAACCTGATATGATTGTACATATATCTCCCTATAATGCTACAAATAGAATAGCGTCACTCAAATAAGCTCTTCAAAAGACCTAACGAGCACCCGTCAAAACACTTCCTCCTTTTCTTTCTACATTTGTTTATCTTTCCACCAATATTTCATTTCTTCTTCCAGTTGCAAAATTAAGGCTCCTATAATTTAAATGGAAAAAAAAACCTAAGAGTCTGTTTATGGAGGTAGAAGCTGTGTGGGGAGAAGGACCTGGTTGTGGAAGGGGTAATTTTGTAAAACCAGTAGAAACCAGCTAAAGCTATTAAGTTATACTATTAAGTTAAACATACGCCTACCTTATAACCCTACCATTCCATTTCTGGGTATTTACAAAGACTTGTACATGAATGTTTATAGTAGCTTTATTTGTAATAGCCCCGAACTGGAAAAAACCCAAATGTCCATCAACAGGTGAATGGATGAATAAATTGTGATATATTTATACAGTGGAATGCTATTAACCAATGAAAAGGAATGGACATATATGTGGAATCTAAAAAAGTTGAACTCATAGAAGCAGATAATATAATGGTGGATGCTAAGGAGAGGGGAAGGTGGGAATGGGGAGATGTTAGTTAAAAGGTGCAAAGTTTCAGTTAGGATGAGTAAGTTTTGGAGAACTATTATACAGCATGGTGACTGTTTTAGTCCATTTTGCATTGCTATAAAGGAATACCTGAGGCTGGGTAATTTATAAAGAAAAAAGATTGATTTGGCTCACAGTTCTGCAGGCTGTACAAGAAGCGTGGCGCTAGCATCTGCTTCTGGTGAGGGCCTCAGGGGGCTTCCAATCAAGGCAGAAGGCAAAGGGGGAGCAGGCACTTGGCGAGAGAGGGAGGAGTAAGAGGGAGGAAGAGGTGCCTACGCTCTTTTACACAACCAGCTCTCAGGTGAACCAATAGAGCAAGAGCTCACTCATTACCAAGAGGAGGGCACCAAGCCATTCATGAGGGATCTGCCCCCATGACCCAAACACCTCCCACTAAGCCCCACCTCCAGCACTGGGGATCAAATTTCAATAAGCGATTTGGAGGGGCCAAGTAACCAATCTGTATCAGTGATTATCGTTAATAATAATGTATACTTGAAAATTGCTAAGAAAATAGATATTAAAAATGTTCTCACCACAAAAAGAATATGTGAGGTGATGGATATTTTAATTAGCTTGATTTAATCATTTCATAATGTATATA
>NW_012151951.1:14101804-14102901 GCF_000956105.1 Propithecus coquereli
TCTTTATAAAAAGCATTTTTGAAATTAGACCTCAATTTTTTTGGAAATTTTGATTACTGGGATTGAGGAAATTGCCATTTTAAAACTCCAAAGCCAGACTACCTGGGTTCAAATCCTAATTTTGCTACTAATTAATTCGGTGACCTTGGGCTGGTAAGTAGCTTTTCTGTGGCTCAGTTTCTTCATCTCTAAAATGGGAATAATTCTAGTAATTAGAAGATAAAATTGATAGAATATGCTGATGGGCTTATATGTGTGTTTGAGAGCGTGTTGGGATGGGAGAGAAGATGGGGAGGGAGAATGGAGAGTGGGGGGGAAGAGAGAGAGAGAGAGAGAGAGAGAGAGAGAGATACATTCAAGGTTTTCAGTAAATGAAGGTGTCCTCTATGGAACAGAGAGAAATATAGGAGGACAAAGAGGTAGTGGAGGGAAAATCAGTTTGCTTTTGCGCAGTTAAGTTTCAGTTGCCTGTTAGCCATCCAGGGAGAGATGTAGATTAGATAGTGGGACATACAAGTTTGGATTTTAGGAGAAAGGTCAGGGCTGGAGACAGATTTGGGAGTCATCCATATATGCGTGGCATTTCAAATCGTGAGACTGGATGTGATCACCAAGGGAGTGATTGTAGTTAGAGAAGAAATCCAAAGACTGAGCCCCAGGGCACTCTGACATTTAGATGTCAAAAAAGAGAGAGAGAGAGAGAGAGAGAGAGAGAGAGAGGCAGGCTGACTAGCAGAGGAAATGGAAAAGGATCAGCCTATAAGGTAGGAAGAAACCAGGGGATTCTGGTATTTAGAAAACAGTTGATTGTTGATTAATTGAATTAAACACTGTTGTCAAGTATATCAAGGAAGACTTAACAGCTGTCACTCTATTTAGCCAGTCAGCAGATTGGTGACTTTGATGAGAGCAGTTTTGGTGAAGGGGTGTGGACAAAAGCCTGATTGGAATGATTTCAAGAGAGAATAGAAGGAAGGAAATAGGAACAGCAAATACAGACATTAAAAAAAAAACAAAAACATTTTGCAATAAAGATGAAAATGGTATGTAATGTCTTTGAAATAATAGGTGACGTTTATTGAGTACTTACTGTGTGA
>NW_012151951.1:14106011-14117243 GCF_000956105.1 Propithecus coquereli
TAAAGCTGGGGAAAAAAGAAAGATTTTCCCCTCCCCTCAGAAAGAAAGAAAGAGTATTTAATAGTAAATCTGAAATAATGGAGTTCTATGGGAGGAAAAATATATGAATAGTGTAATAAATTTTTTTGCACTTGTCTCCCCATAGCAATGTATACACATTTTGAAACATCATGTGTACACTGTAAATATATATGATTTTTATCTGTCAATTATACCTTAGTAAAGCTGGGGAAAAAAGAAAGATTTCCCCCTCCCCTCAGAAAGAAAGAAAGAGTATTTAATAGTAAATCTGAAATAATGGAGTTCTATGGGAGGAAAAATATATGAATAGTGTAATAAATATATTGCCCGAAGAAAACAAAAGGAATGGACTACTGATATATGCAGCAACAATGGAGAATCTTAAAATAACCACACTGAGTAAATGAAGCAAGAAAGAGTAGATACTGTATGATTCTATTTGTATAAAATTCTGGAAAATGAAAACTAAAACAAATTTGGCCACTCTTATTATCTACTGGTACATAAAAGGAAAAGAACCTCTTCCTTTTTCTTAGAGCATGGTAAGTTGGTTTGGCTAACAAGGATAAAGTTCTTGACGAGTATAGCTTTGCCTTTGGTGATGGGGGTGATCTTAGCAAAGAATGGTGCTTGGTAAAATAGCCTTCAGTGCTGCGTGGGAACTTTTAAGTGCACACATGTCTATGGAATTGAGTTCCTGCCACATCTGCTGGTCTGTTGTTTGACACTCAGTCCCCCTCCACTCCCAAATAGGAGGTCGTGGCAGCACTGCTTGTCACATGTAGTTCATCCTAGATTCACCTGGCAATTAGAGTGGACATTCGTGTTTGATAATTAACTTTTGTCCAAAGAAATACTAATACTTCTCATATCTGTGTGACAGGTAGACAGTTACAATTTGGAGCCAGATGCGCTATCTTCCTTGATGTTTACATTTCAAAGAGATGGCGCCCAGGTCCTGAGAAAGATGTTCTTTGGTTGTAAAGCTGGCGAGAGGTTTATTTAGCTTTTGGAAAGATTTGCATACATCTCAAAGGGACAGAGAAAGAATTACAATCACATGTTTTCTAAAGGAAAATGCTCTAAGAAAAGGGAGAGGGATGTCTTTCTCTTTTTACACCAGGGAAATTTTTTTTTTTTTTAAGATTTGGATTTACCCTTACAGTATTTATGATCAGAAACTCCTTGAATGCAGTCTGGAGCATATTTCTGTTCATTTGATCTTCACTGGAGACTGGAGAAGGGTCTCCATCTATAATTACATTGATTTTGGAAAGTAAACTTTCTCCTTCAGACCAGTAATTAACTTACTCCAATCATTGTTCTCCAAGCCATTTCTTGGTCTGCACACTATCTCAACAAATGAAGACGTTTTCAGGTATGTTTAACCAACCGTGCTTTGGAGAAAGCCCTTCAAATTAAATTCTCTTTTATTCTGGCAATGGCAATGAATATTAAACACTAGATATTGTGCCCACTGTCTTGAGCACTGGGGATGAAAGGTAAACAACACAGGCATGCTGCTGTCCCTCCTGGAGCTTACGCTTGGTCAGGGAACAAGACATTTAACTAGTGTCATTGCCAGTGGTAACCAGTGCCATGAGTGTGACTCACGGAAAAGCATATGGTGCCATCTATGAGGCAGCATATAAAGTATTCTAGCCTGGGACCACAAGAGATCAGATTGTGGAGGGCCTGCAAACCTTATTAAGGATTTGGGATTAAAAATTCAGTGTTTTGGGCCTGTTCCTAGAACTTTAGATTCTTTGAGTTTGCTGCAGCTCGAGAGTCAACAACATTTTAACAAGCTTCTCTGCAGGATTCTGATGCAGGTAGTCCCAGCACTTCCCTCGGAGGCACCCTTGGGCTATAAAGCCTTTGACAGTTTTAGAGCCAGAGACTGATACAATTGGATTGGAATGAATTGGTGGAGGAAGGGGGCAAGAATGGTTTTAGGGGAGTTGGGGGCTACACTATAGTTATGCAAAGAATGATGGTAGCTTGGACTAGTGGGCAGATGGACAAGGGACAAGGGACAACTAAATCACTAAATATTTGAGAGATATTTAGGAGATGAAATAGGATTTTGTGACTGTTTAAATGTGAAAGGAGTAGCTGAGGGAAAGGGAGGTATCAAGGATGACTCTCAGGTTTCAGGCTTGAGTAATGGGCTGAGAAAATCAATATTGGAGGAAGAGCCACTGGAGTTGAGGGATAGGAGGAACAGCTAATAATATTTCCAACACAGAGACAGCCACATGGAGATGGTTAGTAGGCAGTTAGGTAGTAACGATTGGATACTCAGGAGAGAGATCTGGACTTGAGATGTAGATTTGAGAGTGGGCAGCTGAGGGATGATAATTGAAGGGGAATGGATGAGACTACCCAAGGAAAGCCAATAGATGCAAAAGACAAGGTCTAGATGGAAACTGGAGCAATGTCAGAATATGTTTTGATAGGTAGAGGAAGAAGAGGAGACACAGTAGATACTGAAAAGGAATGGGTAGTGTCAACCTAAATGACAGAGAGTCTCTCTAAAATAAAAGACATTTATTTGGGAATAAAGCATTGCAATGGGAATATGCGTGCTCTAGTAACCTATGTGTGTACTCAGGGAGGTAAAGGAAAACAAAGGTTTTTAAAGGAAAAAATTAGGAGGGTAACATAATAGTTTTGAAATAATTATCCTTGGCTACAAAGATCAGTAACAAGAGTGAAGCCATTCAGAGGTTGGACAGGCAGTTACTGGGCAGATGCCCTTGCAGAAGGGTTGTAAGGTTGTGATGGTCTTTGTGCGAGGTTGTGGTTTTTGTAGTCTTTTTTTGTTATCAGGCATACAAGGGTGAGAACTCTCTGTTCATGGCCTTCCCTGGCTCTAGTTGTCAGGGTTTTCTTAACATAAGTGACTCCATTTTGATTCTGACAACTTTTACACTAGAGAGAGGGAAGGAAAACTAGGGGCATGTGGTTGGATGAAAACATTGATAGGAAAGGTTGATGACAATGACTAGGTTGTTTCCTGATACCAGGTCAGTTCTCAAATGATATATTCATCTTTCACTGAGAAGTGCTTCAAGGTGAAAAATGAGAGTTCATGTCTTCTTCACTGAATGTGAATGTTTTTTCTGCATCTTGAGATACATAGTTTTTAAATAGTTCAGTTCCTTGATCATTAAAAAAAATTTAATGGTGATAGAAAATAAACAATAGCTTTGTTTTTTTGAAAAGGAAAACGTCTGTCATGCCACGTATCTGCCAAATCTATTTCCCTCACAGAACCAATCCTCCCTCATTCCATGTGGTTGAGCTGTCACCCTGTCAGACCTGGTGACCTGCTTCCCCCTCAGTGGGCTTGTAGACACATGGCCTTGCCCTCCGGCCGAGTGTTTGGCTCAGGGCTGGACACACGGCCCATACAGATCCCTTTCCGGGATAGAAATCTTTTCTTCCTGTTTTGGTTGCTAAGCTGGAAGGATGTGAATCTGAGTAGGAGGGCAGCCACCTTTCCTGCTGCATGTAAGGGCCTTTCTAAAGGAAAAAGCTGGCCCACAACCGGAAGCAAATTTGAAAATTGGAGAGAGATGACCTCTGATGACACTGCGTGAGAGGTGAGTCTAGCTGTCATTTTGAATCCCTGTATTTTTCACTTACATGTTAATAACCCTTCTTACTTAAGCTGATTGGCTTACGTAAGCTTTTGTCATTAGCAAGTGAAAGAATTCTAATTAATATAGTGACTCTAACCTATATTAATAATAGGGTAAAGTATTCACTTTATTGTTGTGGGATACCTTTATTAAATACCCTTTCGGGGCCTAAAATGCATTTCCCCGTTCCCCTACACTTACAATAACCAAAAAATAAATAAATAAAAAAGTCAAGTCAAATTGTGACTTTTTAATGTTTAGTTACTTAAGGACTGTATGTTCCTTTTCAGGAAAATAAATTATGTTTATTACTAGGGAAGAAAATATAGTATTTGCTAGGTTCCTTTGAGAAATCCCTAGAAATGATGCTTGCTTGCTGTTTTAATGCTTCAACTAGAGGACAGAAGGACCTGCCTCAAACAAGATAATAAAGTTATGATTGGATTCTCCGAGGCCCATTTATTTCTGTCCCAGGGGGTGAATGAAAGGAGGCAGCACCCTTGCGCTGTGTGTCCACAGAACTTGGGTGTCTAACCCTCAAGACCAAGTGAGTTCCTAGCTTAGTGTGGGAGTGGGGTGACGGTTTCCCACTTAAAACAGAAGGCTTAAAAATGTGATGTGATGTTTGAATATTGCTTACTGTTACCTGAGAAGAGAGGAAACAAAGACCTTTGATTGATCTTTGTTTCTTGGTATAGTCGAATTTCCATCTCATTGCTTAGCAGGTTTCAATGTAAGTCTAGCACAGAGAAGGAACTCATCTCAGATTTCGGTAAGGTTTTTAAACACATGATGAGGTAATTAAATTTAGAGCATTGTTGCCTAAAAAGGGCAGAACACCAGCTCAGATGAATTAAAACTGCAATGACAGAACTCTCGTTAGAGAAAGTGAGGAAGATGGGTATTTTTAGGGTTTTTTTTGGTGAAAGAGAAAGTGAATTTTTAAAAATAAATACAAATCTAAAAGGTACATAAGACCAACAACATAGAAAGATCACAATTAAGGAAATCCATAAAACTAAACTTGAATTTTAAAATTAAAGTAAAAGAAATGTACTTTCAAAGCTGTTGGGCAGTAGTGAATGCTCTGGTGCAGTGTAGAAATAGTCCATGTAGCAATTCAGTTTTCCTTTCAAATAGTCATTGATGGCATTTAATTTAGTCAGTTGGAAAATTTCCAAAACCTGTCTCCCTTCCAAAGGGTAAGCAGTGGGAGCTGAGGACTTCATCTCAATTTTTTATTCACCTTTTCACTCTTTGGTAAACACCCATCATAAGCAATATTCAACACCCCACCGTTTGTATACAGCACTTCTATATACTTGCAAGTACCCGTATCAAAGGAATCAGCCATGTTTTCCTGTTACCTCAGTATGAGGAGGATTGTAGCGTAGGTACTGTTAAGAATATCCACACATATTTTCAGCCTTGAGCGATCTGAGCATGTACGAAAGATGGATTAAGGACTCTCTCAATTTGTGTCCCTTAGCAAGTGGTGGCTGGCACGCATACATTTATTGAGTGCCTGCACCATGTCAGTAGCTATGCAGGGTTGAGGCGATAGATACAGAGGTGAAAAATGTGTCTTTTGCTCGTAAGTAGTCCAAAGACTAGTGTCAGTCCAGATACGAGGCATAGCAGTGTTTGGCCCCTTACCTTTGCCGCTGGGGTTAGGAATGCAGCTGGTAGCTCCAAAACAAGGCAGTTGACTGACCAGGGACCCACACTCGGGACACTGGCCTGGTCAAAATTGTGGTTTCACAAACTGAGTTTAGCAACTAGAGCCATCTGTGAAGTCTAGATGTTACCTAAGTACTCATGAAATGATTTCAGAAATAATTCCAAGGGAATTTCCTCTTTACAAACAAAGGAATCCACAACATGCTTGTTTATTTGGGATTTAAAGCATATTTTTCATTAGTTTTAACTATATTTTCAACATTTACAAATCTCCTTTCTCCCTTCCTCCCTACATAACAGCAAATTATATTCCTTTAGTGATTCTCTCCTGTTTGAAAGCAGGGGCAAGGTGTCTTAGGTAATATAGCATATAGCTGTAGCTACTAAGTTCTTACCATAACCACCTTACCCCATAATGCCGCCGACCACTATCACTGACACTGTCCTATCTGTCCTTCCCACGCCTTCCACCATTGCATTTTGAATCTGAGTACACTAAGACTTGGTTGTCGAGCACTTCTCTACTCTGTGTGCATGCCATTTTATAGACTTTTTTCCAGTAGGACATGTGCTTGCCTTGAGGGATCTGAGCATGTACAATCAAAGAGGTTTCATAGGATACTTCCTTTGGCTTCGTATCAATTCCCTTGGCCAGTTGTTCGTTGTAATCCCTCATCACTGGATTACACCAGTTAGGTTCCCCTCACCACCCCCAGCATCCAGCTACTAATAATTTTCCTCCTTCTTTACTTCCTAGAGCTTGTCTTTCACAAAGTTTCTACTCACAAAACCTTGCCAGACTTACTTTATATTCCATTAGCTTTTTGCTCTTTTATTTACCACTACCCTAATACAGTTTGTGTATTCCTTATGCTTTCTAGTTATAAAAGCAACAGTAAGATTTTAAAATTTCAATAGATTTGTCAAAATACTTAAATTGTTCAACAAACAGCAGCAACTGGCATATCTTGAGCCAGACTGCTTTGGTTTAAACCCCAGCTCTGCCACTTGCTCATTGGGTTAGTCATTGAAATTCTTTAAACATCTGAAAAATGAGCATAATAATGGTATATAGGTAGTATTATATAGTGGTTAGAGTGAGAAAGTTCTGGCATTGCGTTCAAATCTTAGCTCTGTCACCTATTTTGCTGTTTCATCTCAGTCCGATTTACAAAACCTTTCTAAAGTGCAGTTTGCTCTTCTGTCCAAGGATAACAGTAGCACCTGCCTCATGAGAGTGTTGTATGGAATATGATATGAATATAAGGCCTTTAGCACGGTGCCTGGAATACCTCAAGTGCTAAATACATGATAGCTGCTCTTAGGAAAAACACATAGCAGGGTTAAAATTGATAAACTAAAACTCAGATACGTAGCTTTCTAACTTTTCTGCGTCTGGCTTAATATTGTTCCTGCTGTTGATGGGGAAAAAGTAAAGTTTCCCATCACAGGTTTATATCTCTTCTAGTTTAAAAGGGTATCTTTCAGATCATTGTCCCATTTCTTTTGTTGGTAGAATGGACAGTCTTAAGAGGATTCCTCTCCCTGCCATATGCCCTTGATCACCCTCCCTTCCTTCTCCTTCTCTTTCCCTGGTTGGTATCTGGGTACAGAGAGAAGCTTACATGACCTTGTGGTCACCCTAAGAGGACTCTTCCTCTGCTGGTTTCCACTGAGCTATGGTCCATGGGTAACTCACGCCACCTCATCTTTGAGTGTCTGATGCTATTATTTCTGCATCTGCTGTTAATGCTTTTATGGATGGCGTAGCCTGTGGCTAGTTTTCCGGTCAAGGGAAACAGAAGATGGTTGCTCGTGGGGAAGTTCTCCATCGTGTCCCATTGATGCTGAGCTTACCTGGTTCTTACTGGTGGGAGCGTCCCCCTGCCTTCCCTCACCCTCTCCTGTGTATGGTTCACTCAGGCCATCCTTTCCACTCACTGGTGGGAGAAGGTCCCTGCAAGCCATTCTTTTATCAAAGCTCCGAGTGGAAAGTGAAATTCAAGTTCCCCCTGTGCTTTCGGCATCACCAGCGATATGGGGTATTTTTATTGCACCTTCCCTGAGCTTGAGGTGTGGGGGCAGAATGGAGGACTTCCCTTGATGACTGCACCTCTCTCTTTACTTCTCTCTTTGTCTCCCTCTGTCCCTCTTCTCTCTGGGCTCCTTTTCCCAACACCCAGAGGGTTTCCTACTTTTCCTCTCTAGGTAGTGGGGCTGCTGTATTTTTTTTCCTGTCTACTCTATGGCATTTTGTAAGCCTCTCATCAAGTTGGCCAGACTTGACTCTCTTGACATGTGATATACGAAGGGATGTTAGAAATCCTCTTTTTTCCCCTCAAAAAACAAACCAAACTAACTAACCAACAAATCACCGTAGCTCTCAAGTCTTTTCTGTTTCTGTGGGCTAGAATTCTGGTATGAAGATCAAAACTGAGCAATATTACCTTTTCTACCTGAAATGATGAATATTGTTGATCAGGTAGATGGAATATGCAGGGTAACATGACAGGGAAAGAAATTTACATCACTTTAGTGTTTCAAAAGTGTCCGTATTATTTCTATTTGTTACAGAAAGAGATCATCAAAAAGGAGAAAAATAATCATTTGTAATACCATTTCCAAGAAATAGTCACTGTTAATATTTTCTAGCTGGGTGCTAACTGGGTGACTTAAAGCAAATTACTTTACCACTCTGATCCTCAGTTCCCTTTTCTGAGGGAACAACTCTTCCTCCTCCTCCCACAGAGAGCTGTTTTGATTCAAGATGACATTTTTTATCATATAGGAAATGATTATATGCAATTGGTTCTGATTCTTGATTTTCTATCCCTGTGGCAATACTCAGTAATTCTAACATGTGGGTCTTTATAGTACATTTTAATATAGTCATCCACTGCATAACAATGTTTCAGCAACGATGGACCACATAGGCAACGGTGGTCCCATAAGACTGTAACAGAACTGAAAAATTCCTATCACCTAGTGATGTTGTAGCTTTCATAATGTTGTACATTACTCACGTGTTTGTGGTGATTCTGGTGTAAAGGAGCCTACTGTGCTGCCTATTAAATAAAAGTAGTACATAATATTTGATAATGATAATAAATGACTCTTATTAGTTTATGTATTTACTATACTAGATTTTTTACTATTATTTTAGAGTGTACTTCTACTTACCAAAAAAAAAAAAAAGTTAACTGTAAAGTGGCCTTGTCAAGCAGATCCTTCAGAAGGTATTCCGGAAGAAGGCGTTGTTATCATAGGAGATGACAGCTCTATGTTGTTGATCCTGAAGACCTTCCAGTGGGATAAGATGTGGAGGTGTAAGATAGTGACATTGACGATCCTGACCTTGCGTAGGCCTAGGCTAATGTGTGTGTTTGTGTCTTGGTTTTTTACAAAATCAAAAAGAAAAAAACGAAAAATTTCAAAAATAGAAAAAAGTTTGTAGAATAAGGATATAAAGAAAAAAATTTCTATACTACTATATAATATGTTTGTGTTTTAAACTAAGTGTTATTTAAAAAGAATCAAAAAGTTAAAAAAGTCAAATTAAAAGTTTATAAAGTTCCAGTAAGCTGAGGTTGATTTATTATTGGAGAAAAAATTTTTTTTAAAAAATAAATTTAGTGAAGCCTAAGTGTACGGTGTTTACAAAGTCTATGGTAGTGAACAGTAATGTCTTAGGGCTAGGCCCTCACATTCACTCACCACTCACTCACTGACTCACCCAGGCCAACGTCCAGTCCTGCAAGCTCCATTCATGTAAGTGCCCCATACAGGTACACCATTATTTATCCTTTATACCATAGTTTTGCTGTACCTTTTCTATATTTAGATATGTTTAGATACACAAATTATTACCATTGAGTTACAATTGCCTACCATACCCAGCATAGTAACATGCTGTACAGATTTGTAGGCTGGGAGCAATAGGCTATGCCAACCATATAGCCTAGCTGTGTAATAGTCTATACCATCTAGGTTTATGTAAGTACTCGATATGATGTTTATGAAATGACCAAATTGTCTAACAGTACATTTCTCAGAATGTAACCCTGTTGTTAGGTGATACATGACTGTACTTGGTAAAATGAATATTACACATCTTTTGTTATTACACCTTTTAAAATAATTTCTGCCAATTATAACTTGTTTATTCTTTCAAATGAACATTGGAATTATTGAGTTTAAATTCTTAAACATTTCATTGGTATTTTCATTAAGATTGCCTTATGTTTATGACATTAAACATTCTAACAAACAGGTTTTCTTTTCTGGACCTCAGTAAGGTTTGGTAGTTTTCATTATATAAGATATTTCACATTTGTTATTAAGACATTTCTTATGCATTTTATGTTTCTGGTTTAAGATGGAGCTTTTCCCTGTTAAATTTTTTTTTTCTCTTTTTTTTCTGTTAATTTTCTTAGCTGATTACTGGTGATATATATATATATATATAATGCATACAATATATATTATGTTATTACATATGAAATGTCCAATTTCGTTAAGTACTAAGTTTGACAGTTGATATCTCTGACATTTCACTTTGACACTTCCTGTTTTATTTTTATTGTTAAGGTACGTCCTCAGTCTTTCAAACACACATTTTGGCTTGTGATTATCTTTCAAGTTTTTTTTAGAGCAATTTTTGTGAAACCATGAATGAATCAAAAATTCATGTTATTTTCGATTATGAGTTCCGTTGTGGAACCAATGCAGTGCAAACAGCTCAAAATATCAACGAAGTGTTTGGAGAAGGATGTGGCTAATTGAATGCACAGTACGTCAATGGTTTGAGAACTTCTGTTCTGGTGATTTTCATCTTGAAAATGAGCCATGTGGGTGACTTGAGACCAAAGTGGATAATGAAAAGCTGAAAGCTGTAGTGGAAACGAATCCATCTCAACCTACCTGTGAATTAGCAGCAAGGTTTGACATTACTATTCTAATATTGGACCATTTGAAACAAATCGGCAAGGTAAAGAAGCTGGATAGATGGGTTCCACATCAGATAAAAGAGCAGTCAGAAGAGAAATCATCTTGAAGCTTGCCTTTCTTTGCTGTCATGACAGAAAGGCAAAAAATTTCTACACTGTATTGTTACATGTGATGAAAAATGGATTCTTTTTGACAATCACAAGCATTCGACACAATGGTTGGATAAAGATGAAGTGCTGAAACACAGTCCAAAACTGAATATTCATGAAAAAAAGCGAATGGTGTCTGGTCATCCAGTGCTGGTATTATATCCACTACAGCTTCATGAAACCTGGTCAGTCGATTACAGTGGATGTCTACTGCAACCAACTGGACAAAGTGATGAGGATGCAGCTGAGACTGGTTGCTAAGAGACAGGCCAATCCTCTTGCAAGACAGTGCTCGACCACATGTCACACAAACAACACTGCTCAAACTACAGAAGCGGGACTTGGAAACTCTGTCAACCACCGTATGTACTAGACCTTGCACCAACTCACTACCACTTACTTCTTCCAGGTTTTGGAACACTGCTTGCAAGGAAAAATATTCAATTCTCAACAAGCTGTGGAAAACACCTTTCGTGATTTCATGGCCACTTGCTCTCCAGGCTTCTTCGCCTCTAGTCTAAACAAGTGCTGTTAAGATGGTAAAACTGTGCCAATATTTTAGGCACATACTTTGATTAATTGTACTGCTTTTTGTTTGAAATATAATAAACTATATTTTTTATTTGAAATCGGACATTTCATATTTAATGACCATATACTATATGTATAAAATCAGATATATCATGTATCACCTAACAGCAGGGTTATCTTCTGAGATATGTGTTGTTAGACAATTTGGTCATTTCATAGACATCATAGAGTATACTTACATAAACCTAGATGGTATA
>NW_012151951.1:14119366-14121436 GCF_000956105.1 Propithecus coquereli
GAAATCTCCACCTACCTGAATATTGCAAATATATTCTGTGTTTTTTTCTAGTAGCTTTGTGGTTTTAGCTTTTTGTTTTATCCTATCATTTATCCCAAATTAATTTTTATGTTTGATATGAAGTAGAGATCAGGGTTCATTATTTATTCCCCATAGCTAGAGTCTCTCTCTGTTGCCCAGGCTAGAGTAAAGTGGCATAATCATAGCTCACTGCAGCCTCCAACTCCTACGCTCAAGTAATCCTCCCACCTCAGCCTCCTGAGTAGCTAGGACCACCACGCCTGGCTAATTTTTAAATTTTTTGTAGAGACAGGGTCTCACTATGTTGCCCAGGCTTGTCTTGAACTCCTGGCCTCAAGTGATCCTCCTGACTGGTCCTCCCAAAGCACTGGGACTACAGACTTGAGCCACCCTGCCCAACCCTAGAAATATTAATATATTCTTGACCCCTGCATCTTGCTGACTCTCCATCAGTCATTGTATTTTGCTTACTAAATATCTTTTGAGTTTGTCTACTTGTCTTTATTTCTGCCACTGCCACCCTGGCTCATATTATCATCCTATCATCTAGCCTATAGGAATAGGCTGAAAACTTGTCTCCTTACATATTCTATTTTGTTAAAAAAAAAGCTTTATTGTGACATAATTCATACACCATAAAATCCACCCATTTCAAATGTATGATTCAATGGTTTTAAGTATATTTACAGACTTGTGCAACCATCACTGCCATCTAATTTTTATCATATCCCAAATCATATACTCTTGACTCACTCCAATCTGTTATCCAATTTGCAGCTCGATTGATCTTTTAAAAATAGGCGAATCTGATTGTATTCCCCTCCCCCACTTCCCTAACCGCAGCCTTCACTGGTCTGTTATCTCCTTACAATAGACTGAAAAGCTTTGACATAGCCTCTGTCGGCCCCCTGCCTACCTCTCCAGCTCCATTTCATGTCACTCTCCCCCTCCTATGGCACTGTGACATAGCCATACCATGCTCTTTCCTTCATGGATCTCCACACGGTCTTCCTTTTCTCTGCCCCCGCCCTATCTCTACCATGTGCCCAAGTTTTATGTCATCTCAAATACTGTTTCCTCAAGGAGCCTTCCATGAACTCCCTTCCCCCTACCACGCACGCACAGGGTCTATCTGTCAGCCTCAGATACCTCCTCTTGCATACAAGCTCCCTAAGCCCAGGTGCTGGCACACCACTGTGTCCCTAGTGCCTAGCATGATGCTTGGCACTTCGTAGACATTGCATTTATTCAACTATTATTATTGGATACTCACTCTTTGTCAAGTGCCCTTCTAAGTGCTAGGGAATAAGATCATGAATGTCCCTTCCTTCATGGAGCTTATGTTGAAAAAGGGAGACAGATAAGTAAGTAAATCGTTGTCAGTGTTGGAGTTGTATCTTAGATAAGATGGTCTGCATAGGTCTTCTGAAGAGATGGATAAAGTGAGGGAAAGATCCATGCAAAGATCTGGGTGAAGAGCATTCCAGCTGGAAGTAGTGCAGCTAGTGCAAAGGCCCTGACATTAGAATGAGCTTGGCCTGTTCAAGGAGAGCAAGAAAGCCATGACTACAGTAGTGAGCAGGACGGAGTTTGGGAGAAGAGACACATAGAGAGATTATATTGGGCCTTGTAAGTAGGGTAAGGCATTTAGATTTTATTCTCCATTTGATAGAAAGCCATTGAGAAAGTTTGTTGCATGACCTAATTCTATTTACATTTTTAAAGGTTCCTTCCCTCCCCTCCCCTCCCCTCCCCTTCCCTTCCCTTCCCTTCTTTCCTTTTCTTTCTGAGTCTTGCTCTGTTGCCCAGGCTAGAGTGCAGCGGCGTCATCATAGTTCACTACAGTCTCAAACTACTGGGCTCAAGCCATCCTTCTGCCTCAGTCTCCTGAGTAGCTGGGACTATAGGTGTGTGCCATGATGCCCAGCTAATTTTTCTGTTTTTAGTAGAGATGGGGTCTTGCTTTTGCTCAGGCTGGTCTCAAATTCCTTAGCTCAAGCAATCCTCCCGCCTCGGCCTCCCAGAGTGCTAGGATTACAGGCATGAGCC
>NW_012151951.1:14121992-14123333 GCF_000956105.1 Propithecus coquereli
AATACCAGGCTAAAAATGATAAGAAAATATCTCCACCTGTCTTTCCTCCAACTTTTTAAATTTACATTTCCGCATTGTCACAGTTCATAATATCTACATTCTGTTTTCTAATCCTAATCACTATAGTTTTGTTTTATTTTGTTTTTTGGTTAGTGCTATAATTAAGTGGATTCAGTATCCATCATCATTCTGTTTGTAAGAGATTTTACCATTTATCTTTTGTTTAGCTGAAGCGGGTCTTTTCCATTTTTAAAAATGTGCTCATGGGAACTATATCCCCTGAGTTTGTTGTAATAGTTAGATTTTTAAAAAAGTTGAATCTATAAATAACCTGGGATTTATTTGATATGTGGTATGAGGTGAGAATACAAATTAACTTATAACCTCCAGTAATGTACAATATCTAGTGAGATAATTTTCTTTATCACTTCTTTAACCTTCAAAAAGATGAAACTGTCCAAGAGACAAATGAAGAATTAATATATGCTTTCCTTTGAGGAAACGGAGACTTCAAAAAGAAAAACATGTGTTCCATCAGTTAGAGAACACAGAGGAGAAAATAGTTCAAATAACTAACTACAGGGTGTAGGCGGAGGAAAAAGGACATTGGGGCTAGGAGGAGTTTGATATGTTGGAAGAAAGTAGCAGAAACAAAGAACGTGCCTGGGACATAAAAGGCATCCAGTCTTTTTTTGTTTACTGGAATCCTGTATTTCCGAATTCTGAATTTCTGTTTACTGGAATTACTGTTTGTGACTGAATTCAAAGTTTCTGGGAGGTGTAATGAGAGTGAAAGTATAAGAAATAAGATGAAGAGGCTGTGGTTAGAAAGTAGGTGTGAGACGTCAGTCTTTCTGATGCGGAACAATTCAAGAGGCCCTCAAGGTGGCTTGTCAAACACATGCGATGTGAAGGTCACTGGTACTTCAAAAGAAAAATCTCTCTGTATAAGAAACGGTGGTGATCTAGCACCTCTTATGTTTTCCTGGATAGAGCTTGAGCCCATCCTCCGAAGTGAGGCATCACAAGAATGGAAGAATGGGCTCTACATGTACTCGCCATCAAATTGGCACTGACTGATCAGCACTGTGGTGCTCACATGGTAGTAACATTCTCCAGGGATTAGGGGGTTAGGGGGGAGGGTAAACTCACAACTAATGGACACGGTGAGCGTTGTAGAGGGGAAGGGCATGCCTCTAACCCTCCCTTGGGTGAGGCAAAGTCGTAAAATGTAACCAAAATGTTTATACTCTCATAATATCCTGAAATAAAAAGAAAAAAAAAAAGAAAAGAAAAGAAAAATCTCCAGGAGGCTCGAGTTTTGAATTGGTTGGGATGTAG
>NW_012151951.1:14128839-14133894 GCF_000956105.1 Propithecus coquereli
CCCATAATTTGCTGAAATAAAAAAAAAAAAAGAAATAAGATGAAGAAGCTGTGGTTAGAAAGTAGGTGTGAGACGTCACTCTTTCTGATGCGGAACAATTCGAGAGGCCCTCAAGGTGGCTTGTCAAACACATGCGATGTGAAGGTCACTGGTACTTCAAAAGAAAAGTCTCTCTGTATAAGAAACGGTGGTGATCTAGCACCTCTTATGTTTTCCTGGATAGAGCTTGAGCCCATCCTCCAAAGTGAGGCATCACAAGAATGGAAGAATGGGCTCTACATGTACTCGCCATCAAATTGGCACTGACTGATCAGCACTGTGGTGCTCACATGGTAGTAACATTCTCCAGGGATTAGGGGGTTAGAGGGGAGGGTAAACTCACAACTGATGGACGCGGTGAGCGTTGTAGAGGGGAAGGGCATGCCTCTAACCCTCCCTTGGGTGAGGCAAAGTCGTAAAATGTAACCAAAATGTTTATACCCTCATAATATCCTGAAATAAAAAGAAAAAAAAAAAGAAAAGAAAAGAAAAGAAAAATCTCCAGGAGGCTCGAGTTTTGAATTGGTTGGGATGTAGGGTCTAAGTTCTTCCAGGATAATAGGAAGGTTTGGGGGAAAAGATGAAGGTTTAACCAGGTACCTAATTATTCAGTGAATACGAGGGAAACAACTCTATGAGGTTGGTTCTACCTTATATTCATTTTATAGATTAGGCAATTAAACAGGAAGATGTAAGTAATTTGCCTGTGGCTAAACAATGAATCGGAGTCAAAATCCAGACAGTCTGCGGCTGAAGCCTGTGGTCTGACCATTCTGCAGCTCAGTTGTGTGTGGGGCAGGGGAGGTGGGGGTGTGTTGCTTTATTTGAACAGAATCCTAGGGTTGGTGCAGAGTCCCAGGGGCAGACAAAAACTCCTAGAGTCTGTCTTATGTTGGGATATCCAAGCAAGGGTAGGGCATTCAAGAGCCAACTCCAGAGCAATTTAAAATTTAGTAGGAATCACAAGTTAAGAGAAAGTGGGTTTAACTCTATCCATCTCATTTACTTCAGTCTCTCAGGTTACAAAGTTAGGGGTATGCTGAAAGAATATTAAATCTTTCCCAATTAAAAAATCCTCCCCACCCACAATACGTCACCTGGGAACTTGATGCTATGCTCTTGGGCTGACCTGGGATAGATTGAATTCTGAGAGAGATTTTATTGAATAAGTGGAGAAAGCAAACCTTTTTGGAATCCCGACAGTTGTAAAAATGATCTATGCAATGAGCCCTAACAGCAGTGCCAGCGATAATTTACACATCCTCTTATTTGAAAATAAGAGTGCACACGGGAGGAATGGCACACTAAGTCACAGGAAAAGAGAATCCCATTTGTATAACCCATGCTGCTCCTTCTGGAACACTTTCCCCCTTTCTGTCTGTGTTGCTTCCCCTGTACATCCTCCTTTGCCTCCCTAAACTCTACTCATTCTTCTAGTCTTGGGTTAGATATCACTTCCTCTGAGACGCTTTCCCTGAACCCTCAACTCCGGGACAGGTGACTCCTGTGGTCCCCCCACCCGCCACCGACCCCTGGCACCCTTCTGTAGCACGTATCACGCAGCGTTGCAATAGCTGGATACTGATATTCTCTCTAGACCACCCATTAATGAGGACAGGGACCACACCTGTCTTGTTTAGCTCCGTGTCCCCATCTCAAGGCCTGCCGTGTGATAGTTGTTGAGTAACTAAGTGATCATTGAATGAATGAATCTCAGACCAGAACCTGGTTTTCCTCACAGCTGCTTCAATATCTTCTCCATTGGAATCTTTCCAGTTCTCAGTATTATGCTAATGTATCATTAGCATAATCAAAAAGGAGGGAAATGGAAAACGAGGTGATTAGTGGCTGTATGTAAATGTTTTGGAAGACCCAGGCTTCCCGATTCTTAGATTATTTGTCCCTTTCCTACATTATAATGTCAGCTCTGTGACCTCCCCCGTCCCTTACCCAGAAGTCAGGTGTAAAAAAGTTTTCCGTGATTATTCTTCACTGTAAACACAAAAGTTTGGTCCCTTGCTCATAGATGATCATGGTACTTCTCTGTTTTATCTTGATTCTTCCTCTTCTCAATTTACAGAAGATTTATTAACTTATCAATTAATTCTTAAAATATGCTGCATCCCTTTTTTTTTTTTTGTCCACTACCACTTATGTTCTGTTTTATGTCATGTTCTGGATATATAGAGATGCAGCATCATTCATTTGGCAAATGCTTATTGTTAATACTTGCTCCTATGTGCCTGGCCCTGTGCTAGGGACTAGGGATGAATAAGATGGTTCCAGGGATGGAGCTGGGGTCACAGCTGTGCATCTCCATGGAGGATGCTTTCTCCACTCTGGAGGGATGGAGGAGAATAGAGAAATCGAAGGTTGGGGGGCAGGAAGTAGGGGGAGAAGGAGACACCAAAGTGGCACCCAAGACTGCTTAGGGGCTTTCGAAAACTGTGCCCTGGCAGAGGCCCCAGCTGCACTCCCGGTGGATCTGCTCCTGCAGCTTTTTCTCTGCTGGTCCTCCTTGTTGCTGTAACCACAGAAGAACAGAAGGAGGCACAGTCTATGGATTACAGAGAGACCCTTGAGAATGTTGGGAACAGGGTCGGCTGAGTCTGTAGGTGCCTGAATGCCTTGGGCCCCCTGTGAGGCTGGCGTAGGCTCTGCAGTGTGCAGTGACGGAACCCAAGTGTTCCTGCACTCTGGTTATGAACCTCTGGGTTGAATGTGGCCCTCTGCTGTTCGGTGTTCATCTTCACACCGGCACTCCTTCCCTTACCGAGTGCTGCGATCAACAGGATTGAGGCTTTGAGACCAGGAGCAGTGGCAGGAATCACTGTGCTCAGCAGCCATCTGCCTTGCCTCTCCGAGATCTGCTGAGAGGTGCAGAAAACTTTAGGACTAGGTCAGCACGTTCAGCCCCACAGCAATGCAGCTCTATGTTTTATACTCTTAGGCTGTAAAATGTACCTAGATAGCCAAAGAACCACATGGAATATTTCAATAAAGAAAAACCCTGTCTTTAAAGAAGATACTGCCAGCTACCAGCCTCAGATGGAGACTGGGAAAATAAACCCTGACAAAGAAGGAATATTTTTACTGTATATAGGGCGCTTTGTTTTTGTGAATGGAGTTTCTATCTGGTTTTTTGAAGATCTTATGGGTATATTTTGAAATTAAAATCTTAATTGTTGGAAATGGCACGGGGCGAATTGAGGAATGGGGAGACCATCACCTTTCTCTGAGTTATCGATTGCTCTACGTTGGTGCCTGAGAGTGTGAAAAATCTCGACTTATCTAGGGGAGGACTGTGAATTAAGGGAAATGTTTTGAGAAAAACATAAAGGAAACTTACAGAGCAATGTTTGCAAATTTACTTACCTCGGCTTCTCTCAAGTATAGGTTAATTTTCATTTGTATTGGACATAAGGTGAGATAACTAGAAATTAATTTCTTGGGTTACTGTGTGATTTTAAACATTTATACATTAATGTTCTAAACAATTACTTCTCTAGTTAATTTTATATAATGTGACAGCCTTTGCAATCTGTTTAGCATACAAGTAATCTATGAACTTTGATTTCTTCTGTGTTTAATTCAAAGCATTAAATGAGATGATATGTGAAAAATGCTTACCTAATTTTAGCACATGGTTATATTCAATAATTCCTTCCCCCACAGCAGTTTAATTAGCTGCTTGCAATGACACCTGCAAATTTAATACAGATAATTAGAAGGAGAATCCTAGTGTTCACCAAAGGAGGAAATAAAGGAGAAGGAAGAGATTGAGGGGAAAGGTGAAAAAATGAATTTAAGTTTCAGTCATAATGAGGTTGAGGTTCTTGTACAAATATCAAAATAGAGATTTCTTACAGATAGAATGTGAGTTTGGAACTCAGGAGAGAGATCTGGAAGGAAGATGTTTCAATTTGGAAATCATCCATGTGTATATAGGTGGCAACTAAAGATCAGGAGACATTAATATTTGTTCACACACAAAGGGAACCCTTGTACACTGTTGGTGGGAAAGTAAATTGACACAGCCATTGGAAAACAGCATGGCAGTTCCTCAAAAAATTACCAGTAAGGCTGGGCGCGGTGGCTCACGCCTGTAATCCTGGTATTTTGGGAGGTTGAGGCAGGAGGATCACTTCAGCCCAGGAGTTCAAGACCAGCCTGAGCAACATAGTGAGGCCCCGTCTTTATAAAAAATAGAAAAATCAGCCAGGTGTGGTGATGCATGTCTGTAGTCCCCGCTCCTTGGGAGGCTGAGGTAGGAGGATCACTTGAGCACAGGAGTTTGAGGCCGAAGTGAGCTATGATGACACCACTGCATTCTGGTCCTGGCAACAGACTGAGACTATGTCTCAAAAAAAGAAAAAAAATTAAAAATAGAACTACCACATGACTCAAAAATCCCTCTGCAAATATATACCGCAAAGGAAATGAAATGAGCACCTCATGGATGTATCTGTGCTCTCATGTTCATTACAGCATTATTCACAGCAGCCAAGATATAGAAACAACCTCAGTGTCTATCAACGGATGAATGGATAAAGAAATTGTAGCATATATGTATAATGGAATATCATTCAGCCTTAAAAAAGGAGCTACTACTGTTTGCAACAATGTGGGTGAACCTGGAGGACATTATGCTGTGAAATAAGCCATACACAGGAAGAAGAATACTGCACGATCTCACTTACATATGGAATAAAAAAAAAGTTGGATGCATAGAAACAGAGAGTAGGATGGTGGTTACCAGGGATTGGGAGGGGGAGAAAGTGGGGAGATGTAGCTCAAAGGGCACAAACTTGCAGATGTGTAGGATGAGCGAGTCTCGAGATCTAATGTACAGTGAGAGGACTATGGTTAATGTTGTATGAAAATTTGCTAAGAGAGTAGATTTTAGGTATTCTTACCACAACAAAAGGTAACTGTGAAGTGATGAATATGTTAATTTTTGCTTGACTGTAGTAATTTTACTATGTATATGTATATCAAAACATCACATTCTATACC
>NW_012151951.1:14133944-14135623 GCF_000956105.1 Propithecus coquereli
AAGTGAGGCATCACAAGAATGGAAGAATGGGCTCTACATGTACTCGCCATCAAATTGGCACTGACTGATCAGCACTGTGGTGCTCACATGGTAGTAACATTCTCCAGGGATTAGGGGGTTAGAGGGGAGGGTAAACTCACAACTGATGGACGCGGTGAGCGTTGTAGAGGGGAAGGGCATGCCTCTAACCCTCCCTTGGGTGAGGCAAAGTCGTAAAATGTAACCAAAATGTTTATACCCTCATAATATCCTGAAATAAAAAGAAAAAAAAAAAGAAAAGAAAAGAAAAGAAAAATCTCCAGGAGGCTCGAGTTTTGAATTGGTTGGGATGTAGGGTCTAAGTTCTTCCAGGATAATAGGAAGGTTTGGGGGAAAAGATGAAGGTTTAACCAGGTACCTGATTATTCAGTGAATATGAGGGAAACAACTCTATGAGGTTGGTTCTACCTTATATTCATTTTATAGATTAGGCAATTAAACAGGAAGATGTAAGTAATTTGCCTGTGGCTAAACAATGAATCGGAGTCAAAATCCAGACAGTCTGCGGCTGAAGCCTGTGGTCTGACCATTCTGCAGCTCAGTTGTGTGTGGGGCAGGGGAGGTGGGGGAGTGTTGCTTTATTTGAACAGAATCCTAGGGTTGGTGCAGAGTCCCAGGGGCAGACAAAAACTCCTAGAGTCTGTCTTATGTTGGGATATCCAAACAAGGGTAGGACATTCAAGAGCCAACTCCAGAGCAATTTAAAATTTAGTAGGAATCACAAGTTAAGAGAAAGTGGGTTTAACTCTATCCATCTCATTTACTTCAGTCTCTCAGGTTACAAAGTTAGGGGTATGCTGAAAGAATATTAAATCTTTCCCAATTAAAAAATCCTCCCCACCCACAATACGTCACCAGGGAACTTGATGCTATGCTCTTGGGCTGACCTGGGATAGATTGAATTCTGAGAGAGATTTTATTGAATAAGTGGAGAAAGCAAACCTTTCTGGAATCCCGACAGTTGTAAAAATGATCTATGCAATGAGCCCTAACAGCAGTGCCAGCGATAATTTACACATCCTCTTATTTGAAAATAAGAGTGCACACGGGAGGAATGGCACACTAAGTCACAGGAAAAGAGAATCCCATTTGTATAACCCATGCTGCTCCTTCTGGAACACTTTCCCCCTTTCTGTCTGTGTTGCTTCCCCTGTACATCCTCCTTTGCCTCCCTAAACTCTACTCATTCTTCTAGTCTTGGGTTAGATATCACTTCCTCTGAGACGCTTTCCCTGAACCCTCAACTCCGGGACAGGTGACTCCTGTGGTCCCCCCACCCGCCACCGACCCCTGGCACCCTTCTGTAGCACGTATCACGCAGCGTTGCAATAGCTGGATACTGATATTCTCTCTAGACCACCCATTAATGAGGACAGGGACCACACCTGTCTTGTTTAGCTCCGTGTCCCCATCTCAAGGCCTGCCGTGTGATAGTTGTTGAGTAACTAAGTGATCATTGAATGAATGAATCTCAGACCAGAACCTGGTTTTCCTCACAGCTGCTTCAATATCTTCTCCATTGGAATCTTTCCAGTTCTCAGTATTATGCTAATGTATCATTAGCATAATCAAAAAGGAGGGAAATGGAAAACGAGGTGATTAGTGGCTGTATGTAAATGTTTTGGAAGACCCAGGCTTCC
>NW_012151951.1:14139093-14155845 GCF_000956105.1 Propithecus coquereli
AAATTTCTAAAGAGAAATTTCTCACACAAAATACAAATACGTGTTCAAATATATCACAGTCTTTCATGCCTCTGCACCACTCTGCGTGCTGTTCCTTCTAACTAGAATGCCCTCCAGCCACCTGTCAAACTTCTACTCATCCTTCAAAACCCAGTTTGAATTTCATTTCTTCTGTGAAGCTTTCCCTGACTGCCCCAGGAAGAACAATGTTTCCATAGTATTTTTGTATTCGCTCTATAATAGAAACAAAAACATATGTTTCAAAAATATCTGTCATCTCTGATAGACTATGTGTGAGCATCCTGAGGAAAGAGACTAAGTTTTGTTTTTTATTCTTTCCCAAGGAGGACTTTTATTAAAACATTTCTGGATCAAAGCTTTACAATCTCTTTAGAAAGCTTCAGAATCTGCAACCAGGAGTAAGTACTAATGGGATAAGAATGAAAGACAGGACAGCATATGATGCTGAATTGGACTTTATAATCAATCATTGATTATTACCATTGGGTTCATTGAATTAACCCTTTTACCAAGTTAGAAAAAAAAAGATTTTCTGTAAAGTGTCTTTAGAAAAGTATGTATAATTTGAAAAATAGTTATCAAAATTTAATATTTGCCATATAAAAGGCTCATAAAATGTGCATGGCTGTGCTTCTCGAGATTGTCAGATCCATCCTGTCACTCCTGTCACCTGTCTGCAACCTTATGCCTAGGCATTCTGGTTATGTCCTTGGTCATGCTATGCCTAGACATTCTGGTTTTGTTCTTGGGGTTCTTGCTGACAGTTTTGATCTTATAAGAGAAGGGGATCTGGAAACCTTGTCCCTGATTGCATCTTAATGAGATGCATATTAATATATTCATAAATGAGCGGTGATTTTCTAATTCTGTCATTTCTTCTGCATTCATTAGCTATAATTCTTCTTCAAAGAACTTTCCCTCATCTGTTAGGGCTATTGGTTTCCTCTTTAATGGGAAAGAGATAAATCTTCATATGTTTCCCCTTAATTGCCAAGTTGGAGTAAGGATTTAGCCAATTCCACTAATGACTCAAGAGAGTTTTTGTTCTTGCATGCCTCTTTTTTTTAGTATTATTACGAGCTCTTGGATTTAGTATATAGTGTATTTCAATCAACTGCAGTCATTAGTCTTCTTGATGCTGAAATTGTTCCATCTATGGCCAATGAAGAAATCCCTTTGTGTTACTGCCTGTGTTTGGTGATAGGACTGAATTTGTCTTTGATAATTTACTTTCTGGCATAACAGGATATCCAGACTCATGATATGTGTTTTTTCTGCCCCAGTCATGGAATCAGCCTTTCCTCCAAGGATGTCCATATTCTTTTAGTGAGGGAAGGGTTTTTAGAGACCACAGTCTTGGTGCTAGGCATGATTATTGTTAATGGGTACTATTGCTTCTAGCCCTTTCAATAGACAGAACTAGGAAATATATGTAGTTGGGAAAAGAAAGAATTATGAATTTCTACAGATATTTCCAAATCAATTTAACATGTTTTTTAAAAACTTCTTTAGTTTTTTAACTTGCAACTCTTTTTTATACTAAAAATCTCATTTCCTAATGTCATTAATATAAGCATTTGCTTTATCCAATAAACTGTGAAGAATACTTGCAAAATACTAATGCCAATCAATATTAATTTTAATAAAAAAAAGACTATTGTGTGAAGCTTGACTTTTTTTCAGTTCTATTTATCCTTATAATATATTGTATTATGGAAATACAGTCAAAAAGTTGTTAAAGCCATTAAACGCAAAGAGAAAAAAATTGTTTTATGTCATCATCTCAATTTGCAGTTAGGTTTATTTATCTTTAGTTTTCTGAAATTACATTTTTTCTTTTTGATTTAATTTTTTGTATATGTAAATCATACACATGGCTCTAAAATCAAAACTATGTAACAGGTATATTAACAGAAGTCTTATTTCTATCCCTGAATTCTCCATGCTTTTATGAATGACTTTTTATTCATTTTTTGATTTATCTTTCAGTGGTTTTTTTGTTGCTCTTGCTAGTATAAGCAAATATATATGTATATATATATGCATATATATACCCACATATATATCTCCTTCCATTTTTAGTACCCAAGAGGTTGCAACTATGTATTGCAGCTTTCTTTTCTCCTTTAACAATCTCTCCTGGAGACCACAGCATCACAGTTGATAGAGCTCTTCCTACTTATTTTTATAGCTGCATTGTGTTTTTTTTTGGGAGGATGTATCATGATTTGTTTCACCAGTGCTCCTATTGATGCACATTCAGTTTGTTTTCCAATCTTTTGCTATTACAAATCATGCTCCAATGAATAATCTCGTGTATAGTCATTTCATATTTTTGCTAGCATCTTTGGGAACACTAGGTCAGAAGTTAAATATGTAGGTAGTTTTTCTAAATATTGCCAAATTTCCCTCCATAGGTACTGCTCCAATTTGAATTCCCGACAGCAATGCCTGAGAGTGCCTGTTTCTTCACATACCCATCAACATAGTATGTCTTCAAACTTTTGGATTTTTGCCAGTTTGATAGATGAGAAATGGTTTCTCAGTGCAGTTTAGATATGTGTTTCTTTTTCTGTGTTTAAGGGCCATTTTTATTTCTTCTACTGAATTGTCTACTCATATCTTTTGTTATTTTTTCTGTCTGGGTCTTTTTCTTTCTCAATTTTTAACAACTGTTTCTACAATAGGCATATTAGTTTATTGTCTAGGATATAGGTTGCAAACATTTTTTTCCCTATTTGTCATTTATCTTTTGACTTGGCTTATAGTTTAGGGGATATGTAAACTATTTTTAAAAATATCATCCAATTTGTCAGCCTGGATTTCATGTTAGTCTAGAAACAGAGAAAAGAGTCTTTTGTTCTGTGTATTGCAAATGTGTTGTCATAGGTTTTGGGTTTTTTTTTCACTCTTTTAATGGTAACTTTTGATAAGCAGTTCCTATTTTTAGTGTACTGAAACTAACCTGTGTTTCCCCTTATGACTAGTGCTTTTGGAACTCAGTCTAAGAAAACATGTTCTACGATGAAGTCATGAAGATATTTTTCTATATTATGTTCAACAGTCTAAGAATTGTTTGTTACTGTGTTACTCAAACTATGTACGATCTGAGGACCTGTTTTTTGCTGGTCCATGATAAGTATAGAAATTGAGAATAAATGTTTAGAAACTTTTATTGGAATGCACCATTACCATGATATGCAGGTGTGTGACTGGTGGACTCATCTCATTGATAGTTTGGGTGGTGTCAGCCTCACTTGGTGAGTTGCGGGTGGCATAAGCTGCATACCAGTCATATGCAGTAGTAGTACCATGCATGGATCTTTGAAAGTTTAGCACATTAACTTCCATGTGAGTTGTATTTAACTCACGCTAGTTTTGAGCCTGGGGCGTTGTGAAGCACATATAACTCACATGTCTCTTCATCCTGGAGCTGCAAGAACTATTTTTCAAGTTGCATATATCTCACACACAGAAAACAATAAAAAATAACAAATTTTTCATTAAATTGGAAAGGATTATTTTGTTTTTGAAGTTTTTATTCTATTTTTGTTATAAGACACCGTGGCCCCAAGGAAAAAAAGTTTTTTATAGTGTGGCAGTCAGTGTGTTAAATATTAAAAAGAAATTGACTCTTCATTGCAGATAGTGTAAGAGGCACTCTTTATGAAGCTTCTGGCCGGGCGCCGTGGCTCACGCCTGTAATCCTAGCACTCTGGGAGTTTGAGGTGGGAGGATGGCTTGAGTTCAGGAGTTTGAGACCAGTCTGAGCAAGAGAGAGACCCTGTCTCTACCAGAAATAGAAAAATTAGCTGGGCATGATGGTGTGCGCCTGTAATCTCAGCAACTCAGGAGGCTGAGGCAGGAGGATCCCTTGAGCCTAGGAGTTTAAGGTTGCTGTGAGCTAGGCTGATGCCATGGCACAATAGCCCAGGTGACAGAGCAAGACTGTGTCTTAAAAAAAAAAAGAAGCTTAATTGCTTTGCTTCGCTTTTCACATTTAGGTCTATGATCTCCCTGAACTTTATTTTATTTTTTGTGAATAGTATAATGTAGGGATCCAATTTTAATTTTTCCACATGGATGTCCTATTTTTTCAGATTATCTTTGGAAAGACTGTCTTTTCTCACTGTCACTTTCAAGACAAAGTGCTTGCTTTGTCTCGAAGCAAGTGTCCGTACGTGCAGGACCTTGTTCTCTTTTCTTTATTCTGTTTCATTGGTCTTCGGTTTCTCTTTGCATCAGTGCCACATTGTCATAATTCTATAGCTTTAAAATAAGTCTTGATTTTTTTTTTTTTTTTTTTTTTGAGACAGAATCTCACTGTGTTGCCCGGGCTAGACTGCTGTGGCGCCATCCTAGCTCACAGCAACCTCAAACTCCTGGGCTCAAGCGATTCTCCTGCCTCAGCCTCCCGAGTAGCTGGGACTACAGGCATGCGCCACCGTGTCCGGCTAATTTTTTTTTTCTATATATTTTTAGCTGTCCAATTAATTTCTTTCTATTTTTAGTAGAGACGGGGTCTCGCTCTTGCTCAGGCTGGTTTCGAACTCCTGAGCTCAAACAATCCGCCTGCCTCGGCCTCCCAGAGAGCTAGGATTATAGGTGTGAGCCACCGCGCCCGGCCAAGTCTTGATTTTTGAAAAAATATATTCTTCAACCTTCTTCTTTTTCAGAAGTTTCTTGATTATTTTGGCCCTTTGCATTTTCTTAGAAATTTTAGAATCATATTGCCAAATTACACACACACACACACGCAATCCACAAACAAAAAGATTAAATAGCCCTATAGACTCAACACAATTCCAATCAAAATCTGACCAGATTGTGTGTATGTGTGAGTGTGCGTGTGTGTATGTGTGTATGTGTGTATCTATAGAGATCTTATACATCTTTTGATACATTTACTTCTAACCATTGGGTTACTCAGGTATCTGCTTTTGATAGTTCACTGAGCTATATTTTAAAGTTTTGTGCACATTTCTAAACATATTGTATGTTTTGAAAAATATTTACAGTAATAAATATTTAAGAAATACATTTACAATAGATCAAAAACTAGCAAATTTCTAGGATTAAATATAATGAAAGATGTGCATGATCTAGATGCAGAGATACCATGCCATTTTAATTGTGTTGTCTAATCTATTTCTACTGTGAGGAAAGCTATTAATTTTTGTATATTGAGCTTATGTTAGGCCACCTTCTAAATTTATATTTAGTTTCTTAGTTTTTTTCTAAGAAAATGATCAAATAACCAGGAACAGTTCCTTCTGTTCCATTCTGACATGTACTGCCAGTTCCTTGCTGAATAGAAGCAATGATACACATTCATGTTTGGCTTCTGGCATTATTTGGAAATGTCTGTGATGTTGCATTCAGTAAGTGATATTTGTTGTAGTTTTATGGCATAAAATTTTTCTCAAGTTATGGGAGTTTTCTTCCATTTCCAGTTTATTACTAGTTTTCCCTTCAACCTCCAAGGAATTTTTTTTTCTTTTCTTTTCTTTTTTTTTTTTTGAGACAGGGTCTTGCCCTGGTGCCGTGGCTAGAGTAAAATGGCATCATCATAGCTCACAACAACCTCAAACTTCTGGTCTCAAGCGATCCTCCTGCCTCAGCCTCCTTATTAGCTGGGACTATAGGTACGCACCACCAAGCCTGGCTAATTTTTCTATTTTTAGTAGAGACAGGATCTCACTCTTGCTTAGGCTGGTCTTAAATTCCTGGGCTCAAGCGATCCTTCTGCCTTAGCCTCCCAAAGTGCTAGGATTATAGGTGTGAGCCACGGTGCCCAGCCCCTGCTAAATTTTTTGTTTTAAATCAGACATAGGAAGACTATGGCCTAGAGGCCAAATATAGTCTGTCGTGTTTAGGGCCCGTGATCTAAGAGTGGTTTTTGCATTTTTAAAAAGTTGGAGGGAAATGAGAAAAAGAATATTTCCTGACATACAAAACTTACGAATTTCAAATATCAGTTTATTCATAAATAAGTTGTATTAAAACATTACCATACTCATTTGTTTACATGTTGTCTATGGCAGCTTTTGTACTATAATGGCAGAATTGAGCAGTTGCAACAGACCGTATGGCCTGCAAAGCCTAAAATATTTACTATCTAGCCCTTTACAGAAAAAGTTAGGTGACCCCTGTTTTAGAACACAATGGTGATATATTTACTTTCTTTTTCCCTACTAAAGTATCAGGTAGGATGCTTTCTGCCACAAGCAACAGAAATCGTGACCCAAACTTGCCTGAAAAATAAAAATATTCGTTATCACAGATAGACAACTTCCAGACATGGTATGATCATTCTTCATGTCTGATTCTCTTGGCTTTGCACCCCCATGTTAGTTTTCATTGTCCTTAAGTGTCCTCACTGCCAACACAGACTCTTTTAAATTTGATTCTCTTAGTTTCTAAAAATGAATAAAACTTACTTGAAAATGTATGTGGGATTATTTGCAGAGATCCATTCCCAGTGATTTTGTATAGTATTCACGCTTTAGCAAATGTAGTTTAAGAACATATTAATTTGACTTCCAATCACATGATCAGGTGGGTGGATCGTATTGGTGCCATATGCAATAGTCATGTCCCAGGCATCAATGACACCCACGTTGAGATCTTTGAAAATGTCCTTCATGATGAGATATTGAATATAACCATGGAAGTCTCCAAACCTCTCTGTGTCTAAGTGCATCTCCCTGATGTTTTCTGTCTTAATGATCACTTTTGTAGCCGGGCTTCTTAGGAATAGTCGTTCAATAGCCTTTCGGACACTGAGGGCCCTACGAAGGAAGATGTCAATGGGGAAGGGTCTGAAGTGCTGGCCAAAGGTGATGACAATGGCTGTGTTTTTGTCACCTGGTAGCCGGTCAATTTCCCGAGGCATATAATCGTCATCTATCAGAGAGTAGAGTTGAAAAGTGACAAAAGGATAGCTGTGTTTTTTCCACTGAATCTGAGTGTGTCTTTCTGCATCCAGAAGCACATGTTTCTTAAACATTCCGGTTTCATGAAGATCAAAAAATTTTAGTGCTGGCAAAAAATAAATAGATCTTTTAACTAGAAGGTAATGATTAATATTTTAAAAAAGAATATCCTATCATTTAAAATACTCACCCACCTAGATTACCCACCTGGATTATTTCTGACTGGAGCATGCTTACCCTTTAGGGTAGATTACCAGTTCATATGTGACATGTCAATCAAATGTAAAACTTTTATTGGAATTTTTAAAGAGGAACATTTCGTATGAAACAGAATAAAATATATTTTAAATTAAAAGGCTCAAATTCAGAAAGGTAAGTGAAGTCAAAGACAGCTCAAAAGAGAGAATACAAACCTCATTAAAAGTATCAGCTGAATTTCTAAAATAACATAAAAATAACTACATACTTTTTACAACTTTGGGTAAGTAGTAGATCCACTGACGCAGTGTAGAGTCTCCCAGGAGGTAAATGAGTTTTCCTTTCAAACAGTCATTTATCTTAATTGTGTCTAACTGAATCTGGTTGCAAAATGTTGTTATCCACCTTCCTTTTAAAGTATAGCCACCAGGGACAGGAGTCTTCATTCCAACTTGGCATTTCGCTGTCATCTTTTCACTCTCTGATAACAGAGACACTTGTGGTAAGTGGTTTTATTGGCACAAGTTAAACATCCAGCCTTCCTTCTTGGTCCTGCCCCTTCTTGATCACTTTCTCCCTTCCTCTAAATCCCATTTCCTATTCCTACTTCTGTCCCTTCCTAGTACTTTTCAGGGATCATCAGCTTTTTTTTAGGCACTTCTGCTCATTCCTGTGAGAGATACTGAGTCGTCTTGCCTCCTTGCTATTCATTTTCTCCCACGTTGGGTCATTAGCTACGTCTTGATGTTCTGTCCTTTCTTTGCCATCCCCACTGATTCTGTGCTGACTTGGGTGTTACCATTCTAACCTGAATGATATTAGTGACCTGCTAGTTGGTGTCCTTGTATCAGATCACTTACCTTTGTTCCATTAATGAAGGAATAATCTTAATTTTTCCAGGTTTAAAAAATGGCATAAAATATAATAATATGTGCACATTAAAAAAAAACTTTAAACAGTGTAAAATACCTGGCTTGACTTAATGTTTTTATTTTTTAAGTAAGACTTTGCTAAAAGCAACATGCAGCATCTAATACAGACCAATCTTCTGAGATGTTCCAGCAAGTTCCCCTAGCATTACAGGCTCTGTTGGTATATGGTCTGCCTTCCCAGGTACCACAGTAGCTGTGCCCCAAATGTTTTGCCGTGCCATTGCAAAGGTCATCAGGTAAAAAGAGTTATCAGGTAAAAAGAGTTATCAGTTAACAGGACATCATATTAAATTTGAATTACTTCTAATAAGGAATAATTTTTTAGTGTAAGTATGTCCCCTGCAATATTTCCCCTTATTGTATACAACAAAGGCAATTAGAAGTTACTCAAATTTAACTGATTCTCTGTATTATTGTTTCCTTGAGTCTGGCAACACTACCCATGATCTTTATGGGATTTCTCTTTCTCATTCTCTGACTACAGATATCCCTCAGGGCACAGTCAAATACTAACTGTACATAAGCCTTTTGCCTTTTTACTGTCTTCATGGAGTTGGTAGGTGGAATGTCTTTCACATTGCATGCTTACTGAGCATTTATTTTTCTCCATTTGCCCATCATGCCTCACATCTATTAGACTCTCAACAAATGTTTGCTGAATAAATGAATTAATAGTGGCAATAAATCATTATAAGTTAGAGTAGATCTCATAATGCACATTATTGGTAAACTAAGATGGACTTTATAGGAAGGCATTTTAAAGCTAAAGTAGTATAAAAACTCTTTCATAAGTAATGTAGTTTTGGGTTTGTCAATAAAACATTTAATAAGATGGAAACCACATAAAATTGGTAAGTGCATCAAATAAAGTTGGGAGGTTATGCCAACAGAGAATTGGGAAACCAAAACCAAAATGTTCCCACTCTGAAGCTATGGGTATCCATCAAAGACATTCACACCATGCCTCAGACCCTAGGGAAATGAACTCCCAGGTTTAAGTATGAATGTAGGCTACTCCTATGTATTTCTCCTCTTGGATAAATCAAGATGAAATCTGTTATAAAGAGAGTTTGAAACAATTTCCTTGAGTGAATTTCTCTCTTTAAAGTCCAATGTGATTGACACCATAGACACCTGCTAGGAATTGCATTCCAGGAAAACCAAAGTTGCTAGGGTTAATGCTGGTAAGATTTCCTCTGCATAAGACACATACCAAGCAGCACCTACCACAGGACAGAGCAGACTTACTGTTACATCGGGAGACATCAATGTGTTTTAGGTCTTTCATCATTTCAGCTCCCACTTTGGACCTTCAAAAAATAGGATAATAAATTAGCCTACTGTCCACATAACACAGGTAACATGAATAACCTGCTTGCGACTAAAGGATAATTTTTAATTGTATATAACTGAAAGTTATTATTTTTGTAAATTTTAGATATATATTAAGCATTTTAAGTGAATTAGGATTTTGGAAGACTTTCTACCCTGCTGAGAGCACCTGAAATCAGCAGCTCTCCTCATTTGCCACATGCAATCAATGTGTCCTGAAATTTTAGATTAAAAATGTTTTATAATTTGCAAGTTCTCTTCTCTCCTTCTGCTTCCACATCACCTATTCAAGTTTATAGAATATTTTTCTTGGATTACTATGAGTCTCTAGTTGGCCATGGCCAGCCTGTCTCAGTTTCATCCCACCTGAATTCTTCAACACAACTGCCAGAGCATCCTTTCTAATTGCAACTGCAAGTGCATTACTGTTTAAAACATTTAATCATCTTCTTGTCACTTATCTAAGGAGTCCAGGCTCCTTAGTGTGGCATGCAGACCTCTTATCACAGGGCCTCTGCTTCCCTCTTTGTCCACATTTCCTGCTATGGTTACCTTCAATTTTTCCCACAAACTTGCTTTCTGAAGATTGTACACTTTGTGAAGGAAGGGAATGCATTTGCCTGGCCCGCTGCTGTGTCCTTAATATCTATCAAAGTGGCTGGCCGAAAGTAGTGTTCATTCTGATGTATGAATACACATACACTGCATTTCTTTTCTCCCGTTGATGAAAGACCACCCAACTCTTCCTGCTTGAAAGCTCTTCCCCTCCCTTTGACTCATTCTTTGTCTCAAACCCATGTGCATGTGTATGTAAGTGGAGGAAGGCAGAAAGGGGTTACAAGGGAGAATGGGGACCCAGATGCCAGGCACAACAGGTATAAGTGATACCTGATTCTCTACTATGGATATCTCTTCAGTTCCAATTCCGAGAAGGGAAAGAATCAGCATGTTTTCATCCTTACTGGGATTTAGGCTAAGTATGGTTGATGGGTAGGAAGAGATTTGGGAAGCTGTACCATTAGAGGTAAGAGGAAAGGAACAGAAACCCAACTGTGCTTTTACTTACTCAGAAAAGACTCAGAGATTATAGATTAAGAGCCCAAACTTAGATAACGAGGTGAGATTTTGGAATGCCTGTTATTTTTCCATGTTTGCTGTCTACTCTTATGTCCTCCTAGCATATTTTTTGAAAGCTTAAGGGAAAAAAAACAAACAAAACCTCTAAGCTTGACTTTGAAAACTGTTAAGAAAGGGATTGCTGAGGACCTAGTATTCTGTTCTGTCATCAAGCTTAGGGAAAATAAATCCTCAGGGGGAAAAATATGGATATTGGCAGAATGCAAAGGAAGAAGGAAATGGACTGGGCCCCCCGAGGCTTACAGAAAGTTAGCGAATGAGCAAAAGACTCTGAAACTGATAGGTGCCTTAGAGCTTGGCACACAGTTCTGGGATTTGTGGTGGCAGATAGTTACCCTTTGCAAATCCTCAGAGTGGCCTTTGAAGAAACCCTGATGATTCATTCTAATCAATGAAGTGTTTTCCAGCTCGGTGGAGAACAGAGAAATCAGGAAGTGAGCATCTGTTTGTGAGCGGGGGAGAAAGACATGGTGTTTATGCAGCCGTGATTGATCCAAGAAACATGCTTACACCCTGGTTTGTGGAGGCCTGTTCATCCAGGGGCTTACAGTAATTACTAGGTCACAACTTGGGGAGCAGGACTCCTCCACTCTGAGGAATATCTGATCATGAGATCAACTGGAGATGACCAGTGGGTGTTGGCTTTTTTGAAAGATTTACTCAGGCTGCAGTGTGGAGAATAGATTAGAGGGGAGGTGATTGCTGGGAGGGAGACCAGTTGGGAAGCTGTTATAGGTTATCCAGATGAGAGGATGGTGGTCTGAACTTGGACAACAGCACTGGGCATGGGGATAAATGGATGAATGCAAACGATATTTAAGAGGGAGAATCAACAGACTATGATACAGCAGGTGAAGGAGCATGGATGTTATCATACAGTTATCAAAGAATCTTTTCTGAGTGGAACAGCTATGAACACATAGCAGAATAGTTTTCCACGGAACGTATTTTATAAAACCTGTAGGTCTATAGTAGAAGGCACGACTGAGTCTGACAATACCAGTCACCCTGGGGAAGATCAGGCATCTGTATTACAGAGTTCCACCTTGTGCAGCCCTCTTTTATTGAACATTTCAGTGAAAATGCAAAGTTTGGCATAGAGTCATGAACAGGAGGCCCCATGAAGACACCACATGTCTGAGTAGAGGAGGCATCTGAGAGGGTCATGCTCAGTATTGAGATGGGCAATGTAACTCTACCTGGGGGAACCTCTCAGTGTATTGAAAAATACACTTACCTGTGAAAAAGGCCTTTTTCCTGGACAGTAAGATAAGAAATTTCTCGATTCCTGGTGGTCATGTGGGTCAGGGCCTCACAGGGCAAGTGTTGAGGCTTCACACAGTAGAAGGCTTCTTGGTCTCTATCGTCCAGGTATTTACAGAGTTCAGCACTTGAATTTAGGGTCAGGCCACATTCAGTGAAGACATAGGAGGTCACATTAACAAATTTACCTTTGAAAATAACTTTATCATAGCCTTGGTTCCTTGCCCTCCAGAGAGCCGACACCCCCTCACTGGGGTGGATGAGCAGGAGAGACAGGAAGACTCGGCCCTCCCAGAACAGAGTGAAGCTGACAAGGTAGGTGCCATTGTTGAAGTCGGTCACCTTACCCGCAGCGCCTGCCTTCAGGGTTGGGGAGGACATCCTGGCCCTCAGGAAATCCCCGCCATATTGCTTCCTGCATCCCAAGTGGTCCCTCACCTCCAGCAGGATGTGCAGCTGGTCCCCCCTGCAGTAGGTGTGTTGAGGGTTGAGGATGCTGGCTGTGCTGTGTACGGCGCTGGTGGTGGTGTTCTCGTGGGTGAAAGGTCTGGGTGGGATCTGCTGGTCTAGTTTCTCCACGATTGCCTTTATTCTCAGCTCAGTCTCTGATGGTGGCTTTAACGGACTCACTGGTGTTTTGGGGAATGAGGACTTCGTGGAGGTGTTCCAGTGACAGAGAGAGATGGATAAGTTTAGAGTAGACCAAAGCTGAAATGACAAGAAATGTGACATTCTATGAAATGAACCTATTCCTAGTAATTTTTTACTTATTTTGAGTTTGAATATTTATTTATGTATTATTATCAATATTATTTAAACTCTCTGACAATTTTGAATAAAATGTAAACATTTATATTTTTACCTGAATATTTCAGAAAATGCCTGAAGAGTTGTAGATAAATATGTTATATCCAAAATGTATAGCTCCGAGAATACTTATGAGTAACAAATTGGGGCCATTACATTTAACTCTTCCTTTTCATATACACCTGACATCCAATAACTAATTTCTGTTACTTCTACCCCTATGTATCTTTTTCCTATGTCTAACAATCTTTTCCTCCCCAACTGTCTCATAGTCCAAGCCACCATCATGTATGTCTTGGATGTAGCAGTCACCTGAAGGATGAAGGCTGTCCTCAGACTTGATGAAGACAGTTCTGCTTTCTCTCCATTTACTTTCCTCCCCTGTAACTAAATCAGTCCTTCTAAAGCAAAACCATATTTCTGTCCCTGCTTATACCCCTTCCATGGCTTCTCATAACTCTTGCGGGTGAAGTCTGTTCCTAACATGGCCTTAGGCTGTGGCCTATTTTTAACTCTCTATCTCTTGCCACTTTCTTGCACCAGATGTTTTGATAAGACTATTTTATTTTTAGGAGCTGACCTTCCTTTCTTTCAGCTCTTGCTCTTCACTAATGCTTTCTTTTCTTTCTGGACTGCTAGCCACCTCCACATTTCCCCCAAACCACCTAGACATTCTAAACTTCTAATTTAGAAATTGCTACAGCCTTACAGGTCACGTATACTTTTAGCACGTAGTGTTAGATGGGAATTCAAATTTGGGGATTTCCAAACCTTGTTGATAGTCAGAAGCACCTGCCAAGCTTTTCTAAAAACATGGATTCTCAAGCCACGATCCAGATCACCTGAGTCATAATCACTATGTTGTCCTGGAGAATATGTTTTCCAAAAGCCTCACAGGCAACCCTGTGATCAGCTAGGTTTGAGAACAGGGGTTATACACCAGGGATTGCCAACACTCTCACACTTTAAAACACATGTCAAATTTTTAAAAATGCATGGCCAGGCTGCACTGCACCCCACCGTCATCAATAAAACCCTGGTGATTGGTAACAAAGTGGCAGAGTAAACCAAAAGAGACAAGAAATAAGGAAGTGAGATATCATTTAAAATAAAGATGAACAGAACCCAAGTTGAATCTTTGGAAAAACTTTGGAAAAGCCAAAAGACAAATCTTTGTCAAAGCCAACCAAGAAATAGAGAGAGATGTAAATAAATAAAATCCCAAATAAGAACCTTTTTATATATCTCTGGAAAATACTAAAAAACCTTAATTTTTATAATAGAAAATATTTAATAGTGTCACACATATATTTATTTTCCTTTTTTTCTTTTTAAATTTCAGAATATTATGGGGGTACAAATATTTTGGTTACATATATTGCCTTTGTACCACACAAGCCAGAGCTACAAGTGTGCCCATGCCCCAGACACTGCGCTCTGTACCCATTAGTTGTGAATTTACCCATCCCCTACATCCCTCTCCCACCTGCCTGACACCTGGTGAATATTATTTCCATGAGTGCACATAAATGTTGATCAGTTAGTACCAATTTGATGGTGAGTACATGTGGTGCTTGTTTTTCCATTCTTGTGACACTTCACTTAGAAGAATGGACTGTAGTTCCACACAGGATAATACAAGAGGTGCTAGTTCACCATTGTTTTTTATGACTGAGTAGTACTCCATAGTATACATATACCACATTTTATTAATCCACTCATGTATTGATGGGCACTTGGGTTATTTCCACATCTTTGCAATTGTGAATTGTGCCGCAATAAACATTTGAGTGCAAATGTCTTTATTATAGAATGACTTTTTTTCCTTTGGGTAAATGCCCAGTAGTGGGATTGCTGGATCAAATGGTAGTTCTATTTTTAGTTCTTTGAGGTATCTCCATATTATTTTCCATAGAAGTTGTACTAATTTGCAGTCCTACCAGCAGTGTATGAGTGTTCCTATCTCTCCACATCCATGCCAACATTTGTTGTTTTGGAATTTTCTGATAAAAGCCATTCTCACTGGAGTTAAACGATATCTCATTGTGGTTTTGATTTGAATTTACCTGATGATTAGAGATGTTGAACAATTTTTTATATGTCTGTTGGTCATTATTCTGTCTTCTTTTGAAAAGTTTCTGTTCATGTCCTTTCCCCACTTTTTAATGGAGTTGTTTGATTTTTTTTGGTGATTTTCCTAAGTTCTACATTCTAGTTATCAGCCCTCTATCGGATGTGTAGCTTGAAAATATTTTCTCCCATCCTGTAAGTTGACTATTCACTTTAATGATAGTTTCCTTGGCTGTGCAGAAGCTTTTTAATTTGATCGGGTCCCATTTATTTATTTCTGTTGCTGCTGTGATTGTTTTTGGGGTCTTCTTCATACATTCTTTGCCTAGGCCAATGTCTATAAAACATTTTCTTCTAGAATTCTTATGGTTTCATGTCTTAGGTTTAAGTCTGTTATCCATCATGAGTTGATTTTTGTAAGAGGTGAGAGGTATGGATTTAGTTTCCTTCTTCTGCATGTGGCTATTCAATTTTTCCAGCACCATATATGGAAGAGGGATTGTTTTCCCCAGTGTATATTTTTGTCTGCTCTGTTGAAGATCAGAAGAAAATATGAGGATGGTTTTATATCTGAGTTCTCAGTCTTGTTCCAATGGTCTATGTCTCTGTTCTTGTGCCAGTACCATGCTCTTTTGGTTACTATAGCTTTGTAGTATAGCTTGAAGTCTGTTAGATTGATGCCTCCCAATTTGGTCTTTTTGCTTAAAATTGCTTTGGCCATATGGGGTCTTCTCTGTTTCCATATGAAGCATATAATTATTTTTTCTGAATCTGTGAAAAATGATATTGGTATTTTAATAGGAATTTCATTGAATCTGTAGATCACTTTAGGTAGTATAGACATTTTATTTCTGAGCTCTGTCTTCTGAGAGGGCCTAGAAACAAAGACATTCCAATAGTAACAAACAAAGCTGGTGCCTATATCTTGGTTTCTAATACCATTCTCCAATAAAAGAAACCAGGGCCCCTTGGGCAGATGGCTGACTCTAGGGATGGGACAAGGAATATACAAGATGAGCCTAAAGCATCTTGTGCTGGAAAGTAAGGAATGCTCAAAAGAAGCAAAAAAATAAAGGAACACAGGAGGCAACTGAAAGAGCTCTCAATGGCCAAAGCTGGAACAATTTGAACAACAAAATAATGTACTGTTGAATTCTAACCCAAAGTACATAATAAATATCCATGAGTTCACACCAATGTAAATAAATGTTTGAATAAACAAAGATATGGGGGATAATGGACAAATATTCTGTACAGAAGAATTCCGAATAACGTATGTGGATGCTCCTACTCAATGAGACAGAACAGAACTGCCCAATCTTTAAGTGTGCAATTGAACTAGTGACCTCCTTCTAAACAGTACAGTGTAGAATGGGTTGGGGAGAAGCAAGAGTAATCTTACAGTGCAGAAACGTGACAAACACTAGCTTGGCCAGGTGATCAAGGTCAACATCATCAGATAAGTCATGTTGATGGCATCATCTTTGATATGACGTGATGAGTGGAAGACCACTTTGCCTCTGTGGTCTTCCTTCCTCAAACCCATAAACTATATTCAACCATGAGAAAAACAACAAACTAAAATGGAAGCACGTTCAACAAAATACCTGACCACTATTCCTTGAAACTGTCAAGGTCATCAAAAACAAAGAAAGTCTGAGAGAAGGCTAAAGAGAAGTGACACATGTAATATGGTACTCTTGGTGTGATCATAGAAAAAGGACATTAGGTAAAAATTAAGGAAATCTGAATAAAATATGGACTGCATATAATGTTAAAAATAAGGGAAATTGGGTGCATGGTATAGAGGAATTTCTTGTAATATTCTTGCAATTTTTCTGTAAATTTGACACTATTCTAAAATAAAAAGTTTATTAAATCTTAAGAAAATTAGAGATTGGACAATAATATACCAGGCTAAAAAAAAGCAAAGAGGCTGGGCACGGTGGCTCACACCTGTAATCCTAGCACTCTGGGGGGCTGAGACAGGAGGATCGCTTGAGCTCAGGAGTTTGAGACCAGCCTGAGCAAGAGTGAGATCCCATCTCTACTATAAA
>NW_012151951.1:14158400-14160357 GCF_000956105.1 Propithecus coquereli
ATCAGTGGGGATATTGGATGGAATTTTTAATAAGAGGATTAGAATAACTGGAGAGCTATATGGAAAAAGTTAAATTAGATCGTCATACTATTCAATAGCACAAATTCCAAGTGGATCAGATATTTATAGATAATGGAACTATACTAGTAAAAAAATGGGTGAATTCCTATGTAACTTTAGAGTGGGAAAAACTTTTCTAACAATGACTTGACATCCATAAACAATATGAGAAAGTAGATTACTAAAAAAATAACTTTTGCATGGAAAAAGAAATCATAGACAAAAAGACCAAATGACGAACTAGATTTACATGGTTAGGTAACGTATACACCTGGATTTAGTGACAAGGAAGTTGGTAGCTTTAACAAGGGCTGTTTTGGGAGTATGTGGGAGGTGGAATCCTGATGGGAATGGATGCAGGATGAGTGGGAAGTGAGGAAGAGGAGGTTGTCGGCGTCCACAGTCCCTCTGAGAAGCTGGACAGAGAAGGGAGAAGCCCGCAGGGTTCGAGTAGGGGAGGAGGGGCTGATGGACTGGGCCTGGCTTGATGCAGGTCACACGGGGTGGGGGTGGGGGGAGCTTTAGATCACACTGGAGAAAACTGTTCCTACCTTTGAGGAGCTTGGAGAAATTATAATAATTATCCAGATAACTACTAAAAAAGATATCAATATCAGCAGCATTTTCTGAAGCATCATATTTGAAGACATGATGAGTGTCCTAGGAGAGATGACACAAGAGGAATTGTGTGAGAAATGAATCCCTCTGTACTCACTCACTGTTTTATTTTTAATCTGTAATTTGCCACCAAGATTTTGCTCCTCCTTTGAGAACAATTCTCTTCTTTCCCTCTCCCCACAAACAACCCATACTCCCAACCCCTTTGCCCACCTATTGGCTACTCCTGTCCAAGTTCTAGCTGGGATTGTTGCTTCCTCCTTCCAGGAACCTGAAATGGAAGTCTGATGCCCCTCATAGGTTCTCTCACTGCACTCTGCATTTTCTCAGTTATGACACTTCACAATTACAGTAAGAAGAAGAACAATGAATCTATCAGCATGTCTTTTGGGGGAAGACTTGGGGTAGCTAATGGGACCACAAGAATATTCTCATGTTATAAAACATAATCTGTAAAATGCCCTTAAAGAAAGTTGGTCCTGTTAACTGGGCAGGGAGGTGGGGTGGGTAGCTTTTGTTTTGCTGAGTACCAAGTATGCCATTTGGAAGTAGAAACTCCTTCAGGACTGAATTACTCTGCATAGCAAAGAAGAGATGATCCAGCAAGGCTAGATACTACAGGAAGAAAGGAAAAGAAAAGGAGATAGATAGAGGTATTGGGGGTATGGGGGAGAGAGAGAGAGAGAAAGAGAGAGAGAAGCTCCTCCCCACCATGTTCATATTATTATTTAATAATATGGTCTTGGAGAACAGAAATGAGATTATATGCTTTGGCTTATTTTGGGGTACAAAACATAAAGTCTCTCCTCTCTGTCCTTTACCAAATCCTCAGTGAAATCTAGATTGCATGAAAAGCTTTTGTTTAAGTGGATTCATTTGGCAGAATCCAAAAATTTTCTGTATTTTTATCTGGTTGGTGCAGAGCAAAAAGATACTTCACTCGCAGAGTAGAAGCTAGAGAACAAAGGGTAAATTTAGAGCTGGTTAACCTTTGGAGAGTCCAAGATGAAATTATTTTAAACAAGAGGTAGGACACAGTCGCAACTCATATTAAATCACTTCCTTCTGATTGAACTTTGACTTCCCAGTTACTGAAGCATGGTGTGGGGGAACTTGGGGAGGTGTTGAGTTCTGGGTCAAGACTGGTATTGGGACAAAATGAATGAATGGGGGAGAGTGGGAGAGGGGGCAGCTCTAATCTGTGCCACACACTATATTGCAATTGTTTGCTTACTCTTCGAAGGCTAAAAGACTGTCAATTACTGAAGAATTGGAATAA
>NW_012151951.1:14160407-14163282 GCF_000956105.1 Propithecus coquereli
AAAGTAAGACACCTTATATGCTAAAGGATAATTAATTCACAGTTGATTAATATTTATGCACCCAATATAGCAATAGATGCATAAAGCAGAAACTATAAGAGATTCAAGAAGACATAGAGAAATTCACTTTAATGATAGGTGCATTTAATACATGAGCTATCTAAGGAATACCATATGGACAAAAAATTAGTAAGGTTATGAAATAACTAATAACAATAAAGAAAGATCTTGTAGGCATATGCTGAACTCTGAATTCTAGTAATAGAGAATACACCTTCTTTTCAAGGACATATGAAACTTTACAAATATTGTCTATATCTTTGGTCACAAAGAAGACCTCAATAAATGCTAATTAATAGAAACACTAATAAAAATAGCATTCTTTGATTATAATGCAGATATTTAGTAGAAATTTATTCAATCCCCCCAAATACCATTTCACCCTGAAATTAAAAAGTTTTAAAACAACTCTTGAGTCAAAGAAAAATACAAAATGAAATTATAGTGTATTGTGAACATAACCATAATGAACACATGTTGTATTAGAAGCTATGAGATATAGCTAAAACAATTATCAGGTAAAAATTTATAGCATTAACTACCTATGTAAATAGGAGAAAAAATAAGTGGGTTAAACACCTAGCTAAAAAGTTAGAAAAAGGAGAACAGTGTAAGTCAAAAGAAAGCAGAAGGGAGGAATTGATATGAAGGTAAAAGCAAAAGTAATGCATTAAAATAAAGAAAAATAGAAGAACAAACAAAAATCTGTTTTTTTTTAAATCAACAAAATAGACAAGACACCAGAGAATCTAATCAAAACAAAAGGGAGAAAACACAAACATTAGCAAAATTAGAAATCTTATGAGGAAAATATGAAAATTTAAAAAGTCATGAGATGATTTGTTTACAATTTCAAGCAAATACATATGAGAATCTAAATAAAATGGTTAATTCAGAAGATACAATCTATCAAAATTTACCTGAGTGGCATAAAAAATAGTGAAAAAATAATAGCACACTCCTACTGAAAAACACATAGCCAGATTGGTGGAATTCCACTAAACTTTAAAGATCAGTCAATCCTAATATTACTTAAGCAACTTCAATGTACTACAAACAAAAATAAACAAAAAACTTCCAAATTGGTTTTATGAAGTAAATGTAATGTATTTTCCAAAACTTGATAAATATTATACCAGAGAAAACTATAGAAACTATAGATTTATGAATACTGAGGCAGAAGCTTAAAATGTTAGCAAAGAGAATCATATGAACATTAGAAAAATATAATATTTCATGACCTAGAGAGTTTTGTACCAGGAACACAAATTTGGTTCAGTTTTTAATATAATTTATCATATTAGTACAGCTAATGAGAAAAATTATATGGTTATCTCCATGTATGCACACAAGAACTTTGACAATATTAGCACAGATTCATGTTAAAAACACTCAACAAAAAAATGTACGGATCTTCTCTTCACATAAAATATTAATATATACTTTAGCTCAAAATCTAGCATTTTACTTAAGGGGAAACACTAGAGGCTTTATTACTAAAATCAAGAACAAGACAAGGATGCCCACTATCCCATTACTACTATTTAACATTGGGATGGGGGTATTAGCTAATGCAGTTAGACGAGAGAAAATAATCAGAGACACTGGACTTGAATAGGACGTTAAAACAATCTTTGTTTTCAGATGCAATGGTTATTTATCTGGAAAACCCTAAAGTATCAGTGTAAAAATGACTATAAACAATAAAAGAATTTAGTAGGATAGTAGGTAATAAAATTAATGTATAAAAATCAATAGCCGTTGTGTATACAGACAAAAACTGGAGCGAATAAATGGAAGAGACAATCCAATATATAGTAGCACAATGATAATAAAATACTTAAGTATAAATTAAACATGAATGTCCAATAATTATATGAGACAAATTCACAAAACACTACTGAAGAAAACAAAATTGAGCAAATGGAAAGGAAACCATGTTCTTAGATAAAAAACCTTAACATCATAAAGAAGCTATTTAGTCTTCCAAGGTTAATTTATATACATTTAATGAAATCACAATAAAAATATCCCCAATATTTTCTGGACCAGACAGGTTCAATAAGAAAGTTCACTTGAAAGGATAAATGAGAATGAATAGTTAGAAAATGTTTGGGGGATAAGAAAAACAAGGTCCTGGGTATGGGTAGGATCAGCTCTACTAGATATTAAAACTTACTTGTAAAATCTGTAATTAAAATAGCATGGTATTGGCACATGAATAAAAAGACAGTGGAACAGAATTGAAAATCAGAAACAGACCTTATTATATATACAAATTCAGTATGCTATAGAGGCAGCAGTCAAAATCAGTGGGGATATTGGATGGAATTTTTAATAAGAGGATTAGAATAACTGGAGAGCTATATGGAAAAAGTTAAATTAGATCGTCATACTATTCAATAGCACAAATTCCAAGTGGATCAGATATTTATAGATAATGGAACTATACTAGTAAAAAAATGGGTGAATTCCTATGTAACTTTAGAGTGGGAAAAACTTTTCTAACAATGACTTGACATCCATAAACAATATGAGAAAGTAGATTACTAAAAAAATAACTTTTGCATGGAAAAAGAAATCATAGACAAAAAGACCAAATGACGAACTAGATTTACATGGTTAGGTAACGTATACACCTGGATTTAGTGACAAGGAAGTTGGTAGCTTTAACAAGGGCTGTTTTGGGAGTATGTGGGAGGTGGAATCCTGATGGGAATGGATGCAGGATGAGTGGGAAGTGAGGAAGAGGAGGTTGTCGGCGTCCACAGTCCCTCTGAGAAGCTGGACAGAGAAGGGAGAAGCCCGCAGGGTT
>NW_012151951.1:14165442-14167276 GCF_000956105.1 Propithecus coquereli
ATTTGGAAAATTCCTATTCATTATTTGAGTTTGAGCTTGAATACCAACTGTTCTTTCCTCAATAGTTTAATTAGTAATTTATTCCTTTGTGCTCCCCCAGGCCATTAAGCATTCCTCTGTTATGAGACATGCTGCACTGTGTTGTATCTCCTTGTGTGCCTGTTCCTTCTGTAGGTGGATGGACATTCAGGAGGGGAGTCCCTCAGAGATTCCCCCACTTGAGAGAAGAATCACTGCAGGCTGAACCCTCCCACCTTGGATTGCACGTCATGTGTATCACAAGATCCTGGTCCTGACAGCCAAGCAATTCTATTGCTAATATGCCTAGTTTAACATTTCCCTTGTTCCAGTACCAACTTTGGCCAGAGCTGACTCCTTTGAGAGTGGCCAGAGTATTTCTTTGTCTTTTTTTTTTCTTTTTTTTTCTTCTTCTTTTTTTTTTCTCTGTCTTTCTCTTTCAGCAAAGGATTTAGTTCACAGAGTATTTGTTTGTAAGAAGGAATTTTACTGATGGCAGGGTCTTGGAAATGTATTAATCCCATCTTCCATACCATTATCATTTTTGCATCTATTTTCTACTTGAACCCTTAATTAAGGCCACATTTGTCTAAACCAAAAATAACTGCAAATCAGAATTCTTCTTGGGATCTTACGGCCAGTCTCATTTGTTCCAAAATCAGTGTCTCACCTAGAGTGTACTCCTTAGCTTGAGCTCTTCATATCCAAATGTCTTCAGGATGTCTCCACGTGGAAATCCTCACCAGTAGAGGAGAGCTGGACCCGGCTTATACTAGTTTGTGAGACCCTGTTGTACACATCTCTTCCCAGCTTCTCTTTTAGTGACGTTATCGTGGTAGCTTGAAATAGGCCATGATGTGTGTATGTACTTCAGGAAATCAGCAAAGGCCGTAAATAGGTCCCCCGGGAGAGCAGGTTTATCAATGTACGCCTGCTCATAGGAATCTCAAAGTCGACTTGTCCTATTGGAATGTTTTCTCTGCCACAAAATGTCCTCTGCTTCTTTTCTCTACCTGTGTTTGTGAATGATAACCCCAGTCAGAAACCTGGCCACTATCTTGTACCATCTCCTTATACTCATATCTGGCCATCCTCAGAAGCGATTGAGTCAATAGGCAGACTGCTAGTTTTCTTTTTCATCACTAGTGACAGAAACTCATAGCTGGGCACTGGCAGCCCAGTCACAGGGCATTTCCCAACCTCTGTTGTGTTTGGATGTGGCCGTGAGACTGACGTCTCTGAAATGGATGTCAGCAGAGGTGAGAGTGCCATGTCTCCTCCAGGATCTCTTTCCTCTTCCTACCCTCTGCAACTAGCTATGGCAGCAGCCTAGCTTAGACCATGGAGCTGATGGCAACATCCCAGAACAGGGGGTTCTTTTTTTAATTTTTATTTCAGGGTATTATGAGGGTACAAACATTTTGGTTACATTTTATATCTTTGCCTCGCCCAAGCGAGGGTTAGAGGCTCCCCCTTCCCCTCTACAATGCTCACTGTGTCCTTTAGTTGTGAGTTGACCACCCCCATTCCCCAAATCTCTGGAGAATATTACTGCCGTGTGAGCACCATAGTGTTAATCAGTTAGTACCAATTCGATGGCAAGTACAAGTGGAGCCCATTCTTCCGATCTTGTGGTACCTCACTTTGGATAATGGACTGAAGTTCAATCCAGGAAAATATAAGAGGTGCTAGATCATTGTCGTTTCTTATAATTGAGTAATATTTCATTGTATACATATACCAAATTTTAATAATCCACTCATGAATTGATGGGCACTTGGGTTGTTTCCACATCCTTGCATTAGTGAATTGTGCT
>NW_012151951.1:14177096-14178733 GCF_000956105.1 Propithecus coquereli
TAGTCATATAGCAATTCTTTATTAACACACTAAATAACAAAATGTAGCAGCCAGGTTTTATGTTCACAATAATTTCAAAGCAATGATGAGTGGTATTTCAAGATTCTTTAGTAATTGTATTATAATATGAAAATATCTGTGATTTCAAACTGTTGACCAAACCACAGGTGTGGCTTAAATACTACAGAATTTGTTAACATTATTCGTCATTGAAGAGATTGCTAAATTTCATTTTTATTTATTTATTTATTTATTTATTTAGACAGTCTCCTGCTGTCATCCCAGCTAGAGTGCAGTGATGTCATCATAGCTCACTGCAACCTCAAACTCCTGGGCTCAAGCGATCCTCCTGCCTCAGCCGCCCGAGTACCTGGGACTGCAGACACACACCACCACGCCCGGCTAATTTTTCTACTTTTAGTAGAGACGGGGTCTTGCTTTTGCTCAGGTTGGTCTCAAACTCCTGAGCTCAAGTGATCCTCCCACCTTGGCCTCTCAGAGTGCTAGGATCACAGGTGTGAGCCACCGACCCTGGCCCTAAACTTCATTTAGAGGCTAGTGAAAATAAAGATGTAATTTTTTTTCCATTCAGGTTCATAGACCTCCTAAATTCTGTCCATGGATTTATTTGGGGGCCCATCAACCCCAGATTAAGACCACTGGCAGAGGATGGCAGAGCTTTTATTATACTTGGCTTCCTAGATGACCTTAAGGGGCAGAACCTAACTGGATGGTTACATGAGAGAGAAATAAACCGCTATGTTGTTTTCTGGTTTAAGTCATTGCAATTGGGGAATCTTTTTTTTTTTTCCATAGCAGTTCAGCCTGTCTACATCTATCTTTTAAGTATCTCCTCAATTCGTGGTCCTTTTTCTATCATCACATTGCTGCCTGCTACAGGGTTTGCTGGGGTGTTACCTTGAAATTGCTTTAGCTTTTAAAAAACTTTTATTGAAGCACAATTTACATATAATAAGAATACATGCATTTTAAGTTCATTTAAATGAGTGTTTTATGAATGCTGATAAATGTGGAACCTGTATACCCGCCACAATCAATATGTAGACTATTACCATTACCCTAAAAAGTTCCCATGTGCCATTTCCTAGTCAATTGTATCCCCCTCCCCTGGAACCAACAACACCCCTCGATACTTACTGTGCTTCTGGCCCTAGATAATCACAAATGTGCTTTTTGGTGCTATAGAGCAGATTTGTTTTTCTAGGGTTTCATATGAATGGAATCATATAGAAGGTACTCTTTTCTGTCTGGCCTCTTTGCCTCAGTCTAATATTTTTGAAAATTCATCTATGTTGTCGCATTTATCAGTAGTTTGTTCCTTTTCATTATTGAGTTGTATTCCATAATATTTTATCCATTCATCATCTGATGAGCAATTTGGCTTGTTTCAAGATAGGTGCCATTGTGAATACAGTTGCTGTGAATATTCATATACAGTTCTCTATGTGGACAAAGATTTTCATTTCTTTTTGGTAAATACCCAAGAGTAGAATGACTGGGTGGTATGTTTAACTTTTTTTTTTTTTATTTCAGCATATTATGGGGGTACAGATGTTTAGGTTACGTATGTTGCTCTTGCCCCCCCCCCCAAGTCCGAGTTTCAAATATGTCCATCC
>NW_012151951.1:14179029-14181925 GCF_000956105.1 Propithecus coquereli
TTTCTCTCTGATCCTTCATGTTTCCAGTGTTCTTTCACTGATTCTTTCTCATCAGGCTACTTTTTCAAGGACTGGAGGTGTTGGGATTGGTTTATGGACTTAATTCTGGGACTCCAGAGGGACATTCCTTGGCAGAGCTGGGGAGATGTGCTCTGGTCCTGTATTTTCTTAGAGGAGTTTTAGCCTGTTTGGTTACCTCTAGCCTGTTGTCTTCACCTTCTGCTTATGGAGATTAGTGTGTTTCGATTCCTTCCTTAGACTCCCAGGAGTTGGATCACTCTTGTGTGTGTGAGAGACTCTGCTATCAATCACAAGATTGAGGTGGAAAGCACTGTGTTGGGCTATGAGGTTACTCTCTCTTTTGTTGCTTGTATTTTATGTGGAGGAGTCACTTATCAAGGTATTCCAATACTTTTGTATTGAGCTCTAAACCCCCAAATGGGACATTACAGGTGCCTCAGACTTTGGGGAATGTCATGCCACTCCCAAGGGATAGTTGAGCCCTGTTACCACTTTAGGTGGGGTGAGAAGAACAACCGGTATTGGCAAGCCTAAGAGTGTATACTTCAGAGGTTGCTTGATCTGCTGCTAGGAGAGAGCTGCTAATATGTTACTCAGGGCTCTTTCACCACTCTTGCGGAGCAGCTCCTGATGGGGCGTGTCAATTGGTGCAATTGCTGAGGACTCTGGTCGAGATTTTCCTTCCCAGACCACAATCCCCTAAGTTGGCAACAGCCTGGGCACCAAGGGCAAGGCCTTGTGGTATGGTCTTATCAGATGATCAAAACCAATCAGCTGAAACCAAGTCAGAAAACTGTCCCCTTTTGCTTAGATTCAAGGTCCCACAGATTCAAGCTAGTCATACAGGGAAAGCAACTTTTCTCCTTTCTCCCTTCCTTCAAGGGCTGAGTCTGTCCTGGTGGGGTGGGGGAGGGGCGTTGGCTGAGACTGCCACAAGACCCAGCCCTGAAAATGTCTTCTCTCGTTTCTCCCCTTCTCCGAGGGTGAGGTTTTCCCTGCCAGAAGTGACGATATCCCTCCGGACTGGGAGGAGGGCCCTTCCTGGGGCTACCAGGTGTCTCAGCCCAGGAAGTGGCTACCCTCATTACTCTGCCCCTCCAAGGGCGGGGTTTGTGTAGTTGGTAGGAAGTACACACCTCAGGGCTGCTGGAGAAGCCCTGCCCAAGGCCACTGAGGAACCCAGACCAGAAAGCATCCTGCCTCGCTACTCTGCCCCTGCAGAGGTGGGGTCAGTCCCCTCAGTATGGAATACCAGTGGCCTGTTCGCAGCCAAGGGCCTTCCGCAACCCTGGCGAGTCTCAGCCCGGAAAGCGGCTTCCCTCACCACTTTGCACTTTCAGGGGTAGGGACTGTTCCTTTGACAAGAGGCGCAAGAGGCGGCCACGGATCCCAGCTGGGAAAGCAGCCTCCTTCAATACTCCGCCCTTCTCGGTGTGGAGTCTATCCCTTTGGCAGATGGCACCGGCTACCAAGTCACAGCAAAGAGGTGACCACAGGTCTCAGCTCAAAAAGCGGCCTCCTTTGCTACTACACACTTTTAGGGGAGTGATTTGTCTCTTTGGTGTAAAGCAGTCCTGCTGCGGAGACAAAACAAAGGGCTGGTAGCAGTCGCAGTTTTGGCTCAAAAGCAGCCTCTTTCACTACTCCGCCCAGGGGCGGAGTCAGTCCCTTTGGCGCAAAGCGCGCGCAGGGCGGGGGTGGGGGGCAAGTCGCATGGAAGTGGGGGTGGTTATGTCCTCTCAGGTCAGGGCTCAAAAAGCGGCCTCCTTTGCTACTCCGCCGTTGCAAGGCGGGGTTTGTCCTTTTGGCACAAAGCGCAGGCGGCTGGGTGGGACGGGCCGCCTGAGCCTACCTGGCGACTCAGCCAGGAAAGTGACCTCTCTCCCTTTTCCGCCCCTTCAAAGGCGGGGCTTGAGCCGCCTGCACGAAAAGACCGTGGGCAGGGTTGGGAGAGAAAGCGGCTTCTCTTGTTACTGCCCTCCTCCAAGGGTGGGACCAGCTCTGCCCGGCAGGGGCAGGGGTGATGCCTGAGACCGTTGCCTGGGCAACAGGCTCCGGGGATTTTAGGCTATGGACTCCCAAATTGGTGGCTGCCCACCCACTGAGAGTCAGCGCTGGAGGCGACTACACGGGCAGGTGTCAGGCACTGGGTTTGTCACCGCTGTCTCTAAGAGCCGCCTGCTGAGCCCATTGCTTCCCTAACACACTGACTAGCGACTGATCAGTAGGAGGGATCTCTACTCCAGCCCACCGTGCGCCGGCCAAATCTTAGGTAATTTCCGAGGGCAGAGCCTCCTTTATGGTGTTCACCTCCCTTGATCTGGTCCTGGCGGCCTCCTCAAGCGAGAAGCCTGTCTCCAAGCTCTCTCCTGCGGAACCGGGAATTGTCCAAACTGGGAAGTGTCTGCTCGGACCAGTCCCTCCCCCGCCCAAAGCAGACCCAGCACAGCGCACAGGAGAGTTCAAAATGTTTCCCGCTCCTGTCTCTACTCCACACAGCCTGTCTGGCCGTGCCACCACCTCGCACTGACGTCAGGTGCTTCCCTGCCTGCGTGGGTGCGGAGGTCGGTGGGGGAAGAGTCATCCTCCTGTGGGTCAGACCCCACTGCCCCAGCTGGCCGACGCTATTCCCTATTGTATATCTCGCACTCTCCGGACTTTACGTCTCAGATTCACCTTTTTTTCCCCAGCGCTGCTTGTCCCTCGCTGCTTCTCAGCAGATTCACGAAGCTGATCCTGTGGGAGAGCGATTCCTTCGCAGGCGGTTGTCCGCGTTCTTCACCTCCTACTCTGGGAGCAGAGAGCCGGGACGTCACTCCTAATCCGCCATTTTTCTCCAACCACCGGATTCTTAAAACTTTTTTGTAACGTGGGC
>NW_012151951.1:14181975-14183651 GCF_000956105.1 Propithecus coquereli
TTTATTAGAGTCCTTTGCCTTTGGATTCTTGTCAATCTAGCAAGAGGGCTGGCAATTTTGTTTATCTTTTTGAAAAACCAGCTTTTGGTTTTGTTGATTTTCCATATAATTCTATTGTTCTCCATTTCATTTTGTTCTGCTTTGATTTTAGTTATTTCTTTTCTTCTACTAGTATTGGAATTGATTTGCTCTTCCTTTTCCAATTCTTTGAGTCTATTTATTAGGTTGTTGATTTCTAAGCTTTCTGTTTTTTGGATGTGAGCATTTATTGCTATTAGTTTTCCTCTCAGGTATGCTTTTGCTGTATCCCACAGGTTTTGATGACTTGTTTCTCCGTTATCATTTAGTTCGAAGAAATTCTTGATTTCCCTCCGTATTTCCTCCTTGACCCAATAGTTAGTAAACAATAGATTGTTTAATTTCCATGACTTTGTGGGGTGGTAAGTATTTCTATTGGAATTGAACTCTAATTTTATACCACTATGGTCAGAGAAGATACACGGTATAATTTCTATTTTTCTGAATTTGTTGAGGTCTGATTTGTGGCCTAGTATGCGGTCAATTTTGGAGAAAGATCCCTTTCACCATTATATAGTGGCCATCTTTGTCCTTTTTTACTTTTGCTATTTTAAAGCTTATGTTATCTGAAAATAGTATAGGTACCCCTGCTTTCTTTTGACTTCCATTTGCCTGGATGATAGTTTTCCATCCCTTGACCTTTAGCCTGTAGGCATCTTTGTGGGTTAGATGAGTTTCCTGTAGATAGCAGATACTAGGCTTGTGGATTTTTATCCACTCTGCCAGTCTATGTCTTTTCAGAGGACAGTTTAAGCCATTCACATTTATTGAGAGGATTGAAATTTGAGCTAGAATTCCATTCATATTGTTGGGTGAAATCCTGTTGTTTTGTTTTGCTCCTTGAGCCATCATGAAGTGCACGTTCTAGGCTTTAACTCTTGAATGATTTTACTTTGAAGAGCGTCTGTTGTGCTGTTCAGTGTGTAATGCAGGTCTGAGTAGTTCCTGTAGGGCTGATCTGGTCTTTACAAATTCCATCAGTGATTGCTTTTTTGGGAAGGACTTAATTACTCCCTCATAGATGAAACTTAATTTTGCTGGATAAAGAATTATATTTTGGACATTATTCTGTTTTAGTAGATTAAGGATAGGGACCCAATCCCTTCTGGCTTGTAAAGTTTCAGTTGAGATATCTGCAGTTAGTCTGATAGGATTTCCTTTGCAATTTATTTGTTGCTTTCGTCTCACTGCTCGGAGGATTGCTTCTTTCGTGTTTACTTTGGTCAGCCTAATAACTACGCGACGTGGTGATTGCCTTTTAACATTGAGTCTCCCAGGAATTCTGTGTGCTTCTTGTATCTGGATATCAAGATTTCTGGCCAGGCCTGGCATATTTTCCTCCAGTATTCCATGAAATAAGTTTTCCAGCCTATGTGAATTTTCTTCTTCTCCCTCTGGGATACCAATGATTCTAAGATTTGGTTTCTTTACATAATCCCACATTTCTTATATGTTTTGGTCTTGTCTCTTGTTTCTGAGTTCTTTTTCTTCATCTGATTTGTTTAGCACGTAGGCATTATCTTCAAGCTCTGAGATTCTGTCCTCTGCATGATCCATTCTATTCTTGAGGCTTTCAATTGTATTTTGAAGTTCCTTGA
>NW_012151951.1:14195671-14225491 GCF_000956105.1 Propithecus coquereli
CCCCTCCCCCCTGCCCCCTGCCCAACATCCAATAGTTGTTATTCTTAAAAATATCAAATTGGTATTAACTGATCAACGTATGTTTAACTTTTGACAAGTCTACAAAAACCTGTTGGAATTTATTGCTCTTAATCTGTAGATGAATTTAGGGAGAATTGCTCTAGTAATAATATTGTCTTCCAATTCATGAACATAGTTTATATTTCTCATTTTGAACCTATGGAGACTTGGTTTTATCAAGTGGGCCTTGAAAAGCTCGGGCTTTTTATCAAGCTCCTCTACTTTACTGGAACTCAAACTACAAAGTCTGTTTCCCCCTGCAGTGGACAACGGGTGATGTCCCTACTCAGTTATTGCAGGCTTCCAGTCATTCTCTGCTGGGCTCTGTGGTGTCTGTCTTGTGCACACACAGTTCAGGAGTCAGTCAAGGATTTGACAGTAGACTTTGGGGCTCTTTCCTCTAAGGCTTTCCCCTTTCTGTAGTTTCCCTGCTCAGCCTCCAGTCACTCTGACTGCCTCGAACTCCATCACATGACACCTCCAGGCCACAAGTCTGCAGTTTTCTGCTTGAATTTAAGTTGCATGAGCAGTATTCAGCGAGGTTTATTGTCAGGGAAAAGTCCTTAAAGCATGGCCCTCACTCAGCATGATTTCCTTCTTTTAAGGGTCAAATCCCCTCCAGTTTCTGCCAGTTTTTGGCCTTTTCCTCCTAGCGCTTTCAAATAATTTTTCTAAATATACTTTTTCAGAGTTTAATACTGTTGTCTGTGAAACGCTAGTCTCATTTAGGCCAGGCTGCCATCTTTTGCAACTGGAACCTCCTAGTCCATTTGCACTTCATATTACCATTGATGTATCTATGTAAGTTTATCTTACAAATTGGTTTTTATTTGTCCCACCTGTTCTCTATTCAGTTTTCTCTCTTGGTGACTCTTTTTTTTTTTTTTTTTTGAGATGGAGTCTCACTCTGTCACCCTGAGTAGAGTGTAGTGGCGTCATAATAGCTCACTGTAACCTCAAACTACTGAGCTCCAGTGATCCTCCTGCCTCAGCCTCCCATGTACCTGGGGCTACAGGTGGGCACCACTATGCCTGGCTAATTTTTCTATTTTCAGTAGAGATAGGGTCTTGCTCTTGCTCAGGCTGGTCTTGAACCCCTGAGTTCAAGCAATCCTCCCACCTCAGCCTCCCAGAGTGCTAGGATTACAGGTGTGAGCCATCCCGTCCAGCCCCTCCTTTTGTTTTAATCAAAATTTTTTTATTATTCTATTTTCCTTCTCAGTTATCTTGTCAGTTATGCAAAATACTTTAGTAATTTCTACTATATTTTAGAAATTCTAATATGCATCTTTAACTTAATGAAGTTTAATATAATATAAATTGGCACTTTTACTAATTTCTAGGAAATGAGGGACCTTAGAAAACTATACTCCATTTATATTTAACTCCTTCATATTTTCTTGCTATTATGGTCAGGTATTTTAATTTTAGAAATATTAATTTATTTTATTTATGTTTTTAGAGATGGAGTCTCACTGTGTTTCCCAGGTTGGGCTTGAACTCCTGGCTCAAGTGATACTCCCACTTCAGCCTCTTGAGTAGCTGGAACTATAGGTGTGTACCACATTGCCCCGCTTAATTCTGGAAATATTTAAAACACCACAATATATTATTACTGTTATTTTGTATAATCCTCATCCATTTAGATTTATGCACTTAGTTTCCTTCTTTTTCATTCTTCCTTACATTTCTGTACTGTCATTTGGGAGAATTTTTCTTCTGCTTGAAGAACTGTCTTTAATGTTCTGTAAGTCTAAATCTGCTAGTGAGAAATTCTCAAAATCACAATTTTTAAACCTTATTTGCTTTCATTTTGAGGGTTATTTTGCAGAGTGACAAGTGTTTTTGTTTGTTTGTTTTGGTGGGGAGGGTATCAGCACTTTGAATATGCTACTTCATTTTCCTTTTATTTCCCTGATTACTCTCGGCTCCTCTCTTACTTTCTCTCTGGGCTCTAGGTCTCTCAAGCTCTCACCACCTTGGTTACTCTCTGTTGTTTCCAAAAGATTAAAAATAAAATGATCCAGTTTTTCTAGTTGTTCTCAAAAGGAGATTACAAGCTAGTCCATTATTTTTTGAAACATGTATATACATACACATATATATATATAAATTTGGAAACATAAATTATATACTATAATATATACTATACACACATGTATATGTATGTGTATATGTACATTAATTCTATATTTAGTATTTTAATTTCATTTTCCAAATGTTTGTGGGTGATATACAGATATGCATGCAAGTGCTTTATTTTTAGAGTGCTTTTATATCAGCACGCATTCAGAACAAAGATGGTTAGAAGTGACCATATTAGGCACCTTTGTCTTGTTTGCATTGCTAGTTTCAACATTTCACCATGTTGATTAAATATATGATGTTTGGTGGATGATATTTGCTTTTTTTAGTGCCTTCTCTTAATACTAGATTGAGGAAATTGTCTTCTAAAACACAGTGTGCTAAGTGTTTTATTGTTAATGGAAGTTGAATTATTGTCAAAGGCTTTTTCAGATTTATCGAAGCAGTTATATGAGTTTTTAAACTTTTGTCTTTAAATATGATAAATTCAATTAATATATTTTCTAAAGCTAAACCATCCTACCATTACTGGGTGATAAATCCAACTGGATCATATAAATCACACTTTTATACATAACTCTGTGGCACTGTTGGTAAGAGTACAAATTAATATAATCATTTTTGAAAGCAGTATGACAATGTTTTTGTTTGTTGTGTTTTGTTTTAAATTGTGTCTAATTATGTTCTAAGTCCAAGCAATCCAGTCTGGATACATCACCGGGGGCTTTTCAGTCAGGTCCTTAAAGAATCCCATACAAAATTTTATTGCAGTTGATTGTATACCTGTGTGTGTAGTTGTACAGAATTAAATAGACTTTCCTGTGTATTTCTGTGAAAAGGTTAAGAAAAACGTAGTGGAGGTGTACCATGGGACACCATCCAGCAGTTAGAAACAACTTATTAGATTTATGTACAATGTAGAGGGCTATTAAAAACAGTACAAAGTGAAGAAAGTAATAAGCGTTATAAATCTTTATCACAACATTCTTTATGTAAATTTAAAATATACACACAAGGCATGATACAAAGATATACACATATACACAGTTCTATGTACACATACTTTCAAAGACACAGATTAAAAAAATCTTTGGGTTTTTCTGGCTTTGTGTATGACACATCCTGCTGCCCACCCAGGATGGCTTGCCCCCACACCAGTCCAAACTCGTCCATCTCAGGGCCCACCTCTTCGGAAAACTTTCTAGAATAACTCTAGACTACACTGATCTCTCCCACATTCTGAATTCCTGTGGTGTATTTACACATTTCCCACCCAGTCAATGTCATACATGAAATAAGGCAAAGAAATATTATAAGCTGCAAGCAGGTATTTTTGACATCCTTCTCCCTCTCTCCAAGTAGATGTTAGGTTGAGTGACTGTGTCTGTGTCTGCTCCCTATGGAGAGCTGGGCACTTTGCTGGTTGGTTACCAGGAGAGTATTTCATCTTCATGCCATGTCACAGTCAAAACCAGCCTTTCCTTGTTAGAAAGAAAGGCTTTCACTGTCATTTTTTGTTTCCCACACTTTCATTTGAACTCTCTCCGTTTTCTTCTCTTTCTTCTCCTTGAGAGAAGACCTTGGCAGAGACATAGAATTTCTTTTGCTTTGCTTCCCCTCCTTCACTGACCACAGCCAAGATTAGAGGTAGAGAAAGGCAGTCTCCATAGTTTCGCTTACTCACCTGTTTTAATGATCTCTTCCACCTGGATAGTTGGAACAGTACTTGTGAGTCCTTAACTGGCTCTTGTGGCTGTGTAAAACTTGTTTTTCTCTTGTCTGTGAATGAATTTATTTTTATCAGTCTGTATTCGCCGTCACTTGGCTTATTATTATCTTGGGGCGTAGATTTGAAGGGGCAATAAAGAATAGTGTACTTAGATGGTGATAAAATTCCACAGCCTCTTTTAACTGTATGTTCCTCAGAAATTCTTTGAGATTCCTGTTTCTATCCTCATCTTTACCAGGGACCTTTGGGAATGGAAATATCTTAGTTCTGAGACAGCAAAAGTCCTTGAAGTCATGGTGTAAAAATACCCCTGGTGACTCTATGAATAGACTTTCCTCTGAAAACCTAGAGTCTTGAGACTACACGTAAGAGAACATATCGTCAGTGGATACCAGTTTCTTTTTTCAACTTTGCTTTTTTTATGACACTTCCTTCTGGTTTCAATTTTCTTCCTCCTGAAATACATCCTTTAGTAGTTATTCTTAGACAAAGATCTATTGAGGTATATCATTAACTACATACATTTAAAGTTTATAATTTGATAAATCTGACATGTATATACATACACCCATGGAATCATCACCACGATCAGGATAGTGAATATATTCATCACCCCTAAATACTACTTTGTGCCCCTTTGTAATTCCTCCCTCTCAACTTTCCCTGCTGCCCCATCCCAAAGCAATCACTGATAGACTTTCTGTTACTAGAGATCAGTTGGTATTTTCTAGAATTTTATTTAAATGGAATCATAAAGTGTTGTGATAAATAGAAATATATATATATATATATTTTGGGGGTGCTGAGGAGGATCTGGCTTTTTTCAGTATAATTGAGATTCACTTATGTTGTTCCATGTATTAGTATTAATATAAATATTAAATAGTTGATTCCTTTTTTTACTGCTGAGCTGAGTTAGTATTCCTTCATGTGTGGATATACCATAATTTTTTATCCATTCATCTGTGATAGAAATTTGGGGGTTACTTTCAGTTTTGGGCTATTATGAAAAGGCTGCCTATGAACTATCATGTACAAGACTTTGTATGGGCATACGGATCATGCAGGATAGGATCATACAGCAGATACATGTTTAGCTTTTTAGGAAACTGCCAAACCATTTTCCATAGTAGTTGTAGATTTTGTATCTCCACCAGCATTGTATGAGAATTCCAGTTTCTCCATATCCTCACCAACATTTGCTATGGTCAGTCTTTCCACTTTTAGATATTCTAATAGATATGTAGTGGCATCCCATTGTGATTTTAATTTAACATTTCCCTAATGACAAAAAAAAAGTTTAGTGTTATTTCAGGTGCTTATTTGCAATATATCTTCCTTGGTGAAGTGTTTGTTTAAATCTTTTACTCATTTTTAAATTGGGTTGCTTGTTTTCTTGTTGAGTTTTGAGAGTTCTTTATATATTCTGGTTAAAGTCCTTTGTCTTTGCAAAGATTTTCTCTCAATTTATGGCTTACCTTTTCATTCTTTTAACAATGTCTTATGAAGGACAGATGTTTTTAATTTTGATGAAATCCAGTTTATTAATTTGTTCTTTATGGACTGTGCTTTGGTATCATATTTAAGAAATCTTTGACCAACTCAAGGTCAGAGAGATTTTCTCTTATGGCCTCTTTTAGAAGTTATGGGTTTAGATTTTACATTTAGGTTATGATTACTTTTGATTTAATTTTTGTCCTCATCATTAATTATGATGTTAGCTGTAGGTTTTCCTTAGATGCTCTTTCTTAGGTTGAGGAAGTTCCCTCACATTCCTAGTTTGCTGAGAGAGTTTTTATCAGTAGTATATATTGAATTTTGTCAAATGCTTTTTCTGCATTTATTGAGATGATAATATGATTTTTCCTTTTTAGTGTGTGGGTATGATGAATTATATTGATTTTGAATGTTAAATCAACCCTGAATTCCTGGATTAAAATCCCCTTGGCCATGATGTATTATTCCTTTAATATATTTTTGAATTCAGTTTCGTTTAGAATTTTTGCATCTACGTTCATGACGGATATCGGTCTATAGTTTTTTCTTTTCTTTCTTTCTTGAAATGTCTATGTCTGGTTTTGATATCAGGTTGTATTAGTCTGGGTTCAATTAGGAGAGAGAAACCACATAGTAATTTGAACAAGGAAAGTTTAATATGAGGAATTATAAACTATAACAGGGAATTAGAGTAATGAGGGATTGGACAGTAAGAAGTATAGAATATAGAACTGACAGATATAAGAAGCAGTTGCTAACTCTAGAGCTGAAATAGGGCACCCAAGGAAGATCCTCCATCCCCCTATCCGAGGACTGAGATCTAAACCTTGTTGGAGAGACAGTGCATAGTACTCATTGATTGTCAGAGAAAGCCCTATTGTGTCCCACCAGAAAAACTTGCTGAAAATCTGCCTTCTGGAACTTGCTAGAAATTTGCCCTCTAGAGGTGAAAGCATCTTACATTTTTTTTTTCTGTCTGAAGCACAAATACACTTATAGTCCATGAATAGTTATATAGTATATGTCTGGTATTAAAATTTCATAATGGGGGGTTGGTTAGGAAAATATGTCAAAAGAAGCTCCTTAGTAGAGTGATAACGAAAACATAGGTTGAGAAACACTGCTCTGCATGTGATGTATATTTTTTCCTCTGGCTGCTTTTAAGATATTTTTTTTTGAAACACTAATTTTTTTTTTCTTTTTTAAACAGCTTTATGGAGATACAATTCATAGACCATACAACTTACCCGTATGAAGTATACAGTGCGGTGGTATTTAGAATATTCACGGAGTTGTGCAAGCATCACCATGATCTACTTTTAGATGTTTTTATCATCCCCAAAAGAAACCCATATCCATTAGCAGTCAGTCTCCATCCCACCTCCCACATCTCAGTTTTGGGCAACGACCTACCTACTTTCTGTTTCTATAGATTTGCCTACTGTGGATGTGTGACATTAATGCAGTCATATGATATGTAGTCTTCTGCAACTGGCTTTCGCTTAACATAATGTTTTCAGGGTTCATCCATTTTGTAACATGTATCAGTACTTCATTCTTTTTTATGTGTGGATAATATCTATTGAGTGGATAATACCACATTTTGTTTGTAGTGTTTGCACGTTATAAATAATGGTGTTGTGAGCATTAGTGTACAAGTTTTATTGCAGACATGTGTTTTTGTTTCTCATGGGTATATACGCTAGATATATCCTTCCTGGGTCATATGGTAACTCTTTGTTTAACATTTTGAGGAATGCCAAAACTTTTCTAAAGTGGCTGACTCGTTTAAATTTTTCAAATTCTCCACATCCTCACCAACACTTATTATTGTCTATCTTTTTGATTATAGCCATCCTAGTGGTGTGAAGTGATATCTCATTGTGGTTTTGATTTGCATTTCTTTAATGACTAATGATGTTGAGCATCTTTTCACGGGTTTATTGGGCATTTGTGTATGATCTTTGGAGAAATGTCTATTAAAACTCTGCACATTTTTGAATTGGGCTATTTGTAGCAGTAATACTCTCCAGGGATTAGGAGGATGGGGGGGATAAACCCACAACTAAAGGACACGGGGAGCATTGTAGGGGGAAGGGCATGCCTTTAACCCTCGCTTGGGTGAGGCAAAGACATAAAGTGTAACCATAATGTTTGTACCCTCATAATACCCTGAAAAAAAAAAAGAAAGAAAGAAAAGAAAAAATACAAGAAGAGGAGCCAGGAGCAGTGGCTCATGCCTGTAATTCCAGCACATTGGAAGGCAGAGGCTGAGGCTGGAGGATTGGTTGGGGCCAGAAGTTCGAGACCAGCCTAGGTAACATAGTGAGATCTCATCTCTACAAAATATTTTTTAAAAATTAGACAGGCATGGTTGTGTACACCTGCAGTCCCAGCTACTCAGGAGGCTGATGTGGGAGGATCACTTGAGCCTAGGAGTTCAAGGCTGCAGCAGTGATCTATGATCGCACCACTACACTTTAGCCTGGGTGACCAAGACCCTGTCTCTCTTAAAACAAACAAAAAAAATACAAGAAGAAGGAATACTTCCCAACTCATTCTAGGAGGCCAGTTATTACTCTGATACCAAAATCAGATAAAAATACCACAAGAAAACTACAAACTAATATATCTTAGGACTATAAAGGGAAAAATCCTGAAAATAATACTAGCAACATGTGAAAAGGACTGTATGCCATCATCATTTGTGAATTAGTCAAGGAATGCAAAGTGGGGTTCAACACACAAAAATAAATGTAATATAGCATATTACATAGGATAAGGGACAAGAACCACATGGCTACCTTAATACTCACAGAACATCATTTCACAAACCCTAACACCATTTCATGATAACAACTCAACAAATTAGGAACTTCCACAACCTTATAAAGAGTATTTATAAGAAAACCACAGCTAACATCATACTTAATGGTAAAGAACCAAATGCTTTCTCCCTAAGATTAGGAATAAAATTGTCTACTCTTGCAACTTTTATTCAACATTGTGCTGAAAGTTCTAGCCAGGGTAATTAGGCAAGAAAAATATAATAAAAGTCATTTAAATTAGAAAGGGAAGAAGTAAAACTGTCCCTATTTGCAAATGACATAATTTTGTTTATAGAAAATACGAAGGAACTCCATCAAAATTTAAAACTTTGTATTTCAAAGGACATTAAGAAAGTGAAAAGACAATCCATAAAATGAGATGAAATATTTGCAAATCACATATCTGATAAGGATTCAGGATCCAGAATATGTTTGAATTCTTACAACTCAAACACTAGTTTTAAACAAAAGATTTCCTTTGTGTAATTTTCCTTGTGTAATTTTCTTCTTGTTTCATATGCTTTGAGTCATTGAGCTTTTTGAATCAGTTGGCTTGAAGTTTCATAAAATTTGAAAAGTTTTTGGTCATTATTTCTTCAAATACCAACAAGAAATATCATTTCTTGTCATTTGAATGCTTTTTGCCTTGAATTCTTTTTTGTCTGCTTTGTTAGAATTTGCTTGATATTTTCTTTTATCTCTCTATGTCAACTTGATTATATCATTTTGTTTTCTGTTTGCCTCTTTAAAAGAGCATAAAATAGATTTTTCTACTTATTTTGAAATAACTGTAGATTCATGGCGAGTAGCGAAGATAGTACAGAGAGGTCCCATGCACTCTTCATCCAGTTTTCCCCAATGGTTATGACTTAGAAAATTACAGTATAATATCAAAACCAGGAATTTGTCATTGGTACGATGTGTGTGTCTAGTTCTGTGTCATTTTATTACATGTGTAGATTTATGTAGTTACCACCACAATCAAGATACAGGATTGTTTCATTGCTGCAAAAATCACCTGATGCTACTCCTTTATGGTCACCCTCACCCTCCCCTCCCACTAATCCAAATCCCCGGCAATCATTAATCTGTTTTCAGTCTCTATAATTTTGTCTTTTCAAGAATGTTATATAAGTGAAATCATACAGTATTGTTTATTTCGAGATTGGCTTTTTTAACCTTGCGTAACATCTTTACATCTATCCAAGTTGTTGTTGCATGTGTCAATAGTTCATTCTCCTTTACTGTTGAATAGTATTCCACTGTATGTGTATACGATAGTTTGTATAACCATCCACCTATAAGGGGCATTTTGGTTGTTTCTGGGTTTTAGGTATTGTAAATAAAGCTACTATGAACAATTGTGTATAGATTTGGTATAAATACATCTTTTTCTTTCTCTGGGATAAATGCCCAGGTGTGCAATTGCTGGGTTATGTCATAAGTGCATATTTAGATTTTAATTTTAACCTAGTCTCTCCTTTAATTAGGAAATTTAACTCCTTTGTATGTAATATAATCACTGATATGTACAGACTTATTTCTACAATCACATTTTGTAAATCCAATTACAATGACTTGTTTTCTTTTCTCCCTATTCTTCCCTTTTATTCCCCCTCAATTATGTTTTCTTTGTTACATTTTTCTCTCCTCTGTTTGAAAATTAAATGTTTTTTATGGGCTAGTCTTAATTTTTTAAAACACAGTGAGCTTAAGCTTGTATTTTTTAAAATGTATATAGAACTCACTGACATCTAAAATTTTCCTTTGAACAGACAAATACTATTACTACACTGTTATCACTCTTCATTCTAACTTATCACTTCTGATGTTAATATCATCTAGAATATTATTTCATCCTTCAGATATATGCACTTTTTACAATCAGTGCTATTTATAGGTTTCATTCTGGCTCACCCACCTACTAACTCTTTTACAAATGGCAAATTATTCAACTTCTCTGTGCCTCTGTATCATCAGTTTCTAGGGGTATGGATCATAGGGTTGTTATGAGGACTAAATGAATTAATACATGTATAACATTTAAAAACAGTGTCTGGCACTTAGTTTAAACACTAAGTAATTATCATCAAATACTACCATCACCACCCTTACTACCACTATTTATGCTTAAGAGTAAGTTTTACATACAGCTTCACTCACAATTGTACAATATTGTTTTCCTGACTTCTTTAACCATGTTGCTTCTAAAACCTACTCCTATCTACTGGATTTATGTCTTATCTTGTTGGTGTAAATTCTTTGGCACTTCTCTCAGAAAGGGCCAATACAAGACTGAATTTTTTTTTTTTACTTCCTAAATAGTTGATAAGTTTATTTGTTGTAGAATTAGTTGAAAAATATTTTTCCTCTTAGCTTTGGTGATACTGTTCCATTGTCTTCATGCATCGAGTGTCATTGATGAATTATCAGAAGTCAAAGCTAGTATAATTCCGGATCTTTTTAGCATTTTCTCTACATCCTTGTTACTATGAAATTTTTTGCAGATCTTTTTATCTTCATCTTGCTTGGTGCTTTTAATGGCCCATGACCCTTTAATTCTTTTTTTAAAGCCCATCAACAGTATTTTAATATTACTGCTTCATGTAGTTGTCTTTTAAATCAAATAGGATAAGAAAAGAGTTACGTACAAAAATACATTTATACTGTCTTTTATAGCTACTATTTAGTTATTTTTTACCAGTACTCTTTATTTCTTCATGTGTATTGTCTCCAGTCCTTTTATTTCAGCCTGCTGGCTTCCTTGACTATTTCTTGTAGGGCAGTTCTGCAAGAGACCAATCTCATTTCTTCATCTTTTTTTTTTTTTTAAATCTGGAGATGTCTTAAATTCTCCTTCATTTTTAAATGACAGTTTTGCAGAATATGGGATTCTTGATTGAGTATGTCATCCCACTGCATTTTGGCCTCCGTGATTTCTAATGAGTAGTCAGCTCTTGGTCTTGTTAAGGATCCCTTGTTGATGAGTCACTCTCTTGTCACTGCTTTCTAGATTTTCTCTTTCTCTTTGGCTTTCGACAGTTTCACTGTGTCTAGATGCAGATTTCTTTCTGTTTATCCTATTTGGAGTTTATTAACCTTCTTGGTTGTGTAAATTAATCTTTTCCATCAAATTTGGGATATTTTTGCCCATTATTTTATCAAATGTTTTTTTCTGTCCTTATCTCTCTCCTTCTCTTCTGCTGGGACTTTCTTTGTATACACGTTGGTGTGCTTGGTGGTGTCCCACAGGTCTCTGAACCTCTTTTTTTTAATCTTCATTCTATTTTTTTCTGTTCCTAAGATTTAATAATCTCAACTGACATATCTTCAAGTTTGCAGACCCTTGTCTCTGACATTTCAGATCTTCTGGTTGAGCCCATCTAGGAGGTGTTTCATTTCAGCTATTGTACTTTTCAACTCCAGAATTCCCAATTGGTTCTTTTTTTCTCTTTCTTTATGGATATTTCTGTCTCTTTATGGATAGTCTCTATTTAGTGGGACATCATTTTCATACTTTCCTTTAATTCTTTAGACACAGTTTCCTTAATTCTTTGAACATAGTTATAGTAACTAATTTAAATTCTTAGTCTAGTAAGACCAATGCCTGGGTTCTTCAGGGACAGTTTCTACTGACTTTGTGTGGGCCATACATTCCTTTTCTTTGCATGTCTCATAATTTTTTTGTTGAAAACTGGACATTTTTAATAATATAATGTGATAATTCCAGAAATTGAATTCCCCCTTCCCCAGAGTTTTTCACTGTTGCTGTTTTTGTTGTTGCTGCTGCTATTTTTTGCTTAGTAGCTTCCTGGACTAACTATGTAAAGTCTTTGTCATGTTTGACCACTGAATTCTCTAGCCGTTAGTTTAGTGGTCATCTAATAGTTAGATAGAGAATCCTTAAATGCCTTGATCCAGTAAGTCTCCCAGGCTTTGTTGAGAGGCTCTATGTGTGTATTGGGGTGTGCCTTCATCTTTCTGGTCAGCACTTTCCAGCTCTGACTTAGCCTTCACTTCCTGCTTGCACAGCACTTCAACATCAGTGAAAGTGAGAGATTAATCACTCTTTAGCTTTCTTAGGCATCCATATAGTCCTGCACATGCACTGAAATAGTTATTCTAAATTATAATTACTCTATATTCCCAGGAACGGTTCAGAGCTTTTAAAAGCACGCGAGCATCTCATTTCTAGTTTTTCTCTTTATATTTTCTGGTGAACTTCTTGTTAGCCCCTTACTGGCTCAGGAGGCTACAGTGTCAAGCTATTACTGCCTATTGTTTTCAGCAAATGCATTGGGAACAGGGCTGTTCACACAGAATAGGTTCTGATTGCAGTTAAACAAAGAAAAGCCCTGGGAATGGAGCTTCCCCAGGGAACTGCCGGACAAGTTAAATAGTGGGGCTGACGTTTTGGGGAACTCCAAACCTGTCTGTCCCCTCCAGGGTCTGCAAGGCTTCTTATTTCACAGCTACTATGGTTGCAAGGCTGTTGATTTTCAGTTATAGCAAAGTTGGGAGAGGGAGATGTTAAAACACCACAGAGCTCACTGTTCTTAATGAGATTGAGCTTTTTTTTGGTGTAAATGTTCCTCAGATTGTTGCAAGACATTGATTAATTTTCAGAGTCCTGAAAAAGTATATTTTGATTCTTTGTTGCTAGGGTTCTGGTTATTTTTATGAAGGAATAGGTTTCTGGGGCCATGACCCTTTAATTCTGAGATCTAATATCTGTTAACTCTTCTTTCATAATTTTGATCTCATTTTCCTTTTATTCTATATTCTGGGGGAATTTTTTTTTTTTTTTCTGAGACAGAATCTCACTCTGTTGCCCGGGCTAGAGTTGAGTGCCATGGCATCAGCCTAGCTCATGGCAACCTCAGACTCTTGAACTCAAGCGATCCTCCTGCCTTAGCCTCCCAAGTACCTGGGATTATAGGCACACACCACCATTCTCAGCTAGTTTTTTTTGTTTCTATTTTTAGTTGCCCAGCTAATTTTTTCTATTTTTAGTAGAGATGGGGTCTCGTTCTTGGTCAGGGTGGTCTTGAACTCCTGAGCTCAAGCAGTCCTCCCGCCTTGGCCTCCCAGAGTGCTAGGATTATAGGCGTGAGCCACTGTGCCCAACCTCTGGGGGAATTTTTGAGCTAATATTTCATCTCTTCAGTTTATTGTTTTCATTTTGATTTTTTGCATGTCCCTCAAATTTTCCTTTATTGCATCTGTCACATTTTATTTAATAGAGATCTAGTTAACTCTAAATATGGCTACAATATCCTCTCATGTCACTCTGGTAATTAATCATACTTATTCCAAATTCTGTATCAGTGCTATTTTAACTTTATTTCTTTGGCATTTAATTTTTTTCTGATTATTGTGCTTGAGGCCCCTCAAGTATTAGTCTTTTTTAAATGATTGGTAATTTTTGGTTATGTGCTCATCTTTGCATCTGAGATTCCCTGCTAGCCTCCCTGTAAATGTTGGGTTTGTTTACTGTGATTTTCTTCTGGGAGAGTTGTTAGAAATATTTCCTGGTGCTGTGTGCCAACAGCTAGTCTTCCAAGAGTCCATGCTTTCCCTTCTCATCTTAGGGGCTATGCCTGGCACTGCTCTGTCTTTCCAACCACACATCCTCAATGCTTTCCTAGGATGTGTGGAGGGATCATACCTCCTGAATTTCTCTTTCAATCATCCCAGAGATTCCTCCTGCTCCTGATACATAAAAGTTTTGTTTTATACAAGTCTAGTCTTGAATTAATTTTGGACTGTAATTTCATACTTTAGTCCAGTCCCTTCTGATTTTTGTCTTTAAAGGTTTTCTGATATTCTCTGTTCTGTTGACGGAATCTCTTCTTCTCCTCTATCATGGTAATGAATTTTTAGAAATCTTTGCAGACTGCTTTGGGACTTACATGGGAGAGAAGGCTATAGCATATGCCAAGTCTACCATTTTGAAAAATTCCATAGTTTTTCCTATTTACTGTCATCTTTCTACTTTCTACTGTGAATCTGTTGTTCATCTTTTATCATCAGAGCCTGCCTGGTGCATAATACCTGATAAACAAAAGGTTTGCAATGAATTAGCTTTAGAATTTTAAACAAGTTCTTAGCTTTCTAAGTCAGAACTAATTCATCTATAAAATAGGAATTTAACAGTACAAACTTCTTAGGGTTTTGTGAGGATTAAGTATAATCTATCTATCTACCTATCTATGCAGTAATTTAATAGTTCTCTTGATTGGTTTCTTTCATGTTTTTCTCAGGAGCAATTTGTAATATAAAGTTACTCAGTCTCTACAAAAACTCTGTGTCCACCTTTACTGATCTCTATGATAAGAGTCATAGCAGAAGATAAAAGTACTGTTATTTCAAATATTTTCCATCAGGGAAAGTTCTCTTTTATATCAAACATAATATTCTAGGACCATTTAGTTATGCTAATTTCTGTGTGTGTAATGATTTTCACAACTGCATCTGTGATCTCTCACTCTTATTTATTAATATTACTGTCCAGAGTCAAGTTGACTTTACAGAAGTTTGTTATCTAGGATTCATCCAGTTGTTGTATCCAATCATAACAGCTAAAGGAAAAAGGATACTTAATGACTCATGACTGGGAAGTCTTAGGAATTGTCTAGCTTCAGATAAGGCTGAATCTAGGCATTCAAATGATGTAATAAAGCTTCTCTCCAAGTCTCTAGGCTCTACTGTCCTTTTTTCTTAGATTCACTCTCAGGATGACCCTTTTCATAATGCAGCAAAGACAGTCCAAATGTGCTTAAGCATCATACATGGTCTTCAGTGCTCAAGATCTCAGAATGAGAGAGACCCATTTCTTTTTAGAATTTATATTAAGTTATAGAAGCAAACCCCAACAACTCTCATCAACTGTGCTAGGACCAATCACTTATGCATGGGATAGAGTGTTTTGATGGACCAGTAGGAGCCCAAAAGAGGCAAAATCACTTGGTTGACATTTCTATTAGTATGATGTAAAGTGGAGACAGGATAGTTCTCCAGGAAAAGAGAGGCTCTCTTATCAGAAGCAGGACTAATAGGATAAAACAACAGATATTCGGAACAAGAGGCAATAAAGATGAGGGCACATAGGAAGGTGGTTCATATTTATCATCACTAATCCTGTATCTCTCTCTTGGTAAAGCTTCTCAGGAAGCTTTTCTGAAATTTTGCTTTCTTTCCATATGAGTTATGTAGGGCCCATATTTATTCATTCATTCATTTTCTTATTTAGTTACAATCATTTATTATATACCTGCAGTTGCAAACTTGAAACTAACTGGGATTTCACACATGGACTCTTAGCTCTAAAGATCAAGGATTGTTTATATGTGAATAAGATATATAGATATATTCTCTGCCCCCATGAAATGTATGATTTAGTCACAGTGTTATATGCATATAAATGCAGACACATATATAACTATTTCTAGCACACGTAGAATGGCCATATGAAAATATTGCATGAGTGCCTACAAAGAGGAGTGGTTGAGTCTGCCTACCCAGATCTGGGACTTGAAGGATGGCTGAGATCTCATTCATTGGAGAGAGCCATGAGGGATATTCTTTCCATGAAAAAGGAACAGCTTGGACGATGGATTGAATGCAGGAATATGTGGTTCATATGACCTTTACGTACTTCTGGAAACAGGAAACCCATCAAAAGGCCACTTTTAGGGCCTAATTTAGTATGGGATATGGGAGTTTAGGCTATGCTGGAAGACCACTTGTTTTACTTGTAAGTTATTTCTATAATTTCTGTAAAATATTGCCTCTCTGGTTGGATAATGAATACTTTCCAGGCAGGGAGCAAATCTTACCCATCCTTATTTTTCCAAGTGTGCCAGGCCCTTTCCAGGAACCACTTGTATCAATATCATTGTCCATGTTCCAGAAGAGCAAATATTTTTGGCAACACAAACAGTACTACTTATAACATATATCCATATTCTCCTTTCTCTCTTAAAGCTCCAGTCATCAATAGAAAATGATGAAAAACTTGATTTCTGCCCCCAAATACTTTATTTCTGAGTCAGAATATTTAAATATTTGTGATACACTTCACAGGGACTGTTGCAGGTTTAGTGAATCTTGGAGCCACTCTGACATATCATGGGTATATTCTCTTGACAGAGAACATATCTTTACTGTAGGCCATCCCATTTTTACACAAAACCATCTCATTAATGCTAAATAGGTAGCTATTGCATTTCACTTACTTCCTGATAAACGTAAAATGAGTCATTGTATTTTATTTGACACATGCAGACCGAATCCTTAATATATTCTAGACTTTGTTCCAGATGCTGTGAACAAAGAACCTAGTGAACAAACACAAGGACCTTGTTGTTAGGGAACTTAGAGTCTATTGTGAGTAGAATAGGTAAAAATCATACATACAACTAAGTTAGTGAGATTATCTTGGATGGTGATACATACACTTAATGAAAAGAAAACATGGTGATGTAATTAAGTAATTATGAATAATGGGGAGATGGAGAGACCTACTTTAAGATTGTGTGGTCAGGAAAAATTATCTGAGACTGGAGTGACAAAAAGGACCCAGCCATGGGTCATGGGAAGGAGTTTAGAAACCATTAAAGAGATTTTTTTTTTTCCTTTTTCCCCTGGGGTTGTAAAATGATCTCATTCACATCTTAAAAATTTGAATCTGGCTACTATGTGAATAACTTCTGTTTCAAGATTATAGGCAGAAAGACTAGTTATTCCAGTCCAGGAAAGAGGTATCAATGGAGATAGAGAAGAGGAGAAAGATTCTCTACATGTATTGTAAGAAAATGCAGCAGAACTTTGAAAGGAATGAGAGAAATGGATGAATCAAGGATAATTTATGACTACTGTGTGGGTCTTGGAAACATTTTTTGAATTGGAGAAGACTAGGGACAAACATATTTTGGGATACAAACCAAGAATTCTACTCTGATCATGTTGAGTTTGAGATGCCTTCGAGATAGATAAATGGGGAGTTAAATAAACAGTTGGATATGCAAGTCCTAAGCTCAGTGGAGAGATCAGAGCTAGAGACAAATATCTGGAAGTTATTGAAATCGTAGATGATACTTAAACCAGGGAGTGGATATCACCCAAAATGAGCTAGAGCAAACAAAGTAGATGTGTAGGAACGAACCCCAGGGAACTCCAACTTTAGAGGCCAAGACATGGAGGGGTATTGGCAAAGGAGAAAGGCAAAGAGTCTCTAGGGAGGCACGAGGAAAACACAAAGACAGTTGTGTCACAGAAACAAAAGAAAGTGAGTGTTTGAATAACACTTTCTCCCTCAACTACTCACCCATTGTAATTAGAATAAAATTCAAACTCCTTCCCACAGGTTACCAGGCCATCCCAGATCTAGCCCCAGCTCTTCTCTCTAACTTCTCTGGGCTCTCTCTTGTCCCTGTTGTCTCCTGGCTGTCTCCTTCCCCTCACTGTGATTCCACCTGCAGTGTTTCTCCTCTCAGATGCTTCTCCAACTGCCCTGACTAGTCACCACCATCACCACCACGCTGTCACTCTATCATGTCTGTTATATGCTTTGTTCATATGACTTGATTATGGAATCATTTTATATCTTTGTTTTTTATTATCTTCTTCCTTTGTTAGAATGTAAAATTGTTGATGGCAGAGATTTCATGTGTCTTTTGACCACTGTATCCCTAAAGATTAGAACAGTTCCTGGCACACGATAGGGACTTAATACATATTTTTGACCATCTGTGTGTATACTAGGCATTGAACTATGAATTGTGGTTCATTGGCAAATAAATAGAAACTATATTATCTCCTGCTGAAAGGAAACTGGATAAACAGACTTAAGATATCCTCTTATAATTGTTTTTTCCCAGATGAGCAAGAGTAGGTCGGGGCCAAGTGGTATCTGGGGCATGATGAAGAGCACAAAATTAAGGAAGAATATGATACCAAATTGCTTTATAATAATTACATTGCTCATCTGAAATTCTCATATCCATCACTCCTTTTTGGTCAAGTCTTGGGAAGGCCTATTAAAATGCAAATGAGGGTGATTAAAATGTTAACCTACAGTGTAGATTATAGGAACAATGTTGTTGATTATCTACCTAATGGCTTTCAAGCGTGTTTTAAACAGTGGAATGAAGTCCAATACACATACAGTTAAGAGTGGCTGATACTCTAACTGAAGTGGTAATAGGACTACTGAGTGGTAGTAGGACTGGGACTCTGTTCCACAGGCCTCTCCTGACTCCTGTCCCTCAAGGCAGTGCCCAGAGTACCACCTGTGGCACCCAGAGCTGCACAGAGCAAGGTTTGAAGATCACAAATCTTAGACTGACCCATTCATTTGGGAAAGTGAGGCCCGGAGAGCTGAAGTGACCTATCCAAAGTTTTAAAATGATGGGTAGCGACAGGATTAAAGCCCAGCTCCCTGAATTCTAGTGCACTATGCTTTAACTTGTGTTATCCACAGAGCCATAAATCCTATAAATGCTACAGAGTCAGCTTGGAGCTGTGGGAATTCCTATAGAGAGAGAAAAGTCAAAGGTTTTCAGGATCCAGGGGTCTTTGCTTAGAATTTTCTCTATGACTGGGAGAATTGCCTCACAAGACTTTTCTTCTCACTTGGAAATCATCTTAAGCTTGTCTTTGGTAGTAGAAATAAGGAAATGGGTCTTTTATTTTTCCAAATGTTTATTTTACAATTACTTTATTGCTCTGGATTTTCATGCGCCAGAGAGAAGAACTTTTACCCATAGGTGTCCTCACTTCCCATTGGTGAAGAGTGGCATGGCTCTGATCAAGAATATTCATGATCAAATATTCTGATCCATGAATATTTTTAGTACTTTTTTTTTAATCAAAAGCGATTTTATTTATTTATTTAGTTTTTTAAAATTTCAGAATATTGTCGGGGTACATCTTGGTTACATATATTGCCTTTGCATTGCCCAAGCCATGCCCATCCCCCAGTGTGCTCTGCACCCATTAGTTATGAATTTACCCATCCCCTTCTCCCCCCTCCCACCTGCCCGGCACCCTGTGAATATTACTTCCATGTGAGCACCTAAGTGTTGATCAGTTTGTACCAATTTGATGGTGAGTACATGTGGTGCTTGTTTTTCCATTCTTGTGATACTTCACTTAGTAGAATGGACTCTAGCTCCACTCAGGGCAAAGATGTGGAAACAACACAAGTGCCCATCCATACGTGAGTGAATTAATAAAATGTGGTATATGTATACCATGAAGTACTACTACTCAACCATAAAAATCAATGGTGAACTAGCACCTCTTATAGTTCCATTTTTAAGTGGAAGCCCAGGTTAGACCTTCCTGATTTAGCTTAACCGGAGGCTTATGAATCAGCAGTAGTGTAGGTTCTCTGCTCCTGCTACTTGGGAGTTCACACAGCATCTGGCCTGTTAGCAGACACTCAATAATACATTTTTTTTTTTACTGAAGTAAATGAATTTCAGACATACGTGTTATCTAACAAATATAGTTTAACAATATATTAACCTGATTTCTGACTACATATTCAGGAGGGTGTACATTATTTGTGCCATATGCAATTGTTATATCCCAGGCATCAATGAGGCCCACGTTGAGATCCTGGAAAATGTCCTTTATGGCAAGATACTGAACGTACCCATGAAAGTCACTAAAGCGCTCCACATCACTGTGCATCTCCCTGATGTTTTCTGCTTTGATGATAACCATGGTGTCTGGGCTTCTCAGAAGAAGACGCTGAACAGCCTTGTGGACGTTGAGGACCCTTCGGATAAAAACGTCAATGGGGAAGGGTCTGAAATGCTGGCCCAGAGAAATAACGATGACAGTATTTTTTTCTCCTCCAGTTCTGTCAATGGCCCGGGCGATGTACTCGATCTCTTTGACTGAATACGTTAGCGATCCAATTAAGGGGTAACCATGTTTTTGCCACTGGATGTTGATATTCCTATCCAAGTCCACAGCAAGTTGGTGCTGCAGTTTTCCAGACTCATGCAGATCCACTGACTTCAGTGCTGATGACGAATAGGCAATCCCAAAACGAAAGGAGAATAAAGTTACCATGATTGACTAGTCATAAAGTAGGAGAAAAGATTTGATCTTTATAATTAAACTAATCATGTCTGATTTATTATAGGCTTACATGAGGGGATGGTTTTGAAAATTGTTTGAACAATCAAAAGTATTATACAAATTTAAGAAATTATGTATGCCCCCTTTTAGAATCATGTGGAATCAAATGCACTGGAGATGGTAAGGTATTGCAGTAACTTCACTGGAGGTGAATAATACCTATTAATTTTGTATATTTTGTTAACTGTAGACTAAGCTCATTTGATGATGGAGAAAGGAACTTATGATGGTTTTTACATTAAAAAAAACAAGTAAACCTATTTCCCCAAATACTCTGTAAATTCCCTTAAGACTGAGATTGTATTCCTTCCTTTTGCGTTTCCTTCACATATGCATTGAATGGTACTGATTACATCATCTGTAATAATAATAGCATTACCGCTCATTTGTGAAGTCCTTTACAGTTTACGAAGCATTTAGACTGATATATCCTTTCACCTCAAAGATCCTTATATACATATTTAATTCCCGTGTTATAGAAAAGAAAACCAAGAGAGGAAATGACTTGCCCAAGATTACACAGTTAGTGACAGAATCAACATTTAAACTTGAAGTTCCTCCCAATTCTTGTGAAAATAGTCTACCTGTTCTTTTTTTTTTTTTTTTTTTTGAGACAGAGTCTCACTGTGTTGCCCGGGCTAGAGTGAGTGCCGTGGCGTCAGCCTAGCTCACAGCAACCTCAAACTCCTGGGCTCAAGCGATCCTCCTGCCTCAGCCTCCCGAGTAGCTGGGACTACAGGCATGCGCCACCATGCCCGGCTAATTTTTTTCTATATATTTTTAGTTGTCCAATTAATTTCTTTCTAATTTTAGTAGAGACGGGGTCTTGCTCTTGCTCAGGCTGGTCTCCAACTCCTGAGCTCAAACAATCCACCCGCCTCGGCCTCCCAGAGAGCTAGGATTACAGGCATGAGCCACTGCGCCCGGCCCGGTCTACCTGTTCTTGACACTTCTGAAAGTAAGCACAATATGAGTAGAATAAAATGAAGTCTTTCTGGTTTTCGTCATATCAATGAGAACCTTATCAGAATGACAGAGCCAGCTGCTTTGTAGCTGGAACTTCTGAGGGAAACGTGTAGAGAAGGATTATTGAAGCTTTGTAACATGGACCATCTTATTATAGAAGTAAAGGGCTACATTTGAAGTCTTAACCCAGTGAGGTTGGAAAACAGAGATTGGCTGGAGGAAAACTGTAGAACTATTTTCTTCACTCCGCTGCCAACTTATTTCAGTTTTCTTTTCCAAAGCACACACTGGCCATGGAATTTAACTTTTAATAAAATGTACAACAGATATTTTCCTACCACAGCTTAAAAGAAGAGTTGAAGAAGGCAGGTAACTCAATAACTCAGTACTTTATATGATTTAAGAGACCTACCATTATAGAATGTGATACCAAAGGTTATCACTAGACCCTTAATTTTGCAGATGAGGAAACTGAGGTCTCAAGGAGTGTAGTCAGTTACCAGAGGTCACAATTTAAAACCTTCCTTTCTGTTGAGAATTCTCCTTATAACGTAGAACCAAGGCCCTACCAATTTCCCCATTTTTATCAGATCAACTTCCCTTCTAAGTTTGAGATCACGAGTGGCCTCATCGCAGGAAGGCCAGGTCAAAGCCATAGCCTCTGCATTGTTCTCAGTAATGAGAGCCAGGGCCCAGGGACACAGAGGGGCAGGCAGTGATGGTTCTAGGTGAGATTGCTAAGGTCTACTAGTGCCTTCTGAGTTATTACTGGTGTGCTCTCTTGGTTTAGTAAATAGAAAAACTGGACTAGGATTCTAGCCTGACTCTGGCATTAATTATTTATGATAATAATTGCAATGGATATTATTTTGGGAGCACTTTCTATGAACCCATGTGCCTTATAATGTGTTAAATACTTTATATCCATTACTTCATTTAATCTTCAAAACAAATAACAGGTACTATTATTAGTCCTACTTGATTGATGAGGAAAATGAAGCAGGGAAAATAAATAACATGTCCAAGGTCATTGTTTCTAAGTGGCACAGTCTAGGTCTATTAGACCCCAAAGCCCATCCTTTTAACTATGCCTACCTGATGCAAAGTCACTACCTTGCTCCTGGCATCTGTCCTTTCAGATAATGATAATACTTGACACCAAAGGAACTTATTTTGTAATAAACAGGATTCTGTATGTAATGTATATGTTACCAGGAGGTACTCTTTTCATCTCTAGTTGACAGATGGGGATACTGAGGGATGGAATGGTTTTGGAACTTGTTCAAGATCACCCAGATCGGAGGAATCGGATTTTGAACCCAGCTCAGCTGGATCTAGACTCCACACCCTTAATCATCATGCCAACTATAGAAGATGGACAATTAAATATCTTAAGTTATCTTTGGCTCCATTAATAATTTTCTGAGCATGCTAGGTACATGCTAAAGTGTGAATTCTGTAGGGCTAGGGATGGAATAAACCTTTTTCTACACTGGCTCCCTTCCAGTCAATTAACGTGTTCTTTTAAAGGAAAGAACCATGTCTTATGGAAAAATTTGGTGTGTTGTGATTAGGAAATATGAAAAAGAAGACAGATTTCCCATATTCCTTTCTCCCCCTGAAATGAAAAAGAATTTTCTGAAAGGGATATGAGTAATAGCTTAGACTGAGGCATACTCTTGATACTGGTTTTGAAGTATTCCATCCACTGGCGGACTGTGGAATCTCCCAGTAGATATATGGATTTTCCTCTCAGGCATTCATTCATTTCAACTGTAGCCAAACTACAGGAGGCAGGATTCCATGTGTTTTTCCAGACATGCCCACTGGGGACTGTGGACGTCATTCCAGGCTTGCATTTCTCTTTCATTGGAACTGTTTCTTCTGCCAAAGAATCAGCAAGACAGGATCTTCTAAAACATCACATTGTCCATTGGTATTTATTAAGAGCCGTCTGTCTTTTCTAAATATCATCTTAATAGGGGATGAGGGTGGTAGTAGTGGTAGAAAAGCCTTATTAGTGTATCCTCTTAGTGGAATAGCCATTTTTTAGTAAAATTTTTCTCTGATGTGAATTTCCTAAATGATATCCATTAACGTTCGTTATAACAGCACATGCATCCTTCCAGAAAAAAAAAAAATGGTGTTTTGGGTAAAATTGAAGTATTTGTGAGCCTTCCTATGAAAGTAAAGTCATCAATTCTTGCATAGTAATGGAAGCCCAATTATTCTAGCATTTTAGCCCACTTTACCCCTGGCACTCTGTTATAGTGTCTTAAATGCCACCATCAAACTGTAAATCCTTTAAGTGAAATACAGATGATATAAAAGAAGTTAACAACTAGTTTGGCTTGGGAACTGGTCAATTGAATGGATATGGCTATAAGCCAGAGAAAGTCCTGGGGGCCCAAGATGGACCAGATATTAACCCCTTAGTCATTGGTTTCTGAAGAGTCTGGGAATCAGAGGGGCTTAAGTGCCTAGGATGCTGAGGAGCCCATGGTAGGTTTGGGGCAGTGATTATTCATTAACTAAAGGAAGTAGTTTAATATTTTAATTGGGATGAGTATATCCCTGTATGTGGGGTGAAAAATAAAATTTATACATATAGGTACATATTTACACTTCAGTATGGATTAGTGATTAGCAAGCTTTTAATGTTTAACTTACAGAGACATAAAAGTGTTTGCTTTAAATCATTTTAGATATGAATTTCCTAGGTTGCTTGGAGTCAAAGAAATTGAAGAGAAATTAGTAAATATAAGTGTGGAAGTTCTATGTTGTATGCTAAAAATTATTTAAAAGGTGGCAACGACCAGGAGAGAGGAATTGTAGTAAGTGGACTGACTCCTAGATGGCAGGTTGGAAACTTCCAGATGATGATTCTTGGGCTAGTAGTGACGTGGGAAGTGGTAGTGGCAGTGGTGTGGGGAGGGCTGGGGTGGGAGAGGTAAGAACTAGGTGTAGAATTGGGAGAGGGTTTTAATGCTTAAAGGTTGTTGTGTAAAATAGGCAGGTAATCCATTGCCTGATGAGTAAACTGATAATGACAGTTACAGTTACTATAAGAGGTCCATTATATCCCAGTGATTCCAGTTATTGCCTCACTTAAGAAACTGGTCTCTTGGTCCACCTTAGACAAACCAGATGAGCAGACTGCTGAGAGGACTGAAACAGTGAACAAGTCCATCAGAAAGAGGAAACCCTTTAAATGGGTTTAGAACTAACCACCACCCACCAAACACAGGAGCACTTACTGTTACATTTGGAGACACTAATCACATTGAAGTTTTCCATAATCTCTACACCCACATTTGACCTTAAAGAGACAAATACAGAAATTAATCTGCAGGTGGCTCCAAATCAGGAAACAGTCAAGAAGCCAGATTATGCAGTGCTTCAGTTATTTCTTAGTGATACGCCAATTACTGTGCCCATACTTTCAGGCCATTTAGTAAATTTCCATTTCTTTGCCTCATACTCCATGGGATACAGTTACCCAGAAGGTGTGAAGGTGATTTATTGAGATGCAGAAAGAATAGTGCACACACACATACACAGGTGGGTATTTCTCATTCTCTTTTAGTTTTTTTTCTGCCTATATTTTTATTTCATTCAAAAGAATTAAATTTCCAAAAAGTATGGGGACTACAAGAGAGTGGGCACTGTCCCGAAATGAATTCACAGGTCCTTTCCCAAAAGGCTCTTATTAAAGAGTCCCAGAGTTGATATACTCATAGCACTTTCCTGTCGATTGACATATAGGCCAAATCATAATATTTGCCCTGGTAGTCTCCAGAAATAATGATTTACCTTTCAAAGAGGCTCTTTTCTTGTTTGCTAAGATAAGAAACATTCTTGTTCTTGGAATGCATGTGGGTGAGTGCAGCACAGGGCATGTATTGAGGCTTCACACAATAAAAGGCTTCTTGGTCTTGAGCATCCAGGTACTGACACAGGTCAGCACTTGAGTTTAAAACCAGGGCACAATCAGTGTTGATCTGGGAGGTGCCACTGGAAAACTGGCCTGTGAAGATTATCCTATCGTAGCCTTGGTTCCTTGACCTCCAGAGAGCCGACACCCCTTCACTGGGATGGATGAGCAGGAGAGACAGGGAGACTCGGCCCTCCCAGAACAAAGTAAAGCTGATGAGGTAGGTGCCATTGTTGAAGTCGGTCACCTTTCCTGAAGCGCCTGCTTTCAGGGATGGGGAGGACATCCTGGCCCTCAGGAAATCCCCACCATATTGCTTCCTGTGTCCCAAGTGGTCCCTGGCCTCCAGCAGGATGTCCAGCTGGTTCCCCCTGCAGTAGGTGTGTCGAGGGTTGAGGATGGTGGCTGTGCTTTGTGCAGCACTGGTGGTGGTGTTCACGTGGGTGAAAGGTCTGGGAGGGATCTGCTGGTTTAGTTTCTCCATGATTACCTTTATTCTCATCTCAGTCTCTGCTGCTGAAATTACTGGACACAGTGATGCTTCAGGCCATGTGGGCTTTGAGATAAAATTCCACTGATGGAGGGAGATGGGCAAGTTGAGTGCAGTCCATAACTGAAAGGACAAGAAATAGAATGGAGACCATAGAAAATGTTCCTGTTTAATGTAGTAATTTTTGGTGGGTTAGCCAATGTTTGTGTTTTATAGAATAATGAGAAGTACAAAAATTAAGTGAGACTGAGATTTTGTGATCATATATGTTTCATAGACAAAACACTTTTCTTTAGAAAATTTGTTGGTGTAACTCTACCTCTCACTGGCTAACCTTTTTTGGAAGAGCAATTTAACCCCAAAGAACCCTAGGATTTTCTACCTTAAAATGATGGTGATAAAATCTACTTTATAGGACAATTATGAAGACCAAATGAGAAAATGTTTTTTTGACTGCATAGTAGAGAATAAATGCTTATTGTTGCATTATTTTTTATCTTAAAACTAAAATTTAGTCAAAAATGTTTAATCCCAGACAAATAAAAGCCAAGGGAGTACATCACCACCAGACCTGTCTTATAAGAAATGCTAAAGGGAGTTCTTCAAGCTGAAAGAAAACGATGCTATGTACTATCATGAAAACACATGAAAGTATAAAACTCACTAATAAAAGTCAGTACACCGTCAAATTCAGAATACTGTACACAGTCAAATTCAGAATACTCTAATACTCTAATAGTGATATGTAAATCACTTATATCTTTAATATGAAGGTTAAAAGACAATGCTATTAAAAATAGTAGTAGCTACAAAAATTTGCTAAGGGACACACAATATAAAAAGATATAAATTATGACATCAAATATTTTAAATGTTGGGGGTGGAGTAAAAGTGTGTAGAGATTATTTTTATGCAAAGTTAAGTTATCAGCTTAAAATAGCCCATTTAACTGTAGGATATTTTTGTAAGCCTCATGGTAACCACAAAGAAAAAAAAAACTACAGCAGATATACAAAAGATAAAAGGTGAGGAATCAAAACATAACACTAGGAAAAATCACTTAATCGTAAAGAAAGACAGCAAGAGAGGAAAAAAGGAACAAAGGATGGACAAAACAACCAAAAAACGATTAACAAAATGGCGGTAGTAGATCCTTATTTATCAATAATTACCTTGAATGTAAATGGATTAAATTCTCCAATCAAAAGACATAGAGTGACTGCATAGATTAAAAAAAAAAAAAACAACAAGATCCAACTATATGTTAGGCTACAAGAGGCTCACTTCACCTGTAAGGACACACACAGACTGAAAGGGAAAGGATGGAAAGGATATTCCATGCAAATGGAAACCAAAACACAGGAGGAGTAGCTACACTTTTATCAGATAAAATAGACATTAAGTAGAAAATGTAAAAAGAGACAAAAAACATCATTATATAATAATAAAGGGGTCAATTCATCAAGAGAAAAAAATAATTGTAAATCTATATGCACTCTATATTAGAACATCTAAATATATACAGCAAATACTAATAGATCTGAAAGGAGAAATAGTTTAGTACAATGATGGTAGGGGACTTCAGTACCCACTTTCATCACTGGACAGATCATCCAAGGCAAGAAATCAATAAGGAAACATTGGCCTTAAACTACCCTTTAGACCAGTGGATCTCACAGACATATATGGAATATTCCATCCAACAACATCCAAATACACATTCTTCTTAAGTGCACTCAGAACACTCTTGAGGACAGATCATATGTTAGGCCACAAAACAAGTCTTAACACATTTAAGAAGATTGAACTAATATCAAGTATCTTTTTGGACTATAATGGTATGAAACCAGAAATAAATAATAGAAGAAATTTTAGAAAATTCACAAGTACATGCAAAATAAATAACCTGCTCCAGTTGTACTAGACAAAGAAGAAATTAAATGGGGGATTAAAACCTTAAGACAAATGAAAATGGACACACAACATACCAAAATTCCCGGATACAGAAAAATTTTGGGAGGGAAGTTTACAGCAATATGTGCATACATCAAAAAAGAAAAAAGCTCTCAAATAAAAAGCCTAATGTTACACACTGAGGAGCTAGAAAAATAAGAACAAACTAGCCCAAAGTTAACAGAAGAAAGGACATAATAAATATCAGAGCAGAAATAAATGAAACAGAGACTAGAAACACAATAGAAAGGATCAATGAAACTAAGTGTTGCTTTTTAAAAAATGTAAACAAAATTGAAAAACCTTTAGCTAGAGTGAGAAAGAGAGAAGACTTAAATAAAATCAAAAATGAAAGAGGAGACATTACAATTGATACCACAGAAATACAAAGGAACATAAGAGACTACGATGAACAATTATATACTGACAAATTGGATAAACTAGAAGAGATGGATAAATTTGTAGACATATGTAACCTACCAAGACTGAATCATTACGAAATAGAAAATCTGAACAGACTAGTAACAAAAAAGGACACTGAATCAATAATAAAAAGTCTCCCACCAATGAAAAGCCCAGGACCTGATGGCTTCTCTGCTGAATCCTACCAACCATATAAAGAACTAAGTCCTTCTCAAACTCTGCCAAAAAAATTGAAGAGGAGGGAATTCTTCAAAACTCATTTTATAAGGTAAGCATTACACTGATACCAAAGCCAGACAAGGACAGTAGAAGAAAAGAAAATTCTAGACCAATATTCCTGATGAACATAGATGTAAAAATTCTTAACAAAATACTAGCAAACTGAATTCAACAGTGCATTAAAAGGATCATTCCCCATGATCAAGCAAGATTTGTCCCAGGGATGCAAGGATGGTTCAATATACATAAATCTATAATTGTTATATCCCACATTAGCATAATGAAGGACAAAACCCATATGATCATCTCAATAGATGAAGAAAAAGCATTTGACAAACTTCAACATCCATTCATGATAACAACTCTCAGCAAATCAAGTATAGAAGGTGTTTTGGAAAAACTCTCAAACCATGTTTTTCCCTTGTTCTCACACTAATACAGCCATCAACACAGAAGATTTCTACTACCGAATGTGTGGGTTTTCCCCCCACACACACCAACTGATACTAGTTCAGTGTCCTCTAATTCAATTCTAATGCTATCTACCTGGAGATAGCATCAGATCCCATGGGTTGAGGGCTCAGTCCCCAAGAATTCCTCTGCTTCAGGCACCAGTTGCAAGTTAAGGCCTCCAGAACTTCTGAGCAACTGGCTTCAAGTTGGGGTTCCCATGACCTCTTCTTTGGGTTCAAGTAATTTGCTGGAGCAGCTCACAGAACTCAGAGAAACACTTAATTACATTTTCTGGTTTATTATGAAGCATGTTACAAAGCATACAGATGAAGAGATGCATAAGATGAGGTATGGGGGAAGGGGCCCAGAGCTTCCATGCCCTTTCTGGGCATGCCACCCACTAGGAACCTCCATGTGTTCAGCCATTGAGAAGCTCTCTGAACCCTGTCCTTTTGGGTTTTTATGGAGGCTTCATTACATAAGCATCATTGATTAAACCATTGGCTATTGGTGATCAATTTGACCTTCAGCGCTTCTCCCCAATCAACCCCTGAGGTTGGGAGTTGGGACTGAAAGTCTCAATCCTGCAATAATGCCTTTGTCTTTCCTGTGACTGGCCCCATCCTGAAGCTATTAGAATATATTACATTCGAATACAAAAAGCACTTTGGAAGTTCCAAGGATTTTAGGAATTGTATGCCAGGAAATAGGGATGAAGACCAAATATGTATTTCATAATGTCCCAGAAGGAATGTACCTCCAAACAGTAAAGCCTGTATATGACAAACCACAGATAACATCACACATAATGGTGAAAAGTTGAAAGCTTTTCCTCTAACATCAGGAATAAGAGAAGGATGCTCTCACCACTTCTGTTTGACATAGTACTGGAAGTCCTAGCCAGAGCAATTAGGCAAGAGGAAGAAATAAATGACATCTAAATTGGAAATTAAAAACTTAAATTGTGTCTGTTTGCTGACTACATGTCTTATGTATAGAAAACTCTGAAGACTCCACCAAAAAACCT
>NW_012151951.1:14239816-14241836 GCF_000956105.1 Propithecus coquereli
ATCTGGAAAAAAAATAAACAATAAAACGCTAAAAGCACTGGAGAGTGAACACAAGAAGACAGAAACTGGAGGAGGATCCATATTTGGAAGAAGGGACAGCACTGCAGTTGCATTATAAGAAGTGCTAACTGAATTTCTTCAAGCTGAAGGGAAATTACACTAGATGGGAACACAGATCTTCAGGAAGGAATGAAAAGCATCCGAAATGGTAAATATGTGGATAAATACAAAAGACTACATGTTTCTCTCTTAATTTCTTTAAAATGGATATAATTACTTAAAGTAAAAACTATAAATTTATAATAGTATAGCAACTATAGCATAGAGAATGGGGTGGGGTATAATGGAACTAAATGGCTGAAAGGTTATTGCAGATTACATGAAATAGCACATGACTAACTTTAAAAGTTAAGAATGTGTATTGTAATCCCTAGATAAACCACTTCAAAAATAAACAAGCTATAGCCATAAAAGCAATATAGAAACTAAAAGGAAATAGTAAAAGAAAAAAATTCCAATCAACCCTAAGAAGCCAAGTAAAGGAAAAGAAAGGAAAAACAAACAAACAAACAAAAAACCATAGGAGCCAAACAGAAAACAAATAGTAAAGTGGTGGATCTAAATCTACTCTTATTCATTGCAAACAGGAAGACACCACGACACACAGTCATCAGACTGACCCAAATGACCGCCAAAGAGGCCCTCCTATGAGCTGTAAGATGAAAGAAGCAGGTAACCTACAAAGGAAAACCCATAAGAATAACAGCAGACTTCTCAACTGAGACCTTACAAGCAAGAAGAGACTGAGGCCCCATTCTCACTCTTCTCAAACAGAATAATGCCCAGCCTAGAATCTTGTACCCTGAAAAACCAAGTTTCTTATATGAAGAAGAAATAAAGACTTCTCAGACAAGCAAAGACTGAGGGAATTCATTAAGATAAGACCTACCCTCCATGAAGTACTCAAAACAGTGTTACACACGGATCAGCACAATAAACACTCACCAATGTAAAATCATACAAAAGCTAAAGGTCAAAGGCCAGTGGCCAGTGGCCACAGTGGCTCAAGAGAGAAAACAAAGCAACAAAGTTCAACTCAACAGGATGAACAGAAATCTGCCCCACTTATCAGTTCTCTCAATAAATGTGAACAGATTGAACTGTCCACTAAAGAGACAGGCTGGCTGAATGGATAAATATACACAAGTCAAGTATCTTTTGTCTTCAGGAAACACATCTGACCCACAAGGATGCATTCAAACTCAAGGTGAAGGGATGGAAAATAATATTTGAAGCAAACGGAAGCCAAAAGAAAGCTGGTGTGGCAGTTCTGATTTCAGATAACTTAGTTTTCAAATCAACAAAAGTAATGAAAGACAAAGATGGTCACTATAATGGTGAAGGATACAATTCAACAAGAAGACATAACAATTCTAAATATTTATGCACCTAACTCAGGTACACCCAGATTCAAAAAGCAAATCCTACTTGATCTAAACAAAATGATAAACAGCAACACCATAATAGCTAGAGACTTCAACACTCCTCTCACAGAACAGGACAAATCCTCCAAACAGAAAATAAACAAGGAAACAATGGACTTAAACAGAACTCTAGGTCAAATGGGCCTGACTGACATTTACAGAACATTCTACCCCCAAACCACTGAATATATGTTTTTCTCATCAGCTCATGGGACATTCTCTAAGATTGACCATATCCTAAGCCACAAAGCATATCTCAAAAAATTTAAAAAAATAGAAATTATACCATGCATCTTCTCAGACCACAGTGGAATAAAACTGGAAATCAACTCCAACAGAAACTCTCATCTCTATACAAAGTCATGGAAACTAAACAACCTTCTGCTGAATGATTATTGCATTAAGGAGAAAATCAAGATGGAAAGCAAAAGATTCTTTGAACTAAATGATAAAGGAGACACAAGTTATCAAAATCTGTGGGACACAGCTAAAGCAGTCTTGAGAGGAAAATTTATATCCATAAATGCTGACATCTG
>NW_012151951.1:14242526-14244471 GCF_000956105.1 Propithecus coquereli
AAAGGATGCAACAAAAAAGAAAACTGCAGACCAATATCCTGTATGAATATAGATACAAAAATTCTCAACAAAATCCTAGCCAACCGAGTTCAGGAGCTTATCAAAAAAAGAAAAATAATAATAATCCATCACGACCAAGTGGGCTTCATCCCAGAGATGCAGGGATGGTTCAACATATGCAACTCTATAAATGTAATTAACCACATAAATAAAAGCAAAAACAAAGACCATATGATGCTCTCAATAGACATAAAAAAAGAATTTGACAAAATTCAGCACCCTTTTATAAGAACGTTTAACAAAATAGGCATAGACAGAACTTACCTAAAAATAATCCAAGGCATATATGACAAACCCACAGCAAACATCATACTGAATGGGGAAAAATTGAAAGCATTCCCACTTAGAACTGTAACCAAAGTTGCCCTCTATCACTGCTTCTATTCAACATAGTGCTGAAAGTCCTAGCCAGAGCAATCAGACAAGAGAAGGAAATCAAGGGCATCCAAATGGCAGCAGAAGAGGACAAACTATTGCTCTTTGCTGACGATATGATCTTATATCTAGAAAACCCCAAAGATTCTGCCATGCGACTACTGGAATTGATAAACAAATTCAGCAAAGTCTCAGGTTACAAAATCAATGTATAGAAATCAGTACCATTCCTACTCGCCAACAACAGTCAAGCTGGGAACAAAATCAAAGACTTAACACCCTTCACAATAGCAAAAAAGAAAATAAAATACCTAGGAATATATTTAACTAAGGAGGCAGAAGACCTCTACAGGGAGAACTACGAATCACTGAGGAAGGAAATAGCAGAGGATGTAAACAGGTGGAATACCATACCATTCTCATTGGTCGGCAGAATCAACATTGTTAAAATGTCTATACTACCGAAAGTGATCTACAGATTCAATGCAATCCCTATTAAAATATCAACATTATTTTTCACAGATCTAGAAAAAATAATGCTATGCTTCGTATGGAACCAGAGAAGACCCTGTATAGCAAAAGCAATCTTAAGCAAAAAGAACAAATTGGGAGGCATCAATTCACCAGACTTGAAGCTATACTACAAGGCTATAGTAACTAAAACAGCATGGTACTGGCACAAGAACAGAGACATAGACCAATGGAACAGAACTGAGAAGTCAGATATAAAACCATCCTCGTATGGCCATCTAATCTTTGACAAAGCAGACAAAAACATACACTGGGGAAAAGAATCCTTATTCAATAAATGGTGCTGGGAAAATTGGATAGGCACATGTAGAAGACTCAAACAGGACCTGTACCTTTCACCTGTCACAAAAATCAACTCATGCTGGATAACAGACTTAAACCTAAGGCATAAAACTGTAAGAATTCTAGAAGAAAATGTTGGAAAAACTCTTATAGTCATTGGCCTAGGCAAAGAATTTCTGAAGAAGACCCCAAAGGCAATCACAGCAATAGCAAAAATAAATAAATGAGACCTGATAAATTAAAAAGCTTCTGCACAGCCAAGGAAACTATCACAAGAGCAAACAGACAGCCTACAGAATGCGAGAAAATATTCACATATTACACCTCTGATAAAGGGCCGATAACCAGAATCTATACAGAACTCAGGAAGATTAGCAAGAAAAAATCAAATAACCCTATCAAAAAATGGGCAAAGGACATGAACAGAAACTTTTCAAAAGAAGACAGAATAATCATCAAAAAACATATGAAAAAATGCTCAACATCTCTAATCATCAGGGAAATGCAAATCAAAACCACAATGAGATATTACTTATCTCCAGGGAGAATGGCCTTTATCGAAAAGTCCCAAAACAATAAATGTTGGTGTGGATGCAGAGAGATAGGAACACTCATACACTGCTGGTGGGACTGCAAACTAGTACAAGCTCTGTGGAAAGTAATATGGAGATACCTCAAAGAGCTACAAGTAGAACTA
>NW_012151951.1:14244966-14279158 GCF_000956105.1 Propithecus coquereli
TCTACTCTTAATAATTCCATTAAATATAAATAGACTAAACACTTCATTAAAAGGCAGAGATGAAAAGCAAAACCTATTTTCTGTCTACAAGAAATGCAGTTTAAGTATAAAGATGCCTATAGGTTGAAAGTAAGTAGATGGAAAATGATGTATCATTTAAGTATAAAAAAGCTAATATTGACATTAAAGTAGACTTTTTGACAAAGAATATTACTAGAAATGGAGATGAACATTTCATAGTGATAAAAGGGTCAATTTTTCAGTAAACATAGCAATCATAAATGTGTATGTGCCTATATATACATGTGCCTGTACATGAAGCAAACATTGATAGAATTCAAGGGAGAAATAGAAAAATCCACAGTCATAATTGAAAATTTTAAAACTTCTCTCAGTAGTTGCTGTAGGAACTACTTGAAAAAATGAGTAAGGATCTAGAGGATCTAAATAACATTATAGTAATGTCTTTTAACCATTATACCACATCATCAAATATTTCTATATCATCACAACGTCAAATGAAAAGTATGTGATTTTTAGAATGGTAGAATAATTTTATGTGCACAATATTTTTGGTAGAAATATAATGGGAAAATTATGATTCAAAATGAGGGACTAAGCACATATTGCAGCCTCAATTTCCCACCATAAAATCCTATAAAAGACAGAAAGGAACCTTATTTTAGGAAATAGGAAGAGATGCCTTAATTTAACCAGAACTTCTGAGGAATCTCTTGAAAAACAAAAGATGAATTTAGATTGAGGAAGAAAATCATAGCTCCAAATGCAAGTAGAGGAGGGTTTTGCTAAAGATAGAAGCTGTAGAATAAATATACTTTCTATTCTCAGAGAGATGCTAGATGACATAAATGAATCAATTAGAGAATTTGGAAAGCAAAATTTTGCTGTTCAGTATACAAAAATCAATTGCATTCCTCTAGATCAGCAACAAATAATTAGAAAATGCAATTTTAAAAGAACACCGTTTACAGACAAAAAGTTATAGCAACAGAAAAGTATAAAGTACCTGAGTGACATCACCAACATGGCAGAATAGGAAGCTCCTCAATCTCTCTCCATTCACAGATGCACCAAATAAACATCTATCCATGGACCAATTTCCTCTGAGTAAGAGAGTTAGAGACCAGTTGGGAGACTCCTACCCACCAGTCAACTGAGAAAAAATCCACATCAAATGGATAGGAAGAGCTGAGGTGCACGTGGGCATGGACTCTACCCAGGCACTGTGCCATAAAATTGGGAAAGAAATTCCCAACATCCAGTTTCTCCCTGTGGAGAGGAGGATTTGGACCTCACGTATAGGACCCTAACCCTAAGTTTCCTCATGATTGGACTCTTATCATCAACTAGAGGAGTGGAGGGGATTGGACACAAGCATGTCTCTCCGGACCATAGGAAAAAGAGTGGCAGTTTTGTCCGAGCACTTCAGCGGCTTTATCAGAGAAGGAGCTCTCTGTTTCCTCTATAAGGGGTTTACAAAACACCTTTCTAGTAGCTACCTGGTGGCCTTACTTCTAAAAAACTTGCATCAGGAAGTTAAAGAGACAGTCAATTATTAACCTGCTGCCAGCCTGGGAGGAGTTTGCACTCACACCAAACACCTCAACTCTTACAACATCTACCTAAGGGACTGCATCCTAAATCTCCTAACTCTGGGAGCAGAAGGGACTGGCATACATGTGTCTCTCTAGATGGCAGGAAAAAAGGTACATTTTAAAATGGCATGCAAGCACCTCCAGGGACTTCCGGCCCCTGGAGTGATGCTGAGAAGGAGCAGGAGAAATGCAACTCTCAGTTTCTCCCCAGAAGGGGTTTAAGACACACATTGAGAGCCACAATTTTTAAAGGTAATTATTGAAGGACTCCATCTTAAATCCAGTACCCCTGGGAATAGAAGAGACTAGGCATATGCAAGGCTTCCTTGATCACAGAACAGAGAGATAGGTTTAAACAGGAATCCAGACACTTCCAGGGGCTACATCTCTTTGGGGCAGTGCAAAAGGGGCAAGAACATGGAACTCTCACTTTCCCTCTAGAAGAGGCTTACAACACCCCCCCTACCACACACACCCGGTGGCTACTTGACAGCCTAATTTCTAAAGAACTTGCATCAGGGAGCTAGCAGGGCAAACAAACAGGGTTTCTGTAGCTGGAGTCAGAGCTTGGCACTTCATGAGACTTCCCCCAGGCTCACCCTAGAGATAAATCCAGGCCTATCCATTCTTTCTGGATGGAGTTGGGCCATGTGCCAAGTACCACAACTTCCATAGCTTCCACCTCAGGGATTGTCTCTTTAATGACCTACCTTTGGGAGTCAAAGGGGCTTTGCAATCCTGAGTTACTCAAGACCACAGAAAATAAACAGGTGGATGGAGGAAAAACTGAGGTGCAGGGGCCCACTCCCAGTAGCTATCTCTCCAGGATCAGAAGGTGCAGCCTGAGTGTAAGTATGGGGATTTGCCATAGATCCTCTCCCTTGCTTAGTGTAGAGAGAGTGGGAGATAAACTCTTGCACCCAGCCCCTGCATGAAGATATAAAGAACTGAAAGACACATTCAACACCCCAGTGAATTGTCATGTATAGGAGAACCACCATAAAACTATCAGCAGATTTATCAGCAGAAACCTTGCAAGCAAGAAGGGAGTAGAATGATATATTCAAAATTCTGAAAGGAAAAGATTGCCAACCAAGAATACTATCACTAGCAATCCTGTTTTTCAAAAACAAAGAGGCAACAACGATTTTCTCAGACAAACAAAAACTAAGAGAGTTTGTCACCACTAGGCATACATTACAAAAAATGCTAAAGTAAGTTCTTCAAGCTGAAGTAAGGTGATGATGCTAATTAGAAACATAAAAACATATGAAAGTATAAAACCTGCTGATACAAGTAAGACTGTTGTCAAATTCAAAACACTTTGTTACTGTAACAACAGTGGGTAAATCAATTATATCTCCATTATAAAGGTCAAAAAGCAAAACCATTAAAAACAACTGAAGCAATAATTTTTTAAAAGATATAAAGTTTGACATCAAAAACATGCATGGGAAGAGGGAGAGTAAAAGTAGAGAGTTTGTGTATGTGATCAAAATAAAGCTGTTATTAGCTTAAATTAGCCTGTTATAAGATATTTTGTGTTAGCCTTAGGGTAACTACAAAACAAAAGCTTATAATAGACAGGCTTATCTTTATAAAAGATAAAGTGAAAAGAACCAAAGCGTATCACTGCAGAAAGCCATCAAACCACATAGAAAAAAAGCAAGAGAGAAGGGAACAAAGCATCTACAAAGCAACTAGAAAACAATTAACAAAATAGCAGGAGTATGTCCATACCTATCAATAATAACCCTGAATATAAATGGATTAAATTCTCCAATTAAAAGATATGAAGTGACAGGCAGAGCAAGATGGCCAAATAGAACTTTCCAGCTATCATCCCTGCGCAGGAACACCAAACTGAATAACTATCCATGCAACAAAGCACCTTAATAAGAACCAAAAATCAGGTGAGTGATCACAATACCTGGTTTTAACATTGTATCAAGGAAAGAGGCACTGAAGAGAGTAGAAAAGACAATCCTGCATTGCCTACACCACCCCTCCCCTACACCCTGGCAGGACCCTATAGAGAAAGAATGTGTGTGCTTGGGGGAGGGAGAGTGAAGTGATTGTGGAACTTTGCAGTGGAACTCAGGGCTTCCCTATCACAGCGGAACACAACACAGCGTAGAATTTGGCTGGTACCCATGGAGAGCATTTAGACCAGTCATGGCTAGAGGGGAATCCTCCACCCCAAAGGTAGGAACCTGAGGTCTGGCTGGCTCCACCACCAGCTGACTATAGTGGCATGGGGCCTGGAATAAATTTAAAAGGCTGTCAGGCCACGAAGACTGCATCAAGATTGGAAAGGAGGAAGTTAAATTGTCACTGTTTGCAGATGACATGCTCTTATATTTATAAAAACCTAAATACCCCAGCAAAACTGTTAGAACTGATAAACAAATTGAATAAAGTTGCAGGATACAAAATCAGTAGCATTTCTGTATACCAATAGCAAACAATCTGAAAAAAAAATCAAGAAATCGATCCCATTTACCATAGTTACAAAAAATGCCTAGGAATAATTTTAATTAAAGAGGTGGAAGATCTCTACAATGAAATCTATAAGGCACTGATAAAACAAATTGAAGAGGACACAAAAAATGGAAAGGTAATCCATGTTCATGGATTGGAAGAATTAACATTGTTAAAATTCTATACTAGTCAAAGTGATCTACAGATTCAGTGCAATCCTTATCAAAATACCAATGATGTTCTTCGCAGAATTAGGGAAAACAATCTTAAAATTCATATAGAATGACAAAAGACCCACAATAGCCAAAAAACCCCCAAAATACTGAGTAAAAATAACAAAACTGGAGGCATCACATTACATGACTTTAAATGCACTACAAAACTATGTTAACCAGAACAGCATGATACTGGCATAAAATCAGACACATAGACCAATGGAACAGAATAGAGAACCCAGAAATAAATCCACATATTTACAGTGAACTGATTTTTGACAAAAGTTCCAAGAATATAAAGTGGGGAAAGGAAAGTCTTTTTAATAAATGGTGCTGGAAAAACTGGACATCCATATGCAGAAGAATGAAACTATACCCCTGTCTCTTCCCACATACAAAAATCAACTAAAAATGGATTGGAGACTTAAATATAAGACCCCAAACTATGAAAATACTACATGCAAACTTAGGGAAAATGCTTCAGGACATTGGTCTAGGCAAAGATTGTTTGGATAAGATCTCAAAAGCACGGGCAACAAAAACAAAAGCTGTTGAAACTCTCCTCCTACAATCTATAGGCCTTGTAGTTTGGACTTTTCTTACAATAGGTTAGGTAGAGAGTAAAATAAGCTTTTACAAAACACAGAAAGCATTGCCTACCTTTGTGGTGTTTTGGAAAACTGTAAATGTGATCCAGGAGGCTAATACAAACAACAGCACCAACAGTGCCTTACAATTTGTCATTCTTGTTTTCATGATTAAGATCCTACAAGAGACAATACAAAAAACACACACACAAGCATACAACAAGACAAAACAGAAAAGAGAATGAACATGGAAATACATTAATTTTGGGGGGGCTTTTGATTATTTTTATCCTCAGACGAATTATTCCCAGAACTAAACCTTGGCCCTCCCAGCTGCTCTTGGTTATCTTTTGGCCATCAGTTGTATTATACATTATACAGAAGAGATATTCCGTGGAGTCCACCATGAACTCTAAGAAATTCAGCAGCTACGGGCCTGAAGAACTCAGGGTTGCTCATGTCTAGCTGAAGTCTCCAGGCTGTTTGTCACCTTACTAACAGGTTCCTTATTCTCTTAAACATGTTCTCTTAAACACAAAGAACAGACACAAAACACTCCAGCAAATATTGACACTGAGAACCACATGATTACAGTGCCGTTTGAACATAAATTAGTTTTCCAGCTTCCTTAATCCCTGTCTGTTAGTATGTTCGTCTTTCTTGTCTCATCAGTCTATCTAGCACCCTTCAAGCTGGAAGAGAATTATTTTAAAACTTACATTTATTACTTTCTTTAAAAATTTGTTAGGCTTTATCAATGTTTTTCTATGGTTCATCTTACTATTTATCTTTATACTGGAATTTCAAGTTCTCTTTTAAAATCAGATTGCTTGACTCTTGCCCTTCTAAAATTTTCCATCTGTCAAAATTTACTCTCCCTACCCCAAGTGCATATTATCTTGTACATAGTAGATACTCAATAAAATGTGCTGAATTGAACCAAAAGAATCTTAAATATTAATACAATGTAAGCAAGACAACAATATTTATCATATCTCAGACCAACAATGACAGCTTACGATCATACATTTGAATCCACCTGGGATTTGTATTCTTGATCTGATAGAAACAGCACTAGAAAGAGCAGCTGCCCAGGACAGCTGCACCAGTGCCCACTGTAGCTGCTTGGTCTGTGGTTCCCTCCATGGGTTTCACTTGTGCTGCCCCACACAGGAGGGTAAACATCTGTAAACATGTCCACCAATCATTCCACCCTTATTAAAAAAAAAAAACCAATAATGAAAGAATCAAGACATGGTTCACAAGGATATTCCAGATAATTCTTCTAACATCCTGGATCATGCTCTACCAAACCAGCCTTAACAATACTTCTTTATGTCTTTACATCATGACCTTTGGAAAAGCCGTGTGACTGATTCTAGGATTGCTCAATTCTTCCCTAAAGAGCCTATAATAAGAAAAAAATAGGAGGGCTGGGCCTCCCCTCCCATGGTGTGACCGCTCCCCCACCCACTCCGTGCTCTCCCCACTCCCCTCCCGGGGTGTGTGTGTGGGGAACCTCGTGGGTGGGGGCGGGTTGCGCTGTCGGAAAAGAAAACAAAACCAAACCAAAACAAAAAAAAAAGAAAAAAATATTTGCAGTGGGTTTGGTTTGGCTGCTCCTTAGGATACTGATGCCAGCAACCACCCAAGTACACAGTCTACTGTGACACACATAGATTTATGTATTTTGATTTGCTTTGGTCATTATTAATGTTAAACTGGTATGTTTTTATGAGGTAGGCATAATAGATATGCTTGATGTAAAGAACTGGGAGCACAAAAGAGACTTTAAATGATTTGCTTAGGTCATCTAATGAGCTTTGAGGCAGGGCTGAGTGCAGAATTCCTGTCATTTTGATCTCTGATTCAAAGCACTTTCCACTATCAGCATGACTCCACACGTAGGCTGTAACCAAGTTCAGGTAGATGTGATGATTCTTGTATTTGTTGTCCAGATTTATGTCATAAAATATAATCCAGAAGACAGTTCTTTGGGGGTGTGAGTAAGGCAAGAGTAATGCTGGCCAGGGTTTAAAGAGACCAAGCAAAATGGGCAGAGTGTCAGCATCAGGCAAATCAAAGAGCGGGTATCCAGGGAACATTCACTGGAAGCTGAGCCACAAGTAAAGTAAACAACTACTGTGGTCTCAGGGATCAAACAAGATGTTCCCCATCACTGTGGAGGCTATATTGGTTGGTAGGATGTCTCATTTCCATGGTTTTTGAGTACCGAGAGAGGGTCTCTAACCATGGAAGGATAAACATAAAGATTAGAGATGATGCAACAGCAAGAATGACTCAAGATTCCAGCCATGAGAATTTGGCATAGGACTCTTTATATGTCATTAAGCAATGATGAAGGGCACAGGCCGTTGTAGTTTAACCATGTTAATAATAGAGGGTAAAAAGACCAATGCTGTTGCAGGTTCATGGATAGATAGCTCACAATGGTCCCAGATTTACTAGTCACAGAGCATCATGGACTCTGCCATTTTCAGAGTGGCAATGCAAAAATGTATGAACTTTAGGGTGACTGCCATGCCCATAGCCCTCTTTGAAAAAGGTAGTGAAAAATGGTTATACCTAGGTTACTTATTACCCCACCACCCTGTAACAGAGATGGGCACCTGTGTCAAAGGCAACAAACTATATGGTGGCAGGAACCTATGGAGAGGCTGGCATGAGAACCTTGCTAAATAGGGGTGCTCCATTTAGGTGGTGACTGCCTACCACTCAGATCTCCTATTTGCTGGAATTTGAAAGAGATACATATATGCAAAGAAGAAACCAGTTGGTGGGAGTGAATGTGGAGAAGCACATAGATAGATTAGCAATAGCTAACATTTATTGAGGACTAACTATATATCCCCACCCTTACCATAAGACTAAAAGACATTAAGTAACACATAACAGTGGAATACTATAATGAACATTAAGTGGCAGACCCTCTCTACGATACAGCACAAAGGGAAGATCCAAAACTGTGGGTAGAGCAGACATTGAGATAAACACTATGACAAGCTAGCCCCCATTCCAAACATTATATATTGCTAAAGGAATTTGAAGTCTTTGGTACATTGAGGACAACCATAGTAACAATACACTTCAAACCCAGCCTGATTTGTGCCTAAATTAACACAACCACCCACACTAAAGGCCTAGCAGGACAAAACATATGCACATTTTAAAGCATAAAAATTATTTACTCAAGTCTCTACTATTTGATACAAAATGTCCCAATTTCAACAAAAAATTCTGAGGCATATGAAAGGCAGGGGAATAAAATGACACACTCCCATGAGGTAAAGAAAGCAACAGAATCAGATTCAGATATGACACATATTTGTAATTATCTAACAGAGAATTAAAAATCACTATGATTGATATGATAAAGTAATAGAAAAGCTGGATAACATGAAAGATCAGATGTGGAGTTTCAGCACAGTGGTGGATAAGAAAAACTCAAAATGATAGAAATAAAAACCACAGTAACAGAGTTGAAGAATGCCTGGACAGGCTCATCAGTAGACTTGAGGCAATCAAGTGAAGAATCAGTGAACTTGAAGATAGATTGGTAGAAATAACACAATCTGAAACCCAAAGAGAGAGAGAGAAGAAAAAAGAAGAGGGAGAACCCAAGATCTATGGGGGTAATAATAAATGGTTTAATATATGTGTAATTGGACTCCTAGAAGGAGACTAGTGATAGGGAATGACTTTTTAAGAGTTATTTTTAAAGAAATAATGGTTGATAATTTTCCAAAATCAATAATACACCAAACCATAAATCCAAGAATCTCAGTAAACACCAAGCACATAAATACCAAACACACACATGCATACACATAAACACATTACATTTAAACTGCTGAAAATAAAAGAGAAAAATCCCAAAGTTGGCCAAAGAAAAAGGACACATGACTTATAATAAGAATTACAGCAGACTACTTATCAGAAACCATGTAACCAGAAGAAAATGGAGTAAAATTTTTAAAGTGTTGAAAGAAAAAAAAAAATCGAAGAATTAGAATTCTATGCCTAGCAAAAATACCTTTCAAAAATGTAGTAGAAGTACTTACTTAGAAAACAAAAACAGAACTTATTACCAGCAGAGTTACACTTAAATAATACTAAATCAATCATATTCTTGAGTATGAAGAAATACAGTATCGGAGAGAAACTTGGGTCTGCACAAAGCAATACAGAAAATGAATAAATGAAGGTATAATATATAAAAATATTTTTTCCTTCTTTTTTTTGAGACAGAGTCTCACTCTGTCACCCCAGCTAGAGTACAGTGGCATCATCATAGCCCACTGCAACCTCAAACTCCTGGGCTCAAGTGATACTTCTGCCTCAGCCTCCCGAGTAGCTGGGACTACAGGCATGTGCCATGAATGCCTGGCTAATTTTTCTATTTTTTGTAGAGACCGGGGTCTCCCTCTTGCTCAGGCTGATCTTGAACTCCTGAGCTTAAGCAATCCTCCTGCCTCGGCCTCTCACAGCTTTTTTTCCCCCACATATTTTTAATTGCTTTAAAAGACAAATGGCTCTATAAAGTAAAAATAGTAGGCAGTGCACTATGTGTTTATAGGATATATTAAAGTAAAATGTATAACAACAAAAGCACAAGAAATGAACGGTAGGAAGTTGTAAAAACTATGTTAAAGTCCTTATACCACATGTGAAGTGGGCTAATACTGTTTGAATGTAGACTCTAATTAATTAAGAAAAATATTGCAATCCCTAGTGTAACCACTAAACATTTCTTTTAAAAAGAGGTATAAATAATAAATCAACAACGGAGATTAAATGGAATAAAAAATGCTCAATTAACCCAACAGAAGACAAAGAAAGAGGAAAACAAAGAGAAGTGAAACGTAGAAAACTACTATCGAGACAGATTTAAATCCAAAGATAGGAATAATCTAAAGCAGGGGTGGAAAATTTTCTTCTATAAAGACCCAGATAGTAAATATTTTAGGAAAAATAAATTATAAATAAGAAAACATAATAGGTATATTAAAATTAATCTTGTGGTATTTAATTAGAATTAGAGTTATCAGTATGTACTCGGAGTTTTTTGATAAATAAATAGATACGCATTTGCATGTATATGTACGTTCGTACACACAGATGTATATACCAATCTCTGTCCACTGAGAGGCCCCAGAAGCAGTGACGGTTAGTGCCCAGATCTTGGTTTCTTAATTCTTCAAGAAAAGGACCAAGAGCTCCTTGGTGAAGTAGTTGGTTGATTCTACTACTTTTTCAAGGGATATGAGATGAGCCTGAAGCATTTTATAGTGCTAGGAAATGCTTTAAAAAAAGGGAAAGGATATGTAAATATAGCACAGAAGCCAACCTGGAAGAGCTCCCCATGCCCAAAGTTGGAACACTTTGAGCAGCAAAATAAATAACAAGAGTTTTGGAATATAACCCATAGAATAAAAATAAATCCATGACTCTATGTTGATAAAAATAAATCATAGCATAAATAAATGGAGTAGGAGAAACAACTGTCCCCTACAGAAGAATTACAATTAAAATATGTAGCAAAAGTGAAGGAAATACAAAATCACCATGAGAACTCCTCTGTAATAATTGCTGTAGTCAAGATCTGCTGATGAATCCTAAAAGTAGTGAGCAAAAGTTTGAGGGGAAACAAGGATATCTTTCCACCAACATATTTTATTAATTTCAAAGTGAAAAATAGTAAGGTCCCAGTGGAGAAATTCAACAGACAACTGCTTATGCGAGTGACCTAGACTAGGTCCTGAAACAGAAGAAGGACATTACTGGAAAAATGAGCAAAATCCAAACAAAGTCTGTAGTTCAGGTGATAGTCACTAATGTACCAGTGTTAATTTCTTGATTTTGAACATGGTATGATGGTTATGCAAGATGTCATCACTCACTGAAGCTGGCTGAAGGGTATATGAAAATCCTCTGTACTACTTTTGAAATTTTTGTGACTCTAAAATTATTTAAAAGTAAAACATTTTAAAAACGTTTCCTTCTCAAATGGGAATGATAACATAGTTCTCCCTGCAATGATTCAGTTTCCCATATCATTTACAAATGAATCCACCAAATAGCCCATCATTTCCACACAGATTGGTGCTGATGGTGCTTCTGTCATTTCAAGTTGTCATCTCTTTTTCTGGGATCTTCATTGTGTTTGGTGTATTTTTCCTCTATCAATGTTCCACTGTTGCTTTTTGTTTTGATCTTTAAACGTGACTTCGTATATCTTATCTTCTAGGGTAAATCCCCTTTTGTGGCTCTAATTTTTCAAAATTAGCTATTCATTTATTACTACCTTTTTCATATGCTATTAGGAATAGGTGTTCATAGTAAGGTAGCAAGATGAAATACTAACAGAGGATGCTGGTGCCCTCATTTAATCCAATCTTGGGGATTCCACAGAGCGAAAGGGAGATAATAAATAGGCTTTGGATATTAGCAAAAACTGTGCGACATCTCTGGAAAGTCCCAGATGATTAGGTTCTAATGTATATGATGGAGATAAAGGTTTAACAAGAGGAAGCCAGCCTACGGAAGAAAAAAGCTGGGGGCCATGACAGGGAAAGGACTCAGTGAGCATTCCGAGTCCTTTCAATTGTCTTGCAATGCCCTGGCTAGAACACTGATTGCCATCTTGCTACTGTTGGGCAGACAGACAGCATCATCATTCAGCACCAACTGGAGACAGTGTGGTAGCATTAGGTACCACCAGAGAACCCTGCATGTAGAGAGGAGAAACCTGTGTGTACAAATGACTGAGACAGTCCTAAACTTTGACTTCTTCTCCATTGCCACCCACAAGGGCACTATCGTAATTTTGTCTGGGACAATATTTCATTATGTGAGATTTTTCCACGTATTAAAGGATGGTTAGTATTCCTAGCCTCTTGCCCTAAATGCCTGTAGTAACCCAGAATCATAACAGCAACCCCCAGATTTCCCTTACACATTTCTAAATACCACCTTTGGTTGAGAACCTCTGGTCTAGATGATTAGATCCCAAGATGATGATAGTTCTTGGGAAAAGCTGTGCTTAGATGGAGGTACAGAAGAATCGCCTGAGGTCAGTGTCAGCGTCACATTTTATGTGCGTGAGAGAAAGAAAAATGGTTGAGGACGGATGAAAACAGAGGCTCTTACTACCAATCAGTCTGGAGTAGTTAAAAAAAAAAAAGAAAAGAAAAGAAAAAAAGAGGCTCTTTGCACTGAAAAAGGAGGCAACAAGCTAAGGCTGGGAATTTGACTTATTCTCCTAGGGAGACATTGCCATCCAAAGTAGCAGACAATCTAGGGGAATGTGACAATAAATAATGAGGCATTTGAAGAGCACAACTACTATATAAGAATGGAAAAAAGAAACAGAATACATAGAGCAAGAATCAGAATTAAGCATAATAAACAATCATTAAAGAGTGATGAGGTGGAAATCTGCAAAATGTAAAGCAGAAGCAAGGAGTCAGAAAGAAGAAGTAGTTGAATATTCTTGGTCTGAAATATATAATAACTGAAATAAATAATAGTCTGATGCAAGAGTAGAAGGTATACAAAAATCAAATTAGTGAGCTGGAAGATCAGGTTGAGGAACTTTCCCAGAAATCATCAAGAAGGAAAACAGAATTGAAAGAATATGAAAGACAATTTAAAAAATATGGATCAAAGGAATAAAATAAAAAATCAGTACCAGTATTTAATAAAAGTCCCCAGAAAGGTAGGGGAAAAATCAAGGAAAAAGAGAGAGGCCATACCTTATTTTCAAGTACATGTGAAAACCCAAAATAGACCATATACTGGGTCCCAAAGGAAGTCTCAGCAACTTTTAAATTCATCATTTAAATGTAAATTGCAATGAAATTGCAAAATATTTGACAAGGACTAACAATGAGAGTACTTTATATCAAACATTGTGGAATGCCGCCAAATATACAGAAAGGAAAACATCTAAGTGTAAATGCAGCTATTAAATAGCAATGAAAATGAAGACTAAATGAGTTAGGTGTCCAAGTTACAAATAGAAAAAGGACAGTACAGTAAATCTGAAGAAAGTAGAAGTAAGGAATTTATAAATGTAAGAGAAGATACTAATAGGAAATAAAACAAGCAACAGAAAGGATCAACAGGATATGGAGCTAATTCTTAGAGAAAATCTAAAAAGTGAGCAACTTTCCAGTAAAGTTGATCAAAGGAAAAAGAAAATAGACAAATAATTAATTTTAGGATTATGAAAGGGTATATCACATCTGACACCAGGAATATTTTTAAAATCACGAGAGAATACTAAAATAACTTTATGCCAACATATTTGCACAGTTTGATGCAGAGGGAACTTTTTGAGGTTAGATAACACAAAAAATTGATGGGATGAGGAATGAAAAAACCCAAATGAAAAAAGGAATTATTCTGTACACAGTGACTTCCTTCCAAGGACTACAGCATGGAAAGGGGAAGAGTAACTTCCCAAGTGGGGAAACCTGACAAACACTACCTCAGCCCCATGGTCAAGGTGAACAATAGTAGTGAAAATCATAATAATATGTGCTCCTGATACAATGTGATGAAAATGGCACTTTACATCTGTGGTCTTCCTCCCCCAAGCCCATAAACCCGGTCTTACCATGAGAAAAACACCAGACAAATTCTAATTGAGGGACATTCTATTAATATATGAAATACCTAACCAGTACTCAAAACTAAGTCATCAAAAACAAGGAAAGTCTAAGAAACTGTTACAACCAAAAGGGGCCCAAGAATACATGACTACTGAATGTAATATGGGATCTTGAACAGAAAAAGAACAGTGGGTAAAAACTAAGGAAATCTGAATAAAGGATAGACTTTAGTTAATGATAATATTGACTCATTAATTGTAACAATGTACCATAATATATAATTTACTGAAGTAACATATACTACATATGTACATTTATATCAAAGCATAAATGTGCCATAGTAATATAAGATGTGATAATAGGAGAGCGCATGGTATATGGGAAAGCTTTGCTATCTTCTTAATTTTTCTGTAAATCTATCTTTTTTTTTCTCCCCATTCCCTAAATCTAAATTTTTTGAAAAATAAAGTCTATTAAAAATTTTAAATTTGTTTTTTTTAAATTTTTAGCGACACAGTCTTGCTATATTGTGCAGGCTGGACTCAAACTTCTGGGCTCACACGATCCTCCTGCCTCAGTCTTCTGAGTAGCTGGGACTACAGGTGTGTGCCGCTGCATCCAGCTAACATTTAATTATTACAGAATGCGAATTCATAATAAAAAATCTCTAATCTCTATCCACAGGGCACAAATTTCACCCTATTAATTGTTGCTGCCCAACTGGGTTGTATTGCCCGCTGCACAGAGAAGAGCCAATGTACTGAGACAGTTAAGATTGCAATGGAGAAAGAGTTTTATTCCGCAGAGCCCCAAGTGGGGAGATGGAGAAATTTCACAAATCCGCCTCTCCAAGAACTTGGGAGACTGAGTTTTTAAGAATAGTTTGGCACGCAAGGGATTAGGCAATTCGGTTTGTTCATTAGGGAAAAATTATACGGATGTAGAAATCATCTTCTTTTGTTGCTCTAGTCCCTGGGGTCACAATTCCAGTTGAGTCAGTTTCTTGGTATGGGTTGCTGGTCTGGGTGGGCCAGTGGGTCCACTGGAATGTGGGGCCTGGCAGGTATCTTGAAAACTACCTTTAGGTTTCAAAAAGGTGATGTAAACTATGGAGAAAGTTAAGAATCTTTATGACCACCAGCTGTGTGGCTCCAGAGTGGCAATTACAGGGGGACAGTTACCAATTATTATCATTATTTTTAGCTAGGCCCTTACCACAGTTCTTGCCTTGCACCCTGTTATTGAAGGGCCATTTCATTTTTACCCTACTTTACCTAAGTTATATAAACTATTTTAGAAATAGAAAAAAGAATTGAAAATTCCCCAAACTATTTTGTAAGGAAAGTAAAGAAAGGAAAAATTAATTTCACCATGGAACAAGAGTGAATAGTTTTAAATAAATTGCTAGCCACTTGAATTCTGCAGTGTATGGAGGAAGAAAACCATCATGGCTAAGTTAGGTTTGTCCCAGGAAGGATATGATGGACATCCGTTGTATTTTACCACATGGAAATCATTTGGAACTCCAGAGTTGATATAAAGATTATCTTCAGTGAAGACATTTGAGATTCAACAGATGCAGAGAGAAGCCTTCTTAGAGCTTTACATATCTAACTAAAAGCAGCAACATCTGGGAAATGAAGTTGCCATAAATTCTCTCTCTGTGGGAGTTTCATAGCCATAAACAAGACTCCTCTCACCTAACATAAACAAACATTATCACAAACATTTTTTGTCTCCCTTTGTTTGCTTAAAAACCCATTTGTCTTTCCTAAAGAAACCTATTTGTTCTTCCTATAAGGGCCTTTCCTTCCCCCTCCTTTTTCCATACTAAGTTAGGTGTATAAACCTCTAACTTTAATCATTTAATGAGCCAGCAACTTCTGTTGGCTTCCATATGCATAGTATAAATCTTTTTCTCTAGTTCATCTGTCTTTTGTCAATTTATTTACAATCCCCTAGTTGCTTAAGAGGGTGGATGAAAAAAATGTGATTATTTCAATTGATGCTGAAAAAAATGTCAATAAAACGCAGCACTTATTCATAATTTATAAACAAAACAATGGCCAGGTGGGGTGGCTCACGCCTGTATTCCTAGCACTCTGGGAAGCCGAGGGGGGAGGATCACTTGAGGGCAGGAGTTCGAGACCAGCCTGAGCAAGAGTGAGACCCCATCTCCACTAAAAATAGAAAAACTGAGCTGGACAACTAAAAATAGAAACAAAAAATGAGCTGGACGTGGTGGTAACATCTAAAATTAACACAAGATACAAAAGATTTTTATGGACAACATTACAAATATTGAAGGACATAAAATAAGACCTGAATAAATGTAATATTATGTCATATTTATGAATAGGAAGATTTAATATCATAAAGATGGAAATTCTCCCCCAAATTTTATCAGATCTCTATAAGCTGATTCTAAATATTATATGGAAAAGCAAAAGGCCAAAAATAGGTAACCAAATCTTCAGAAGAAGATCAAAATAAAGGAACCTATGCTATCAGATAGTAATTTATTAAAAAAAGCAATTATAATTAAGACAACGTAGTATTTGCATAGCTATAAACAAACTGACCACTGACCACTGAAATAGAATAAAAAATATAGAAATCAATCTATTAGGAAAGCTTGATAAATAGTAGAATTGCCATTACAAGTTGATGAAAAGAATAAACAATAAATGATTATTTATACTAAAAAAAAGTAAAATGAAATTCCTACACCACATCATTCATGCTTCTCAAATTCCAGGTAGAGTCATTATTGAATTGTGAAAAGTCAAACTTTAAAAATTTCAGGAGAAAATGTAAAATAACTTATTTATGAATTTGGAGTATAAAAGGGTTTCTTAAACAAAAACTAAGAAGCAAAAACATAAATTATAGAAGAAAATTTAAAAATTTTAGCCTCGGTGCAATAAGATACCCAAAACAAAGTAAAAATTCAAGGCATAAACTATACGTCCAATTAATAAAACTAACAAAAAGCTTATGTTCAAAATTTATAAAGAACTTCTCCAAAGTAAAAGTAAAGACAATCCAATAGAAAAATGAGCAAAACATATGAATGAAGAATCCATATAAAATGATACTTGAATGACAAATAATATATGTGAAAATATTCAATGTTACTAGTTACTCAGTAAGTGAAAATTCAAATCACAGTGACAGATGTCACATTGATCATATAGGCCAAATTTGAGAGTATATAAAAAATTATAATTTTTTGGCAAATAGTTGGCATAATGGGGCTCTTCTACACTGCTGTGTAAGTATCAATTTGGGAGAACATTTGGGGAACATCTAATAAATTGAATATGTATATAACCTTTGATCCAGCATTTATATCTATTAGTAGTTCAGAGAAAAATCTCTTGATTTTGCTAAGTTAAATGCAGATAACATATAATCTGCAAATAATGACAGTTTGTGTCTTCTCTTCAAATTCTTGTATTTCTTAATCCGTTTTCTCATCTTTAAGTGCTGGCCTGGGGTGGTAGTGGCCGTCCTTGTCATTTCTCTATCTTAGAAGAACTATGTCTAAGGTTTCTCTGTTAAAAGCAATGATTGCTGCAGAATTTTGGCAGACAGCTTTTTAGAAATATGAAGACTCCCTTTAATTGCTAGATTTTTAAGCATTTTTATCATAAATATCTATTATAAATAAATATGAATGATTTTATAAAATGTTTTTGTGCATCTATAAAAACAAGCATTAATTTTTCTTTCTAAGTTCCTTAACGGGATTTCAGTCATTGTGTTTATAGATTTTCTGTTGTTAAAACATCCTTGCATTCCTAAGGTAAATCTCATTTGATCTCGAGTTCAAGATCACTTCACCCTATCAGAGAAATTAATTTTTTTCTAAAAAAACTCGAGTTATAAAAGCAAATTCTCATAAGTCAAATATAATTATTATTCATTTCAACAGGAAATATTTTAAGTATTCTCACCATCAAAATAGCACCTGTTTTTACTATGACACCACCAAATACCTTTAAAATAGACATAGTTACTTCAACAGTTAAAATCATTTTGAAAACACAACCTACCAAGACACTTTCTCTTTATTAATTACATAATACAAGAAGTATTATCTTCTCTCATTAAGGAGTTTTTATGCTCACAAAGAGGGCTATAGGTGGTTCTCAATGTTTATGTAATTCAATCTTTAAGGGAAAACAATGCCAAAAAACAGAGCAAAATAATTTGATAGACATAAGGCAAATTATATCATACTCACTGCAAAGTTGATAAATAAGGAGCATGAGGTTGGAGAGTGTCAGTGCTGCAAACCAGCGCAAGTGCCCTGAAAAAAGAGATACCAGTGACACACCTGCAAATGTGCCCTCATCGTGGGTTTCATCTCAGAGCGCACCTCCCCGCCAAGTGTCTTAAGTCCAAACGAACCTTGTAAACAAACATGAGGCTTCAGACGGAGAAGTGAAAATATTAAATAAAAACTCTAGTTAAGTTGATTTTCATAACCTGCATGGATATTTATTACTAGTATAGGTATATTATTCACCTTATCTAACAGTAGATTTGGATAGCTGAGGTTTCACTTAGAATTTTCATATCTATGTTCCTAAGTTAAATGGTTCTATAATTTTCTTTTATTGTACTATGTTTCTTAGCTTTGCTATAAAGTTTTATAGAATGAACTTTGGGCTTTCCTTTCATTTCTGTAACAAAATATATCTTACTATATAAGATAGAATGATCTCTTCCATAAAAGTTTGATAGCTGTCACTTGTAAAACCATCTAAATCTAGTGCTTCTTTAAAGGAGAACATGAGTCTTCTGGGACTGAGCCCTTAACCTGTGTGGTCTCTGCTAACGCCAGGTTATTAGTGTCAGAACTGAATTAAATTGTTGGACACCCAGTTTGTGTCAGAGAATTGGAGAATTGATTGGTGTGTGGAAAAAGGACACATATCTGGTGTCAGGGAAAAAAAACCCGTCCTCTCAATTGCTCTTTGGTTCGCTAATGCATTGATTTCTTGCTGATTTGTTTGTTGAGACTGTCTCTGTTCTAATTTCTTAAGTTCAAGAGTTATCTAATTAAAGTGTTCTTATTTTAATAAATATATTGAAGGAAATTTCCTTCTAGTTCTGTTTAGGTATGTGTTATAATAAAAAAATTTTTTTTTTCAGACAAGGTCTCACTCTGCCACCCGGGCTAGAGAGCAATGGCATCATCATAGCTCACAGCAACCTCCAACTCCTGGGCTCAAGTGATCCTCCTACCTCAGCCTCCCGAGACTACAGGTGTGCACCACAACGCCTGGCTAATTTTTCTATTTTTTGTAGAGACGGAGTCTTTCTCTTGCTCAGGCTGGTCTTGAACTCCTAGCCTCAAGTGATCCTCCCGTCTGGCCTCCCAAAGTGTTGGGATTAGTGGCTTGAGCCACCATGCCTGGCCATGTGTTACAAATTCTGACATGCAGTAATTTTGTTGTTATCTATACTAAACTCTACTGACATCATGCTTAATGGAGTGAGACTGAACGCATTCTCCCTAAGATCAAGAGCAAGTCAAGGATGTCTGTTCTTACCATTCCTACTGACGTTGTACTAGAGGTTTGAAAACAAGGTTAAGAGAGATTCCTGTCAAGACATTCAGAGCTTTTCTAAGACAGTGGGCTGCTGAAGCTGGGGACAAGGTAGGAAGGTTGTATCCAATTGCTCTGAGGCAACCCAAGCCTTCACCAAGTTCATTGTTGTGGTCTGCTAAATGTCACAGGAGAGAACTGGGAGAAATCCCTTCAGAGCACTTTAGGTGGCCTTTCTCAAGTCCAAGGTGGTGACAAATCCCTCCAAAGGCTAGGGACAAGGCAGATACATGTAGAGAAATCCACCGAAGTGCCATGATCTGAAGGTGAGACTGGGGAGCAAAGAGAAATCTCCAGAGGCCCAAAAAAGCTGGCTTTGTGATTCGGAAAGCTGGTGGTGGTCTCCAAAGCCCCAGGGATCTACAGAGTCTGGCTGTATGCTCAGATCCAAACTCTACTGGAGGGAAAGCCCTGACCCTGCCCACAAAAGTCTTGATGACAGTGATGAAGCAAATCAAGATAAAAGTGTAACAAAGCCAGACAAGCAGAAATAGAGATTAAATTGAACCTATCCTGTATACCGGCAGCTTGACAGAAGATAGAACGTGCCCTTTCAGGGAGTAAATATTATTAATATTTTCTTAAAAATCTGTTATTTGTACAGAATGTCTGACACAGTCAAAATTACAAGTCACATAAAGAAGATCCAAAGATGGTCCTGTTGGCATTATTAGGCAGAGATTTTAACAACCATGGCAAATATGTTAAAGAATCCAGCTGAAAAACTGGACAAGATGGAGAATTTCAGCAGAGGAATTGAAATGATTAAAAAGAAACAAATGGTTCTTTGATGGAACATCTAGATAGAAATGCTAAAAATGAAAAAATAATGCAGACATGAAAAATTTATTTGAATTATGGCACACTGGACCCAGAGGAAGGAAGGAGCTGAGAACTTGACGGCAGGTCAATAGTGATTATCCAAACTGAAAAACCAAAAGGAGAAAATGAAAAAACAAGAATAGGATATATAAGATCTATGGAACAATATCGATTGGTCTGGTATACAAGTAATTAGAGGCCTAAAAGGAAAAGAGAGAGATAATGGGGCAATAGATGTATTTGATAAGATGATGGCTGAGAATTTTCCAAAACTGATGAAAGACATCAACTCACAGGTATAAAAAACTCAGTGAACTTCTAGAACAACAAAATAAAGACTTTCCAACTAGGCATATCACAGTCAGACTGTTCAGAAGCAAAGATAAAAAATCTTGCATGCAACCCAAAAGAAAAAGACATATGACATATAAGGCATATTAGTCAGGATTCTCCAGAGAAATGGAATCAACAGTATACATGCAGATGGTTCCTGGTTTGGTTTATGACTTTTTGACTTTACAGGGTGTGAAAGTGGTGCATTTAGTATGCTCCTTGACTTACGGAGTTATGTCTGAATAAACTCATTGTAAGTTGAAAGTATCGTAAGTTGAAAATGCACTTTTGACTTATAATATTTTTACCTTACAGTGGGTTTATCCAGATATAACCCCACTGCAACTTGAAGAGTGTGTGTGTGTGTTTGTGTGTGTATTTTATGTATAAGGAATTGGCACAAGCAATCATAGAGGCTGACAAGACCCAAGATCTGCAGGGTAAGTCAGCAAGCTGGAGACCCAGGAGAGAGATGGTGTAGTTTCTGTCTGAGTCTGAAGGCCTGAGAGCCAGGAGAGCCAATGGTGTAGTTTCATCCTCCAGGGCTGGTAGGCTCAAGACCCAAGAAGAGCTAATGTTTTGGTTCTAGTCCAAAGACAGGAAAAAACCAATATCCCAGTTTGAAGGCAGTTTGGCAGCAGGAATTTTTTCTTACTCACAGTCAACCTTTTGTACTATTCAGGCCTTCACTGACTGGATGAGGCCCAGCCACTTTGGGGAGGACAATTTGCTTTATTCAGTCTACTAGTTTAAATCTTAAGCTATCCAAAAACAACCTCACTGAAACACCCAGAATAATGATTGATCAAATATGTATACCCCATGGCTCAGTCAAGTTGACACATAAAATTAACCATCATAAGTTAAGTCCACCTCTTGTCCATTTGGCACCCATATACATCTCCTTAAATTATACTTAACCTCAAAATAAAGACAACAACAAGGTCATAACTCCACTTACTATGACTCAACTATCCTGCACTCAACTGAAAATACACTAACGTCTTCCCCAGAAGAGATAAAGTCCTTGAGTGATGTTTACTTTTCTTCTTGATATCCCATAACTTCAATATTATGTGAAGTTAATAGTTCTTAAATACTATGATACGAAGTCAGTACATCTCATATTACATGGTAAAGGGATATGAGGAAAAAAAACAAAGATATTTGCTTTATACACACACACAAATATATTCATAACAAAATATGAAGGATATACTCATGACTATTACAGTCCTTGTTTATGTAACTGGCTACATGCTTGTAACTGATATTTATAACTACCTTTTCCACTACCCATTCTGTATTCCTTTTGCGTTCAGCAAGCATCTCGGCTTGTCATGGCTCCTTGGTGAGGAGACTCCAACTTTCACTCTCGCAGGTCTGGTCTATTAGTGGTCCTGCCTGAATTGGGTGGTTGTGTTCTCCATTGATCTTAATCACAGGGCGTGGTAATACTAATGAACCACACAAAGACTTGCACATAAATGTTCTTAGCAGCATTATTCATAATAGCAAAAAAAAAAAATAGGTTCTCCAGAAAACACTATATATTTTCTCCAATAAATAGTACTCAGCAATAAAAAGGAATGAACAACCAGTACATACTAGGATATGGAAGAACCTTGAAAATATTACGTTCAGTGAAAGAAATCAGACACAAGAAACCATGTATTATATGATTCCATTTGTATGAAAAGTCCAGCATAGGCCAAGCTATAGAGACAGGAAATCAGTTAGTGGTTGCTTGGGGCAACCAGGTAGGGTCATCTTGGAGTGATGAAAATGTTCTCATTGATTAATAGTGGGGGTTATACATCACCATGAAATACAAAACAGGTAGAAATAGAGGAAGACTGGTGGCAGGGGAAATAGGTAGGTGGAAATATAGATTCCAGGGGAGGGATGAATCCAGGTGCTTTTACTGTCTATACACAATATTCTCTGGAATAGTCTTTCTGCCTCTGGGCTAATGTTTACCAACTATTTTCCATGTTTCAACATGTCTGAGGATTCTGACTCTGCTCTCAGTTACAGTGCTTTGCTAAGGCAGGAATTCTAGGGGTGACTGGTGGTTGTGTGCAATTTGAAAGAAACTTCAACTGTACACTTGAAATATATCATATGTAAGTATGCATCAATAAAGTCATATTACAAAAGGCTAATAAAGATTTCTGTTTCCACATAAAACTTAACAAGCTGCAATAACACTGCTTCTGCCCTAACAACGAGGGGAAAAAAAACCGGATACTATACAACAGGGTAATTTTCAAGTACATCAGAGGGCTCAAGTAGCAAGACAACCAAATGACCTGAATTCCAAAGAGGAATAAGCCCCTTCAAGAAGCGATGAGATACACAAACTATTTCAACTTTGGCAGAGTACATGAAAAAGAAAAGAGAGCAATAGAAAAAGGAAAGAAGAGGCCGGGCGCGGTGGCTCACACCTATAATCCTAGCACTCTGGGAGGCCGAGGCGGGCAGATTGTTTGAGCTCAGGAGTTCGAAACCAGCCTGAGCAAGAGCGAGACCCCGTCTCTACTAAAAATAGAAAGAAATTAATCGGACAACTAAAAATATATAGAAAAAAATTAGCCGGGCATGGTGGCGCATGCCTGTAGTCCCAGCTACTCGGGAAGCTGAGGCAGGAGGATCGCTTGAGCCCAGGAGTTTGAGGTTGCTGTGAGCTAGGCTGACGCCACGGCACTCTAGCCTGGGCAACACAGTGAGACTCTGTCTCAAAAAAAAAAAAAACCAAAAAGGAAAGAAGAAACCAGCAAAAATGTAAATGAATTGTTAAAGGCCAAATGTGGGCTAGTGTGCTGATTTGGAATGGGAAGGGTTACCAGACAAGGAGAGGTCACAATCATCCACAAGCTACTCCTTAAGGTCCTCTGCTGATGCTTACAAAAAAGACTGAAGACAGGGCAGGAGTTGACACTACTATTTGGAGCAGGCAGCTGCTAGAGGATGGGCATAAAGGCCTGGCCTTAAGCAAGAGCCTTAAATCAATGGAAGAGAGCAGCAAACACTCTGGCCCTTAGGGCCAGGCAAAAATCCATTGCCAATGAAGCAAGAGTAGAAATACAGTCTGTCTGCCTTGGGAGAGGGGCAGGTAACATTCTCTTTCCCTAGGATGGGAGCAAAGACCTATTGCTGCAAAGAGAGGAAGTAGAAGAATAAGCCTTCTACTCCTAGGAGAGGGCCAGAAAGCCATCCTGGACCCAGGATATATGCTGATATCAAGCAGAGCTTTGCTACCACTGGGAGGGGGGCAGGCAATGCCCACCCAAGACCAACCATAAACACAAAGCAGAATGTGGCTGCCACAGGAAGGAAAAGCAGGAACTCTGGACAGGCACTTGCCTAAGACAGAGGCTGGAGCAGGAAAACAGAGTACCTCTCCTGTCCCCAACCCAAGCCTAGCACCCGGTAACAACGGTCTGTAGCTGGCAGAGCGGAGGCTGGTAACACTGGCTTATAGAGATGGCTGAGAGGGGAGCAGGAAGCAGGAACACTGAGGAAAAATCCTTCTGCCTTTCAGCCCCCACCCTAAGCACAAGGCAACAAAGAATTTGAAGTCCGTGGTGCACTGAAGGAAATAATAGCGAAAAATAAAAAAAGTTATTAGGGTGTTAGCCTAGTGGTGGCACTCCAGCTGGCTATATCCCAGGTTGAACTGGAATTCGAAGTTCAAATGGACCTCCAAAGGATTTGATAAAGCTATTCACTTTTTCCAAAACCTACACTAATACTTTAAATTGTCCTTTCATTTAGTGCCTAGAGTGTTTCACACCCTGGGCCAATGCACCCAAGTAAGATTCAAGATGGGCAAGGGGTAAGCAGAGAGAGAAGAGCCACGGTGGAAGGGGGCTCTGAGACCTTGGTTGAATTAGCGGGTGAATCCGGGGCATGAAAGAATATTTATGGAAGCTGAGCATCTGGAATGGAAAATGATGCTCTTAAAGCATCCTATTCCTTTCTACCCCTTTTGGGAAGGCTTTAGGCGTTGGAGCTACCTATACTCAAGCTTGAAATTCTCCTGTCATTTTTAAGGTCAAGAATACAGTGTCTAGACTCCACCACTTGCAGGACGTGGGGTTGTGGGCAGGTGCGTTAAGCTTTCAGTGTCTCATTTTTCTCTACTGTAAAATGAGATTGCCATGGAATTTATCTCAGGGGGCTGCCGTGAGTGTTAAATGAGATGGTCCATGTCCAAGGCTGAACACAGTGAGTGCTGCTCCTTATCTGTTAGCTACGATTATGATAATTCTCTTCGGGAGGTAATAAAGGCCCACAATCATTCTTGAAGTTAGAATGAAAAGGAGATGGAGGTGAAGGATAGTGTAGAGGCTGAGTTGACTCGCTGAATGAACATGAACGATGAGGGAGAGGGCAGGGTCAGGAAGGCACCTACATCTTGAGGCTGGGCTGGCAGAGCGGTGGTACCTGTGGGACACTGGGATGCCTGTGCCTGGTTCACGAAAGGTTCCAGCACTTTCTATTTGGGACTGCATGCCCAGTGGCTTTTCCAACTGAAGCCAGAAATCCAGGTGATCATGTGAAGTTTGAATGTTTAATATTTTTTAAAATCTGGAGCAAACCAATATTCTCTGGAATAGTCTTTCTGCCTCTGGGAACTTCTGTGTAAAATCTTAGTGGTTCTGCTGATGTAGACCTCATCATTATATGTCCCAGAGTGTCTTGCTTCTTTTTACTGGTTGGATGAATGACTTTTTTTTCCCTTTTTTTATTATTTCAAAATATGATAGGTAATCAATATTTTTGGTTACAAGGATAGATTTTGTAATGCTGGAATCAGGGTTATAAGTGTTCTGATCACCCTGATAGGGTTCATTGTACCCATTGGGTAGCTTTTCACTCATCCCCTCCTCCCCCTCCACCCTGCTTGATTTCCACTGAGTTTTACTTCCCTCTGTGCACATGTGTGCTCATCGGTTAGTTCCAATTTGATAGCGAGTACATATGGTATTCATTTTTCCATTCTTGAGATACTTCACTTAGGATAATGGTCACCAGTTCCATCCAAATTATTGCACAAGGCATTAATTCATTTTTCCTAATGGCTGAGTAGTATCCACTGGCATACATACATCACGTTTTGTTAATTCACTCATGACTGGATGGGCAGTTGGGTTGATTCCACATCTTTGAATTGTGCTGCAATATACATTCCAGTGCAGGTGTCTTTTTGGTAAAATGACTTCTCCTTTAAGTAAATGCCCAATAGTGGGACTTCTGGATCAAATGGCAGGTCTACTTTTAGTTCTTTGAGGAATCTCCATACTGTTTTAATTTGCAGTTCCACCAACAGTGTATAAATGTTCCTTTCTCTCTGCAGCCATGCCAGCATCTATTGTTTTGTCCTTTTTAATAAAAGCCTGAATGACTTTTTTTTAAAAGAGTTTTGGGTGAGGCAAAGACATAAAGTGTAACTACACCGTTTGTACCCTTACAAAACCCTGGAATAATTAATAAATAAAAAAAAAAAGAAAAAAGAAATGCGATATAGAAAAAAAAAAGAGTTTTCTAAGAAGCATAAATACCAATACCGACTGGCTTTATAAGTTTCAAACTTATAAAAGTGTATGGAAAAAGGGATTTTAAAACACAACCTACGATTCTATATTTAACAATTTAAGACTAGAGATGCAAAAGGAAATGTTTATAAGCAAACATTATAAACGTATTATATAAGGGCTGAACCCTGGACAAGATTTTTCAAGAAGCAGCAGTGATGTCAGTCTGTTTACGGCATTTTTACTTTTCCAGCAAGATCAAAGGTCTCGTTATACAGGCAATAAATTGTCCAAGGGGTCCCCAGGGGGATCTCTAGATAGAATTCAGAGGAATCTGTGAATTTGTAGGGGACAAAGATGACATCTTTATTTTCACTAACATCCAACCAAAAATCAGCATTTTCTCTAATTTGAATGTAGGTAATAAAGCTCAGCAGTATTAGCAATATCTAAGATTTGTACCAATAGAAAGTGCAGTATTTCATATCATGCTACAATTGTTGCAGGAATCACAAAATGCCATTTACTCTCACTACTACTTTGAGATTATAGTAATTAGACCCGCCACTAGATATTTTTATTTAATGTTTTAAATAGGAAGGACATATATTTATATATCTTTTTTTTTTTTTTTTTGAGACAGAGTCTCACTGTGTTGCCCAGGCTAGAGTGCCGTGGCGTCAGCCTAGCTCACAGCAACCTCAAACTCCTGGGCTCAAGCGATCCTCCTGCTTCAGCCTCCCGAGTAGCTGGGACTACAGGCATGAGCCACCATACCTGGCTAATTTTTTTCTATAAATTTTTAGTTGTCCAATTAATTTCTTTCTATTTTTAGTAGAGGCGGGGTCTCGCTCTTGCTCAGGCTGGTCTCGAACTCCTGAGCTGAAACAATCCACCCGCCTCGGCCTCCCAGAGTGCTAGGATTACAGGCGTGAGCCACTGCGCCCGGCCTATTTATATATCTTAATGAAAAATACTTTGAAAATTGTAATTCAGTATAGTTAATTGATTTCCTTTGTGATCTTATATATTTTGATTCATGCATTTAATAACATTGCTTTGAAATGAAAAGGTTCCATGCACCAAGAAAAAAAAAAGATTTAAGAACCCTGTCCTAGCACTTACCATAATATATTTTCCACTAATTTAGGTAAATATACTCTTTTCACTTGCAAATCAGCCTCCAGCCTCAAATTTACAGACTTAGCAAAATTTTTTCATAGTCTCATTTAATGCCATTATCTTCTCAATCAAAAGGGGAATAGAACATATAATTAGTATTAGTTGTAGACTTTTAATGCCCAATCAGTTAGCTTATTGAACATGTACTTTCTTTAAATTAGAGTTTCATTCTCTGGTCTAAGGATCTTGTCTTTCTAACATAGCTTTGTTTCCTTTAAAATAAAACCTGGAGGACTTCCAGCTTCAGCCTAGGATATAGATAGCTGCAAGGAACATCATTACTCCCACAGCAACAAGAAAAATCCAGATAATCTACAAAATGATAACTTTTGTTTAACTTATCAGAAAATGAGGTCCCAGGCCAACTGTCCAACTTGATATCTAAGAAAAGACAGAACGGAAGGAACACAAACACCGACCCACTTTTGAAGGGAGCAGGGCAAGACAATGAAACTGTCATGTAAATGGGTAAGAAAACTTCAGCTAAATTTTTAAAATGAATTGTTAAAAGCTGAGCCTGGGCTAGTGTGAGAGTATAGAACTTCTAGGAACACAGGCTTAAAGAGACTTTGCACGTAAAGAGAGTTTGTACCTACCTGCTGGCTCTTCTCCTTGGCCTTCCCTGAGCACTCCTGATAAAGAAAGACGGGGGTCAGGGCAGGAGGCTGGAGGGAGCCTCCTCAGTGGTGCAGGCCTGGAGGAGGAGAGCGGCCCTCCATGGAAAGAGCTCAAAGCTCCCCCTATACCTCCTCCTCTAAGAGCACTAAAGCCTTAAGCCACTGGGGGAGGGGCAGCACATCCTGCGACTCCCAGGGACAAATGAAGACCCATTGTGGCTGGGGAAATGGAAAAGAAATTAACTGTGAACTTTTCAGGGAAGGGCAGAAAACTGTCTTGGGAAAGAGGCAGGAAACTCTCCTGAGTCGAGAACATTAGAGATTTGCTAACATTGTGGGGAAAGGGAGAGGATCACTGAAACCCTCTCCCCCGCCCCCACCCGCCGCCTACTCCCCACCCAAAAGCATGAACACAAGACCTGCCTGAGATTGAGGCTGAATCCAAACAAAAGAGAATCCCATTCCTTCTCTTTTGCACCAAGTAAAAAGCAACAGCAGCCTACGGTGGGAGAAGGAACAGGGGCCTGGAGAGAGACTCTTTCTGGGGCATTAGGCACACGAGGAAGAGCTAAGCTAAGGGTGAAATAGGAACACTGAGAAAACCCCTTGGTCAACAGAGTACCCACCCTAAGCACCAAGTAACTCCAGAGAAATTTGAGCCTGATGGTGAACTGAAGCAGCCATAGCACCAAGAACCTCAAACCCTGCTGGACTGACCAGGTTGAGTCAACCCTCCTCCCTAACTAACGGCTTAGGAGAAGACATGTACTCGTTCGTTTCTTTGCATAAATACTATTTATGTTAGTCTATACTGTTCTAAACTTATGTCTGTCAATTAATAAAAAAAAAATTGTGAGACGCACGAAAAAGGAAGAAAAAAATAATCCATAGTAAAGAGCAAGGCAATCAATAGATTCAGACTCAGAGATAACCCAACTGGTGGAACTATCACACAGAAACAGTGATTGAGATGAAGTACACCTTTGATGGCCTTATCCATAGACTGACAAAAATGAGGAAAGAATTAGTGAATGTTAAGATAGGCCAATGAAAGTTATCCTACTCAAACAAACAAGAGGAAAAAAAGGTGAATAAAAATACTACTGGAACAATAATACCAAATGGTCTAACAAAAAGATATTTGGAAAACCTCAAATATTTTCAAATTAAACAGTACACTTCTAAATAACTCAATGGACAAACAGAAAGTCACAAGGACTTAGAAAATATTTTTAATGGAGTGAAAATGGAAACACAATAATCAAAATATGTGGGATATGAGTAAAGCAGTGCTTGGAGGGAAAGTTGTAACATTAAATACTTCTGTTAAAAGAGAACAAAGGCCTACAATTGATAAACTATCTTTCACCTTAAGAAACTAGAAAAAGAAAAATAAACCCAAAGTAAGCATAGGAAGGAAATGATGAAGATAAGAGCAAATAATAAATGAAATTAAAAACAGAAACACAATGAAATAAACCAATGAAACCAAAAGCTAGTCCTTTGTGACGATCAATGGATTAAGAAGAGAGAAGGCACAAATTCTCAACATTAGAAATGACATAGGGAGTGTCACTACACATATTACAGATATTAAAAGGCTAATTAGGGAATACTAAAACAATTTTATATCCATAATTTCTATAACTTACAGGAAATGGATAAATTCCTTGAAACATAAACTACCAAAGTTCACTTGAGAAAAACAGGTAACCTGAAGAGTTCTGTATCTTTGGAATAAATTGTATTCATAGTCAAAAATCTGTCCCTCCATCAAACAAAATAAGACAAAAAACCAAAACTCCAGGCACAGACAGTTCTATTTGCAAATTCCACCAAATATTTAAGAAATAAATAATATCAATCCTACAGAATTTTTTTCAGAAAATACAAGAGGCAAGGACACTTTGCAATTCATTTTATGAGAAAAACATCACCCTGATTCCAAAACCAGAATTAACATAGATGCAATTTATAAAATGGGTAATACATCCTGAAAAAGTGAGGTTTATTCTGGTAATGCAAGTCTTGTTCAACATCTGAAAATCAATGTAATCATCATATTATTAGGCAAAAGATAAAAAATTGATAGTATCAGTATAAGTAGAAAAATTATTTGACATAATTTAGCGTTCTTCATAATAAAAACTCACAGCAAACAAGAAATAGAAAGGAATTTCCTTACTTGATAAAAGCATTTAGGAAAACCTATGCTAATATCACACTCAATGGTAAAAGACTGAGTGCTTTTCCCCTAAGATCAGGAAAAAGTCAACAATGTTCACTCTTTCTGCTCTTAATCAGCATCCTACTGGAGGTCTTAGAAAGAAATGAAATAAAAGGTATACAGTTTGGAAAAAGGAAAGTACAACAATTTTTCTTCACAGCCAACATGATTGTCTACATGGAAAATACCAAAGAATCTACCTAAAATTTACCAGAACTACTTAGTGTCAGCAAAATCATAATGTTCAAAGTTAATATAAAGCTTTATTATTCTATCTTCAATTAAAAATTGAAATTAAAAACACAGAATGATTTAGAATAGCACCAAAAATGTGAAATACTTAAAAATCTAGATATACATCTAAAAAAATACACAAGATCTATATGCTGCAAATCACAAACCCTGACAAAAGAAATCTACAAAGACGTAAATAAATGAACCATGTTTGTGCATGGGAACACTCAATTTTGTTAGGATATCAGTTCTTTTCTAATGGCCTATAGATTCAATAAAATTCAAATCAAAATCCAGTAGCACAATTTTTTATATAAATCAACAACCTGACATAAAATTTATATAGAAAGGCAACTAGAATAATCAGTTTTGAAAAAGAAGAGCAATATTGTAGGACTCTGCAAAGCTTCCTGGGTCTAGTCCAGTGAAGCAGAACACCTGTACCACAAATAAGGCAAAGCAACTTTATTACTCACAGATAGGCAACAAGGATAAACAGAAGCCTTAGATCCCTGGAGAGGCAGTCGCCCAAGGTTTAGGAAAGCTGCTTGAGTCTTGTCTACTTGTGTCATCATACTGCCCCTGAGGAACCCCAAAAGCACTCTGCTCTGGGTTTTATACCCTGGGTACCACTTGGGTTGCTGAGTGCAAGCACAGCAGAACATCTTGTTCTGCTCCAACTCACAATAGCTGATTCCAAGACTTTCTATAATGCTAGCAATTAAGACAGTATGGTATCAGTGAAGAGACAGACACCTAGATCAATAGAAAAAAACAGAGATTCCCAGTATATGGTTAGTCCAGGTATGGTCAGTGGATTTTTGATGAAAGTGCAAAGGCAATTCAGTGAAGAAAATTTGTCTTTTCAAGAAATGGTGCTGGAACCATTGGACATTCATCTGCAAAATAATTGAACCTTGACCCATACTTACACAAAATGAATCATAAACCTAAATGCAAAATTTAAAACAATTAACTTTCTAATAGTAAACCCAGGAGAAAATCTTTGTGATTTTGAATTATGCAAAAGCTTCTTTGATATGATATTATTAGCACAATTCATAAGAGAAAGAGTTAATAAATTGGTCTTCAACAAAATTAGAAGCTTCTGTTTTTAAAGACACTGCTATGAAAATACAATATTTTCAAATATTGTAAATATTTGCAAATCACTTATAAAGGATTTGTCTCTTGAAAGAAAGCATATATATACACACACTCCCAAACTCCATAATAAGAAAATAAACAATCCAAGTAAAAAATGGAAAAAAATTTAAACATTTAATCAAAAAAAGATATGCATGTAACAAAATCTCACATGTACCCCATAAATTTGTACAAATAAAAAAAAATAAAAGATATGGAGATGGTCAATGAGTATACAAAAAGATGCTTAGCATTATCTGTCATTAGGGAAATGAAAATTAAAATCACAGTGAGATGCTACTACACACCTATTAGAATGTCTACTCTCATACATTGCTGGTGGAGTGCAAAAATGGTAGACGCTTTGGCAAACAATTTGACAGTTTCTTATAATGTTAAGATAGACTCACCACGCAGCAACACCACACAAGAGAAATGAAAACATATGTTCACACAAAAACCTATATGTGAATATTTATAGAGGTCTTATTGACAATTGCCAAAAACTGGACATAATTCAAATGTCCCTCAACTGGGTAAACCAGCTGGGATACATCCATACTGCTGAATACTCCTCAGCAGTAACAAGATACACAAGTACTATAGCATGAATCTCAAATGCATTGTGCTAAGAGAAAGAACACAGACTAAAAAGGCTTGTATGACATTCTAGAAAAGGCAAAACCATAGTGGCAGAAAACAGATTAAGGGATTACCAAGGGCTGGGAGTAGCTGCAAGGGCTAACTTAATATAATGGGGCCTGAGACAAGGTTTTGGGTGGTGGAACTGTTCTACATACTGATTGTGGAGGTGGTTACATTGTACAAACTCATAGAGCTGTATATTAAAAATGGTAAATTTTACTGCATATAAATTTTACCTCAATAAATTGACTTTAAAAAAAACATGGATAGAGTGTCATTTTCCACGTGTGCTCCCTGTCAGACTGTTCTGCACACACAGAAAAAAAGAAGCCCCTGGAAAGCACAAGTTCCTTCAAGGACATACACATCATTGTGTGCACTTGAATACAGACGGTCCCCAACTTGTGATGGTTCAACTATTTTTCACCTTTTAATGGTGTGACAGTGATAGGAATTCAGTAGAAACCATACTTTGAAATTTGAATTTTGTTCTTTTCCTGGGCTAGCCATACGTGGTAGGATACTCTCTCAGGACGCTGTTCAGAGGCAGTGAGCCAAAGCTCCCAGCCGTGCAATCACAAGGATAAACAACCAACGCTCTGCAGTGCACTGTGTTGCCAGATGATTCTGCTCAGGTGCAGGCTAATGTAAGTGCTCTGAGCACATTTAACGTAGGCCAGGCTGAGCTGTGGTGTTCGGTGGGTTAGGAGAATTAAATGCATCTTCGACTTACAATGAGTTTGTCAGAAGTAAACCCCGTTGTAAGCCAAGGAGCATCTGTGCACTACATCATATAATCCTATATTCCCATTTACCAAACAAAACCTAAATTAGGGTTTCATTTCAGATATATAAAGTAGCCTTGCCACACCTTTCCCATTTTCTTTATGATAATGCTACGATTTTGGTAAAATACAAAAAATAATATCCGTTTAACGTAAATTCAAAAAAATGTTTGCTGGTCTCTGAAATATTTCTCTCATCCAGTTATGTGATAAGTAATTCGAAATGATCATTTTTTCCCAACAATCTCTCCAATTAGAATGTGGTTATAAGCCCCTAAGCCCCTCATCTCTTTTTTTTTTTCTTTCTTTTTTTTTCAGGATATGTCAGTGCTTATAAGGCCCATCACATCTTAATGATGTATTAGCAATGATGTATATTCTGAATTTGTCCAAAGTTTACAATTTTTATGAGCATAGTACCACATGAGCTCTTTATCACCGGTAGTCAAACTTTGTGAAAACCATCCATACACCAGTACTTAATATATCAGTTCTAAAAATAAAAGGGTTTGAAAAGTCTGAGGTTCTCAAAGCATGCAAAAGATATGTACCTTTTAAAGTATTTCAGCAACTTCTCTGAAGACCATGTAGTTAACACCGAGTATCAGCAGCAAACGACGGCCACAGCCAGGCAGATTACTGTGAGTCAGCGTAGGTGGAAGGCAGTTCAACAAGTTAGGAAGAATTTATAATCTGGAGTCAGTTAGCAGAACAGAGTGTGTAGGTGGCCAACACCCAGAGATAATATCAAGGTCAGAATCCAGGGACTCGAAGAAGGGCTAAGACTGGAGGTTAGAGGTTCCTCCTTGGAACTGTCCCTTCCTGCATCACACTGCCCTAACTCAAGCTGCCATTTATTGAACATCTACAGTGCACTAGGACCTTTGCTTACACTAAAATATTTATCTCCATGGTAGTAAGCTTGTGTGCAGTTAGTATAAATCTTGTTTTACAGGTGAGGAGACTGAGCTCAGGGCAGGGTTAGGAGTTAAATCTTCAACTTTCTGATTCCAAGGTCCTGACTTTTTCCACACTGTCCTGTATCTTATGAGAATCCTCCCAACACTCAGGCTGGTTTGGCCCCAGCGCACATTTCCCAGACATCTGACGACTCCTTCCACATTTTCAGAGCACCATTCTATTCGTTCCACCTGCCCTCTCTCTCTTCTAGGGCCCCAGCAGTTTCCTCCACTTTGCTTTTTTGAAACCTGTACACCTTTGCTCCCCTGTAGCAGGTTCATTCCTCTTACGACATCATCTTCCTAAACACAAAGTAGCATTTTTATTTTTACAACATTCCTTGCAAGCCTGAGGCCAGTTCCAGGGCCTTCTTTAAGGTGAAAGTTTCCCAGATCCATAATTACCCTTAATTTGGCGATGATGGAAGTAGTTTTTTTCTCCCTAAAAGTAATTCAATTCTATTAGTGTCATCGAAAGTTAAAAGGTGTGTCCCCAGATCAGTTCTGATTTGTTTTAAAATGTTGCTATCCATGAATTTTCAAACA
>NW_012151951.1:14285762-14286561 GCF_000956105.1 Propithecus coquereli
TTTAGAATTGTTATGTCTTCTTGTTGAACTGTACCCTTCACCATTATGTAGTGACCCCCTTTGTCTTTCATTACTTTTGTTGATTTAAAAACCAAGTTGTCCGAGATCAAAACTGCCACACCAGCCTTCTTTTGGCTTCCATTTGCTTGAAATATCATTTTCCACCCCTTTACTTTGAGTCTAAATGCATCCTTGCAGGTTAGATGCGTTTCTTGGAGACAGCAGATGCTTGGCTTGTTTTTTTTTATGCATTTGGCCAGTCTGTATCTCTTGAGAGGGGAGTTCAAACCATTCACATTTATTGAGAGAACCGATTAAGTGGGGTGAATTACTGTTCATTCTGTTGGATTGTGTTTTGTTGCTTTGTTTTCTGTCTTGAGCCATTGTGGAATCTAGCCTTTGATCTTTAACTTTTGAGTGGTTTCACATTCGAGAGTATTTATTGTGCTGATCCTTGTGTAGTTCTGTTTTGAGTACTTTTTGGAGAGCTGGTCTTGTCTTGGTGAATTTCCTCAGTCTTTGCTTATCTGAGAATGTCTTTATTTCTCCTTCATATATGAAACTTAGTTTTGCAGGGTACAAGATTCTAGGCTGGGCATTATTCTGTTTCAGAAGAGTGAGAATGGGTCCCAGTCTCTTCTTGCTTATAGGGTTTCAGTTGAGAAATCTGGAGTTATTCTGATGGGTTTTCCTTTGTATGTTACTTGTTTCTTTCGCCTTACAGCTAGTAGAAGGGCCTCTTTAGTGGATATTTTGGTCAATCTGATGACTGTGTGATGTGGTGTCTTCCTATTTGCAT